>NC_081355.1:75366423-76566423 GCF_030684315.1 Stegostoma tigrinum | reverse complement strand
GCAGGATATGCATCAAGGCTGGCAAGCATCAACACCTTATACATAGCAGAATGAGAAAGTCAGATACAATCCCTCCAGCACAAAATGCAGATCATTACTGGGGGAGGTTATTTAGACCAGACTCTGATCAACCAGGTGGCCTTGGATGTGTCACTAGTCACCCTGGACACTGTTAAATTTCCAAAATCACTACAGGATACAACGAATTTAATCACTGATTGTGTGGCCAATACTTTGAGGAGGCCCATAAGGCTGAGGTGTGTATCAGATATACTAGCTGGGTATTAACTATGATCGGGACTAATTTGTCACAGTTGCATGCTCACCAAGTCCCAGACTGAGTATTGGATAACAGTTAATAAAGTGGGTTGGAGAAAAGGAACCCCTATATCACTTCAGAATTTTGACTTTAACTAAGAGGGTGTTAGGTACTTGTGACAATGATAAAGGGATGCATTACACTGGATAATAAAATGTGAGGCTGGATGAACACAGCAGGCCCAGCAGCATCACAGGGGCACAAAAGCTTTTGTGGTCCTGAGATGCTGCTGGGCCTGCTGTGTTCATCCAGCCTCACATTTTATTATCTTGGATTCTCCAGCATCTGCAGTTCCCATTATCACATTACGCTGGAGCAGTGTTTTATATTCCCCGACATGGAAATAATTTGACTTACCCTTTAAAAAGAGTTCACAATGTGAGAAAGTACCATGAAGGTACTTGGATATCTTTAAGTAACCCACCAGCTCATGCTATTGTAATGGATGGTGCTGGTAAAGGGTAGATTTATCAAAATGTCACCAAGGAGGGGATCACTGGGCCTGTTGTGACCAGACAATGAGGCAGAAGCTTAGAGATTGCGGTTTCAGTACCTGTGAAAACTGTTTATTATTCATTCTGCCTGTTAGTAACCAGTCTTTTTTACAATATGCCCTTGTGGTGGAAACACGTCACATAACCACATTAGCTATGAACTCTATCAAGGGACGAAGACATTGCCTCTCAAAGGACACAACGTGGCTATTATTAATGTGACCTCTGATTTGATGATTGGACAAACGCTGCCCCAGCCAATAATCAGAGTGGTGATAAGAGAAAACCACATGATCTAACATACCAATACAGACCAAGATTTGGAGAGGTAGTCGGAACTGCCGATGCTGGAGAATCCAATGTAACAAGGTGTAGAGCTGGATGAACACAGCAGGCCAAGCAGCATCAGAGGAGCAGGAAAGCTAACATTTCGGGTCAAGACCCTTCTTCAGAAATGGGGGAGGGGGAGGGGATTCTGAATTAAAATAGGGAGAAAGGGGGAGGCGGATAGAAGATGGATAGAGGAGAAGATAGGTGGAGAGGAGACAGACAGGTCAAAGAGGTGGGGTTGGAGCCAGTAAAGGTGAGGTTAGGTGAGGAGTTAGGGAGGGGATAGGTCAGTTCAGGGAGGACGGACAGGTCAAGGAGGTGGGATGAGGTTGGTAGGTAGGACATGGGGGTAAGGCTTGACATGGGAGGAGTGGAGACATGGGAGGAAGGACAGGTTAGGGAGGCGGGGACGAGCTGGGCTGGTTTTGGGATGCGATTGGGGGAGGGGAGATTTTGAAGCTTGTCAAGATCACATTGATTGTTCTGACTGAACTACAACCCATCCCGCACCTGACAGCCGATTGGACAATTATAGTGGGTGAGGCAAAAGAAATAATTCATCAATGGACCTAACGCACTAAAATAATTAGAACTGATGCTGAAAAAGGAAAGTAGTTGCAGGACCCTAGGTTGTGGGATAGATTCTGGAATTGGGAACCAGTGTTCAAATACATCCATGAGTTAGAATTCTGTTGAATGCTGCTGTAGTAGCAATTCTATGTACATTAGTAATCGTCATAGTCAATGTATGTCCACCTTATAAGGTGAAAAAATGAAACTGTATGAAGATTAGAACACTGTGGATGTGGTACATCTGTTGGGGAATACTGATAGTCCGAGTTATGCTCCACAGAAAAGGGACAAAGAATGATCCCAAGATAAGTAGCTTTGGATCAAGAAAGGGGAGATGTTGGCCAGAGGCTGCAGAGGGCTAGAAAAAGAGAGAGAACAGTATAAACTGCCAGCATCGCTGCCTGGGGAAATGTTAGCCAGAAGTTGCAGAAAGATAAAGAGTGAGAAGGGTACCAGCTGCCAACATCGCTAAAAAGAGGTACTGAATGCAAAGGTGCTGGCATGAAGAAAGAAGCAGCTTGTGAACTAAAAATGGACTGCACCCAGGTGCTAGTTTGAGCCAATTTAAACTGATTTGAATTAACTAAGTTCTGCAAAAAGTAAGAAAGATGAGATAATGCAAAAGCCTTGTTTGGATGAGAAATGTTGAGATAATGCCACCTATATCTCTGGGCCAGTGCCAATAAGGTAGAGACATGTGATAAGTGAATTAGCCTGAGCCAATGGAAAGAAGACAGCATGACTTGACAGAGATAAGAGAAAAAACCTTGGGGCACACAGCCAGCAAAAACTCCAGAGGCAAACCATAGCAGAAGCAGATCCTACATCAAGGATGTGGTGATGACATCAAGTGCAGCACCTGGCCAGCCTCAGCCCTCGATAGGATATTGGCGTTTATATCCTGAGACTACTTAGAGAGTGTCAGAGGACTCCAGTGGGTGTATAAGTAGGTCCTAGTTCAGTTTGTGGGAAAATATATAAGATCCAGTTTTGAGATAAAACATTTAAGAAACATGTGCCTTGTTTAAATACACGAATAAAGTAATTTGTGAGGTTACCAGAATTGACTACTCTCTGTATAAGCTGATAACCGGAGTTGGTGTTTTCTGGGCTCTCGACAACAATGTATTTAAATACATAATTTCATAAGAAAGATCTTCAAGCGTTAAAGCTTTCATGCAGATGGAACTGATTTCCCTGTTCTTTCATTCTTTAAGTTTTTGCCCTCTGCCATAAAAGGTGCAACTTTGATTGCTTATTCATCCTTTGTGGCATAGTATTCTGTATTACAAGCCAGATAAGAAAATTTGTTGTCACCCTTCCACCATTCTCAGAGATTATGTAAAATTAACAACACCTCATTAATTACTGCCAAAACAATGGATTTATCCTTACTCGTGCACAAAATCTTCTTAATTTGAATATGTTTTATGAAATCTACTCTTAGCTTCCTCTGTCTGGGGAATATAATGCCACTGCCTGCTGTCTCATCAGAACTAACTTTTCATTTTATCCTGATGGTATAATGCTGTGGACTGAAATGCAACCTTGTGCCAATAGCCACAGAATGATGCTAACTAAGATTCAAACCAGGCCAATGGGACTATTGCACCAGACAGACCTCAGTCTCTAAAAGACTCAAGTCCCAGACAAATCCCAATCCTTGCCAGACTCCAGTTTCATACAAATCCAAGTACTAGACAGACCCTGACCCCAGATAAAACTATTTCTAGTCAGATCCCAACCCCTGGCCAGATCCCAATTCCAGTAAAATCAAAGTACCAAACAAATGTAAATACCAGATGGGACAAGTTCCCAGATAAACTTTAATCCAACACATACATCAATCGCAGAGGCACTCTGATCTTAGCCAAATCATGGTCCCAAACATATCCCAATTCCAGGCACACCTTAATGCCAGACAGACCCCAATCTTAGACATATCCAATTTCCAGGCAGATCCCAATCCTATAGACAATCCAATCCCAGATAGACGTTAATCCCTGGCAGACACCAATCCTGAAGACATCCTAATCCCAGACAGACACTCCAACCCAGAGACACCCAGTCCCAGGCAGACCCTAATCCTGATCCCAGAGAGACCCCAATCCAGAGACACCCCATTCCCAAACAGACCTTAATCCCAAACAGACCCTGAACCCAATCCCAGAGAGACCCCAATTCAGAGACACGCCATTCCCAAACAGACCTTAATCCCAGACAGAGCCTACTACCAGGCAAACTCCAATCCCAGACAGAGTTTAATTCCAGGCAGACCTCAATCTCAGAGAAACCTCAATACCGGACATTCTCTTATGCAAAGGCAGACTGCAGTCCCAAACAGACAGATTCTGGGCAGATACAGCAAGACCTCCGGAACATGTTTGCTTCACGGGTGGCTGGACCTTGGCTCCACAGGATGAACCCGTGTAAACAGCAGCGTCCTCCCAGTGATTTCACCCCCGTGTCACGGCGCGGAGCTGGGCTCTGGGCGTGGTGAGTGTGGGCCGCTCTCTCCGTCTTTGCTCAGGCCAGGACTGGACACAACTCGGGGTCCGGTCCACACACACATATAAGCGGATGGAGCCGTGCCAAGCGGTTTCTAACCTCCGATATTCGACATAAGAATCGACAGCGGCCGCCGCCTCCTCGTTCAAACTGATCCGCTCCATCCGCCTGTTGCTGAGCAACGGATCACCCAGCAACCAGAAGGACACGAGGGTGAAGAGGGTACACACGGTGAACACAGACAATGCACTGAAGATACTATTACAGAGTACATCGTGAACTGAGTATACGATTAATATACTAAGTGCTACACGGAGCACGAAATTTAATACAATGTATAAATATTCACAGTATGTGACATAAGCAATACGCACAATTTACAACAAACGCAGTGAATACAACACTGACCCGAATGCAATATATTCGTAGTATTCACAAAGTTCATAGTAAATGTACTGTGCAGAATGTGGAGTAAATTTAATACAATTTACACAGTGTAGTTAATCTAATATACACTAAGTAGTAAATACAGTGCATGGTAAACGCAAGTAAGTATTATACATCTTGTAGGCGCCCCTTCAATGCACGAGATAGTAGGAACTGCAGATGCTGGAGAATCTGAGATAACAAGGTGTAGAGCTGGATGAACACAGCAGGCCACGCAGCATCAGGGGAGCAGGAAAGCTGACGTTTCGGGCCGAGACCCTTCGTCCAGCTCCACACCCTGTTACCTTCAATGCACGATGCGTACACTATAGCTCGACGAGTTGTGTCAATATACAATATGAATCGTACAATTGGAGCGAGGCAATTTTCTTAGGTATACTAGAGAACTATGCTATCAAAAAGGAAAAATATGCGGGTGCTGAAAATCTGGGCAGTGGTTCATAACTCGTGCTAGACTCCAAACGTTAGGTGTTTCTCTATACAAGATGCCAGATCTGCTGAGGTTTTCCAGCGTTTTCTGTTACAGCCATACTGTTCTCACTGTTGCAAACGGCAGGACAGGGAGTACTAATACCGCTTGTACACCGTCTTCTGTCCAACCATTCTCTCCCAAACCCCACTGCGGTCCTCTCCCTCCCCAATACTTTTTTTGCTCTCCCTCTCTCTTCGCGGGCCAAGTGTTCTTGCACTGTCTGAAGCCTTGTTTTGTTTAAAGAACTAATTTTATTCAGATTAATGTAACTCACTAACTTCTTCACATTCAAAATCATTTACATCATATCACTCCTGCCCCCAATGTTGTATCAAAATTGATAAGGAGGAGGCATTGGAGAGGCCATGGGTACTTAAATTTGACAAGTCATCAGGATTAGATGAACTGGACAGAAGCTAAACAATTAGCAAATTGTCAGTTTAACTTCTGTGGTTTGAAGGCTGCTAAAAACTATTTGGGATAGTAATCAGATGTGGTAATGTGGTTTGTTTATGAAGAGCCAGCATAGATTTCTAAAGGAAATTGTTTTCAAATAACTTGCTGGGGTGTCTTGAAATGGCAACGGAAATGGTCAATGTGGTAATGATGTTCATATGATGTATTTGTGTCCACCATCTACAAGACACAAGTCACAAGTGTGATGGAATACCCCCCACTTGCCTGGATGAGTGAAACCCCAACATTCAAGAAGCTTGTCACCAACCAGGACAAAGCAGCCCACCTGATTGGCACTGCATTCACAAGCATCCGCTCCCTCCGCCATCGATGCTCAGGAGCAGCAGTGTGTATATCTGCAAGATGCACTGCAAAAGTTCATCAAAGATCCTCAGACAGCACCATCCAAACCCATGAACACTTCTACTTAGAAGGACAAGGACAGCAGATATATGGGAACACTACCACTTTCAAGTTCCCCTCCAAGTCACTCACCATTCTGACTTGGAGATATATTGCCATTCTTTCACTGTAGCTGGGTCAAAATCTTGGAATTCCCTACCTAATGGCATTGTGGGTCAATCCACAGCAGGTGGATTACAGAGGTTCAATAATGCAACAAGGGACAGGCAATAAATGCTGGCCAGCCAGCAATGCCCACATCGGGCAAAATGAATAAACAAAAAAAATGTAGATTTTCAAAAGGCAATCAATACTGCGCCACACAACCTTGTGATGATAGTTATAGTTCATGGAATAAAATAGACAATAGCAATGTGGTCACAAGATTGACTGAGTGATGGGAAACGGAGAGTAGTGGTCAATGGAAATTTTTCTGGCTGGAGGAAGGTTTGTAGTAGAGTTCCACATGGACCATCAATTCAAGGACTTTGACTTTTCTTGATATACAATAATGATCCATATATTTGTATACAGGAGATAATTTCAATGGATGGAAACTTGGAAGTATTGTATACACTGAGGAGGACAGTGTGGAGGTCCTAAAGGGCTGTCCTTCAATAGCTCAGCTGGTGGAGCGCAGGATTGTATTTGTCTCAAAACAGTCATCCTCAGTTGGTTCAGCTCTGGCTCAAAGGTGTCAGAATGTTTTGAGAGCTTTACTCTGTATCTAACCAGTGCTGTATCTATCCTTGGACAGGGGATGGGGACTATGTAGAGGAAACTGTTTTTTTACCCTGGAAGAGCACAGAAAGCTTTACTTTCCGTTTTAAAAGAATAGACAGTGCTTTACTCTGTATTTTTATTCCATATTGTAACCACCCTGGTAGAGTTTAATAGGATAATAAAATGTGAGGCTGGATGAACACAGCAGGCCAAGCAGCATCTCAGGAGCACAAAAGCTGACGTTTCGGGCCTAGATCCTTCATCAGAGAGGTTAATAGGGATTAATAGAGTTTAATAGGGATAGTTTTGGGCTGCTTTACTTCCAGATTACTTTCAGTTTAAAAGAATACAGGAAACTTTACTCTGTATTCAACCCAGTGCTGTTCCCGTCCCTGGAGGAATTGGTGGGAACAGTGGTGACAGACATTTATTTTCTGTTTACTTTTAGTTCAAAACAGTAGTGGAAGCTTTGCTGTGTATCTAACCCCATGTTGTCCTTGTCCCAGCAGTTCAAGGGAGCTTTCAGTTTAAAGGAGTAAGGGCATTTTTAATTTCAGGTTAAAAGAGTATAAGGGGTCTTAATCTCTATGTGATGCTGTAGTGTATCTGTCCTGAGTTTGTTTGATAGGGGCAGTGGTGAATGAGTTTGCCTTTCAGTTTACTTTATGTTTCAAAAGAATAGGGAGGGCTATACTCTGTATCTAAACTAATGCTGCTCCTGTCCTGGGAGAGTTTGATGGGGATAGTGCAGTGGGTGTTCTACTCTGTATCTGACCCCATGCTGTTCCTACCCTGGGAGTGTTTTTTGATGAAGACAATGTCAAGAGAGCTTTACTTTCAATTTAACAGCACAGGGAGTTTCACTCTGTATCTAACCCCATGCTGTACCTGTCCTGAGAGTGTTTGATGGGGACAGCTAGAATAAGCTTACTGTGTATACTCTGTATCTAACCAATGCTGTACATGTCCTGGGATTGTTTCATTAGAGCAGTATTGAGGGTGCTTTACTCTCAGCTTATTTTCTGTTTAAAAAAGCAGAGGTCAAAAGGATATAGACAAGTTGATGGAGTGGTCAGATAGGTGGCATATGAAGGTCAATGTGAAGAGTGCAAAGTGATGTATTTTGGTAGGAAGAACATGGACAGACAATATAAAATAAGGAGCACAATATTTAAGGGAGTTCAAAGTAGAGGTCTTTGGTGTGTGTGTGTGTATATATAGATCAGTAAAGGTTCCTAGACAGGTGGAGTCATTAATAAGCATACAGTATCCTGAACTTTAATAATCAGAGCATAGAGTACAAGAACAGGGACATTATACTGAATTTATACAAAACACTGGTTCAACCTCAGCCAGAGTATTGTGTGCAATTCTGGGTGTTTTTAGGAATGTGAATGTGTTGGAGAGAGCATACAAAAGATTTACAAAAAAAAAGTTCCAGAGATGAGAAAGTGGAGATTTGGATTGTTCTCTTTGGAGAGAACATAGAACATAGAACATGACAGCACAGTACAGGCCCTTCGGCCCTCGATGTTGTGCCGACCTGTCATACCGATCTTAAGCCCATCTAACCTACACTATTCCATGTACGTCCATATGCTTTTCCAATGACGACTTAAATGTACCTAAAGTTGGCGAATCTACTACCGTTGCAGGCAAAGCGTTCCATTCCCTTACTACTCTGAGTAAAGAAACTACCTCTGACATCTGTCCCATATCTTTCACCCCTCAATTTAAAGCTGTGCCCCCTCATGCTCACCGTCACCTAGGCCCAGAGAATTTATGTTTTCAGAATCATGAAGAGTCTGAAGAGAGTAGATGGGGAGAAACAGTCCCCATTCCTGGAATGAGTGGGCATTGATTTAAAGTGATTTGCAAATGTAACATATGTGATGTGAGAAAAAGTATTTTTTTCCAAACAAATGGTTTTACGTCTAGAATGCATTGCCTGGAACGGTGATGGGGGCAGAATCAACTGATATATTTAAATGGAAACAACATATAAGGTTATGGGGGAAAGACAGGAGAATAGCACTCATTCATAGAGCTGGTACCGGCGAAATGGCTCCTTCCTTTATTGGAATAATTCCGTTTCTACAAATTCCTGCCCCGCCCTGAGGTTGAAACAGCCAGTCAGGCCGTACATGCGCAGTACGCGAGAATAGGGGCTGCTGGGATGGATGTGAGAACTCGGAGGCC
This sequence comes from Stegostoma tigrinum, assembly GCF_030684315.1. Taxonomy (NCBI): domain Eukaryota; kingdom Metazoa; phylum Chordata; class Chondrichthyes; order Orectolobiformes; family Stegostomatidae; genus Stegostoma; species Stegostoma tigrinum. The sequence continues at coordinate 76,557,500 of NC_081355.1, read as the reverse complement.
AGCGGGTGAGTGAGGGTGGGCCTACTGGAATGGTGTCACAACGGGTTAGGGGCGGCAGAGGACAACCACTGCCCGGGTCTTTACGTGTTCGCGGGGTTTCCTGACCCAGTTGGGGTCGATAGTGATGGCCCAGTGAGATAGTGGTGCTTCAGTCAACTGAGCTATTACTGAAGTCTGGCTCCCTGGAATAGAGGACTGGGCCTCCCAGTGGTTTTAGAACATACACGCATGAGGAGTCAGTGAGCTGTTTGATTTTGGCAAAATAGAACATGCCGATCTCTGATTCCCCACAGGAATCTTTTGTGGGAAACTGTCTTAATGCCTTGTCCGTCATCTTTGATCATTCTTCCCCACTTGCACTTACTTGCCCCTCATTTCCGGTTGCGACATTGCCAAAAGTTAGTGGTGTCGGCGTACACTTCGCTGTGACAAATTACTTAGGTAAACAGAGTACCTTCTCGTGCTGAAAGTGGGAAGATGCTCAACTTTTAGCAAGTTCAGAAATCATAGGACGTCAGGTTATATTCCAGGTTTATTTGAAAACACAAGCTTTTGGAGCCTCAGCCCTTCTTCAGGTGCTGGTGAGAGAGGTAGAATCAGACACAGAATTTATAAACTAAAGATCAAACGTTCACACCATTGATGAGAATTACTAAACAAACCTAAGATGCTGTTAAATCTTTAATCAGTTTGAATATTTTAGTTGATTTGTATATGTAAATCCCTGAATTCCTTTTGAGTCACGGTCCTGAGAGAACTAAGATTTTTTACAGTGTAAAGAAAAGGTGACATTTTAAGTCTGACAATGCATGTTAGGTGTGAGACCTTGTTTAGAATCTTTGTGTTTTAGTTTGGTGTAAGACTGGTTTTATTTCTAAAGTAGGACTTTATAAAACAAATGACTTTGTTCAAAAAGCACACAATTTGTAGACAGTCAGAGTGTATCTGCAAATACAAATTCACCCCACAGAATCATGTGTGTGAAAGAAGAAAGAAGGTGCATGTGCGCGCGCGCACACGCACACACACACACACACACACACACACACACAAATTTATGGGGTGAATTTGTATTTGTGTGTGGATTTAGCACATTGTCATCATGCCTGTCTGAGTTTCCTCCCCCAGTCCAGAGATATGCAGGTTGGGGGGATTGGCCATGCTAAATTGCCTGTAGTGTCCAGGGATGTGCAGGCTGGTTGATTAGCTATGGGGAATTCAGGGTTGCAGGGATAAGTTGGGGTGGTGGGTCTGCATGGGATGCTGTTTGGAAGCTTGGTGTGGATTTGATGGGCTCAATGGCCTGCTTGCACAGTGTAGTAATACTAAACAGTATTAGTCAGATATTCATTGACTGCACTTATCTTTCAATGGGCTGAATCTAGACCATTGCTTCAAAATATAATTTGTAAGTGGACAACATGTAGCATTACTGTTTACTGTCAGTGATATTATGCAGTGTATTACGATCAAGTTTGGAGCTGTTAGCATTTAAAAATAAACCAAAATCCTTGATATAACAAACAGAGCTACACCACAAGATTTCACTTTAAATAAAACACAAAATTTGTGTGAAATAAGTTGAAGCAGAGCTAAAGGAAGGCAGTGACCTTGTGGTATTATCATTAGACTATTAATCCAGCTACTCAGGTTTGAATCCTACTTGACAGATCAAGGAATTTGAGTTCCATAAAAATCTGAAATTAAGGATCTAATGATGACCATGAAACCATTGTCATTGAGAAGCTTGTCTGGCTTGCTAATGTTCTTTAGGGAAGAAAACCACTGTCCTTACTTTGGTCTGGCCGATGTGTGAGTACAGACCCACAATTATCATCTTAGCTGCCCTCTAGGCAATCAGGGATTGGCAATAAATGCTGGCTGAGCCAATGATATCCACGCCCTGTGAATAATTTTAAAAAGAATGAAAAGTAAGTTTGCACTTTAGCTTATAACCACGTATGTTATGTACTCAGTTTTACTTCACCCACTAATTTTCTAATACGACATAGCAATTTCAATGTTGTTTTTAAACTTCTCTTGAGACCAGCTGTAAGAGTGCCACAGTCCTCCGGAGATTTCTGTTCAGCTTCAACTATTCAAGAGGTAAAATTTTCTTTTAACCCTTTTTTGACTGTGAATGTCTCTGTCCATTGTCTGATTAATTTTCCAGTGCTTCCAAGCCAACTCTGCTGGTTATTTTCTTCTCTGAACTGGGCAATCATCATTCTGGATTTTCAAAGTTCAAACTGAAATCTAGCGTTGCCTGACTTCCCACTTGGTCAGTGATCATATTAGAGTTTAATTCTACCTACAGAGCAGTGCTGTCTAACTTTCATTTATTTGGCTAATTTTTGTCGAGTTGCAAGCAACTTGGCATTACCCATGTAAAACAAAGATTAGACAATTTCTTTTCCATCTGAGGTTCATGAGTAGTTTGAACCCTTCTCCTGAAAAGATGGTGTAAGCAAAGTCCTTGATTTTTGTTTTGCAGATAACTTTACAACACTTCGCTCAATGAAAAATTATCGTGACTAGGTGAGAATGTGGATTTGAAGTTGTAGTCAGATCAGGCATGATCTGACTTGATGTGAAGAGGGCTAATGGCTTACATTACAGTCCCTACCTGAAATGTTGACTTTGCTGCTCCTTTGCTGCCTGATGTGCTGTACTCCTCCAGCATTATGCTGTATTGTTTCTAATTCATAGGTTTGTATGGATTTGGCAGTGAGAATTACTGTGAAACTACCAGCATTCATCCCATTACGCTTCTGAAACTACATGTGGAAGTCCCAGTGTGAATTCAGATTTTGTGTGTAACTCTACATTTATCCAGTGACAGAAGTGTTAACACTAGAAATAGGAGCTGGAGTACATTATTCAGTTCTTCAAATCTGCTGTGCAATTCAACTAGCTGGTTTCTACCTCAGTGCCATTTTACAGATTATCGCCATACTCCTTTGTGTCTTTAATATCTAGAAATGTATCAGTTTCTCGAATTGAATATGCTCAATGATTGACCTTCCACAGATCTTTAGGGTAGAGAATTCCAAAGATTTACCAGTCTCCAAATGAGGAAATCCCACCTTTCAGCCCTGAATGGACTGCCACTTAATCTGACACTGATCCTGAGATTGCATGCAGCCCTCCCCATCCAGTGGAAATGATGTTCTTGTATCTACCCTGTCAAACCCTGGAAGAATTTCAGGTGCTTCATCGAAAGCAAATCTCATTCTTCTAAACTCTAAAGAATAAAGGCAAAGCCTCTTCGTTGGACAATTCTTCCAACCCAGGAATAAGTCTGGTGGATCTTCGTTATACTCTATCTGAGGTAAGTATAATCTCTAATATTCTCCCAGGCTGCACCAATGAGAAATCAATTGCATTGATGAAAACTTTGACTCTTGCAGTGTTAGTCTTGCTGTAAAAGTGCTTGAATCAATTTCAGATTTTTGAGTAAGATGTTACTGAGTTTTTAAAGGCATACTGACTTGAAAATTGCTTTAAAAAGACATTTTGTTGAAGCTTCCCATCTTGCGTTCATCAGGACATTTGCAGTAATAATACGTTCCCCAATGTAAAGGGGAACTACATTTTATAGCATGTAAGAAGGAAATGCTGATTAATTTGCACCTGTACTCTGACAAAGGCAAGCTACAGTGAATGCACAAATTAAATGATGACTGTTGACTACCAAGTTTAGTTTAAATTTACACCAGGCAGGTTTACTGGGAAAAATGTCATCTTGAGGAATGAACCAAAGAATGGCTGCCATCTGTTTTAAGTTGAAACAGACATGATGCATGTACATATTCTTTCCGTCTGCAAAGACCGGGGCCCTGTGAATTAATATGTGTGGTATGTGCCATACTGTGAACCCAGCTGATTGTCTTAAATTTGTAGTCAGCATGATGCTCAGGGTTGCATACTTAGCAAATATGGTCTAATGGCAAAATCACGTCTATTATTGGATCATCTAGGACCAACGTGGGTGTTGGGTGTGGTTGGGACCATGACTGTCGTGAACAGTGTCCTGTTTGATGTAATCTGCCAGTCTTTGGGAAATGAAGTCTACATACCTAGCATTGCATCAGTGCTTAAATTTGTGCACCTCATTACTGATTTGTGTGATAGACAGAATATCTAATTGTTTGGTATTTTGTGCTATGTGTGTAAAATCTTGAGTGTGATTAGCTGCCTAACTGCTTGCTAGCATCATGATGTTGCACACGAAGCTATCCCCTTGCTTAGCACGAGATTTTACACTGATGTTGGGAAGGGGCAGAAATCTTGCTACAGATATTGTTAAACTTGGTGGATGACTTTCTTTGGGAAACAGTGATTGACCATTGCATAATCCAAACTGAGAATTTAAGAATCATGTAAATTGCTGACTTGAAATAACACAAGCCTTTGTTGGTTAATTTCTTTGCTGCTTAATTCAGGTTGGCATAATTTTGGAATGGCTGGGAAGCTAGTAAATCCAGTACAGCTGCTTAATCAATTTACCAGAGCGAGTCATCCATGAAAATAATTAGTGATTAAGTTATTCATGGATCTACATGTGTCCTTTACAGTTTACTCAGTGTAAATATTTGCTTTTAGTAACAGCAATGAATTGGTATCTATTGTGTCGTCATCTGTCTCCTTGGTGAGTTAGAAATCTGATAACATAACTGTATTGTTTTACATCTATTAACAAGAGGTAAGAAAAGGTTTAGACCAGGAAATAGTTCACATCTGCATGATTAGACTTGCTTCTTTGTAAAATTAATAATACCTTTCTTTACATATATTCTCTGTTTAAATAATGCTCAGCTTTAAACGTACTGATGGATCTCACACTGTTGATCAGTCACTGTTCAGATACTTAGCAAAGGATTTACATCTGAACCTAATTTAAGCTTTGCACTTGCTATAGATTTCTGTCATGTGATGTAAATCAGGTGCAAAGGCCCAAATTAGCATGTAGAGTTGTACTGCCTCGGTCAGTTTTCTTTAGTTAGCAAAGTGCTGGAGAAAATCAGGTCTGGCAACATCTGTGGAGAGAGAAGTAGAGTCAACATTTTAGAATACGTACGATAAGACTCTGAACACTCTCTTACGTTCACTTGGGGTGGTGATGGTCTAGTGGGAACGTCACTGGACAAAAAGTCCAGAGCCCTTGGTTTGGGGGTGGGAGCATGGGTTCAAATCCTACCATGGCAGATGATGAAATTTCAAACCCGCAAAAAGCTAGCCCAATGATGACCATGTAACCACCATTTTCGTTTTTGGTTTAAAAACCCATCTGGTTCATAATGTCATTTAGGAAAGGAAATCTACTGTCCTTACCTGTTCTGGCCTACATGTGACTCCAGACCAATAGCAAAATGGTTGATGTAACTGCCCTCTGAGAAAATGGGGTTGGGCAATGATGCTCAGATCCCATGGACAAATAAGTGTTATGGCTCTGATTCTGGTACAGTGTTATAAATTAATGTTACAGCTGCTATGTGATTCGTATCCAACTTCTGTATAACCCAGGAAACTTGACTAATTTAAATCTTTTGTTAGTTATCTTGTACGTAAAGAGGTTGAGTGTTAAGTTAATTAATTAGACATGCATCAGCGTGAGCTTATCATGGATGATACACCTGGAATTTCCCATGCGTGTAGTAAAAACTTAGGAAATGGTAAGTTTGCAGCAAATCCTTGACTAATTGTTGACCTACCCAGTTCAAATTCAAATAATAGTTTGGGAGATAGGTTTCCCCTAGTGCGTTCTTTAAGACAATTCTCTGCCAATCAGAATCCACTTGCCAACCAATCAGCACCTTTTTCTCGCAGTATAAATTGTTGTTCCCTTTTGAAATTTGGCATTCTTGTGTTTCTGTCTTGGTAAGGGTAAATCAAAAACCTGCTGTGGTTTGTTTCTTTTCAGGAATATTTAGATTCTCTTCCCTCTCCTGAACCCTTGCTATCTTGTGAGCAAGACCTTTGGTGACGGGTTGTGAGCTTAAGGAGAGAGTGGGTGAAGTGGTAGGAAGCAGTGAGCAGAGAATGCTGAAGAGGGATGTTGTGAAGCAAGCGGTTTGGCTTTGAAGAGGGACATGCCTAATAATAGTGTTAAAGCAAAAATATAGGAACAAGAGGTGATCGTTTGGCTATCAAGCCTACTCTGCTGTTCAGATTGATCATGTCTGATCATAAACTTAGAGATAGTAGGAACTGCCAATGCTGGAGTCAGAGATAATGCAGTGTGTAGCTGGAGAAGCGCAGAGGAGCAGGAAAGTTGACGTTTTGGGTCGGGACCCTTCTTCAGAAAATCATACACTTAATGCCTTTTATCCATCCCACTCCCATATGACTGGTAATCAGAAATTTATCATTTTCTACGTTACACGTGTTCAAAGATTGAACTTCCACTAACCTCTGGTAGAACATTCCAAAGTTAGACAACCCTCTCAGTAAAAACATTTCCTCTTGTATTGGACCTAGGTGGATCCTCCTTATTTTTAAATCGTCCTCCCTGGCTCTAGACTTCCTCACCTGGAGAAACCTATCTATTCCTTGGAGTGTTTTGTAAACTTCAGTGACATTACCTCATATTCTTTGAAATACCCAGTTTGCTCAATCTCTCCATAAGATGTTTCTGCCAACCTGGGGGAAAAAAATCTGGTGAACTTTTGCTGCACTCTGTCAGTGGTAATAATATTTTTCCTGCAAAAAGGAAACAAAACATGCAAATAGTTCTCATGGTGCAGACTAATAAAGTTCCTTCACAATTGAAGCAAGACTTCTCTACTCCTATACTCAAATCCGCTTCCATAAATACTAACTTTGCATGGAATGGATGGAAGGTTGGCTTCCATGATGGTCTGAGCCATGCATAGCACCTTGTGTAGTTTCTTATGATCCTAGGCAAAGCAGCTGCCATACCAGGCTGTTATGCACCCAGACAGTAAGCTTTCAGTTGTCCATCTGTAGAAGTTGGTGAGGGTCCTTTATGGGATTGCCAAATTTCCTGAGCTGCCTGAGAAAGAAGAGGCATTTTAGTGTCTTCTTGACCATCACGTCTATGTGGGAAGTCCAGGACAGGTTGTTGGTTATAGTTGTTCCGAGCTTGATGCTCTCCACCCTCTCAATCTCAGTTCTGTTGATGCAGTTGGGCGCATGTTCTTTTTTGAAGTCAGTGATCAGTTCTGTAATTTTGCTGTCTAGTCTTACCTAGTATTGTAACCTGTGTACCCTTTTAAAAAGTCAACTATTCCAAAACACCTCTACCTGACAATGCTTTCAAATGGGATAGGATTTTGAACCAGATCTGTGTAAAACAGTTCCACGATTGACAATCAATTTGAAATATTTTAATTTTGTGATAATTTAGTGTGTTCCTAAATCACCACATCTGTGCATCGTTCCTTCTAATTCAATTTTTTTTTATCTGCTGTGACCCTTTTTAAAAATCATTCACAGGATGTGGGCATTGCTGGCTATTGCACATCTCTAATTGCCCACAGAGCTGCTAAGAGCCAACCACATTGATTGTCTGGAATTATGTGTGGGCCAGACCGGGTAAGGACAGCAGTGTCCTTCCCAAAAGAATGTTAGTAAATCAGATAGGATTTTATAATAATTGATCATTAAACAGTCGTTATTTAACTATTACAGATTTTTATTAAATTTAATTCCACCGTCTGCCATGATCTGGGTCTCCAGATTAATAGTCTAGCAATAACAACACTGGGCCATCATCTCATCTGATGTATTGATTACTCATTTCGGGTATCCACATCATAAATCTTCACAGGAACAGGACCATTAACTGGCGTTTTTGTAAAGCCACAGACATCAGAATTGACGTACGAGATAACAAGATGTTAGAGCTGTATGAACACAGCAGGCCGAGCAGGAAGGCTGACTTTTTGGGCCCAGACTCCTCTTCAGAAATGGGAGAGGGGAAGTGGATTCTGAAATAAATAGGGAGAGGTGGATAGAAGATGGATAGAGGAGAAGATAGGTGAAGAGGAGACAGACAGGTCAAAGAGGTGGGGATGGAGCCAGTAAAAGTGAGTGTAGGAGGGGAAGTAGGGAGGAGATAGGTCAGTCCATGGAGGATGGACAGGTCAAGGGGGTGGGATGAGGTCAGTAGGTAGGAGATGGAAGTGGGGCTTGAGGAGGGGTAGGTGGGAGGAAGGACAGGTTAGGGAGGTGGGGACGAGCTCAGCCATCTGCAATCCGACCCCACCACCAATGACATTTTTCCCTCCCCACCCTTATCTGCCTTCCAGAGGGACCACTCTCTCTGTGACTCCTTTGTCCGTTCCACACTCCCCTCCAGCCCCACCTCACCTGGCACTTTTTTCTCTGCAACCACAGGAAGTGCTACACCTGCCCCTACACCTCATCCCCATCCCAGGCCCCAAGAAGACTTTCCACATCAAGCAGATGTTCATCTGCACATCTGCTAATGTGGTATGCTACATCCGCTGTTCCCGCTGTGGCCTCCTCTACATTGGGGGAAACCAAGCAGCGGCTTGGGGACCGCGTTGCAGAACACCTACGCTTGGGTCGTAATAAATAACTGCACCTCCCAGTCGCGAACCATTTCAAATCCCCCTCCCATTCCGCAGATGACATCCATCCTGGGCCTCCTGCAGTGCCACAATGATGCCACCCGCAGGTTGGGAACCCTACACCCCAATGGTATCAATGTGGACTTCACAAGCTTCAAAATCTCCCCTCCCTCTACCACATCCCCAAACCAACCCAGCTCGTCCCCTCCTCCCTAACCTGTCCGTGCTCCCATCTGTCCCCATCTCCTGCCTACTGACCTCATCCCGCCCCCTTGACCTGTCTGTCCTCCCTGGACTGACCTATCTCCTCCCTACCTCTCCTCCTACACTCACCTTTACTGGCTCCATCCCCGCCTCTTCAATCAGTCAGTCTCCTCTCCACCTATCTTCTCCTCTATCCATCTTCTCTCCGCCTCCCCCTTTCTCCCTATTTATTTCAGAACCCCCTTACCCTCCCCCACTTCTGAAGAAGGGTCTAGGCCCGAAACATCAGCCTTCCTGTTCCTCTGATGCTGCTTGGCCTGCTGTGTTCATCCAGCTCTACACCTTGTTATCTCAGATTCTCCAGCATCTGCAGTTCCTACTATCTATGAAAGAATTAAAGTCTGCATGCTTTTATGATCTGGCATTTAGTAATTGCATTGACCGGCATTTTCCTAGTTTTCAACTCATAAATAATTATTTTATATTGTTTCTAAGCATGTATTTGTTGAAGGAATTAGTCAGAATATACTTCACTGTGAAAATCAATTGCAGACTGCTTTCCAGATGTTGTTAATGGTGATATCTGTAATTGAATTGACAGACTCCTGCAGTGTAACGTTTTGCTGAGAGAACTGCCATGGAAGATCAGCCAGAAAGAACATAGCATTACAGCATTTAATGGGAATATGATCCTGTGCTGAATAGGTTAAGATTAATCTTCTGATTTTTAAATTTGATTTTTAATGAAGTAAATGTGAAATAAAAATTGACTTCACAGTTTTGTTTCTGTATTTAGTTTGTGTCAGGAAAGTTGTGATTACACACAATTATTCTAATTCATGCACAATTTTGGTGAAAATTATTTGCTTGCCTTTAGTGCAACTGTTTGTAATCAGTAACTGATCACCTTGCATTTTTGAAACACTCAACAGGTTTAGCAGTATCTGTGGGGAGGAGAGGGTATGTTTATCAGGCTTAAAATGCTATCCCTACCACATTCACTGCACAGATATTACCTGATCTACCAAGGTTTCGTTTCTCTTTCAGATTTACAATATCAATGGTATTTTGCTTTTTAATTGCAGGTTTGGTAAACCTTCTAAGTCGTAATGTTTGCAAGTGTCAGGGTTGGGGAAAAAGTAGTATAAATAGTTAACTTTAAAAGTTCCACTGTTAATGGCTTTAACTGAATAGAGATTATAAATGTCCCAACATTTGGGATGACATGAAAGGATTCCTTCGGTAACAATATGTTACATATTTTTAATCTTGGGGTGCATGTTTGGCATTTAGATTTTATTTGGCAGTGGAAAGCATTATCAACATAATCAGAAAAATGACTTCTCAAATTCTGAAATAGTACTGGAACCAAACTGTTTGCATCAGAAATGTGTTCTATACAGGTTGGTTGCTGTTAGTTTGGAAATAATCAGACAGAATGATATCAGTTATCATATAATGAAAAACTCAAGATGTCAGCATCTTAAATGATCTGTTTAACATTGCTGGCAGAGGTTATTTAGAATCTCTTAGAAAGGTGGAACACATTGTCAAGTGTTTCACAAGAAGACTTCTGAGAAATGCAGTGCTATTCCTAAGACATTGCATTCAGCTACTGTTGTGACTCAAGACCCCAAAGTAGTTTCAGACCTCTTAATCCTCCACCCCAATGACAGTTCAAACTTGTCTTTTTCTCTACCTGATTTTTAAAATTATTTGATGACATGTAGTTGTCACTGGCAAGGCCAGATTTATTGCCTTCCTAAATGCTCTTGAACTGAATGACCTACTAGGCCATTTGAGAGAGTTAAAAATCTATATTGCAGCAGGTCTGAAATCACTAGCCACGCCGGGCAATTGCGGCCAATTTCATTCCTGAAAGGACACTAATGAATCCCGTGAATTTTGCAACAATCCATGATATTTGCCAGTCACCATTGATGAGAGCAACTCTGGATCCATGACACATTAATGGAATTCCAGTTCCACCAGCTGCAGTGGTGGGATTTGAATCCTTATTCCAAGAATATTAAACTGGAACTCTGGATTAGTCGTCCACTGACAAGTTCACAATCCCATCATTTCCTTTTCTTTGGGAAGTAAATCCTTCCTATATACAGACTTTGCACATTTTGAAAATAAATGGGCATGCAAAGGATCCAAGATTTATCAAACACTTAAAATATATGCTAAAAAAACAGAATAACATGTAATGGGCAACAACAGCAAAAAATGCTATGGGCCATGTCCAACATGTTTGACTTAGAACAGGCAGGGCTGTGGAAAACCCTCTTGTGGATTGCATATGATTCAGCCACTGGAAAAAAACGTTATCTAATCACATTGTGTAATATCAGCTTCTAAATAGGAAACAAATCTGCTTCTGCAAATGAAAAGTGAAATTAATTATTTTATATGCATGACATTGAGAATAACACACCTGTGGAGTTTAAAAGGTATTAAGGTAATTTGCAGTATGTTCTAATGAGATATTTGCCACTGATATGAAAGCAATGGCTGCAGCAGTCGATGAGTTCAAACATATTTTTGAAAGTAAAACTTCTTAAATGGTTTCCCCAAAAATAAAACACAAGTTGATTAATTAAAATATTTTCCTTGATCTTCTCCCTTAGCAAATCTGCTGCGTAACATAGAGCACTGAAGAATAATGAAATGGAATTCAATAAAATGTCTCCTCTTGACTTTCCTGTATGCAGTGGAATCCTACGAATGAGACATTCCTAACAAACTGTTGTAAGTTGATCTTGATTTCTTTACTGCAATCACATATGGAAATGCACAGTAATTTCACTGTTTTGCACTGGTATGAAGCAGCAAACTATGAATTTTCCTCAAGAATGATGGAAGCTATTTAGTCTATTGTGCTTGTCCCATCTCTTATAAATAGATTTGGTTCCCATCCCCAACACTTTCCCTCTATCCCAGTAAAGATTTTCTTTACAATTACTTATCCAATTCCTTGTTAAAATTATTATTGAAATTGCTTCCAACAGTTTTTCAGTTAGTGTTTTCCACATCATACCTTGTTGCATTAAAAAGGGTTTTCTCATCTTGCCTCTGATTTTTTTAAAAAAAATTGCCTCAAATCTGTACCTTCCTGTTAGCAACGCATCTACCTGGAACAAATTCTTTTTATATTATTAAAGCCCTTCCTATCTGTCTTAATTTCCTCTATATGAAGAAGTATGACCTCAGTTTCTGTAATTACTGTAATTGAACTCTTTCTTTCCTGGTACCATTTTAGTAAGGCCTTTGATATCCTTAATTACTGTGAAACCCTGAAGACCATGGACCGTAAAAGTTTGGAACAGGAGTGGGTAGTTCAGGTCTTCATTCCTACTCTGCCATTCAGTAGGCTCATGGGAGATCTGACAACCTCCTTTACTTTCCTATGTTTTCCCCTCTAGCCCTTGATTTTCCTATTGATCAAAAATCTCAGTCTTAAGTATTGCAACGGACCCTGCCACAGACAGCTGTGGGTGCAATGAGTTCCAGAGACACTGAAAACACTGAGAAATTTCTTGTCATCTCAGTCTTAAATGGCATCCCTTTGTTAGGAGATTATGCTTTCCCATCAGGAGTAGCATCCTGTCAGCATTTACCCTGCCAAGCCCCTTAAAAATCCCTTATGTTTCAATGAGATCACCTCTCATTCTTCTAAACTCCATCAAGTAGAATGCAAACTCGTGTAACCTTTGCTAATAAACAATCCCTCCATACCTGGGATTATTTTAGTGAATCTTCTCAGAATTGCATCAAATTAAATGGTATTGTCCTTTATTTAAAGGGACAAAAACTGCTCACAGTTGGGACTTCCTGGAAAAATTCTAATAAACTAGTTGGACAGGATTTCTCTCTCATGAAGCCATGAAGACTCTGTTTGAACAAATTGATTTTCCAAATGTGTTGCTTTTCTTGTTAATCATCATTTCCAATTTTTTTCTATGATAGATATTAGGCAAGTCAGCCTAAATTTTCCTGCTTCTTGCCCCCCCTTTTTGAATGAGGGTGTCACCCTTGTTAGTTTTCTACTCCTTCATTTTGTACATCCTCACTTTTGTACTCATTTCTCACTTTGTAAAGTTAAGGATGTTTCCTTCCTGGGCCCGCCCCACCAAAGATTTGTGCGTGCACACCAGTAGGTCTTGGTCCCTTTTTAATAAAATGAGAGGCTGGATGAACACAGCAGGCCAAGCAGCATCTCAGGAGCACAAAAGCTGACGTTTCGGGTCTAGACCCTTCATCAGAGAGGGGGATGGGGAGAGGGAGCTGGAATAAATAGGGAGAGAGGGGGAGGCGGACCGAAGATGGAGAGAAAAAAAGATAGGTGGAGAGAGTATAGGTGGGGAGGTAGGGAGGGGATAGGTCAGTCCAGGGAAGACGGACAGGTCAAGGAGGTGGGATGAGGTTAGTAGGTAGCTGGGGGTGCGGCTTGGTGTGGGAGGAAGGGATGGGTGAGAGGAAGAACCGGTTAGGGAGGCAGAGACAGGTAGGACTGGTTTTGGGATGCAGTGGGTGGGGGGGGAAGAGCTGGGCTAGTTGTGTGGTCCCTTGGTCCCTTTTTGTTTTGTTTTGGTCTCTAGCCTAAGGAAGGATACACCTTGAAACAAAGTTCACTAGATTGATTACTAGTGTGAAAGAACTAACTTCTGATGATAAATTGTGTAGAATTGTCTTTGTTTTTAAAAAAAGAGTTTAGATGAACAGTCGTTACCCTGACATGTAGATGTTAAGAGTTGTTTTCCCTGGTTGGAGACTGTAAGTCTAGAGGACAATATTATAAACTTTTGGCCAATTAAGGTTGAGTTGAACAATTTGTTTTCTAAATGGGTGATGAATCTTTGTAACTTTCTATTATAGAAGGTGATGGTTGCCAGATAATAAGTACATTCAAAACTGGGATTGATAGACTTTTAGTCATCAAGGGAAAATATGGGACAGAAAAGTGGAGTTGACACTGATACTGTCAACTTTTTTTTTGCCTAATTATTTGCTTGTTTTTAATTTTGACTTTTTCATTGGCTGTGGAGCAATAAAAAGAATTTATGGATTTTTGTTTTGCTGTTCAATTTTCAGTTCAAAGACAAGGCTGCCTCACTTTGTAACCTAAAAGTGCATTTCTTTCTACACTTCACAGGACAGAAGGTGAATGTCAGATGAAAGAGATTTAAAGGGATAAACTGTTTCAATACTCACGTAAAGGATTCTAAAGATTAAGATGCTCATAATGTGACTGGTTTTTCCCACAAAAAAAGGCTGTGGTTGGACAATCATGTTTGGAAGTCTGTTCAGAAGAAATCCATCTCAGAAGCTAAGTGTTTTGCTGTTGATTTTTGGGTTTATTTGGGGCTTGGTACTACTCCGATATACATTCCAGCATCCAAAACACCAAAGCAGCATAGAATTGCGTGAACAGATTCTGGAACTCAGTAAAAGATACGTCCGGGCACTTGCAGAGGAAAATCAGAATGCAGTGGATGGTCCTCATGGTGCTTCAATGGCAGGATATGGTAAGAGCTGAAAAACATGTATTCTGGTTGTGTATTTTCCCTTTGGCGAGAAGAATCATGCTGAAAATGTCTGTCACCTTTTAATTGTGTTAGCCAAGTATTAGGCTACTGAAGCTTAATTGGAGGAACGTATACTGTTTTGATGTGCAACAGTTATAATGCAACCTGATATCACTACTGGACAAATCAGATGGCAGAATTAAATCTAGCGTGATAGGTCATATTTTGTTACTTTATTTTCAAATAACATTACTATCTTTCACTGAAGCACCGACATGCAAGGCTGCAGATTGTTTTAACAATAAGTGGATAAGTTGGTGAAGGAGGCACATGGCATGCTTGCCTTCAATGGTTGAGGAATTAGGTTTAAAATTGGCAAGTCATGTTGCAGCTGTTTAATACTGTTTAGTTAAGCCCATTTTGGAGGACTGTGTGCAGTTGTGGAGGCTTTGGAGAAAGTGCAAGAGACGATGTTGCTTGGATTGGAGTGTATGTTTTTTTTGTTTATTCGTTCACGGGATGAGGGCATTTATTGCCCATCCCTAATTGCCCAGAGGGCAGTTATGAATCAACCACATTGCTGTGGGTCTGCAGTCACACATAAGACAGACCAGGTAATGATGGCAGTTTACTTCCCTAAAAGACATTAGTGAACGAGATGGGTTTTTCCAACAATCGGTCGTGGATTCATGGTCATCATTAGACCCTAAATTCCAGATATTTATTGAATTCAAATTCCACCATTTTTCGTGGTGGCATTTGAACTTGGGTCCTTAGAACAAGCCAGTCTCTGGATTAAAAATCCAGTGATAATACCGCCGGGCCGTTGCCTCCCCATAAATTTAGCTATAGTATTAGGTTGGACAAACGTGGATTGCTTTTGCTAGAGCATTAGAGGCCGAAGGGCAACTTGATAAAAGTATATGAAATTGAGAGATGTGGATAGTCAGACTTTTTTTTCATACCCAGGGTGAGAATGTTGAATACTAGGGAACATAGGTTTAAGGTTAGAAGGAAAAATGAAAGGTGAAGAGCAAGGCTACTGATGTGAGATGTGATAATCTAGCAGTATTATTGCTAAACTATTAATCCAGACGTGGTTTTGTCCCTGGGATCCAGGTTCAAATCTTGTTACCTTAGGTGGTGGAAATTTGTATTCAATAAGTATCTGGAATTAGGAATCCGATGATGACCATGAAACAAATATCGATTATCTTACCTGGTCAGGTGTACATGTGACACCAAATCACAGCAGTGTGGTTGACATTTAAATGGCTCTGGGCAATCAGGGATGGGTAATAAATGGCGAGCCTGGCCATGTATACCCACATCTCTTCAATGAATTTAATTTTTTTTAGATACAGAGGATAATAGGTGTGCAGAATGCACTGCAAATGGGGATGATGGAAGCAGATCCAGAAGCAACATTTATGACACATGGACAGGCAGAGAATAGAGAGATACTGACCACGTGCAGGTACGTGGGATTAGTTAGGATGGCATCATGGTCAGTGCAGATATGGTGGGCTGAAGGGCCAGTTTCAGTCCTATACTGTTCTGTTTTCCATGTTTAGTGCTTCTGTTTTTTTTTCAGAAATCACAATATCTAGAAGTAACACAATTTGAAAAGATGTCAAATACCTGGTGAACAAAATCCCGTCTAAGACACGGGAGGTGATAACTTGGTATGATAACACTGCTATCATTCCAGAGCTCCACATAATGTTCTGGAGACCTGGGCTTGAATCCAGCCTCACAAATGGTTGACGTTCAATTCAATAAGAATCTGCAATTCAGAATGTAATGATGACAATGACAACACTGCCAATTGTTGGAAAAATCCACCTGTTCCAAATCCTCAAAAAATAGATTTTGTCCAGTAGGTGGGGACGAGAAGAGGGTGCTGCTCTTGGGATGAGGTTGGAGGTGGGGAAATTTTGAAGCTTGTAATGTCCACATGGGGACATCTCAGAAATGTATTTTTTCCGTTCAATAGTAAGCCACTCAAATGTACACGCAGTGATCACTTGATATTGAGTGTACAGTGTTCTTGCCGGTGAGCTCAAGAGCATGTTACTTTCAAATGGGTATAGGTGTCTGCAGGAGTCTAATCAGTTAGCCATGAAAATGGACTGGCACTTTAGTGGAGTGCTGAAGGAATAGTGCATAGTCAAATGACATGTTTCTTTTGTGGCATGTTGAATCAAAATCCTGTCTGCCATGCAAGTGCATGTAAAAGGTGATATGGCACTGTATAAAGATGATCAAAAGGGATCCTTCCAGTGTCTTAGATAATACTTATCCCTTGCCCCACTACTAGATTATATAGTTATCTATCTCACTGCTGTTGGTGGGACTTCGCTGTAAATGAAATAGTTTCTGTATTTCATGCATTGCACCAACGAACACATTTAAAAGTAATTGTGGCTGGTTAGCCTAGTGCATGGGCTCAGTGTTCTGTAGCATGTAGCTCATCACCTGTTACTTAGTCTTTCCAATGACAAGTTGCACTGTAGTAAATTCTTGAATTCTTTTTGCCTGCTAAGTCCATTACCATTGTTGCCGAAAACTCCAAGGTCAACTAATGCATGGCTCTATGTTACCTTCATCTTTGCTTCATGGATTGTAAAATGTGATTGCTCAGCTTATGTATTCTGGCTCTTACTAATAGCCTGCACGGTGTACCACCATAAAGATTGATCAAAATCTTGCCTCACCTTTGACCCTCTGTGCAGCAGTGCTCTCCAGATGAATACTATTAGGTAGACCAAGAGAATATGTGAAAGTGAGGACCCTGCTCAGAGTGCTTCCAGGCCTCTCAACACTCATGCTGTGTCATGACCCAGTGGTCAGGTCTGCCTCTGCAAAGGTTAAGTGGAGGAATCTTCGCAAACCCTCAGCCTTCCAAATCCAAAAGATGTCATGTAAAAGCTCCCAGTTTACACCATCTTTACTGTTTTGCTTAATTTGCTGCTGCCTGGCTGATGATGCTGATGCAAAGTCTCAAGCAGAACAGTATCTATCTGTAAAAGAAATACTTTAATTATAAGCTGTTTTGTATTTGGGGCAGGGAGGGGTCAATTGGATGTCCTGGTGCAGCTTAACAAAATAGTGCCTATTGAGGGAATTCCAGGCACAGGTGCACCAGTACTGGTGCTATAGCTCGACCGAATTCAGCCTGTTCATGTGTCACTTCAACCTCTTCTGAAGAGTTAATGCACTCTAGTTCTTCCTTCAGTTCCAAAACTAGTGACTGCACGATGTTATGCAGAGAACAGTAAATTCTCAAGATTGTTTGGTTCATATTCAAGGACATCTCCTCCAAATCTGTCCAGAGACCAGAAAACAACATCACCTTGATCGCTTGCTTGAATTCATATCCTGTTGTCACATGCCCATGTTAATAGCATTCTTGAGCCTTGTTGTTTAACCACCTCACTGACATTATCAGTCATGCATTAACCTTTGTCCTAGAGTAGCCTGCCTGCTCTGAAGTGCATTATCCACAGCAAAGCTTCTGCACTTTACACATACATTCTTTGTGGCAACTGATGCTGAAAACATGACATCATACCTCTGTCTTCAGCCTAGGGGATTCTGCTATAACGTGTGTTTCAGCAACGCGAATTGGCTTACAGTACTCCGTTTTTTAAAGCAAATTCTGCTGTCTTACCCACAAAATGCAAGGACAAAGTGACCAGAATGTTAGCAAGAAGCGTCCTGGTGGTAAAATTGCAGGTGCTGAATGTAAAAGAAAGGCTTTAACACTGGAAGAGGACCTAGATGTTATAAAGCGTTTTGAGCAGAATGAGAGAACATGTGATATAGTTCGTGTAACAGCAGTAAAGGAGTCTACATTATGCAGCATTAGAAACAACGCAGAAAAGATAAAACCAAGCTGTATTGTTGGAACAAATCTGAGCTAGCAGATTTGACGTCACGGACAAAAGCATTTGAGATTTAGATTTAGATTTAAATTTTGATTTAGAATTTTTGGTGATCTGTTCGTAACCCTGCTTTTCTCATAGACACTATTTCTATAGCGCAATGTTGCCCAGGAATGCAACTATTGTATTATAGCAGAAACTCCTATATACTGAATGTAAGACCTTAGAGCAATGAGTGCTGTTAGTTTTTCTCCTTTTTCTCATCTGACTCCACACACCCATCCCACTCGTCCCAGACTCCACTTGCTACCTTACAATTATGTAGTAGTCTCATTTAAAGTGATTATCATGTGAAGCTTCCAAAGTTGCCATCTTAACAGGAACAGTGAATCCAATAATGTGATCCAGCATCACTGATATCATAATTGGGATTTGTCAAACGAACAATGATAACATTAGCAAGTTACCACTAGCCATGCCAAATGGCAAAATAAAATTCCTTTGCATTATGCATTGACTTGACTAAGGTGCTACTAAAAGTTAGTTGAATTGTACATCTATGGACGTTAATATAAATTTAATACACATTTCTCTCAACTTGTTATCTCTCTGATAAGGTAGGAATTTTTTTCATTATTTTCAGTATTTTCACAGGAAATCCCTTTTGGGGAGAGTATATTTTATGTGCAGTCATGTGCAGTTTCTGTTTTCAGTTCTTGTATTCGGGATGAAGGGAAATGTGTCGGATGAAAACTGATTGATATGAAACATTTAATATTCTTTTCTTCCTTAGCTGATCTGAAAAAAACAATTGCTGTCCTACTTGATGACATATTACAGCGCCTGGGAAAGCTGGAAAACAGGGTGGATGACATGCTTACAAACGGCTTGACAAATAGTACCAACAATACCAGCACCAATCCTGTGTCAGCAGCTTCCAATAAACAAATGAATGTTCAAGGTAGTATTAGATAGCAAGTCTGCACAGGGGGTAAGAAAATGGTTTTCCATTTTTTTTTGTTTCCCTTTCTGCTTTGGTAACCATCAAATCTTACAGACCTTTTTTGGATGGTTTCATTGGCATTTCTATCCAGTTGAAGTACAGTAAGTATCTGGTGTTCTGTACAATCTCATTGAGTTTTGAGATTAGTATATTGTGTTAAAGCTAATTTAGCAAAAAAAATTCAACCTCCTGTCATACCAGAACAGGTTGCATGTGAATGCAAATCCTTGGGGATCTGTCTCATGGTTCAGTGCTATTTCAGTTGGCTGGGTTTTAAAAATGTTATGCTTGTAGTCAAAGGAGATCTGTTGTATGGAATAAAAATGACCTAGCCAAACAATTATATCCCACTTATCTGTATTTAAAGTTGTCATATCTTTACTGATGTTAAAGACATTACAGTTTATTTTAAACTGTTTTAAGTGCACTGAATTTGCATGTTAACACAAAACAGTCATGCTGAATAATTGGTCAGTAATGATATGTTTTTGTATGCTACCAGTATATATCCTAGGATCACTTTCAAATATTATAATAATAATAATAATAATAATAATAATACATCATCCCCATTCTCCATCCATTTCACCAAGCTCGAAGTTGTACTTGCACTGATACCTTCAAAGCTGCAGAGATTTTTGAAATGACTGACAGTGAATGTACTGTACAGATTAAAGCTATCGCAGACATTTTTCAATATGCCGTTAGAAAGAAAGGAATCTGATTATTTACTCGCTCATGAAGACCTAGACGGGCACTTAATTTTTTTCAATGTTCTGCAAATTTTTGTGTATTGGACTAGACCTTAACTTTCTGTACCTGCTAGGCACCTCTCTTTATTTATATATAAAAAGGTAATCTACTTGCTTTATTTACTTTGAATTTTTTTTTGACTGTAGGGGTTTATTACATTGTCTGCTTGTAAAGTTTATAATTGGTATACAGAATTACCTTGTACTCAATATATTTCAGGTTGTGAGCATATTGATGGAAACAGACTTAATTGTGCCCTGTTCCCCAGTGTAATTAAAACTGCAGTACTTTATAGTAAAACATGTCATTAGAGAATAAGGTATCCATCTTTAAAAATACAGTGAAATCTCCAGGCCACTTGACCTTTGTGTTATGTATACAGTAATAACAGGAGGAAGCCTGTAGGTGTTCACATTAGAGCTGCAGGTAACATTCATAAAACATGAATTGGGAAAATTCACACGTACTTTGCCTATATATTCAACTCTTAACAAAATATAAATACATTTTTAGCGTAATAAATTTGAGAAGCTGTGCATTGCCATAAAATAAACTGCACAAATAGTCTGACATCAAACATTTCCTACTCAGTGCTGCAGATTTAAGTATGCATGCTTTTTGTAACAGTGTGCTTTTTGATTTGTTAATCTGCTGAGCAATAAACATCTATTTTTGGGGCTTGGGGTTTACATTTGCTTTGTTACTTTATGCCTCATTTAAGTGTTCCTTTTATTTGTGCTGTCAAATGTGTTTTGCGAAGCAAGGAAAAAAACTGAGCGAAACTAATTGGACAGCATTTATTCGATGCTCGGGTTTTTTTTAAATGGTGTTGAACATACTGATTATCTCAATAATTGGCTGCAGCAGTGGGCTGTCATTGTATTCTGTTTGTGTTCAAGTCTTGGGCTTAAAGTCTCTCTTCACAGTGATAGGCAAATGTCTTATGTTAAGAGAGTTTGAATCGTGTCAACCTGGCTTTTAATGAACGTAAGCAAGTAACACAAAATTTACCGTATTACTCAGGGAAACATCCAAGAACCTTACTGTAAAAAAAAAAATCAAAACGTTTGTGTCATAAGGAATACACTTCTGGGATAAGACATAATAATGACAATGTAGAGGTGATTTATTTTGCAACTCACCTGAGAATAGTTTGTGTTGACTTTCATTTGAGAGATCCCATTCTCTAGCACTGTTACATTTGATTTGGACCGCAACAGATTTCAGCAAGACCATTTTAAAATCACAGTCCTTTACTGGCAGCATTGTGTTTTCAAAGAAGTTTGCAGATAAGTCAGTGGTTGGAATGTTGGAGTTAAAATATTAGTTATTGACACTAATCACATTGAAATTTCTCTTAGAGGTAGTTGATTATGATATTTGCTCAGATAATGTTGTTAGGCTAGGATTTGACTTCATTTTGCTAACTTTTGCCCAGCGTGTGACCATTTTTAAAATACTGTTGCTATCTTAAAATTAAATGTAGAATTGTGAAGGAAATTTAATCCTTAAAATTGAATTAAAGCAATCTGAAGAGTGAGAAATAAATCCGTCCAAAGGATTTCCTTTGAGTATTAATTCAGATGGAAGGTTGATAGCTTTGTCCTGGAGGCGTATTCTATTTCTCCTCATTGTATTTTCCTAAGTTACTTTAAGTGGTATTTTGCAACTAAGGAGTTAATAATAGAATATACCAAGTGGTTGATTATGAAATAAATGATAGAAAACGCCACATTTTAAATTCACCTTTCAGTATTATAATAATACTACACTATTAGGCAATTATATTTTACATTTTTTCAAGATATTTAAATAAATAGATGGAGAATGAACACCTAGAGAGAGAAAATTGACAAGTAAGTAGGACTCGCTGAGGAGTCCTTGTTGCAGGCCAAATGACCACCTATTGTACTGTAACATAACGTCTGCTTACTTTGTTACTGATACCATAAACATGCATAGTAAGTCACTTAGTGTTCAGTTTATGGTAAAAATTGTATATTAATTATTTTGGCAGCACAAGCCTGAAACTTCTTAAAACTTCCAACATTCCAACCTCCCTAAATTTTGATTTGATGCTCATTTTACACCAGAATCGCATTTCCTTTCAGCTCCGTACATAAGTGAGTTCAAACTTAAATTATATACAACTTTTGCGTTAACTCCTTCTTGAGGTATGGTTGTGACTAACAAGGCCAATATTTATTGCATATCACTGAGAATGTGGTGGTGGTGTGTCTTCTTGAACTGCTACAGTCTGTATAGTGAAAATAATTTTATTATTGCTGCAATTCTTTTACTGGCTGCCGTATTTTCATTAACAGAGAAATCTGTGCTCACTTTGTGCAATATTTGTTGCTTTGCACTTATAACAGATTTTTTGTAATTTTTGTGCCACTGCTGGGTTAACCAGTTTTTCTTGCATTTTGCACAGCAGTAATATCATCTCTGACTGTTCAATAATCGATTTCAATAATAAAATTGAGATACATGGACTATTTTTGAGAATTTAAAAATACTGTAAATAATTGTATTTCACCTGAGTTTTTTTTAAACTGTAGCAAAATAATGTGCTACTGCAAATTTAATCGTTATTATGTGACATTTGTTTCTGGAGCTTTGTGGTTGGAAGTACTTCTAATAAAGTTCATTTAAAAGGCTTACGGCACTATTTTTCACTTTCCTGGTCTGTCTGGTTCTTTTATGTATTGCTTTTCTTTGGGAGTCATTGCTATTTAATGCATATTTCCTGGCTTCTTTCCTTCAGCTTACACTGTTTTCTGCCAGAAAATACGTTCCCATTATTGGTTCATTTTTGTTTGAAGGTATGAATTCAAAATCAGCTTTTGGGAGCCTTTGAAATAAAATTCCACAATATACATTAGATACTGAGTGCAAAATGCCCCAAAGCTATTTAGCACTTCTTTTGAAAGAGATTGTTCTCAGTTTTCTGTTAAAACTATTAATTTTGATCTTTTCATAAGTTTAAATGGTAGTGAAATGTTTGAAATAGAGGCACACAATGGGTTTAAAGAGGAGTGCCTGTGTTAGTGGAATAAGATTGGAATATTAAAGGGCTGATATGGACAGGATGGGCCAAATAATTTGTTTTAACCAACTGTTGTTTATAAAGAAACAGACCTTTTGAAACAATACAATTTAGATGCAACTGAAGGGAAGGGGAAATGTAATTCTTCCCAGATTACAGCATATTTTTTGTCTATAATAAAACACTCTTTATAGGAAGGGAGGGAAAATCTGTTTATATTTTCATTAAAATTAGTATAATTGATGGTACTGAAATAGGCTAACTTTGCTGAAGAAAATTTATACAAAACAACTTTCTATGGTGTATTTTAGGAATACTGTTATGGCTTTAAGAGATTGCCTACATGCAGGCATTGTAACTGCACTGGTTGAAACACAGATTATTTCTTTGCTGAGGTGTGGTCACCCTTACCATTCTAGTTTAGGGTTGAATTTCACAAACTAACTTTTGAAATGAAATATAAACATGTAGTGCTCTGCACATGACTGAATATTCCATTTCATATTCTGATATACAACTGAAATGTGCCTTTATTTTCTATAAAACAAAACTTTATTAGACACCTTGAGGACCAACATTGGAGTTAGCAGTTATGTTTTTATCCTCCTACAGCTAGTAAAAATGGAAAGATTCATCAGGTGGTAAAACACAATTGATAAACAGCAAGCCATTAAACATTTACAACTTACACAACAACATTTCTTTGATCAAAACTCAGTTAAATGCTAGAAAAAAAAACCCAGACCTTGGCCTATGATTTTGCTTCCAAGTTGGCATAATTTGCAGGTCCACAAAGCACCCCAAAATTTCACATTCTTCTTTTGGAGGGGTGTGTAGAGTGGACAGGTTTAATGAAAGTTCATAGCTGCCAATCAGCAGAGTTGAAGGGCTGCCAGGTGTGAGGCAGCCTGAGCAAAAGGCCAACTTTGGTACTTCAGACTTAGTTGCAGCACTAAGGAGAATGGTCAATTGAGCTTCACTCCTCACTACCTCCAACCATTCCCCATGCTCAATACATATTAATCCCTACATTACCACTTGCCCCTCATACTCTCTGTGCCAACCGATGCCCGGTATCCAGTTCCTCCAATGTTTATCACAAAGATGTCCTACAATCTTTATTGCTAACCCACAGTCCTCCACTCACTCAATCATGATTCTTCATGTCCTCACTGCCAACCTATGCTCCTTGACCCACTCACTTGTCCCTTCAAACACATTAACTCATACCCCTGTATGTAATTCAGATAATTGCTTCCTGCCTTATAATTTGTTATTAACTGAACCAAACCTCATGTCATTGCAGAACTTTCAACTTTGTGTGGTTTAACATCAATAGATGGTTTTCCACATTGTGAAGAGAAAATTAAGGTGAGGAAATAAACTGTTTCTTAATCTTAGTAATAATCAATTTTTTAAAATGTAAACTTAACCATTTCTTTATTTGCTCCTTAAATATTTATTGTGTTTGTTGTAAGTTGCTTTTGAGGTGGTATTAGCATGCAGGCTAGTGATAATTCAAAAAGAATTGCATGAATGTAGTTCCTTTCAAGATTGAGTAAGCTGCCAGTAGTCACAACCCAGGCGAAGGTCTTATAAATAGTCATAGGGCAAAAATACTGCATAGCATCAAGTGTCTTTGCAGTCATTATTTTGAAACAATTAAAAAATGTTTGCGTGTATGTACTAAAAAGCAAAACTGAATTTTGAATGCTCTTATCTGGTTTGATTTATGGCACCTGATCACCAACCTCTGTCAAACAGCTGCAGCCAGGGAGCGGGATGCCCATCTTGTCAACGGTTGTTTAGTGACCTTGAAGAACCTGAAGAATGATAAGAAAATGTGTACATCTCAAATATACGTTCTTTTTTTTTAAAAGAATTGGTTGCCTGTACAATTACATGCCGTTCATAGAGGAACTTATTTTTGCTGCTGCAACCATTCTGCTCAAGCAGACATATAACACACCAATCACAGTTGCTAAAGGTGTTGCCGATGACTGATTTTAAGTATGCTTTTAAAGATGGAATAAATACAGCATGGTGTGGTGGTTTTGGGGACCGAAGCCTCTCCAATACCAAGTTTGATCAACCTACTAAAATTAATGTCTATTGAGCTTTTCATAAATGTAGATAAAGTGATCAATGAGGCTCCAGCAAAAGTCAGCCAGGACTGAACTAATAATCATAAGTCATGGTCCAATGCACCCATCAGTGCTATGACTTAAAAGTAGTTCAATAGAGATCTTTGTCTTTCTTCATTTTTTTATTTGTTTGTTCTTGAAATATGAATACTGTTAGCACCCCTAGTTGTTCTTAAGAATATGGGATGAGCTTTCCTGGACTGCAACAGTTTGTGAAGTAAAAATGTTCTCCGTTGTGCTGTTAAAGATCAGGAAGCCCAGAATGTTAATCCAGTCATTATGTAGGAACATTTCAGGTGAGGGTGATGTTTGATTTGGAGGAGAAGTTGAAGGTGGTGTTTCCATGCCACTACTTCCCTTTACCTTCCAGGTGATTGATGACTAGTTTTAGAGCTGTTGTCAAATAAATTTTTGAGTTATTATGGTACATCTTCTGGGATGGTACACATTAATGCCATTATGCAACAGTGGTGGATGGAATGCCAGTCAAACGGGCTGCTTTGTCCGAGATGGCATCTTACTCTTT
The DNA here is from genome assembly GCF_030684315.1 of Stegostoma tigrinum. Taxonomy (NCBI): domain Eukaryota; kingdom Metazoa; phylum Chordata; class Chondrichthyes; order Orectolobiformes; family Stegostomatidae; genus Stegostoma; species Stegostoma tigrinum. Next base: position 76,531,845 of record NC_081355.1, on the reverse strand, counting down.
AACTGCTGTAGTTCGATAAGTGCAGCTCTATGTGCAAAGTAGCTCATCCTACTCCTGACTGTGTCTAATAGGTGTAGAATAGGCTTTGGGAGGTCTTAGAATTTCTGACCTTTTGATCTTCTCTTGTAGCCATGTAACTGATCCTGTTATGTTTAGATCAGTGGTTTCCTTTGGGATCTTAATGATGGTATCTTGTTGGGAGTGCTATTGAATTCTATAAGAAGATGGTTAGGCTGTATTGATAATGCAGGTGATGGTTATTTCCTGGCATTTATGTGGCATGAAAGCTCACCTGCCCCTTACCAGCCCTAGCCTGTATGTTCCATGTCTTCGTGCTTGCATGTATGAACAATTCATTATCTAAGAATTTGTAGGTGGAACTTGAACATTGCAATAATCAGTCAAGATCCCCACTTTTGCAATTGTATTGAAGCTGCTCAAGATTGTTGGGTCTCAGGCACTGCTCTGAGAACTTTGCAGCTATATCCTAAGACTTGTAACAGTCACAATCCATGTCATTGGAAAATTTTGCCTAATATTTTGTTGGAAGTCCTTAGCTCTACGTTCGGTTCAGTGTTGCTTTCGTATCAAAGGAGGTCACTCTTCTCGTCTCTTAAATTTCACTCTGTTCAAGTACAATTGTGTTTTGAAGTCAGGAGCACAAGTCACCAAATCGAGAAGTGTGGCGAAGAAATAAAGGTTGCTGATGTTGGGTTGGCATATGCAAGAATATGGCAGACTAGGAATACAGCAAAAAGGAAGGATAGCTTAAGACATCTTGGGATTTCCAACCTCTCTAATAATGATCAGAAAGTTAGCATTAAGGCACTTTATCTAAATGCTCGTAGTATTTGCAACAAAGTAGATGAATTAACAGCACAAATCCTCTTGAATGATTATGATGTGATAGGCATCACAGAGACATGGTTGCAGGGAGTTCAGGACTGGCAGTTAAACATCCAAGGATTCACAACATATCGAAAAGACAGGGAGGTGGGCAGGGGGGGTGGGGTTGCCTTGTTAGTTAAGAATGCAATTAAATCTATGGCACTGAATGACATAGGGTCAGAAGATGTGGAGTCTGTGTCGGTGGAATTGAGGAACCACAAAGGCGCAAAACCATAATGGGAGTTATGTACAGACCTCCTAACAGTGATCAGGACCAGGGGCGCAAGATGCACGAGAAATAGATAGATCGATCATGTCAGAAAGGCAAGGTCACGGTGATCATGGGGGACTTCAATGTGCAGGTGGATTGGGTGAATAATGTTGCCGGTGGATCCAAAGAAAAGGAATTCATGGACTGTTTGCAGGATGGCTTTTTGAAACAGCTTGTGATGGAGCCCACAAGGGAGCAGGCTATTCTGGACTTAGTGCTATGTAATGAGCCAGACTTTATAAAAGACCTTAAAGTAAGGGAACACTTAGGAGGCAGCGATCATAATATGGTAGAGTTCAGTCTGCAGTTTGAAAGAGAGAAGGCAAAATCGGATGTAATGGTGTTACAGTTAAATAAAGATAATTACAGGGGCATGAGAGAGGAATTGGCAAAAATCGACTGGAAGCAGAGCCTAGCGGGGAAGACAGTAGAGCAACAATGGCAGGCGATTCTGGGTATAATTGAGGACACAGTACAGAGGTTCATCCCAAAGAAAAGATAGATTATCCGGGGTGGGATTAGACAGCCATGGCTGACAAAGGACGTCAGGAAATATAGCAAAGAAAAAGAGACAGCCTATGAAGTGGCCAAGAGCACGAGGAAATCAGAAGATTGGGAAGGCTACAAAAACAGACAGAGGATAACAAAGAGAGCAATATGGACGGAGAGGATCAAATATGAAGGTAGGCTAGCTAGTAATGTTAGAAATGGAAGTAAAAGCTTCTTTCAATACTTAAGAAACAAACAAGAGGCAAAAGTAGATTGGGCCGTTGCAAATTGATGCTGGAAGGCTAGTGATGGGAGATACAGAAATAGCTGAAGAATTTAATAATTACTTTGCGTCAGTCTTCACAGTGGAAGACATGAGTAGTATGCCAACAATTAGGGAGAGCTGGGGGCAGAGTTGAGCATGGTAGGCATTACAAAAGAGAAAGTGCTAGAAAAGCTAAAAGGTCTAAAAATTGATAAATCTCCTGGCCCTGATGGGCTACATCCTAGAGTTCTGAGGGAGGTGGCTGAGGAAATAGCGGAGGCTTTGGTCGTGATCTTTCAAAAGTCACTGGAGTCAGGGAAAGTCCCAGACGATTGGAAAATTGCTGTTGTAACCCCCTTGTTTAAGAAAGGATCAAGGCAAAAGATGGAAAATTATAGGCTGATTAGCCTAACCTCGGTAGTTGGTAAAATTCTTGAATCCATTGTCAAGGATGAGATTTCTAAATTCTTGGAAGTGCAGGGTCAGATTAGAACAAGTCAGCATGGATTTAGTAAGGGGAGGTTGTGCCTGACAAACCTGTTATAATTCTTTGAAGAGGTAACAGGTATGTTAGACCAGGGAAACCCAGTAGATGTTATCTCTCTGGACTTCCAAAAGGCCTTTGACACGGTGCCTCACGGGAGGCTGCTGAGCAAGGTGAGGGCCCATGGTGTTTGAGGTGAGCTACTGGCTTGGATTGAGGATTGGCTGTCTGACAGAAAGCAGAGAGTTGGGATAAAAGGCTCTTTTTCAGAATGGCAACCGGTGACGCGTGGTGTCCTGCAGGGTTCAGTGTTGGGGCTGCAGCTGTTCACCTTATACATTAATGATCTGGATGAAGGAACTGGGGACATTCTGGCGAAGTTTGCTGATGATACGAAGATAGGTGGACAGGCAGGTAGTACTGAAGAGGTGGGGAAGCTGCAGAAAGATTTAGACAGTTTAGGAGAGTGGTCTAGGAAATGGCTGATGAAATTCAATGTGAGTAAATGTGAGGTTTTGCACTTTGGAAAAAAGAATACAGGCATGGACTATTTTCTAAATGGTGAGAAAATTTGCAAATCAGAAGTGCAAAGGGATCTGGGAGTGTTGGTCCAGGATTCTCTAAAGGTTAACTTGCAGGTAGAGTCCGTGATTAAGAAAGCGAATGTAATGTTGTCGTTTATCTCAAGAGGGTTGGAATATAAAAGCAGCGATGTGCTTCTGAGGCTTTATAAAGCTCTAGTTAGGCCCCATTTAGAATACTGTGTCCAATTTTGGGCCCCACACCTCAGGAAGGACATACTAGCCCTGGAGCGTGTCCAGCGGAGATTCACACGGATGATCCCTGGAATGGTAGGTGTAACGTATGATGAACGGCTAAGGATCCTGGGATTGTACTCATTAGAGTTTAGAAGGTTGAGGGGAGATCTATTAGAAACTTATAAGATAATGTATGGTTTAGAAGGGGTGGACGCTAGGAAGTTGTTTCCGTTAGGCGGGGAGACTAGGACCCGTGGGCACAGCCTTAAAATTAGAGGGGGTAAATTTAAAACTGAAATGAGACGACATTTCTTCAGCCAGAGAGTGGTGGGCTTGTGGAATTCATTGCGACGGAGTGCAGTGGAGGCCGGGAGATTGGATACCTTCAAGGCAGAGATCAACAAATTCTTGATCTCGAAAGGAATCAAGGGCTACGGGGAGAGTGCAGGGAAGTGGAGTTGAAATGCCCATCAGCCATGATTTAAATGGTGGAGTGGACTTGATGGGCTGAATGGCCTTACTTCCACTCCTATTTCTTATGGTCTTAAAACTGGCTGCATGCTTTATTAAGATATTGCTGAGGGGAAACATCTGGATTGGGAATAGAAAAGGGTCAAAGATGGAAGTTGGAGGCACAGCAGATATTCTGATTAGGATAAATAGGGAATAAGTGCTGTGTCACATATATAAGATACAGATGATGCAACAGGAAAGTATCATCAAGTTAGTAACAAAGTAAATACAGAAATCTATGAAAGGCAACGATGGAATGACCCACAGAAGGAAACCCACACAATGGTGATTTGACCAGTTTGGTCATGATGGGGGTGCTAAATTGAAGCATTCAAACCAGGAATGATATACATGGATTTGTTGGTAACAAATTTATTCATAAGTAAGCTTGAGTAATTGACTATAAAAGCAGATTCAAATGCAGTGTTTTTAAGGGTCATCTAACATGTGGAAGATGAAATGGCAAAATCTGAGTGACATAATTCAAAGCAGCAGAGGCAAAAATGCTGAATGAAAACCATGTTTTAAGATGAATTTATATTAAGCAGTAACAACTTCTTTTTATACTTTGATCTTTTTTCTATTGATGCATAATGTTAGGATTCTTTTCATAATAGTAAACCCGAATGTTATGAATTTTATTGATACTGAACACTTGCAATTATAATTTTCTTCTTGCTTTATTTTTGAAGTGGATGCAAGAGATGTGGAAATCTGAACCTTGCTATGCAAACTATGGTGTCAATGGAACAGTGTGTTCATTTATTGTATATCTCAGCGAGGTACGTACTTTAAGTTCTTAAAAACAGAGTTGTCTAACATTTTGGGATTACATGCCATGCATACACAAATTTATGCCTTACTTATGAGCACTCCTGCAACACCCAATTTTCAATAACTAATAGCCAGTCTGTCATGTAATGTAATTTCATCGTAGTTTTCTCATGCATTCGACTTTGGGGGAAAAAGACTGAGGGTACTGACATTGCAATAATCTTCAATGGAAACAGTCATCAGAAGCTAGGCTAAATTTAAATCATAGGACCACAATTGTCAACAGTGCAGAAGCAGGTCAGTTTTTCATTTATTTCTACATTGCAAATGGTGAGCCATAGATTTAAGACAGAAATAGAAATACCTCGAACAACTCTTTCACTGAGTTGCAGCAAGACTTTGGTTGTCAGATTTGCAAAATTCAGCAAAATATTATTATTGCATTATTTTAAACTGGTTTGCTACATTGTGTATTTATTATGTCACTTGTGTTAACCATCTTTATTTTACCATACTCACTTGTTTAAAAATTCCAAACAATTGCATAGAGATTTCCTATTCACATACAAAGTACATGTATTCTTTGTGAACTTCATGTAAGAAGTGTGAGCAGGAATGGATTATAAGGCCTGTTAAGCCTGGCCCGTTATTCGGTACAATCCTGGTTGATAGTTAGGATGAACTCCACTCTCTTACCACTTGGTTTGATTTCAAGAATAAAAATCTACCTATCTCGCCCTTAAATACAATGATGATGAAACCTCCACAACTATGAGTTAGAGAATTCCAAAGATTCACAACCCTTTGAGTTTAGACATTTTATTTAAAAATCTCAGTTCTCAATTATTGTCATCTTATCCTGAGACTTTGCCCCAGTGACTCTTCAGCCAAGAGAGCAATTTCACAGTGTCAAGCCCCTTCAGAACCTTGTATTTTTCAAAGAGGTCCCCTCGCCCTTGTCTAAACTTGGCATGGTGCCAGCTCAAGTTATTTTGATCGGGAAACAGTCTGATTTGGGAAACAATGAATCTAATGAAGCTTTGATGCATTGCATTGAATACAAGTATAAGCTTCCTTAGGTATGGAGGCTAAAACTGCACACAGTATTCCAAGAGTGGCCTTGCAAAAGCCTTGTACAATCTCAGCAGGACTTCCTTATTACTAATCTTCTGTCTTCTGTCAGTAAAGGCCAACATGCCAAATGCTTTCATAGTTGCTCACTGTGCCAGTGTGGTAAACAGATATATTTGTACAAATACAACCAAGTCTCTTTGAACATCAACATTTACAAGTTTCAAGTTTAAAACATGCTGATTCTCTGTTCTTACTATCAAAGTGAATAAGATTGTACCTCCCACAAAATAACCTGTCTGCTGTTATGTAGCTCACTCAATCTGTAAAAATACTTCATGAAACATTTTTGTGTCTTTCTCACAGACTACTGCCAAGCTTTGTATTGTCAATAATCATAATTACATTACTATCAGTCTCTAAGGCTAATTCATTAACATTGAGTGTAAGTACAGTAGCTGTGGCTCTAGACACAACCTGCCAATGTAAAAATGTCCCATTTTTCCCTGCTCAGCTCACTGTTCACTAACAAATCCCCTGTGCATGTTAATATAATTCCCTCCAATTCAGTGAGTCCTTGTGTAGCGTCTTTTGGAAATTCAACTACGTTTACTGATTCCCTTTTTGTCTCCTGTCCTGCTTGCATTCTAAAGAAATTCTAGTAAATATGACAAACATGACTTCTATAAAACGATGTTGATTTTGATTGTAACGTGACTTCTGATTTTTTTCAATAAATTCCAGAATTTCCCATGATTAATGATAGTAACTGGCCTGTACAGTTCCCTGTTTTGTTTCTTCTCATACCTTGAATTGAGAAATTACACTTGCTAAGTTCCAATCTGCTGGGGCCGTTCTAGAATTTAGGTAATTATGCAAAATCATCTGCATAGCATCCAGTACTAATTTATAGTGTTTGTATTTAAATTATTTGTTACATGATTTAATGTTATTAATTTAGTTTAGAATATTTATAACAACAAATGGGACTTTATTTTTCCTCTTCCTTTTCTCACCACCCTTTGTCTCCTTCTTCACTACTTAAATGTATCAGCATACTGCAAATTGCATTCCAAAACCAGAACTAAATGGGATTGTTTCTTTGCCCATTGTCAATGCACAGTTACAACAATCCTAAGTCAAAGGTCCATCCAATCCGTTTTCCATGTTTAGAATGACTAAAGTCAAATTTAACACTATTGTTACTCCAGCTGAGATCAAATTTTCAGGAAATAAACTCTCTCACATAAAGTAATACAAAATACTATCATACCACTCAAACTTGTAGCCTTCATTTTACTACTCATGAAAAAAGTGAAAAACTTTGCATTACTGAATGTTATTTTTGCTTATAGTGTAGATTAAGTTCTGACCATGCTGGGCACTGAATAGTATGTGAAATAAAACAGGAAGTGCAACAGCAGAGTTCAAGCAAGTGATTTAATAATAATTAGCAGGTGCCAAATTGTCAGTCATAGAGTCATCCTTTGGTCTAACTTGTCCATGCCGACCAGGTATCTTAAATAAATCTACTCCCATTTGGTCCATATCCGTCTAAACCTTTGCTATTCATATACCCATCCAGATGTCTTTTAAATGTTGTAATTGTACCAACTTCCACCATGTCGTCTGGCAGCTCATTCCATAAACACACCACCCTCTGAAAATATTGCCCCTTAGGACCCTTTTTTAAAAATGTTTCTTCTCTCACCTTAAATGTACACCATCTAGTTTTGAACTCCCTCACCCTGGGAAAAAGACCTTTTTTGTTTACCCTATCCATGCCCATCATGTTTTTATAAACCTCGATAACGTCACCCCTCGGCCTCTGACACTCCAGGGAAAATAGCCCCAGTCTATTCAGCCTCTCCCTCTTGCTCAAAATTTCCTTGTAATTTCCCGGCAATTTCTTTGTAAACCTTTTCTGAACCCTTTCAAGCTTCACGACATTCTTCCTTTAAGAGAGAGATCAGAATTACATGCAGTATTCCAATAGTGGCCTAACCAATGTCCTGTACAACTGCAACGTGACCTCCCAACTCTATAATCAATGCACTGACCAATAAAGGCAAGCATACCAAACACATACACTACGTACCTATCGATCTGCAACTCCACTTTCAAGGAACTATGCATCTGTTCAGCAACACTCCCCAGAACCTTACCATGAAGTGCATAAATCTTACTCTGATTTGCCTTTCCAAGATGTAGTACCTCCCATTTATCTAAATTAAACTCCATCTGCCCATTTTAAACCATAAATTACAACCCTGTCTCCCAGAATTGTTAACTTTTTTAGCCTCTTTACAGAAGATAATCAGAGACACCTTCACGCCAAGAAACTCAGAAGTAGGGCATCTGTTATTCAATGCCTTAACTTCTAAAAGTGACCTTGAAGATAACACAAGTTTGTTTTAACTATAGTTAATTCCAAGGTTGTTTGAATTGCACTAATTTTCCAGGTTTGTTTGAATTGTGCTTATTTTGGGGTTTCTTATCAATTTCTTAACCAGGTGCCCCAGTTTATCTACATTTTTTTTTATATTCTGAAATAGTCTAAATCATCACCTATTCATAATATTCCTTTTTTTCCTCTTCACAACACGTCATTTTACCATAAATGAAGGGAAATTTTTCAAAACATCGTATAAAGTTTCATATTCATAACATTACCAAAATTCTATTCTATTTTAATAATCAAATAAATTGAGTTTCTCTTCCTGGTAAACTTGCTACATTGTCAGTGCATTACTTTGAGCACAACAGCACATTAATTGGTTTGGACCATTCATCTTGGTGAAAACAAGAAATAAGTGCAAGTGAAGCCAAAGTTTATATTGAGCTGTAAACATTGAACTGTATAGTGGTGTCATCATTAATAATGATAGAAATATTGATTTTTTTTTTAAACTGTTCTTCATGAAGTCACTATGGACAGAGTGAAAGAGACTTGTAAAGACTGAGAAATCTTCAACAGTGATATAGGTAGGACTCCTAATAGAATAGAATGATAAATGTGCAATGATGACCTACGTAGTATGATATTGTTGTTAGTATAAACAGCAAGGATAAACAAAAACTTGAAAGGATCGTTCAAAATCTGTTGAAAATTGGGACTAATGCTATTCCCAATAACTTGGAAATAAACAAGAATTCGCCATTTGGAAAAGCAACAGGTGAATTCATCTGTGGTTAAAAAAGGATGACAAAAGACAGGCATTCCCACTGTACAATAAATAAAATGGAAGAGTCTGCCATTCAGGGCTTTGGTATATTCCAAACAATTAGCTTGAGTGGAAGAATTAAAGAAACAGATCCTACTCCAAGCTAGAAAGGGGAAAAAAAACAAAATCTGTCTCTTATTCTGTCATATTGTTTTATTTTAATGCCCTATATTAATTGTCTATATTTATTTAGATTGAGAATTTCTGCCCTATGCTTCCAGTAAGAATAAATGACGTTGCTAATAATGATACCTTAAAACCCAAGGTGAGAAAGTTGAATTATTAGCATACTTTCAATGTTTTTTGAAATAATGTATTGGGAGCAGTTTTTTTGAGTATAATTCAAATGTACATATTTTGAAAGCACATTACACAGTTCACAAGATATTTTTATGCATTCCATTAGTCATTCTATAAATATAATAAATGCATCTTGAATTTTTTTACACTTGTCAGTGATGTTTGTTAATATTGTGGAATTGGGAAACTCAAACCTTTTTATTTCTAGAGACCTCACTCCAAACTCTGTTCCCTACCAACACTATACCTGTCCTTGCTAAGAGACTGAAATTAAGCTGGACATGAACTTCTGCCATATTGCAGAGCTCTCCATCATAGCAAAGATAGCAGAATTGCTGAAAAACGGGCGTCCTGACACCACCTGATGAGGAGTCATCTTGATACGAAACATTGGCTTGAGCTTTCTCCACGGATGCTGCCTGACCTTCTGTGATTTTCAGCATGTTTTTGATCTTCAGTACAGATTCTAGCATCTGCAGTAATTTACTCCTGAATTATTTCTGACGTTATTTTAAAATAGTTTCTATCTTAAGTGTTCATAACCACACTGAACACCACCTACCCAACTAACAAGTACCAAAATACTAATAAGCTTAGTCTTCTTACTCTCTCACTTAATTGCAGAAAAGCATGCAGACTTAACATGGCTGTTCCCAGTATTTAAAGACCTTTGCAGAGACAAGTCTGGTTGCTGCACCCTAGCTCTACATAATGTGGATGCAGGATAGGCCTCTCCCATAAGGCAAAATCCATATTGGTAGTCCCAGGAAAGCTGGCCCAGGTTCAGGAGTGATTAATTATGTGCTGGAATACCAACTAACAGAGCTGAGCAATGGAAGTTGCAGCTATTTGTGCGTGTGCCCAAGTTGGACAGTTTCACAAGGCACTAGATGGACAACGAATAAATGACCAGAATTGAATCCTCCCTGATACTCCAACTGAAAGATTACATGGATAGGTAACATCACCTATGTTAACAAGGTAGACTTACTCAGGGAAACTGGCAGGATCCCTTGATTGCCCATTCAAAAGAAATTTCTGCCTTGCCAACTCCAAACTATGCCGGTGTTTAGTCATGCTGTTGAGACGCTGAAATGCTCAAGCTGCCTTTTGAAAGGCCAATGAACTGGATAGTGACCGATTTATCTAATTGTGTAGTGTACCTAATTGACCACCTAGTGTACAGCAATACATGGGAAACATGCTTAGAACAACTGGAAGTCCTCTTCTAGAATGTACAGTCAGTTGATCTCACGGTCAGTCTCAGAAGAGGGAGTTTAAGGCCCAAGTGACCTTTGTAGGACACACGGTCACAGTAGGTCAAGGACGAGGACTGCCAAGTGTGACTAAGGTAGAAGTTATATCACCATTCCCCATTCCTGCAACAAAACAGGAAATTGACTTTGTTTTTTGGGAATGTGAGAGTTCTTGTGAGAAATTGTGTCAAACTTCAAAGTAGTAACTGTGCCACTGACTAACCTGCTACAGTTACAAGTAAAGATTGCATGAACTGAGCAATGTCAAACTGCTTTCTAGAAGATTGAGGGCCATTTTAACACACAAGGCTGTGCCTGCAGTTCCAAACTTTAAACAAGCTATCAATTTAACCAACATGAGTGACATCAGGATGGGGCTATCCTCCTTCAGAGGGGCAAATCTGGAATGGAGAGACCAATTGAGCACTTTGCCAAAAAAAATCAAAGAAAGTATTCCACAGGATAAAAGGAAACCGTTAGTTTATTACTGGCTCTCAAATACTTTAATATAAATATCGAAAATGGATACTTAGAGATCACCATCTATACTGGCCACAAACCATTAACTTTGTTGAAAATTTTAGGATCCAGAATGCCAAGTTATTCTGATGCAGGTCATTCTTTCCGATCGTATCACCTCAAAATCCACCCACTTTGCCAAGAAATAAAATGTGATTCCAGGTGCTTAATCCATAATTAGAACTGAAAAGATAATGTTGAGTTTATTCCTATGATGTGGGCATTACTGGCCAGGTCATCATTTATTCCCTATCCCTAATTGGCCCAGAGGGATGTTGCAAGTCAACCACATTGCAGTGGGTCTGGAGTCACGTAAGCCAGACCAGAGAAGGACGACAGACTGCCTTTCTTAAAGGACATTAGTGAACCAGATGAGTTTTCTTCAGACAATCGACAGTGGTCACCATTTGACCCTTAATCCCTGACACTCATTGGATTAAATTTCTGCCATGGTGGGATTTGAACCTGTATCCACAGAACATTACCTGGGTCTCTGAATTAATAGTCCAGTGACAATACCACTACACCATCACGTCCCTGACACACACTGCCTCCAGTGACTGCAACATTAGAAGATGAATGTGTGTGTTTGTTTACTTTTTTACATAGTGAATTATTTTTCACCCATTGTAATGTAATACGACTGAATATAATTTCATTTTGTCGTCCAGTGGAAATGTTATGACCACTGGTTAGAATTCTGAAGTACTGTGGATGATTTTAACTTGTAATCCAAAATGCTTCTTTAAATGAGGGCTTAGACAAGCAAATCATTTGAGGTTTTCTAGTGGGACTGTACATTCTCATGTGTAGCAGCCTAAATTCAAGCGTTAGGGTGCTTAAAAAAAACTGTCAAGGAACTGCTCCCTCGTCATTCCTGGATTGAAGATAAAGACCTTCTGTTATTTCTGAATGATTCAGGTGAGTTACACTAAAGAAAATAGGAAAACAAAATGAATCTCTCTTACCCTGAATGCTGGAACTTAGTGGCAGCTGAAAGGAATTGGAACTACAGAATTTCAACGAATCCGCAAAACTACAAATTAAGAAACTGGTCAACTGCCAACATCAATGCCACTGGTAATCTCTACTACAACGGCAGCAATGTTCAACTATCCACTCTTCGTCAACAATTCAGACACTGATCTGTATAGTTTTTAACTTTTATCTTTTTAGTCTCCCCAATTTTTTATGATCTTGTCTGTGTGCATTGCATTACTCATTGCTCTTGCTTCTAGTAATTAATTAAGTATTTTAATGCTTTTAAAGTGTGAGTTAGTTGGGTCTGGGAGAAGGGAATCCACAAGATTTTAAATTAACTTTCTTGCCTGTAACTAGTGATCATGTGAATAAAGAAGAGCCAGTTCATCCATTTTCGTCTCGAAATTGCAATATTCTGTCTGGTACAGTAACATAGTAGAGACCCTTGTTGGGGTATGGTCAGAGCAGAGTTGTTATTACAGTAATCACCAGTGCTGTATTTGGGAGAATATATTTGAACCAAAATTTGCATCAGGAAACAACATTAATCCTGCAAAGAAAGTTACAATTCTTTATTATTCTTTTTCTTCCACTGTTACATTATTTTCTGTTTGGTGTTCAGAATCATTATTATCCTATTATTGTTAGGCCAAGGTTGCAACCAGCCTGGATGGTTTGCTGGAAATGCTGGCTGAACGTAAAGAACTCACATGGATAAAGCTGAGAATAGAAAGAATGAAGGAGAACTGGATAATGGATATGAAAGCATTGGCAAAGAAGCAGAATTTAGAAAATCGACCAAAAAAAAAGGTATAACATTATAAATATGTTACCTTCAAAATTTGTCTTTTTGTTCTTATGAAAATACTTCATTTCCCATGAGATAATTTGGTTAACATCCAACTGCACTTGCATATGCATCTAAAGATATGATTTTTATATAGTGAACAGTTTTTTTAAGAGGCAAAAAGCATACATTTGAAGTGACTATACAGTTTCGTTGCATATGCTTCCATTAATACAGTTGTTTTCAAACATAGGAATATACAACAACTTGCATTTATGTAAAATGTAAATTCGTGTGTGTGCATGTGTGCAAATCTATATACATGCCCACCTGGTTGACATTGGAACAATGTACCAAAAAACTGAACAAAAATGAGTAATGCAAGACAGAATATAATTAAAGGAGAAGATGAACGTGGAGGGCAGCAGTTGTTCAGGGAGAGAAATCAAATGAGGCTGTTGATGGAGAAATTGGATGACGATGCTAGAGGCCAGGAGGATTTTGGAGAGAGAGAGGTTGAAGCTTTTGAAGGAGGTTACAGAGATGGGACATGTGTGGTTATGCAAAGTTCAAACACAAAAAGAAAAGCTTTAGGTTTTTAGTTGTTGTGAGGTCAAGTCCTAGTAAATGTCAGTGAGGCTAGAAATAAAGTGAGACCAGTGTGGGATAAATGACCAAAGATAGTTTTATCCTTTCTCATTCTTGAATAGGATAGAGACCTTGGAAAGATAATATCACAATTTAATAGCAATCTATTTTTGTAATTTGTACTTGGTAAGCCCCCGTGGGTCTTCAGTGGAGGTTCCATTTAAGGATTTGCTGCATGTCCTGAGGTAGAGTTTCCACTGGACATGATAGTGTTTTTCTGTACAAAACCCCTCCTTTTGTGGCAGTATTCAATCTTCTGTCATTTGTTAATGGTGAATACAGCAATGGAGAACAATTTACATCTTGTGGAGTTATTAGAACCAGAGAATTAATTGTTTGTCTTTGCACTAGACAAAATCATGAAAACCATTGCTGCACTTACTTAATGGATCTTCTTCATGATCATTGACAAGTTTTTGATCTCTAGGAATATGCTGTATGCCTAAACATTACTATTATACAGCATTTGAACAACAGCTGTAGGTTGCGGGCCTTCCCAATATTTCCCAGTGAAATACCAGAAAGACACAAGCTTGGGTCCCTATCAAAAACTTTGTACCTGAGCCAGAAGGTCTATCATCCTGAAGAGCCATAGCAGACTCAAAACATTAATGCTGTATCTTGCTCCATAGATCCGAATTTCTGTAGCATTTTGTGTGTGCTTTGGATTTCCAGCATCCACGGTGTTTTGATTTAAACTCTATCGTCCTGTCTGACAACTGTGCAGCTGAATAAAAATAGCTTTCACAATCTTGGTGTTGGACCTTGGGATGAACTTTGACCACATTTGTGCCATCACTAAGACCAACTTTTTCCACCTCTACACTGCTCAATTCCACCTCTGTCTCAGTTCATCTGTTGCTGAAATGTTCATCCAAATGTTTTTCACATCCAGACCAGTACAATCCTGCCTGACCAGTCTACCATACTGTATCATCTATAAACATGAAGTTGTTCAAAATTCTATTGCCTATGTCCGAATTCACACCTAGTCGTGGTCACCAATCATCGTGATTTGAGCGACTGGCGAAGCAAGAGCTTTATTTTAAAATTTGAATCTATTTTAAAATCCTTCTATTGCCTTACCTTCCTTATCCATGTCATCTCCTTCACCCCTACAAACCAAGAGATTGAATCATATTTTTGCCTTTGAGCCTTTGTGATTTTACTTGCTCCAACCATACTTCAGCTGCCAATGTCCTAAGCTTTGGAACTCCTTTCTTAAACCTCTCTCCTTCTGTTTCTACTTTAAGAGCCTTCTTCAAATCTCTACCATTATTTCCTATGCAGGTTGTTACCAATTTTTGTTTGATGGTTTTCCTGTGGAGTAATTTGAAATTTTTTATTGCATTAGACATGCTGTATAATTACAAATTGTCGGTGTTCTGAACAATGTTATATCCATTTTAACCATTGTTCTCCAGTCGTGGTTGTAAATATTTTGCCCTTAGACCTGGTACAACTAAATACCACAAATGCCAATTAAAGATGACGTATTATAGCTTTCAATATTTTGTGATACAATAAGCTTGGTATTGTAATTTTGCTCGTAATGTGTACTTAGTGCAGGTATTTTTACTAGTTAGCATTTGTGCAAATGCGTCAGAGGTCAACGAGCAGTAATGAACACACAACACAACACAACGCTTAAAGGAGACTTGTACTGAAATAGACAAGATTTAGCCTCTCTGGCAAGTTGACATGATATCTAATGTCTGTAAGCTTTAGACCATTCAAAGCATTGGTGTGATGAGGAATATAGCAAACTCAGTTTGCATATGTGATAGTGGGGTTGAGTAGAGTGGTGAAACTCAGACTGCAACTTTTGGATTTCCAAATTTGACCACACTGCTGCCTCTAACTAAAGTTGCTACAGTGTTCATGTATGAATAACAGTGATCAACATTAATCTTATTTTTACAGCAATTTATAAGTCATTGCCACCAATATCTCAAAAACAAGATTGAAAATCTGAACATATGCTATGCTTTTTTGAATGCAGAAAGCACCAGAGTTTGTTAGCTGCTACAGTAAATGTGAGGAAGACAATTGAGGGTGAAACAACACTTACCTCTTCATCTTAACACTCCGAGGGGGAAAACATTCAAATTTTAAGTAGTGAAATCATTCCACTTGCAGCAAAAACTCTCCAAATTGAACAACCCGGGAAAAGTCAGAAGTTGGCAGATTGTAAACTGAAAATGTTATGCCATTCAACTTTCCTACCATCTTGAGCTCGAGGATCCTCTTGGTATCCCATCTCTAGGTTGGATGGATCATCCCTCAGCAATCTCTATCCACCTACTTGTTTGGTTAATAAGATCATCATCATTCCCCCATTTGTGCGAGAGCTCATCTCACTGCAGCCCCTCAGATCCCACAGCAGAACCTCACGGTAAGAGAAACCCCCAAGGAACACTGTTTCTATATTTGCTGCAGTATCAAACATCCAAGAGCTGGTAGGTTTGTGAAACACAAGTTGCAGTCCCTTTAAATTGGAATCCTTCCTTGACCAGAAATGAAATTTCCCTCTTGCTTCCTTAATTTACCTCAGAAACCTGGGCCTTTTAATGCTGTGGCTCAGGGGAAAATGTTTCGGCTAAGCTTGTCAATTACTAAATCTGTTTCCTCACCCACAAATGTTCTTGCCTGTTCTGCTCACAATATTCTGCCCAATGATTATGCCTCCACCCTGGTTGGAGAGGAACAGTCACAATGAACAATAGAACTATTGTACTAAGAGACATAAAATATTTTTCCTCTAAAACTCTACATCTCTGGATATAATTCCAGTGCTGGTAGCAAAGCGCCATTAGCTTGTCCAACTACTCCTCTTGCTTGAGCCTAAACAGCATCAGTGGACCCTTCAACCAAATGGTACTTTCTGTTCTATCTCAATTGTGTTGTCATCTAGTATTGTCCATGTACAAAAATTTGCATGTTTTATAACAAGCCACTGCTTGGTCACCAGAAGCAAGTAAAAAATGGTCCCTTTTTGTCAAACAGGAGCTGTCTTGTCTATGTATTTGAGTAGAATATGTGCGCTTTTACAGTGAACTGTTAGAGATGCTCAGTTGAAGTCAAGTGTAAGCAAAATACAATAACAGATCTAATGTACTTTCATAAGGGTCACTGGACCCATACATTAACTGATCTTTCTTCACAGATGCTGCCAGACCTGCCGAGCTTTTCCAGCAACTTCTGTTTTTGTCACAGAAATAAAAGCTAATTGCGCCTTTCATACTTTAGAGCATTAACAACTATGATGCTTTTAAAATTTGATTTTGTATAAAATCATGAAAACAAGAGCTAATCATTTCTCTTTGTCAGATTTTACTTCATTTAGGTCTTTTGACAAAGGAGTCAGGATTTAAGATAGCCGAGAATGTCTTTAAAGGAGGCCCACTTGGGGAATTGGTGCAGTGGAGTGACCTCATTGCCTCAATATATTTATTAGGTCACAACATGATGCTTTCTACATCAGTAAATGAGTTGAAAGGGTAAGCTATGCACAAGTCTCCTAAAAATATTTGGCAAAAAGTAACACACACAACTGAATCAAAGAATTGTCTATATGCTGACATGTTTCAGCTGGGTACAACCCCAACTTAAAATTATCGTGCTGTGAATAACGATGTAATGAATGCTAACACTGAAAAATAAAGTTGAAACTATTTCTTTACATAAATGCAAAAACAAATGTGGGACTAAATATAGAGTATAACTGAAATTAGATCATGAGATATAGAAACAGTTAGGCCATTCGATCCATCAAGTCTGCTCTGCCACTTGATCGTGGCTGATTTGATTCTCAACCCCATTCTCCTGCCTTCTCCCCATATCCCTTGATTCCCTTACCAAACAAGAATTTCTTAAATACACTCAAATGACTTGGCCTTTGTGGCAATGAGTTTGACAGATTAACCACACTCTAGCTGAACAAATTCCTCCTCCTCTCAGTTCGAAAGTGTTGTCTCATCACTCTGAGGCGGTTCCACAAACGTAGTATGTTTACTGATGGAATGTTTAAATTTATAATACACATACTCATGCTATATGTTATTTGTTGGATGGATAAAGTGGCATTAAGAAGCAGGTGAGTGTATTGTTCACAGTGTGAGGCCATATGCACTGACAACATCTCATCTGGCATTACAGACTCATGCCTCGGAGCAAACTGCTACCAGAACTGTTGTTTTAGGACAGCTATTACACTGGCTTCTTCCTGGCAACAGAAAGTTGTTCAGTTGTGTCCTATCCACAAAAATAATCTAATCTAACCTAACCAATTATCACTGAAATGCTTTCTGATGACTGTCATAAACTTAGAGCAAATGTAGCAACAGATGGTAGACAACTGTGGTATAGAAAGTAATGCAACGTTAATGACTGACACGTTGAATAATATTTTTATGGAAAGGTATGTGACTTCACTGTTTACCTCCCACATATTGAAGAGAAAATGTTTATTTTTCCTCAAATTCTCCTTTTCTTAATTACATAAGTCATAAAACACATTTTGGCCCTCTCTAAAGTTTAAGATGCATTTTATCACTACTCTCCAATTCTTTTTTTCTTCTTAAAAATACTGTTATGTAAATTAATAATACTTGTCTTGCTGTATGTTATTCCTCCAGTGCGTTATGAAGTTGATGATAGGAAACAGTTTCAACCCAATGGACTCCTTGGGTTGGATTTTACATAATAAAAGATGATCAGTGGTTCGTCCACTGCCTGCCCATTCAGTCCTGACCATGTCCCCAGAATAAGCAACCTTCCTGCCCTTTTGAAAAATGTAATTAACAATGAATTGAACTTGTCAGCAAACCAACTGTTCCAAGTATTACTCTGCTGACATATTGCTACAGTTGGAAGGAAAGTTGGGTGTATCTCTTATGGGGTGCTGTGTGGGGTTGGGAGCAAGCACTAAGATGATACAATACCTTCGCTTTGAGGCCCTGCTTGAGCTCCCAATCCATTTCCCCTCCAATTCCTTAATGTCTGTCCTGATGCCTTTCCTGCCCTGAAAGTCCAGTGCTTAACATTAATTTGAGATCCATTGCTGTATTCCTTGCATCCCTGCACTGCCCAGTATGAGGTTCTGGTACTCCTGGAGCAGTTAGCTAATCTGATTGATTAGCAGGTAGTTATCAAGGACAACAATTCCTCTCTCTCTGATAGGGAAGTACCTCTTCCTGCTCATTAAAGCTACCCACAATGTGAAACCACTGTGGGATGCCCTTTTTTAAAATTGGTCACTTTGAAACAGCCTTTTGTAATGTTAAATGAGGGAGAAATGAACAATATGCATTCCTCCCTCCCCCACCTTAAAATTCAGCCATTCGTTTTACATTTCATTACATATGTACAGTAAAGACTGAGCTCTTCATAGTTGGGGTAATGCCCTGCAAACTACTTGCATGTTTCCTAGAAGTTAGTTTGATGTAGAAGTGGCAAAAACCTGTTAACAGGTTAACTAACTAATCAGATTGATTAACTAGCATAGGAACAGGAGTAGGTCATTAGCCACTCGAGCCTATTCCACCATTCTATGACATCATAGATGATTCATGGCCAAACTGTACATATCTGCCTTTGGCCCATGTCCCATTTTGCTTTACGAACCTTTATTTATTTTAGACATAATATTAACAACCGATCCAGCATCCACTGCCATTTGTGGAACAGAATTCCAAACCTCTACCACCCTTTATGTAAAGAAGTGCTTCTGAACATCTCTCCTCGACAATGTGGTCTTAATTCTCCTGGTCCTAATTCTCAGATTATGCCTGTTGTTCTAGAATCTCAAACCAGTGGAAATAGTGTATCTTTATCTTTGTCTTCCCTGTCTTTTCCTGTTAATGCCTTGAAGACTTCAATCAGATAACCCTTTAACCTTCTAAATTCTAGAGGAAGCAGACTTAATTTGTATAATCTTGCCTGATAACTTAAACCCTGAAGTCCAGATATGATCTTTGTAACTTTGTTGTAATTCCTCCAAAACTAATATATCTTTCCTAAAGTGTAATATCCAGATCTGCTCAGACTCTAAGTAGATTCTAAGCAGGGTTATATTTTTATAACTGCAGCAAAACCTCTGCATCCCAATACTTCAGTCCTCCTAGATTAAAAGGCCAGCACTCCATTAGCTTTCTTGATTATTTTTTGCAACAGTTCATGACACTTTAAAGATTTATGTACCTGAACCCCCAAGTCTGGCTGTACAGCTGATGTTGTCAACAACATACCATCTTAAAAAGTCCCCTGATCCATCCTCCTTTTGGTCCAGAATGGATAATCTCACATTTACTTACATTGAACTGCTATAATTTTGCCCACTCACTTAATCTATCAATATTCCTTTGTAATTTTAATGTGATCAAATACACTGTCTATGATGCTGCCTAACTTTGTCATCAGCAAATTCGGATATCTGACTTTCTATGCCATTATCTAAGTCCTTACAAATAATGTTAGGGCCTCTATTATACACACCGATCGTTGTGGGCCAGCACTGATCACATCCTGCCAATTTGAGTACCTACCTGTTATCTCTACTTTCTCTCGCCTGCCATGCAACAAATTCCCCACAAAATGGATTTTGACTTCATGGGCACATTGTCATAAAGACCATGATTTAAAGTACCTTGGATAATAAAGGCATTGCAAATGTACATAGAATCTGCAAGTTAATTCAAATCGTGCAGTATTTAACACCTGCCATCTGCCAAATGTAACGGTGCTTTTACTTAATTTGATTAGTTACTTAAGCATCTTGACTGGAAATAAAGATGGATGTCCAATCAGGGGACCAAAGCTATTGGACCTAATATACATTGACATCGTTGGGTTAAAACAACTGCAAACTGTACTCGGAGGATCTTTCACCCACTATCGGTAAGACTATACCATCTTTATGCTTCTGTTAATTTCATGATAGAAAACAGCATATTCTACCTTTGAGATATTAAGAACTGCAGATGCTGGAGTCAGAGATAACACAGCATGGAGCTGGACGAACACAACAGGCCAGGCAGCATCAGAGGAGTAGGAAAGTTGTCATTTCAGGTCTGGACAAGGGTCTTCTTCAGAAGTGTCACAGGAACTGACAGACTAGCTCTGCTTTCTCTCCACAGATGCTGCCAGACCTGCTAAATTCTTCCAGAAATTTGAGTTTGTTTGTTTCATAAAACAGTCTTGAAATACTGTTGATAGTATATACTGACCACACAGTTGATTGAATGGTGGCAAGTAGTTCCAACAAAAATAAAGTGAAGAACTGAATTGAGCTTTCTTCTTTCAGTGTTTAGGGTGAAGTAATTTTGAAGTCAAGAGTTTTGCAAAGTGCTACTAAAATGTGCAGATAAAGGATAGTGGTTTGTTCCAAAATCTGGTGTATCCAATGGAAGAAATTTGAAACAGTTGTCATCATAGCATTTTCAATAGTTACATGAATGCTATGAGAATTTTAAATTACACCACATTCTCACACATTTTTTGCAATTTCAGAATTAAGTATTCAAAATTGATAAAGCAGTCTTTTGAGGTATTGCATTTTGGTATAACAAACAAGGGTAGGGCTTAGACAATTAATGGTAAAGCCTTGGAAAATATCGTAGAACAGAGGGACCTAGGGTGCAGGTATGCAATTCTTTGGAAGGTTAGAAAACAGGATGATTAAAAAGGCATTCAGCATGCTTGCCTTCATTGCTCAATCCTTTTGAGTACAGGAGTTGGTGAGGCTTCTTCAGGAATAGTGTTCAGTTCTAGTTGCCCAGTAAAAGGAAGGATATTATCAAGCTGAAGAGGGTTCAGAAGAGATTTACCAGGATGTTGCTGGGAATGGAAAGTTTGAGTTATAAAGGAAGGCTGGACAGGCTGGCACTTATTTCACTGGAGTGTAGGAGGTTGAAAAGCAACCTGATAGAAGTTTATAAAATAATGAGAAATATAAATAGAGTTAATGGTAGTTGACTTTCCCTGGGATGGGGGAGTTTCAAGACTAGGGGGTATATTCTTAAGGTGAGAGGAGAGAGATTTTAAAAAAGACGAGCAAATCTTTTACACAGAGGGTGGTTCATGTGTGGAATGAATTTCCTGAGGAAGTGGTGGATGTGGGTGCAGTTGCCACGTTTAAAAGACATTTGGATAGATCTCCAATAGGAGAGGTTTAAAGTGATAGGGGCCAGGAGCAGTCAAGTGGGACTAGTTTAGTTTGAGATTATGTTCAGCATTGATTAGTTGAACTGAAGGGTCTGTTTAGGTGCTGTCTGACTCTTAAAGAACATTCATTGTCTTGCTGATAATCTAGCAATTTTGATCATCATGCCACTATTTTTCATACCTCTTGCATCCTTTCTTAGATGCTTGTTGAGGGTTCTTGATTCTTTTGGAACTGAACCAGAATTTAACCATGCTGAATATGCCAAGAAGAAAAACCATGGATCCCCCTGGGGCAAACTGAATCTAATTCCTAAGCAGTTTTACAATATGTTCCGTAAGTAAATACATGTAGAACTCATTCTAGGGCTTTGTATTTCAAATAAGTTACAGTATGTCTTACCGCACAGGCACACACACACAGACACAGTATACCACACATAATATGCAGCTCTAGATTGTTCTAATTTTTGCAATCTCTGCAAACATTTTCATATAAAGCATGCTTTGTAGCAAGTCGATTGCATTTTTTTGTACATAATTTGCTTGCTCAAACCCAAATCTAGATTTTAGATCAATTCAACATAAAACTCTACATGATAAAACCAAAAAAAAATTTTATAATGTTGAGGTTTTTTTGTGTTTTTAAAATTCATTCTAAAGATGTAGGTTTTGCTGGTTGGGTGACGTATATTGTCACCCTCTGTCTTTGAGAATGCGGTAGTGAGCTGCTTTCTTGAACTGTTGCAACCTGTTTTGATGTAGGTACACCTACAATGTTGTTAGGGAGGGAGTTCTCGGATTTTTGACTCAATGACAGTGCAGGAACAGCAATATATTTCAAATTCAGGATGATGAGTGACGGGGAAAGGAATTGTATCTGTTGCCGTTCTCCATTGAGATGATAGCACGTTCCAAAATCATGATGACTATCCAAAGACCCTTGGTGAATTTGTGCACACTGCTGCTATTGTGTATTGCTGATGAAGGAAGTGAATGTTTCAGGACATGGGGCCGTTCAAGGAGACTTTTGCTGGATGGTGTCAAGGTTCTTGTGTTGCTGGAGTTGCACTTATCCAGGCAAATGGATAATATCCCACCATACTCTTTACTTGTGCCTGTTAGGATGGTGGACAGGCTTTAGGGTGTCAAAGATGAGTTTCCAGCTGGATTTCTAGCCTCTGACCTGCTGTTGTAGCTGCAGTGTTTAAATGACCAGTCAAATTTTGTTTTTGATCCAAATTAATTTCCAGGTAGTTGATAGTGGAGATGTGGCAATGATAATCCTATTCAATTTCAAGGGAAAGATGGCTAGATTCCCCTCTTAGAGAAAAAGCTAATTTTGTTACTGCAGATAGATCCTTCTGTGATTTGTATGAATATGAATGGCATTGAAATGAGCAAACAGTTTGGGACGAAATTCTGCAATATTGTTTTCCGGAACAGTTCCAAGTTAGCATAATGAATAACTTGAAGTGAAATTTGCAGGTGATAGTCTTAATATTGGCTGTCATCCTTGTCTTTTTAAGTGATAGAGGTTGCAAATTTAGAAGGTGGTAAGAGCCTGTAATAAGAGATGCTGTGGTGCACCTTGTAGATAGTACAGTGTTCACCCACTCTGTATCGCTTATGATGGGACTGAATGTTTGGGATGGTACATAAAGTACAAATGGTGGGCTGTTTTGTATTGGAGGATCAAATTTATTGGTTATTGGTGAAGCTGCATGCATCCAATCAAATGAAGACTTCCATCACATTCCTGAGTGTTGCTGCATTGATGATATTCAGACCTTATTTTTGGCAATGTGTTTTAGCTACAGTATTTAAATGAATAGTACAGTTCAATTTCTGGTCAGTGGTAATTCACAGGATGTTGATGGTGGGATGGTAATACCATTGAATGATGAGATGGTTAAATCCCCTCTTGTTGGACACAGTCACTGTCTGTTGCTTGCGTGGTCCATTAACTGGTCCATCATCTACAAAATACCTTGCAAGAACTGTGACAAACACTACATTGGACAAACTGGCAGAAAGCTAGCCACCAGGATACATGAACATCAACTAACCACAAAACGACATGACCCACTATCACTCGTATCCTTACATACAGATAAGGAAGGACACCGCTTTGATTGGGACAACACATCCATCCTAGGACAAGCCAAACAGAGACACGCACGAGAATTCCTAGAAGCATGGCATTCCAACCGGAACTCCATCAACAAACACATTGATTTGGAGCCAATCTACCATCCCCTGAGAAAAAGAACAGGAAATGACATCACCAACGCAGGAAATGACATCACCAACCCAAGGAAACCTAACCAGATAAATAGAAAGCGCTTCGTCGGAGGTTCACTGATGTTACCTAGAATGGTGACAAAAGGTCTGAAAACGAACCTTCCAGCTCAGCGAGCAAACTCACATCTGGAACTTCAACCTGAGCTACAAATCTTCTCAAAACTCGCTAGTGGTCCATTAACATTTGCCTGAGGTCTGAAATTTTTTGTGAACAAGCAGATGTGGACTACTTCGTTATCCGGGGAATTACAGATGGTATTGAGAATCTCCATTTTTGACTTGATAATGTTGAGAAGATCATTAGCTAAGCAGCTGGAAGTTTTTCAGGTTAGGACACTATCCTGAGGTACTAAGAGATCTTGTGATACAGTAATGGTGTCCCTGCCTCTGAGTCAGGAGGCCTAGGTCTAAGTACTATCTGCTTCAGAGGTATGTTATAATAACTATGATCGGCTTGATCAGAAAATTCTTCATCCCGAGTACATTCTGTACTCTTGTTACAATCAATGATTCTTCCAAGTGGTGCTCAAGCGAAGGAGCATTCATTCCATCAGTCAAAGGTGGGCATGTTGATAATAGGTAGCTGTGTCCTTGCTCATGTTTCACCAGATGCCATGAGTTTCCATGAGCCAATATTGAGAACTTCTGATGCCACTCCTAACTGTATACCCTTTAGTCCACCTCTGGTGGATCAATGCTGCCAGTGGGATACCCAGAGCTGGAGATGGAGGAATCTAGAATATTGGCTATAAGGTGTGATTCAATGACCATGTCGCTATCAGGCTATTGCTTGTTTATGGGACAGCTTTCCCAAATTTAGTCCAAGTTCCCTGATACTGACGAGGGGGACTTTTCAGGATTGATTTGGTAGGTGTGACTTTGTAATTTATAATTCCTAAATTGATGCTGGGTGGTCTGTCCAGTTTTATTTTATTCTTTGACTTGAATGTAGGAGTTTGATACAATTGAGTGGCTTACAAGACCATTTCAGAGGTCTGTTAGGAGTCAACCAATTTCTTTGTCTGGTGTCAAATGTAGGCCCGAAATAGTAAAGAAAGCAGATTTCCTTTTCTGAAGAATGTTGGGACGTTAGAATATTTGGGACAAGCTTGGGCCAGGGTTGTTCTGAAACAAAATTTAGTGGTAACTAAGGCAAGGATGAGGGTTTTGGCAATAGACGAATTGAGGTGAGGAAAAAGTCCGGTGATGTTGCAGAGGTGGAAACAGGCATAGGTATGTCATCATAAGTTCATCTTGGGTCAAGTACAACACTATACTGCTCCCACGCACATTTTTGTTTTAAAGTAAACTTTTTAATTTTTATTCAGATGAAATATAAATTTTCAGTTGTTCTTTAGCTTTTTTCATTTATCCAGGAACATTAGATTAATGGCATATGGTAAGACTGCGAAACTGAAATTCAGCTCATTAAGTTGTAATAAAAAAAATTCAAAACCAAGCTTTTGGAAAATACCTCATTAGTAAAAACGTAATGTATTAAAAGTTATTTTTATTGCATAATATGAGAGTTTTGGTGCAGCAGTTTGAGTTTTTTGCTTGTTTTAACATTTCAAGTTACTGAGCAAAAAGTATTAATGGGAGCAAATATTTTGACTAATTTTTGATAAAACAATATAAATGTGGACTTTGTCATTTATAATGGAAAAATAATGTGACAAATGGAAGTACTTAAATATCATTCATTTATCTTGTGAACATGAATTTCATGATTTACACTAATAAACAGCAGCCCAATTCATTAAGCTTTTGTCACAAGCTAAATACAAGTTAAGATAGCAAGTGATATCAGTTTTACGTGGTATATTTCCTTCAAACATGGACTTACCACAGCATATTATCACTACTCAAGTAACCACATGATATCAGCTCCTATCTTTACTGGCCTCTCGGGTTTTTTGATAAATATTTGTTAATATGTTACCAATTAATGCCTTCAGCACTGTTTAATTTACTGTATTTTCCAACATATTTGCAGCCCATACACCTGATAACAGTTTTTTGGGTTTTGTGGTGGAGCAGCGTTTCGACAGTAATAATATTACACTCAATAAGATACCAAGAACTAATAAAGCTCTGATTTATGGTAAACTGGCAGGCTATTGGAAGGTATGTACTGTCTTCTTTTAGCCCTTAAACTGTTGATATTTCGATTGCTTTTTTAATTCTGGAAAACATACTGCTTATTCCATGTGCTAAAATCTTTGGACTTGTACTTTCTTCTGAACACTAGCAATGTTGTTACTGCTAATTACTTGTTCATAAGTTATCAGTAAATTTTGTAATGCTTCTTGTATCCTGTTCTATATCATTCACAAATGGTGTGGAAGTAGTGAACTTGCTGTAGATCTCTATGAATGACTTGATTTTTACCGTAACAGAAACAACATTCTCTATTTTTTCTGTGTCTAGCTTCTGTACTAAGACGGATTTTTCAGCCGATTGGAAAATCTGCAAGCTATTCGATCTCTCTGACCATTTCCTGCTAGTCATTTGAGTGAATGTTGTGAAATTGCCTTGATTATACATATCTCTTATCCAGCAGCTACTTGCAAGAATTTTAGTATGTAGCCTTATATCTAACCATTTTCAGATGACTTTACTCTTTTTCTGAATGTATAATGTCTTTCTTGTAGGCTTAAATACATCCTGTATAAAGTGACTTTTTTTGGAAAATTAAGTAATTATAAAAGATTGAAGCCATTGCAAAAATGTTTTTAAATTATACCTGCCTTTTTCTAAACACTTGCTGTAACTTAGTGAAGTTACATTAATGATATTTAATTAGAATGTTTTGTTTTAGAAGCTTTGGTTAGCCAAGGTGTGGAATGTTCTATTTCTAGTTATGCTTCCTGATTTTTACAGGACAAATCGTCTTTCCTGGATATTGTCAAAAATTATGCTGAGATCCATGGTACTTTTCATAATGAAAATCATCTCCTTTTACCTGATTTTATAATTAATCATGGGATCCTCAGTGGGCATGACCTTCATCTCTTGCTAAGAGAGACAAAGGTTTGTCAAATATTAACAATTTATGATCGTTGGTTATCAATTTTATGGATATGTCGGTATTTATGTAGTCATTTTCTTTGGAACATTTGAGAGAAGACAAATGTACCTTTTCAATTAGAAATATTAATTCAAAGTCTAGCGGACTATTCTTTGGGCAAGAATTGTCCCAAGGTAGTCAAATAGAAATGAGATTGCAACTTACGCCTTATCAAATGGCAAGAAACATAAATAACATAAAATATGGATGAATCAAACTCTTTCCAAGCAAGAAAATGTCAGTTATTATCTAACAGAAAAAGTTGCAAAGAGCTCAAGTACTCCATACCAGTTATTTTATTAACCTTTGGATTCTTTACGTGCATAAAGATGCAAGGCAGGCAGAGCTCCAATTTAAATATGCAAATTATGCATCCTTCAGAGGGAAGTAATGGAAACTGTTTTGAAAGTATACACTCCATTAAATGTAGTTTTCTGCAGTTCAAAGAACACCCCAGGTGTCTTTGGATCTTTGTCTATAATCAAACAATGCCCATCAGTTGTGATCTTTAACAAGATAATCAACAAATCATTGACTTTAAAATATCTCTTCAATACATTACACTATACATCTCAATCACTTGTTTTCCTTGGTATAGTATTTTCAGGACACTAGTATTTCAAGAAGTATACAAGTGTTATATATTTCCATGACCCATCATCTGTATGAAGATTGAAAGAAGCGCCTCGATTTTTTTTTTACACAGATTGAGTGCAAAGTCTTGGTGCATGAGATTTATTTTACCAGCTAAGGCTGTGGTGCGGTGGGCAGGTGTGGGGGAAAAGAAGGTGCTTTTAATAGCCTAATATTTTCACAGACATGACAGACACTCCTAAAGCTTAAGAAGAGAATCAAATTTTCTTAGCCATTAAAATAATTGAAAGTTTTGCTAGTAATCTGTATACAAATGCTAACTTAAATTTTGCCTTGCGTTTTAAAAGTATGCAGTATCTTCAAAAACTTGTTTGTTTCACAACACTGAACTAATGTTAGTTAGCTCAAGTGGCAATGATATAAATTGTGCCACTGTTACAAGTGCAGAATTTTTGTTTTAAACATGAGTGTTTTTGTCATATTAATGTCACATTTACATATCAACCAAGTGCTGGCAACACTTTTTTTTTTACACATTCCATCTATCAGGACCTAATTTCATCTCCACAATTGACATTTTGCTGAGTGGGAGAATGGGAGCTCATGACCCCATTGCTCATCCTGAGTCGCAAACCAAGGTTTAGGAACCCTGAGCTATGAAATTGTAGATATTGAAGAAACAAAATACTTCCCCCTTCAAGATTATGCAAGTTTGAACACTGATGTCTGTTTGTTTATTAATATTCTGGGGATACTAAATTGCTAATGATTGTAGACATTCCTCCGTCAAGGGACAGTCTCATTCATCTAGCCAAGATAAAAGTTGTAAAGTTAAGGTTGTTCCTTGATGTTTTATTAATTCACAAATGGTGATCAATCTCTCATTGATGGCTGTAAAACTTTTATGTCGTGTGGTCCATATACGGTGACTGTACATCCAATAAAACAACTAATCAATGAGGCTGGGAAGAAGCAGAAATGAGTGTCACCTCAAGTTCTTGCCCACCTGCACTCATAAGCCCACTCCCAACTGCGAGCATCACTGCTTTCAGGTTGTATTCATTCCATGCCCTAAGGAGACCAACATTTCTGCTAAAAAAAAACTTGTCAGTGCATGATGTTTGGAAAATGTGTAAAAATTTTTTCATATGATCAAAGTGATGAATAAAGTATTAATGTGTGAAATAATGGTTTCATCCTTTAGATTTTTGTAGGACTAGGATTTCCCTATGAAGGCCCAGCACCTCTTGAAGCAATTGCAAATGGCTGCATATTTCTGAATCCAAAATTTAACCCTCCAAAGAGCAGGAAAAACACTAATTTCTTCCAAGGGAAACCAACATTCAGAGAGGTGTTGTACATAAGATATTGATCATTCACCTTTGAGTTGTAGAGTTGTTGAATTATAATTTAAATTTGTCATTTATAAATGTTATACTGCAATGAGAAAATGAGTTTCATTAATTTCTTTTGTAAATAGTTAATGAAATACTGATTTAGTATAATCTCCAAAGATATTGCATGGGGTAATCTATACAATTTGTTTTAGGACAAACCAGGTAGGGATTAAGTATAATGTGCAGAGGAACCAATATGCAGAGCTAGCAAGGGAAGAGAAACATAGAATCGCTGGTAGGTTGAAGATACGGTGGAAGAAGGGAATATTCTGGCTGGAATGGGATCTTCTGGTCAGAGGAAAATTTTCGGGTTAAATGTTAGAGGAAGTGAAATAACTGAATTGTGGTTGAGGATACAAAATGAAGGAAGTGTGAAAAGTTATTAGGGGGCTTAATATTGCTCAATGGGAAGAAATTGTTAAACAAGATTGTAAATGTTGAGGCTTGAGCTTGTAATATTGTCAGTCAGAGAGAGGGAGATTGAGTGGAGATCTTGCTTATCCAGATCAATTGCTGTAGCCAATTTGCCACGTACTTCCTGAAATTTGTGAATATCTGAATGGTAGATGTGCATGAACTGCTGGTAGATGATTGATAATGTGGTACATTGAGCAGACTAGTGATGTGCTCGGGAGGAGATGTCACACGCTGCGTTCACTGACACCCCACGTGCCATTTTATTAAGCATCTTCTGTTACTCCTGTCAGGTCATTGAGGCTAGAGTGTGGGAATTTTGGCCACATTTAACGGTTGTGAGCCTGCTTAGTCCTTTGACCATAACCCTCTGTTACTAGGAGCCAGTTAGTTGGCTGCGCAGCAGATTTGCAATGCAGAGTGATGTCAACAATGTGGATTCAGTTCCCACGTCAGCTGAGGTTACCATGAAGAACACTCATTCTGAACCTGTTTCCCTTTCCTGAGGCTTTGTTCTCCTCACATGACTCATGATGATTTCATCTCTCTAATATGTGAATAGCCAGTGGTTGGTAGAACTATAGCAATTTTACCTTCCATGTGGAAATAAGTCTCTGCTTCTCTCCATTTGTCCACTCTGCAGGAGAGCAACTGCAGTTGTGATCTGTGGACACTTCTTTTTACTCTGGTGTTCAGTTTCCTTTGTTTGGGATTGTAGTGCCAGAAATCAGACACAACCCCTTGTGGCTCAGTGCAAGTTCCCCAGCTGATGGCTAACTGGGACATGTTAGGCCTTGCAGAATGTTAGGTTCCCAGCTGACTTTGCAGCTAGCCTACAACTTGGGACATGCTGAACTTCAGGCAGAAAGCATTTAAGTCATTAAGCAGGAGGCAAATCATGAACCTTGTGTGCGAAACAATTTTTAGGTGTTAATTTTGATAATTCAACTTGAACACTTGATCTGATTATCCAGTGATGTCAACTTCTTTCTTCTCTTGTCAATTCACTTTTATATGGGGATTTTCTTGAGAACTATGTGAATAGATGAGAAGATTTTCCTTTTCTTCAAGGATTTTCCATTTACTTTCCTGTAAATCTATTTTGCTACACTTTCAAATGTCTTTACAAATCGGTTTTAATGCCCTATTCTTTTTTTTTTAAAAAACAAAAAGAGTAATTTGGCCATTATGAAATCAGTTAGACAATTACAGCAGGCTTCTGAAATTAAAAACTCAATCTTCACTTCTATTTACAGCTCTCATCTCAGCATCCATATGCAGAGGTTTATATTGGGAAGCCCCATGTTTGGACAGTTGACATTGACAACCCCAGTGAAGTAAAGGAAACAATGCGTCAAATAATGGAACAGAAGGTAAGAGGAAAATCATATTAAGTACACACTTGTTGCACATTCATACTTAATTGTACTGTAAGTAATGAGTATTGGAAGAGACCTGAGGACATAGACAGGGCAGTAATTTAACACAGAAATGTAAAATAATGCACTGTAGTAGGAAAAATTAGAGGCCTATAAACTAAATGGTATAATTTTAATAGAGACTTGGGAATATAGAGTAGACAAAGCTTTGAAGGTGGCAGAACATAAGGAGCGTGCTACACCTTTATTGATCACAGTTGGAATAATGTGTCTAATTCTGTAAGCCATATTTTAGAAAGAAGGTCAAGGTCTTGGAGACAGTGCAGATACGATATGCTGGAATGCTGTCAGTGATGTGGGGCTGATGTTACATGGAGAGTTTACAGAAGCTAAGGTCATTCTTCTTTAGAGCAAAAATGATATTATGGAAAGATTTAACAGAGGTGCTCAGTGTCACAAAGGGTTTTGACAGAATAAATCTGGAGAAACTATTTCTAGTGATATAATTGTCAGTTGAAAGTGCTAAATTGGGAGAAGGCTAATTACAACAATACTAGGCAGGAACTGAAGAATATAGAATGTAGGCAGATGTCTGAGGTCAAATCAATATCTGGTATGTGGTAGGCTTTCAAGTGTAAGTTGCTGGGAACGCGGGACCACATGTCCCTGTAAGGATGAAGGATAAGTATGGCAAGTTTAGGGAATCTTGGATAATGAGAGATATTGTGAGCCTAATCAAAAAGAAAAAGGAAGCATTTATCAAGGCTAGGAGGCTGGGTACACACGAAGCAAGGGTGGAATACAAGGAAAGTCAAAAGAAACTGAAGCAAGGAGTCAGGAGGGCTGAAAGGGGTCATGAAAAGTCATTGGCCAAACAGGATTAAGGAAATTCCCAAGGCTTTTTATACATGTATAAACAGCAAGAGGGTAGCCAGGGACAAGGTTGGCCCATTCAAGGACAGGGAAGGCAGTTTGTGTGGAGCCAGAGGAAATGGGCAAGGTATTAAATGAGTATTTTGCGTCAGTATTCACCATAGAGGACTTGGTGGATGATGAGTCTGGAGAAAAGATTTACCAGCACATTGCCTGGTATGGAGGGCATTAGCTGTGAGGAGAGGTTGGAGAAACTTGTGTTATTCTCACTGGAACAATGGAGGTTGAGGGGGCGACCTGATAAGGTTGACAAGATTATGAAGGCCCTGGACACAGTGGACAGTCAGAAGCTTTTTCCCAGGGTAGAAGAGTCAGTTACAAGGGGCCATACGTTTAAGGTGCAAGGGGCAACACTTAAAGGTGATGTACGAAGCAAGTTTTTTTTTATACAGAGGGTGGTGGGTGCCTGGAACTCGCTGCTGGGGTAGGTAGTGGAAGCAGATACGATAGTGATTTTTAAAGGCCATCTTGACAAGTACGTGAATAGGAAGGGAATAGAGAAATGCAGTCCCTAGAAGGGGAGATGGTTTTAGTTGTGATGGGCAGCATGCTGTTGCGGGCTTGGAGGGCCAAAGGGCCTATTTTGTAATTTTCTTTGTTCTTGGTATAATGTTTGGTAACCAAAGGAGATACGTTTAAGGTAACTTGGAAAAAACACAATCGGGAACAGGAATTTTTGTACAACACTTTGATATGAATGCACTGTCTTAGAGTGCCATGGAAGTAGATTTAATAACAACTTTGATAAGACAAGTGGATAATAACTTGAAGCGGAAATATCAGTGGCGCTAAATGAATAGCTATTTCAGAAGGCTGACACAAGTATGATTGGCCACTGTGTTGTGTCATTCTTCTACAACAAATCACTGAAGCAAGGCAGACCAATCCTCCTACATAATTTAAAAACCAGCCATGATTTTGAGTGTAGGTTGATTTCATCCTTCATTGGATATATCTGATATGTGATGGATGGAATTTAACAGAAAGATTATGCCATTTTGGCACAAGGGGTAGGATAAAACCATATGGACTAAATGACACCATTCTGGTTCACAGGAACAGAGAGACACTAGGGCTGGGGTTGAGGTGGGGGTACAAAAGCAAAAGAACTATGCTTACCTACATGTGTCAACCCACACCTAGAGTATTGCATCGAATTATGGCCAGTACACTTTAAAGTACATCTAAAGATCATTAAGCAGGTACAGAGGAAATTTACCAGAATGTTTCCAGTGATGCTACAAATTTAAAGTAGAGATTCTAAATTAATCTACACGAAGCAACAGAATCTGAGGAATTATGTTATAGATATGTTTGTGATAACGACAGGATTATATAAAGTAGACAAGGAAAAGTCGTTCCCGTTAACTGATTGTAAAAGGTAACTCAAAGAACCGGAGGATGCAAAATTGAGCTACATTTGCAGGGATGGTGTGAGAAAGAACCTTTTTGTAAGCAAATTGTAATGCTGAGAGAGTAGTGAAAGTAAAGCTGATGAATAAATGATTTCCAAATGAAGTTGCCACTGGCCAGATTGCTCTACTGAGAACTAGCATAGGATTTGCCGTATAGTCTCACTCTGTGCCATTATGACTGTCTGCGTTGTGTACCACTTATGTTTGATTAATTTCATTTTCTCCAAATCAAGATTTGTAAATATTCAAGTTAATATACTGTACTTTTTGAGAAACAGGTGTAACTAATGTAGAACAGGAATAACTCAACTCATTGTTGTACTGTAGCTCCCTCTAAAGGCTGTTAGTTTTAACTTGATTATTTTCACTGGAGGAATATTTAACTTTTTAATGTCATTTTTATTGGAGTTCTTTTGCCATTCTCACTTAAAAAATAGAGAACCATTTTAATGATAATGGTCTCATTGTACCATTCTGAATCGTTGACCCATTCTGCCTTTATTGTGATATAGTCAGCAGTGCAGAACGTATTTTTTTTTGTTTATCTTTTATAGGGTGCAAATATCACTGGCATTTGTTGCCCTTCGGTAATGTTTGATTTGCAAAAATATACCTTTGTTCATTAAAATATCTCTAAGTACATTACAAAACAATTCAAATCAAACATTGCAAAAGGTGCAGTAAAATATTATGTTTGTCAGGCAACACCGTGCAGTCTTCGGTATCTCAAACCAAATACAAAATTGGAACATGTGCTAAATATGTTAAGATTTACAAGCATCATAAAACAAGCATACACCCTGACAGATTTTATAGTATATTATGGCAGAAAGACATCAGTTTTTGGACTTTCTTCACTGTGCTTTGCCAGGGGCTGCCCCATGCTTTAATATGAGAACATTGGAACTAGGAGCTGAAGTAGGCAATTCAGCACTCGAGCCTTCTCCTCCAATCAATATTGTCGTGGCTGGTCTCATCTCGGTCTCAATTCTACTTTCCTGAGCTTGCCCCCTAACCTTTCAACCTATTACTAATTCAAAATCTGGCCTTCTCCTTAAACTTGGTGTCCCAGCATCCACTGCACTCTGGAGTACTGAATTCCATAGATTGACTATTCTTTGAGAGAAGTAATTTCTTGCCATCTGTTGCAAATTTACTACTTTTATTTTATCTAACAAGTATGACTTCATGTTCGAGATTGCTTCACAAGAGGAAAGACCCACAGCCACCCCTGTTTAGCAGCTTATAAAACTCCATTAGATCTCCTCTCATTCTTCCAAACTCTAGAAGGTATAAGCCTAAACTGCTGCATCTCTTCGTTATGACAAACCCCTCACCTTTGGAATCAATCTAGTGAATCTCCTCTGAGCTGTCTCCATTGCAACTTGATCCCTCCTCGAGTAGGGGGACCAAACCTATTACACTGTACTTAAAGTACAGTCTCACAAATGAATTGTACAGTTATGTAACATTTCCCTAAATATTTATGCTGTTCCTTCAGCAACAATTGCCAAAATTCCATTTGCTTTTCTTATTATCTTTTTTACCGACATAGTAATTTTCAGTGATTCATGCACAAAGTTACTCAGATTCCTCAGCATTGAAGCACTTTGAAGTTTCCCTCCATTTTGATAATAAGTTGCACTTCCATTCTTCTAGTCTGGCCCACAGAAGGTAAACCCGGACTTTGGAATTTAGCAGTATGCAGTATTCAGTTGAGGCAGTGTATCTTTGACCAGTTTGGTCCTCCAGGTGCAGTTAGGTTTGTCTTGGTGTATAGGCTTGCGAACTGCCAGTAAAACATTCTAAATTATATGCCCAGCACCGTCAGGTAATCTGATCTGATGGTGAAGGAGGTGAAGGATCTAACAGCCCAGTTCCTCTCAAACATGGCCTTGCCTCAATTCACAAGGCTTCCAAAGCCAGTTCAAACTGGTCACGGATGCTTGTGGGTCTGGCCACTGACATCGAATCCATGCAGAAAAGAAAGATGTCACTGCAAGTACCTATCCCTAATGGCCTTTAAATGTGTTGGCTTGCTAGGGCATTTCAGAGGGCACTTAATTGTCAACTGTACTGCACTGGGTCTAGAATTACATTAAGGTCAGACCAAGTGAGAATGACAGATTCCCTTCCTTAAAGGACATTGGTAAAACAGGCAGATTTTTAGAATATCAACATTGTTTTTGTCTTATAACAAAAAAACTAAAATAATGGAAAACACTCCAGAGGTTGGAGAGCTTCTATACAAATTGACAGAAGCTGGGTTAACACATCAACATGATTACTTAACATTTTTCTTCTGATGAAAGATAATTAGCAAGTGTTGAGCCAGGAAAAATGCAAGGAGGAGGAAAACAGAAAAGGGAAGGTCTGTGTTAAGGTAGAAGGTGAAGACAGGTGTGATTAAGTTAGCAGTTTTGGTGCAAAACAAAACGAATTCATGATGAGAAAGGTTTTTTTAAAAAAATTTCTAGACCAGGTGTAAATTGCTATAGTGGAACAGCAGAGGGGGAAGGAAGCATATAAAATCCGGCAAGGAGAAGAATGACCCTGCGTGTTCTGAGGACAAGGTGGGCATTGGTCAGCCTGTGAATCAGCCCAACAGCTCATTTGCTGATAATGAATTTCCAGCCTCCAACTCCACCAAATATTTGGTACAGCCATTACAACAATATGACAAATGGGAGCCAAGTTGAAGACACTACAAGAAATGCTGAATATCATGCAGATATCTGAAATACAAATGGTGATTCTAAAATTGGAATTCATGTAAAAGGACAGAGCCTAGATTCAACTGTTACCTAAAGGATGACCCGTCAGTCAAGCACACAAATATAGCACTACTATCTTAGTTTTATTAGTGTGAAGTATTGCTGAGTTATAAATGCAATAGAGACCCAGTTTTTGGAGCTCTGCCTCTCTCTCGCCTTTCATTCAGAAGGCTATGGGTTCAAGTTCTGCTTTTATGTTTTAAGCATCAAGTCTACATAGATACTGTGGTGCACTATTGTGGAAGCATGGTATTGGCTCAGATTAAACTGAGGCTCTATCTGCTTTCTTCATACAATGGAAAAGCTCTCTGGTTGTTTGGAGAATGGGTGAGGATCCTGTCTGATGTCTTGGACAATAGTTAACTTTCAATTAACGACATTTAAAAACTTAAACAAACCTGGCTGAGTGTTCACTGGATTTCTACAGTTGAAATGGTGACCACTTTCCAAATAGATACTCAAATGTTTTTGTGTAGATTTATAGCTTGGGTTTTGCATGTTGTGGTTGGTTGGCTCCCTGAGCTGGTTCATTGTTCTGCAGACATTTCATTATCCTGCTGGGAAACATCATCAGTGCAGTCCCTGATGAAGTGCTTTTGTGTTTTCCTGGCTGGTATTTAAACTCTGGTGTCCGTTGAACTGGGTTACCTCAATTCCGGTTTTTCCTTTGTAGTGGAGCATACATATGGTCAAACTCTGTTTGTTGATGGCCTTCTTAGTGGCCTCTAGGAATTCCCGTGCTTGCCTCAGGATTCTGGTGTTGTCCCAATCAAACTGGTGGTTTTCCTTGTCCATGTGGATGATGATGCATGAGTATCAGTCGTGTCTTTTTGTTGCTAGTTGATGTTTGTGTACTGTTGTAGCTAATTTTCTTCCTGCCTGTCCAATGTAACATTTGTCGCAGTCTCTGCAAGGAATCTTGTATATGATGGTTCTGTCCATAGTGGGTAACGTGTCTTTGGTTCGGATTAGTAGTTGGCGTTGGGTTAATGGGGGTTTGTGCGCTACTCTGATGCCCCGTGGTTGTAGGAGGATTGTCAGTTCAGATATGTTCTTGATGTATGATGTCAGGGCATGCAGTATCTTCCTGTTGTTGTTCGTGTAATAGGCATTGTCTGACCCGTTGTTCAGGTATCTGTTGTCCTTGAATACTTGGAGATACTTTGTTTTGGGGTAGTAGCTCATCCAAGTATTCAAGTACAACAGATACCTGAACAACAGGTCAGACAATGCCTATTACACTAACAACAACAGGAAGATACTGCATGCCCTGACACACTCATCACGCTACCATACATCAAGAACATATCTGAACTAACCACAAGGCTCCTACGACCACTGGTCATCACAGTAGTGCTTACACCCACATCAACCCTGTGCCAACTGCTAACCTGAACCAAAGACTCGTTACCCACTATGGACTGAACCAACATCATATACAAGATTCCTCGCAGAGAATGCGACAAACATTACATTGGGCAGGCAGGAAGAAAATTAGCCACGAATACCAACTAGCAACAAAAATACACAACCGATATTCACTTACCTCCATCCACACGGACAAGGAAAACCACCAGTTTGATTGGGACAACACCAGGATCCCGAGGCAAGCACGGGAATTCCTAGAGGCCTGGTTTTCCACTAAGAAGGCCATCAACAAACAGGGCTAGACCCTATATATGCTGCACTGCAAAGTAAAACTGGAATTGAGGTAACCCAGCTCAACAGATACCAGAGTTTAAATACCAGACAGGAAAACGCAAAAGTGCTTTATTGGGGCCTACACTGATGTTACCCAACAGGGTAATGAAACGTTTGTGGAACAACGAATCAGCTTGGTAAGCCAACCAACCACAGGATACTTAAATGGTTGAAATGTGGTTTGGCATGGCCTGAGGTCATGATGTTCAACAAATGCAATTTCTTTCTTCCTTTCGTGATAACATAATCAACATTGTCTGCTTTTTCTTTCGAACAGGTTGACCCATATTTGCCATATGAATTCACAAGTGAAGGAATGCTGGAGAGATTAAATGTTTTTATCGAAAAACAAGTATGTATATTATTTGACGTGAGAATATTATCATTATAAAATCATATTTCCAAATGGATCTGGGTTGTAAAAATGCTTAACATACAGTTTATAAGAACTTGTAAAATCTCCAATGATTTGATAATTATACCCAGTATATAGCTAAGACATAAAGACCAGCAAGTTCTGTTTTGATTTCCAGTTAGAAGCGAGTTAGAAGATCTCTGGTGAGTTGGTAGTAAGAGCTTTTTTATGAGATGTGACTTGAGGAAAATTAGCCCAGTTGCAACTGGAACTGTGTGCTCATCCTGTAATCAGGATCCATATTGTTCCCTTATTGCCAATATCTACATGATAGTTGTAACGCAGTGTATTAATGAACTGGATGTCATGACTTCTGCACATACCCTCATGATTCATCAGTTTTTCTAATGGCTGCCTGCAAATACTTCGGCGAAGCAGGGTGAGATATCAATTGCTTAGGTGCTTTATTTTATTTTACCAATAACAAATCAATATGCAAAGTATAAAATGTAATCATGTTTCTTCTGGATTTAACTATCTATATAAACCTCAAAATAAACTGGAACATTTATACAAGTATGCCACACGCTCCTTGCTGTAGGCTTCTTTAATTAACATTTCTAGTTAATAGTCTGGTTTTGATTAGCTCTGGACTTGAGAAAAGAGTTCTCCATTGCTGAACCAGATGTTACCTCCACTGTTAGTTGGCTGTCTGACTGGCCCTTCTATTTATACTCTGTCACATTATGTAGAATGCTTTTTTTGTAATTCATCAGTAGGATTTGTCAGTATCAATCAAATCAATGCCCCATCCCCCTTCCTGAAGATATATTCTTATGAAACTAAAATATGGTGTTCATTATGAATAGAACTGAGCATACATCTACAGATGTAAACATTTCTGGAAATTCTAAAAGAAAGTTATCATCAGAATTCTAAAATCTGCTCCCATTTATCCTTGCAGTTTTGTCAGTCTCCTTTTTGTCTGAGATAATGTTGGGCAACTTGTCTCATGGAAAAGCACATTGCACAATGCAGTGATCAATACAAGCTGCAATGTCACTTTATGGCTCTGCATTTCTTATCAAGCGACCAGAGAGTGTCCCGTGGAACAGCATCCAGCAGTCTGCCCCTAAGCAGTAATTGTGAAATACTTTTGTAGTTTATGCTTTGGTTTTCCAGACATTTCTGCTGTGTGTTTTTGAGCTCCTCTTCTCTACAAACAGAGATTGGATTCTTCCATGGTTTTTGAAATTTCTGCCTTTGTGCTTCAGGCATGACACTTTGAGTGTTTTTCTGTTTATGTTGTGCTTACTGTCCAATTCATATTTGCCTCGTTTTTGTTTCATTGAACTATAGAGTATGGAGGTTGCTGTCAAGGTCAGCATTCATTTCTTATCCATTATTAGTGACAATGCAAGTATTTTGGGACCACTCAAGTGCCACATAATTCTAGCTATTCTAAAAGGACAGGCTAACCAATTCCCTTTAACATTCCATGGACTTACTGTCATTTGCATATCACCATCAAACAACACTCATTACCAAGCATTGCTCATGACAATCAGAAATGTAAACACACCGGCCACATAAATACTGAGCTACCAGAGGCTGGTGTTCTATAGTAAATAAGTCCTGAAAACCTTTGCAGTATTCTTAATTTCTCTGGAGAATATGGCAGTGGGTCATTTTCCTGAACTGCAACAGCGTTTGGTCCAAGGAAACCCAGAATATTGTTTGATAGGGATGTTCTGAGTTTTTTTGATCCAGTAACAGAGGAGGCGTGGTATCTTTCCAAGTGTCTAGGAGAGGGGAATTGGTGATCCAACATGCTTGCTGCCTGTGTTGTAGGCATTTGAAGTCATGAGTCCAGAAGGTGTTGTCAAAGAAGCCTCGGTCAGTTGCTGCAGTTCGTCTTTTAGATAGTACATACTGCAACAAATTGTGTCTGTGACTTGGAGGGAGTGAACGGTTAAGGTGGTGGATAGAGTGCTGATAAAGCAGGTTTCTGTGGCCCATTTTTATTTTGAGCATATTTGATGTTGATGTAGCTGTGATTGTCCAGATAAATTAAGAGTATGCAAAGATTTTAGGGCTTTATTTACTATAGAATACCCAGCCTGTGGTAGCTCAGTATTTATCTGGTTGTTGTATTTACATTTCTGTCATGACCCATGCTTGGTAATAATGTTGTTTAATGTTAGGAGGTAAGATGATAGTAGTGCCATTGAATGTTAAAGGGAAATGGTTAGACTTTCTCCAGATGGAAATGTGAATACTTGCCACTTATTAGACCAACCTAAATATTGTCCAGGTTTTGCTCCATCTTTCCAGACATTGGTTCATGTGTTATTCTCCTGTTTCTCCTCACGAGCATGTTGTAAAAAAATTGATCTGGAGGTTGACATTTTGAGGCTCTGCATGTTCTTTCCTCCTCCTAATATCATCCTTTTTACCTCTTGACATCCTGTTGACATAAACACGGACCATCACTTTTGGTGGTTCATCCTGTGGTCTATCATCCCCCTTCTGAATGTTCTGAAGTCACTTAGAGGCAACCTGCACCCTGGTATAGGGAAGCAAGATACCACTCTGGAGTCATATCTGCAGCAACAGAAATTGCTGTCTATTCTGCAAACTATGAAATTCCTCTATCAGCAACACTTTTCTGACCATCCTCATCCCATACTGTCCATCATGTACTACCACCATTGATGCTCATCGACTTGTCTTTAACACTAATTCCAAAGAAACCATCATCCTCAACAGCAGAATATCAGTTATACTCAATCTCCTTATTTTGAACTCTCTGATAGAGTGCCATTAAGGACTTGCTACCTGTAATTCCCCTGATCTATTTCTGAACTCTGAAGCCCACGTTATCTAATCTCCAAGCTCAGAGTCTTGGAATCTGATCACTGAAAGACAGATTGCTCCTCACACTTGTGTTCATCCAGCTTCACTTTGTTATCTTGCTTCTCATACTGTTTCCCCGAAGACTTGTATTCTCTGCACTGACTGATATCCTTTTAATCACTTTATCTGTTGCCTGCTCCGCTGTTTCAGGATTGTGCACGCCAGTCTCTTTACCAGGTCAGTTAGTATCTCAGGCAGCTATTACCAGCAGTTGAAAGTTCCAAGTTGCAGTTTGTAGTGGTTGGATAAATCTATGTGAAGGCATTTGCAAAAGGTGTCATATTCAGTTCTGATCATCAAGTGGTTCTATTGTTAAAACATCCTCCTAACCCCCTCTGAGATGCAAATTGGGGCAAATTGTATACTGCATTTATTGTTAATACCACCACTAGGGGGCACAGTGCTCATGCATGCTCAGGTTTGCAGTGTCCTTGTCAGCTCAACTTGAGGAAACTGCAGCTTCCAAGAATCTCATCTGTGATTTCTGTTTAAAAGTATATTCCAGGGTTTGCGGCCTATAGAAAACATTTTCAGAGCCACCGAGTCTAGCTGTTCCTTCTACCCAGCCAAAAACGCACTGATAGTCACTCGCTTGTAGGATTTATAATCTGTCCCCAGCATACCTCCCTGCTAAGGAGGTGAAACATCATCTTCTCTGTGCCCCTTTGGCCCCTTACTATAGTCTTTTCATCAAACCTTCCCCCTGAGATGCTGACATCACTGCACAGAATGTGACAATATCAGTGGTGGAATTTCCTGTGGCCTGTTAACCTAATGCAAATGTTTGGGCTGTCATTTTGGTCGTTCAAGTAATCACATTTGTTTTAGATTTTGGGGTAGTATCGTCACACATCTGTATTTAAGATAGTTTAAAATGCTCATAAAAATAGATAGCACCACGGTAGCCAAGAGACCCAAAATTGTAATATCCCAATTCATAGCTCTGATTCTGAATGTTCAATTTACTGCAGTTGATCCAGAATGCTTTGCTTTGAATCTGATCTTGTAAATTTCATGCCTTTACTACAGGATTTCTGCCGTCAAAGAGAAAAATGGCCACCGCTAACTGCACTTAGAGTTAAAATGGCCAAACCTTCCCAGTCATGTGTTGAAGCCTGCCAAAGAGAGCAATTAATGTGTGAACCTGCCTTCTTCTATCAACTCAACAAAGAAGTTGAGCTGCAGAGGTAAGAGTTCCCCTCTAACCTTAATATCATCACTGTACCACCCCCTCTTACAGGGAAATTCTAATGCTCAAATCTTATTTAGAAAACAGAAATACTGTGCATACAGGTATTCAAATGACTTGATTCAAAATTGCTTTTACTATCCTATCACAAGTTAAATTAGAATCATAGAATTCCAGTGTGGAAACAGGCCCTTCAGCCCAACATGTCCACACCGACCGGTGGGGCATCCCACCCAGACTCGTCCCCCAATAACCTACCTCATCTACACA
Source organism: Stegostoma tigrinum (assembly GCF_030684315.1). NCBI lineage: Eukaryota > Metazoa > Chordata > Chondrichthyes > Orectolobiformes > Stegostomatidae > Stegostoma > Stegostoma tigrinum. Next base: position 76,489,746 of record NC_081355.1, on the reverse strand, counting down.
TCCCTAAACACTATGGGCAATTTAGCATGGCCAGTCCATTTAGCCTGCACATCTTTGGACTGTGGGAGGAAACTGGAGCACCCAGAGGAAACCCACGCAGACACGGGGAGAATGTGCAAACTCCACACAGACAGTCGCCAGAGGATGGAATCGAACCCGGGTCCCTGGCGCTGTGAAGCAGCAGGGCTAATCAATGAGCTACTGTCCCGTCCTCAGTTCTTCATGAAATAGATAAGTACCGTAAGTGACAAGTAAACTAATAAAACCAAAGACACGATTTAGGTAACTGGGAAAGTTTGTTTTTTTTTGTTTTATTGATCCCTATTTTCACTAAGTGACTAATACAACAGCCATATGAATAATGTCATGATGCAGTAGTTGTATGGACTATAGATGCCTCTTGACCATATGGCAACTACTAGTATCCACAGTCAAAAATCTAGTTGTAAAATTAAGTACCACTGGATTATGTCTTGTGGTTGTTTCAGATGCTGCTTTGGAAATATTGAAATCCATACTTCACAATAAAATCATTTCTAGCTTCACCGATTTGAATATTGGTTTTAAACAGTCACAAGATCTTCCAATTGTGTAGATCCTTATTTCTTGGAGAGATTAGTTAAACTTATGAGAAAATGCCCACAAAAGTCACCCCTAGTCACTCTATGAAGCAACACAGTGATATAACTTTCTGTAGCAGTAAAATAGATGACTGCCACTGATGCGGGTAAATTGCCTTTGGTGCCATGCAGCCTGGTAACTGACTATGCAGGTATTTGTTGATACTCCTCCCAACTATGAGTTAGGCAGCTTCACAAACGACCTCAAGAATATTATGTAAGCACCAAATACACTGAACTTCTACTTGCCAAATGTATTTGGAGTTTGTGTAGATAGGTTTTACCAGACTTTACTTCATTTCATATTGAGAGTTTACCAACAGCTGAAGAGAGGAAATCAAGTGCAGCTGGATTGCGCAAAAGCTGTACTCAGACATGAATACTGTACCAAATGTCAGGTCAGAGAACAGAACACTCATTTCTACTTGTCTGTGTGACCATAACCTTTCAACTCAGAGGCAGAAATTCTAACATTGGACTCAGGTTCACTCCTTGTCTTTTCTCTCTGTTGAAGCAAAACTTCGTTCTTCAATCTAAGTGACTGGACTTACCAATTTTATTCTAACTTTATGATTTTATCCAGCTAACAACAGAATTGAATTTTGAAGAGAAATAAAAACAAAATAATTTAGCTATTTTTAAAGACAGAATCAACCATTGTGTTTCTCATGAGAGAAAGAAAATAAACAACCAACTAAAGTACCTGTACGAGATATGGACGTATGACTTGATCATGACTCAATTTGTGAGCAGTTGATTCCATGGATTTAAATACAGCATGTCAGTGAATCGTGTCACCACCCAAAAAGAGAGAATCAGTCTGAAAAGTGATGAAGAAAATTATCCTCAGCATATAGTATTGAATAAGATATTTCTTTTAAAAGAATATGAGAAAGCAGTTTCAAATTCAAAGTGATAAGAACAACTTAAAATAAACTTTTTAGCAATTTATTTCAGCAATAATTGTAGCAACAACTATTTAAAATATACTTCTAGTAAGGCCTTCCAGCTGCATTGGCAACATCATTATCATTATAACCACTGCAAACCAGCATTGTTATGAATATTGAATGAGATATGAAATAACACACAGGTAGTCATATTTTGAGGTGTTCATGTGACGAATTGAGTGCTTTCAATTAGTGCTTTGAATGAAACACATTCTGTTTGACTAATTCATTAGAAATCTTTAAGAAAGGTAATTTGGATAACGGAGAATTTGTAAACATTTGTTTGGAATTCTAGAAGCATTTGACAATGTGTCACATCGAAGGTTGCTACACAAAGTAAGAATTTTTGGTATAGAAGGTAATAGATTTGCATGAATAGAGGATTGATTGGTGAACATTGCTAATGTTAAAATTGCAAAGGAAATAAAATTTAAAAGTAGGGAAGTGTTGCTGATGTAGGACACTGGTGTTGCTATGTTTAGAGTACTGTGTGCAGTTTGACTTCCAAATTTAAGAAAGCACATAATTGCATTGGAAACAGAAAAGGAAGGTTCAGTTAACTAACTCCTAGAATGAGGGTTTATCTTGAGGGAAAAATTGAACTAGTAGTGCCAACGTCATTGGATTTTGGAAGAATGAGACCTGACCCTAATGAAGATAGGATCCTGAGGAGACATGTCAAAGTGAATGCTGAAAGGACTTATCCCCTTCTGGGTGCAGCAACTAGAACTAGGGAACATGGTTGGAACTTACGGGGGTTGGATGGTGACAAGATTTTTGTCCTCCCAGATAGTCATGAATCTATGGAATTCTCATCCCTAGAGAACAGCGGAGGCCATGTTGTTGAAGGTTTCAAAAGCTGAGTTTGATAGATTTTTGACTAATAAGGAACTCCTAAATGGGTAGACACAAAAGGAAAGTCAAGGTCGCAGTCAGGTCAGATCAGCCATAATCTTAACAAATTGCACAGCAGGCTCAAGAGGGCTTTGCTACTCTTGCTCCTAATTTGATATTTCATTACACATTAAAAAAAACAGAAAGCAAATGATTCAAAATAAAACTCATTTTTATCTTAAGACATAGAACATAGAACACTACGACACAGTACAGGCCCTTCGGCCCTCGATGCTGCACTGACCTGTGAAACCAAACTGAAGCCCATCTAACCTACACTATTCCACCATTATCCATGTGTTTATACAATGACCATTTAAATGCCCTTAAACTTGGTGAGTCCACTACTGTTGCAGGCAGGGCATTCCACGCCCTTACTGCTCTCTAAGTAAAGAACCTACCTCTGACGTCCTATATCTCTCACCCCTCAATTTAAAGCTATGTCCCCACGTGCTAGCCGTCACCATCCGAGGAAAAAGGCTCTCACTGTCCACCTTATCTAATCCTCTGATCATCTTGTATGTCTCTATTAAGTCGCCTCTTAACCTTCTTCTCTCTCTCGAAAACAGCCTCAAGTCCCTCACCCTTTCTTCATAAGACCTTCCCTCTGTACCAGGCAACATTCTGGTAAGTCTCCTCTGCACCCTTTCCAATGCTTCCACATCCTTCCTATAATGCAGCGACCAGGACTGTACGCAATACTCCAAGTGTGGCCACACCAGAGTTTTGTACAGCTGCACCGTGACGTCATGGCTCCGAAACTCGATCCCTCTGCCAATAAAACCTAATACACCATACATCATCTTAACAACCCTATCAACCTGGATGGCAACTTTCAGGGGTCTATATACGTGGACACCGAGATCTCTCTGCGCATCCACACTACCGAGAATCTTACCATTAGCCCAGTACTCTGTATTCCTGTTACTCCTTCCAAAGTGAATCACCTCACAGTTTTCTGCATTAAACTCCATTTGCCACCTCTCAGCCCATCTCTGCAGCTTATCTATGTCCCTCTGTAACCTGCAACATCCTTCCGCACTATCCACAATTCCACCAACTTTAGTGACCTCTGCAAATTTACTAATCCATCCTTCTACGCCTTCATCCAGGTCATTTAATCTTGAGAGTCAATGTCACATGATCCTGTTTTATTTCAATGTTTGCTGTTGTATGATTGTAGGAAACAAGAAAACTTGCATATACTGAGACATAACATCATGTGTTATCAGAAACTTAATCAAGTATTTTCCTGATATTCTACGAACAAGGATGAAGCTAACATAGGAATGGGAATGGGTAATTTAGCCCTTCAGGTCTTTCCCACCATTCATGAATTGGCTGAGACTTGCCTGATATCCTTTAATACTTTTGGCCATCAAAAATATATTGACCCATTTTAAAATTAATGTTTGAAATTTATGTGCATAATTGTCAACATGAGATTTGTGAAAATTATTTATTTTCTTTTGTAGATATGAAATATACTGCAATTCTTTAAAAACAGAAAGTGATTTGTTTCTGCCAGCATTTAACCCGGAAAACAACATGTGCTTGTTCCAGTCGGATTACTTGCTCTTCAGCTGTGCAGGATCACATGAACATTACAATCGAATCTGTCCATGTCGAGATTATGTTAAAGGACAGGTTGCTTTCTGCCAGGATTGTTTGAAAAATGAAGCACATAACTAAGCTGCCTTGTTTACTGAAATGAAAGAATCCATCTGTCAGTGTTGTTGCAGGAACAGCATAATGATGCCAATGGTGACAAGAGATGGACCAGAAACCGCTTCCCTCAATGCCTTATTTCAATCATGTGGTATCATGGGTAACTTAGAAACTACTGAAACTTAGTCTGTCTTCCACTGCCATTAGGCATCTTAACAATATTATCTGTTCTTCACAGTCATAGAGATGTACAGGATGGAAACAGACCCGTCAATCCAACTCATCCATGCAAACCAGATTTCCTAAATAAATCTAATCCCATTTGCTCTCATTTGCCTCATGTCACTCTAAACCCTTTCTATTCATATACCCCAAATGCCTTTGAAATATTGTAATTGTACCAGCCTCCACCACTTCCTCTGGCAGCTCATTCCATACATGCACCACCCCTTTCATTAAAAAGGTGCCCCTTGGGTCCATTTAAATCTTTCCCTTCTCACCTTAAACCTATGCCCACTCGTTTTGAACTCCCCCACCCTGGGGAAAAGACCTTGTGTATTTACCTATCCATGCCCCTCATGATTTTATAAACCTCTAGAAGATCACCCCTCAGCCTTGTACACTCCAGGGGAAATAGTCCCAGCCTATTCAGGCTCTTCCAGTAGCCCAAAATCTCCAACCCTGGCAACATCTTCGGCAATCTTTTTTGAACCCTTTCAAGTTTCACAGCATTGCTCCTATAGCAGGGAGATGAGAATTGCATGCAGTATTCCAAGTGACCTAACCAATGTCCTGTACAGCTGCAACATGACCTCCCACCTCCTTTACTCAATGCACTGAGCAACAAAATCAATCATACCAAACACCACCTTCACTATCCTATCTACCTGTGACTCTGCTTTCAAGGAACTATGAACCTACACTCCAAGATCTTTGTTCAGCAACACAGTCCAAGACCTTGCAATTAAGTGTACAAGTCTTGCCCTGAATTGCCTTTCCAAAATCAGCACCTCACATTTATCTAACAAACTCCATTTGCCACTGGCTGGTCCACTTGATTAAGATCCCATTGTACTCTGAGGTAACCTTCTTTGCTGTCCACTACATTTCCAATTTTGGTGTCATCTGTAAACTTACAAACCATACCGCCTATGTTCGCATCCAAATCATTTTATATAAATGATGAAAAGCAGTGGACCCAGCACTGATCCATGTGGCACACCCCTGGTCATAAACCTCCAGTTTGAAAAACAATTCTTCAACACCACCCTCTGTCTTCTACCTTTGAGCCAATTCTGTATCCAAATGGCTAGTTTTCCCTGTATTCCATGTAACCTAATCTTGCTAACCAGTCTACCATCAGGAACCTTGTCGAACGTCTTACCGACGTCCATATAGATCACGTCTGTCGCTCTGCCATCATCAATCCTCTTTGTTACTTCCTGCTTGTCCCTCTCCCCTTTGAGAATATTCTGCACGATCTCCAACATGTCCTTGATTCTGGCACCAGGAAGCCAACATGCCATTCTGATGTCTCACTGTGGGCCGGAGAACTGTCTCTCTAACACCAGTATCACCATTGATCGCTCGGAATCTGACGTACCTCTTGTTACATTAGAGTCAATCACAGTCTAGAAACCTGGCTGTCAGTGCTACATTCACCTGAGAGTTGATCATCTCCTATATTTTTCCAAAACAGCATACTTGTTTGGGATGGGGACAGCGACAGGGGACTCCTATTCTACCTTCCTCCCTCCCCTACCTTTCCTTCAGTTAACCCATCTACCTGACTGTATATTTGCTTTATTTCCATTCCTGTAACTGCCATCCATCACACCCGCAGCTCCTGTAAATTCCTCATTGCTTCTAACTGCGGCTTCAACTGATCCACGTAATCCGATAGGATTCACAACCACTCTCCCTGCAGACGTTAATCATCAGTAATATGGAAACTCTCCCTAATCTCCCACATCTGACAGGAAGAGCACATCACTCTACTAAAGGCCATCTTTTGCACCTTAACCTACATAGCCAGAAAATAGCACAGACTGCTCTTTTTTAAAAAAAATTGCTCCAAACTAACTTCATAACCTATGTTTTATATTTTTAACAACTAATTAAGAGGCAGACCTCAATAAGCATCAAAAAGGAACCCAATCTACTCTCTATTGTAAATTCACAAAGATAGAACAGTAAGATTACACTTTTAAAAAGCCACCTAACTGCTCTCCTGCTGTGAGCTACATGTAATTCTGTAGTTGTAGCCTAATTTGAGCTTTATAAAGGTGCAGCATAATTACCCTATATTCCTACTCAATACTTCAAATTATGAAAGCCAAGCTCCCATACGCTTTGCTAACAACTCTCTCAATATTCCTATTGATCGAGAAGATCTGTGCAAGATGCCACAGTCACCACACATACATCCTCACGCACCATCACTGTGATGAAACTGTAGATTTGAAAAAATCCAGAGTATAGGTTTGATTTTTTTTTTGTTTCTTTTAGTGAACTTAGATAAATTGAAACTTTTTTTGAGTGCTTCATATTTTGTCACTATTTATGTCTCAGGTAAATAGTTATATCCAGTTCATGCATTTGTGGTTAGGTAGTCTAGAATTATTCCACAGGCCAGAAAATTCCACCATCCAAGTATTTGAATGGAGACATCACAAAGTATTAGAATCCAATCGCAGCACCAGTGAGATGTATAAAAGAACTATGCAACCTCTTCTTTTTCCCAAAGCCCTGCAAATCTTCACAAGTATTGATATTTTTCCCCTTTGAAGGTTTTGACTTAATGTGCTCCAACCAAGTTTTCCAGCCAGTGCATTGCAGAACACTTCAACCCTTCCCGTTTAAAAACAAGTCTTTGTCATACTTTTTGATTATTTTGGCCAATTAGTTTATTTTTTCATTGTGCAAAAATATTTGGTCGCTATGCAAGAAGTCGATACCTCTGCATGCTGACCTGTTCTGTGTGGGAACTGGAATGCCCCTGTCATCTTAAAGTAATCTTTGGCCCATTGAGTCTGGTCTGCCATTCAACAAGATCTTGGCAGATTTGATCATCCTCAACTCCACTTTCCTGCCTTTTCCCCATAACCCTTGAATTCTTTACTGGCTAAAAATCTGTCTACCTAAACTTAAATATACTGAGAAACCTAACCTCGACAGCTAAACTCCAATAAGTGTAGGCCTCTGTTCAACCTCTTGGAAGAAAATCCATGGTGACCTAGGCTGAACCTAGTTAACCTTTGGACTGCAGCCAATCCAATGTGTTTTCCCTTAAATAAGGGACAAAACCTGTTCACAGTATCCTAGGTGTGGTCTAACTTGTGCTTTATATATTTATAGTTTATACTCCATTTCTTTTGAAATTAAGGCCAACATTCCATTTTTCTTCTCTATTACCTGTTGAGCTTAAATGCTAATTTTTTGTGACATGTGCATGAGGACACACCCAGAACTCTGCATTGAAGCATTCTGTGGATTTATTCATTTAGATAATATTCAGTTTCTCTGTTTTCCCTGTCAGAGTACATTATCTCACATTTCCCCAAATTAAGCTAAGCTCTTGTCCATTCACCTAACATATCTAGATATCTCTGTAGACTCTATCATCTTCAGCACTTGCCTTCCCGCTTATTTTTATGGCAGCTGCAAACTTGGCTGTAAGTGTATTCACTGGTGTCATCCAACTCATTAAATATTGTCATTAACTGTGGCCTAACACTGATTCCCACTACTCATATACTGTATCAATTCTTTCTAATGGCTATCAATTTGACTTTGCTAATCTACAAGAAGAGTAAATTCACCAATGATTAATACACTGCCTTTTTTTTACCTACCCTCATTATCTCCTGATATTATCTCCATCCTACTGTATCACTACTGTTTAGGGGCCTTAGACAATTCCTACCAATGTCGTTTTTCTCTTGTTAGTTCTAATCTTGATCAATTTGGATCCTACGTCATCTGACCCAAGACAATTTCTTGTTATCCTATTTACTCTATTATACTAAAATAACGCTACCCCACCACTCTTTCCTTCCTACTTGTTCTTGCAAAACATCACACAGCACTGAATATTTAGTTTCCAGTTTTGACTTCCTTATAACTATGTCTCCATAATGGCTGCAAGATCATAGCTATTAACCTTTCCATGTGCTATTAATTAATTTTGTTCCAAACACTCTGTGCATTGAAGAGTCATTTGTTTTGCCTTTTTACCATTTTGACCCTATTTTCTGCTATGAGTCTTTATGTACCAGATACCAGAACTCATGCAATGCTCCTTTATCATGCTGAGGTAGCTCACTCAAGATGCTAATATGTTGGTTTAGCACCATAGCTATACCTTTGGCTCCAAGTATGCCGAATCACTTGTCTTAGCAAAGATAGTTTGCCTACGGATAGCTTCATAATAGCCATACATTGTGATCTTGCAAATCTTAGTAATTCCAGGAACTATAATTTATTGTCAATCTGAAATTTGTCAGGCACTAAAACAATACAAAAGGAACTTAGATTGTGTGAGATAGTAGGACAGGACAAATTAAGAGTTATGCACTTATGCCTTTTGCACTCCTGCGTCACTTCCTGCCCTTGTATCATACGATTGACTGTGATGCAACTGCAATAGCTACTCCATTCCTGTGACAATTCCCCTGTAATATTCGCATGTGGGATAATAAATTCTCCCATCTGAAATATAAGAAATATAATGCTTTAAATTCTTACCTTTATCACAGTGTGACCAATTAATTCATAAGTTTGTATTTTTCTGTGGTAATATACAGGGGCAAATAAGGTATTAATCAGTTATGTTTAGATTAACTAAAAATTTTTTTACATTTGTGTTCATAATAGTTGTACCACATGCCAACACAAGATTGTCATTCATTCTAGTTATTTAACGACATTATTAGGATTTAAATCTGAACGATCCATGACGTCATTGTACCTTTCGCTTATTTTGAATCACTAAACAATTAGTGATGAAGCCTTAAAATATTATCCTTCATCTTAATAACTGAAAGTAACCAACAGAATTCAGAATTTAATTTTAACAGGCTTTCAAACAATTTTACATTCTCTCATGATGACCTTTTAACAAATCTCAATGAGTATTTTCATTGAATCCCTTGTGTGGAAGCAAGTCATTCGGCCTATCAAGTCCTCACTGACCCTCTGAACAGCATCCCATCAAGAACTCTTTACCCACCCCAACCCCACCGCACGTTTCCCATGGCTATTCCACCAAGCTTGCACATCTCTCTGGATACTATGGGCAATTTAGCTTTAGCATTACTACTCCACCTAATCTGCACACCTTTGGACTGTGGGAGGAAGCTATAGCACCTAGAGGAAATCCATGCAGACACAGGGAGACAGTTGCCTTAAGGTATAATCGAACCCGGGGATCCTGGAGCTGTGAGGTAGCAGAGCTAACCACTGAGCCATTGTGCTACTATGGTTACTCCTCATTGACATTATTTTAATGTAAGACCAGGAGTCAATAGGCAAACCAAAGAAGGTTCCATTACTGCTCACTGATACTCTTGTACCACTTACACTCAAGCACACTATTGAGTTATTATTTAATATACAAAGTGAATCTAGACCTTAGTTAATCCAATATCAATTGCTGTTGGTATTGTATTTTGTTCTGTTAATTGGAAATATTGATTGTGTTAAAAATATTGTATGTTTTCATATTTAATTAGATATTTGGAATTATTTTTCGCTATAACTCTGCTGTATCTACTGTGGATCTGTTTACAGTTTTTTAAAAGTATTCTTGCACTTGTTCTGCTGTGACTGCTGGGCAGTTAATTGGAATATTATGTTTTACTCAGGGTATTATAAAAGCGTAATGAGTTTCTCCAGAGAGTAGCTGAGTCTTTTAAGCCAGGAAGGTTGCAAATTTGATCTTTTGTTCTCTGTTATCAGTTAATTTCAGTAATATAAGTTTTTGACAGTTGACCTCAATATTTTTGTTTAGAAATAGAAAATATGTCAGAACTACCATTTCAGTTTTGCTTTAATGGCCTTACTGTATGTGTGGACATTAGATGATTCAGCTGCACTGTCAAACATTGTTGAGATTCCCATTTGACTAGCAGAGAATCACATTCAGAATTTCACTACTTTTAATATGGGGGGTTGGTTGAGGAACAAATCAGACCTTTCTGACTAATTTGTGAGCTTAAAGAGCAAATGGTCAGTATTGTCTCTCTGAATTTGACCATAACTTCAGGATTTAGTGCAAATGCAGATTAACTTAGAAATCCTGGATATGCAGTCTTCCAACATAGACTGCACTATAGATGCTGCCCCCGCCACCTTCACTTACAACCACTCAAAACTGGCAATCGGTGAGGTCAATCACTTATGCCAACCTGTCTAAACCTTTGCATTCCATCCCCTGTAGATAAAAGAAATGTCTACTCTTATATTTTCAAGGAGAAGCTGTATTTATGAGATATATACTTCCTATTATAATTACTACAATTCTGTTAAATAGATGTTTAAATCCATTTAGCTTTATTGGTCCTTCTAAACAACCAGCTAAATTCACCCAAGAAAATACAACAGATTACTGAAGTGATTTTCCTTACAACAAACAGTAAATTATAGTACTGTATATTCTGTTTTTTTAACGTATGTTCAGTTATTTACTGGCTTTAGCGCCACATTTATTTAGGCAACTTATTTTTCTCTTTAAGGGATACAAGAATTGCAGTTGAAGATGAATATTCAGATATAAATATTATTATAATTGTTCACCCCAATATTTAAATGTAAATTATGTTGAGGTTTAAATGGAGAAAGCCGTTAGTGACTTACAATGATTACCAGAAAAAGGTTGTGCTATTTAGTTGACAAAGTGTTGAGCCGGATGAACACAGCAGGCCAAGCAGCATCTCGGGAGCACAAAGGCCGATGTTTCAGGCCTAGACCCTTCATCAGAGAGGGGGATGGGGAGACGGAACTGGAATAAATAGGGAGAGAGGGGCAGGCGGACCGATGATGGAGAGAAAAGAAGATAGGTGGGGAGGTAGGGAGGGGATAGGTCAGTCCAGGGAAGACGGACAGGTCAAGGAGGCGGGATGAGGTGGTAGGTAGGAAATGGAGGTGCGGCTTGAGGTGGGAGGAAGTGATGGGTGAGAGGAAGAACAGGTTAGGGAGGCAGAGACAGGCTGGGCTGGTTTTGGGATGCAGTGGGGGGAGGGGTCGAGCTGGGCTGGTTTTGGGAGGCAGTGTGGGAAGGGGAGATTTTGAAGCTTGTGAAGTCCACATTGATACCATTGGGCTGCAGGGTTCCCAAGCGGAATATGAGTTGCTGTTCCTGCAACCTTCGGGTGGCATCATTGTGGCACTGCTGGAGGCCCATGATGGACATGTCGTCTGAGGAATGGGAGGGGGGAGTTAAAATGGTTGGTGACTGGGAGGTGCAGTGATTTGTTGCGAACCTCCCAATCCTCAGACGACATGTCCATCATGGGCCTCCTGCGGTGCCACAATGATGCCACCCGAAGGTTGCAAGAACAGCAACTCATATTCCGTTTGGGAACCCTGTAGCCCAATGGTATCAATGTGGACTTCACAAGCTTCAATCTCCCCTCCCCCCACTGCATCCCAAAACCAGCCCAGCCTGTCTCTGCTTCCCTAACCTGTTCTTCCTCTCACCCATCCCTTCCTCCCACCTCAAGCCGCACCTCCATTTCCTACCTACCACCTCATCCCGCCTCCTTGACCTGTCTGTCTGTCTTCCCTGGACTGACCTATCCCCTCCCTACCTCCCCACCTATACTCTCCTCTCCACCTATCTTCTTTTCTCTACATCATCGGTCCGCCTCCCCCTCCCTCCCTATTTATTCCAGTTCCCTCTCCCCATCCCCCTCTCTGATGGAAGGGTCTAGGCCCGAAACAATAGCCTTTGTGCTCCTGAGATGCTGCTTGGCCTGCTGTGTTCATCCAGCTCCACACTTTGTTATCTTGGATTCTACAGCATTTGCAGTTCCCATTATCTCTGGTGCTATTTAGTTGGCCTTGTTTTAATTAAATACTGGCTGGCCTCACCATAGAGTAAATCTTAACCTTGCACTAACAGCACTTAACTGCAGAAAACAAAATAATAATTTATCACTTGAATTTAGTTTTCCTTTGATTATCAGTTTCTTTTGCCAATTCTCCTGATTGCTGAAGAAATTGAATTGTTGCTGGGATACGGTTCCAAAGATGCCGAGCATCTTGTGTCGTTGAACACGTAATTCACATGAATCTTTTATAGTAAGCATTGGCAAGCTAAACACAGCCAAGCCCACCCAAAGTTCATTTACACATAACGTCTGTATGATTCAGCTGCTCGCTAAGCTGTTGAGCTAATTCATTTCAGGATGTTTGTAATTATTTTTATGCTATGTAACTATAAATCATTTTAAAATATCTGAAGAAAAATGAATGAGTTGTCTGATGATTTGCACATTTACACTGATCTGAGGAGGTGTAACCAAATGTTCAATTATCCTAGTTACAACATAAATTATACAGAAATAAATAGCTGAGGAATATTTCTAATTTAGTTATTTGAGGGTTTGTCTTGTCAGGGGTACTTTAAAAATGTAAATTGAAATGAAATTGTATTGTTATTATGGCACTATTTGGGAGGAATGCATGGATTAAACTTAGACATGTTTGACTAATTCAGTTGTGTATTTATGCTGCAACTGATGGATACTGCTGCAGTTTGAGTCCATATGGTGGTAACTTCTTTGCAATGTCAAATAGAATTTAAAAGTGACTTGCACCTGTTGCATACTGTTATGTCTTATCCAGATCTGAATTAGAGTGTGTGAAAACACTCCCTTGTTTTATCTAGACATGAAGCTGATATTTTGCTGGCAATTCAGAAACCACAGGCAGTTCCCCCGGTTGCAAACAGGTTCCGTCCTTGAGTCTGTTTGCAAATTTTAAAAAATTCATTTTGTCGGATGTGGGCGTTGTTGGCTGGCCAGCATTTCTTACTCATCTTTAGTTGCCCTTGAGAAGCTTTCTTGAACTGCTGCATTTCTCTTGCTATGTGTTGACCCATTAGGGAGGGAATTGCAGGATTTTGACCGAGTGACAGTGAAGGAATGGCTATATATTTCCAAGTCAGAATGTTGAGTAACTTGGAGGTGGTGGTGTTCCCATATATCTGCTGCCTTTGTCATTCTAGATGGAAATGATTGTGGGTTTGGATGGTGCTGCCTGAGAATCTTTGGTGGATATCTGCAGTGCATCTTGTAGGTAGTACACACTGGCGCTACTGAGTGTCAGTGTGGAGGGAGTTTGTGGATATAATGCCAATCAAGCAGATTGCTTTGTCCCAGATGGTGTCAAGCTTCTTGAGTGTTGTTGGGGCTGCACACACCCAGACAAGTGGGGAGTATCCTAGCACACCCCTGACTTGTGCCTTGTAAATGGTGGACTGACTTTGAGGAGTCAGGAGGTCAGTTACTTGTCAGTGTTCCTAGCTTCTAGCCTGCTCTTGTAGCCACTGTGTTTGTGGTGAGTCTAATTGAGTTTCTGGTCAATGGTAATGTTGATAGTAGGGGATTCAGTGATGGTAACACTATTTGAATGTCAAGCGACAGTGGTTAGATTGTCTCTTATTGGTGATGGTCATAGCCTGCCATTTTTGTGGCGTACATGTCACTTGTCACTTGTCAGCCCAAGCCTGGATATTATCCAGATCTTGTTGCATGTGAACATGGACTGCTTCAGAGTCTGAGTCGTCATGAATGATGCTGAACATTGTGCAATCATTGGCGAACATTCCCACTTCTGATTTTATGATGGAGGGAAGGTAATTGATAAAGCAGCTTAAGATAGCTGGGCCGAGGACTCTACCCTGAGGAACTTCTGCAGAGATGTCATTGAGCTGAGATATTTGACCTCCCACAACCACGACCATCTTCCTATGTGTCAGGTATGGCTCCAACCACCTGAGTATATGCCCCCGATACCCATAGATTCCAGTTTTGCTAAGGCTCCTTGATAGCAAAGGTTGTCACTCTCACTTCACATCTGGAATTCAGCTCTTTTGTCCATGTTTGAACCAAGATTATAATAACCAAGGCTGAGTGGCCCTGGTGGAACCCAAACTGGGCATCACTGAGCAGGTATAATGGGAACTGCAGATGCTGGAGAATCTGAGATAACAAAGTGTGGAGCTGGATAAACACAGCAGGCCAAGCAGCATCTTAGGAGCACAAAAGTTGACGTTTCGGGCCTAGGGTCTTTTGTGCTCTTAAGATGCTGCTTGGCCTGCTGTGTTCATCCAGCTCCACACTTTGCTATCACTGAGCAGATGCTGTTTGATAGCACTGTTGTTAACACCTTCCATCACTTTCCTGATGTTTGAGAGGAGACTAATGGGGCGGTAATTGGTTGGGTTGGATTTGTCCTGCTTTTCGTGTACAGGATATATTTGGGCAATCTTCCACATTGTTGGATAGATACCAATGTTGTAACTGTACTGGATCCGCTTGGCTAAGCGAGCGGCAAGTTCTGGAGCACAAGTCTTCAGTACTACTGGTGGAATGTCGTCAATTTGTACACAATGCAGGACAGAAAATAGTCATTCATACGTACAAAAATTTTTTGCATGTTGGATCTTTAAAATTATTATTAATACACCCCTTTATGGAATTGTGTTTGTAAGTATGAGCACTCAAAAGACAGATATTCATAAATCAGGAACCCCCTGCATTGTCAGTTTTTCCATACTCCTCTGGTAGTATCACTATCAACGTCCAGACACCCATCACCACTAGTTTCCATCAATCCCTAAATAATCATAGAAATAATGAAAATGTTTACTGTTACACTGTAGAAGTCTTTGAAACTGTTACACTTTGTTTAGTGAAATGTAGTTAAATATTTTATCATTTATGTTAACACTTTGGATTTTTTTGGCTCAAGTAGGCAATCCAGACTGAGAATACACCTGAGTTCTTAGACTTAGACTCCCTACAATATGGAAACAAACCCTTCGGCCCAACAAGTCCACACAGACCCATCCCCTATAACCCATCTAACCTACACATCCCTAAACACTATGGGCAATTTAGTATAGCCAATCCACCTAGCTGGCACATTTTTGTGACAGTGGAAGGAAACCGGAAGAAACCCAAGCAGACATGGGAAGAATGTGCAAACTCCACACAGCCAGTTGCCAGAGGGTGGAATCGAACCTGGGCCCTTGGCGCTGTGAGGCAGCAGTACTAACCACTGAGCCACCGTGCCACCCTTCGCTTTTGGCTTTAAGTAAATATTTCATGAACTTCAAAATAAAATTATTTATTGATGCTCAAATGGCGAAAGCCTAATTCATTTTAGCTAAGTTCCTATTTTGCTCTGGATTCCTGGCCAATTCTGTCTAGTTATGCAGTGAAATTGAGTGGTCATAGACAAATCTGTGAATGTAAGACATTTAAAAAAGGAAATAAAAAAAATTGTTACCAAAAACTTAAAGTTCTGAGCTGTTTCTACAATATTATGTAGGGGTAAAAAAAGCATGAACTCATGAAAATAATAAAAGATGCTCTGTGGTGCAGATAAACAATAAATCTTTGTATTTTTCTGTCCTTTTCATTGTGGACTGAAATGGGAAAAGAATTTTGAAAAACCAAGGATTGTGGCAGTGATGGAGGTAGCGTCTAGGCCCGAAACATCAGCCTTCCCGCTCCTCTGATGCACGTGACCTGCTGTGCTCATCCAGTCTATACCTTGTTATCTCAGATTGTGGAAGCGATTGCTGCATTTATAAATGCAAATCACTGAAACTCATTCTAAGTGGCAATTGCACTGTTGCTTTGTTCAACCAGTGGGGGAGGCTGGTTGCAGACAACCTGGCACCAGAGGTGTGTACAAAGTCAAATTTGGCCAGCAACAAACAGTTGATTCTTGTTTGGCTCAAATTAGTAAAAACTGTCAATACCATGTGCCATCTGCTGGCCAATAAAATTTAACAAGTTCCTGGTTAGTGGAATAGCTTGTGGGTGTGAACAATACTGCCAGAAGTCTGTGAGCCTCCAAAAGGGGGAGGTAATGTGTCTCTCTGCAGTCTATAACACTTGAAGCCTGAAGAAAGCCAATTCTTTTTCTCCCACCACTTGTAAACAGAGATAACAAGGTGTGGAGCTGGATGAACACTGCAGGCCAAACAGCATCAGAGGAGTAGGAAAGCTGACATTTCGGGTCTGGACCCTTCTTCAGTTGCCTTTCAGCCAGAAGTCAGTGACTTTAACACTTGTGAATCACTCGCTCTGAACCTCCTGTAAGGACGTGAAATGTAATTGGGGAAGAGAGACCGAAGAACAGCAAAATCTGAAGAGTGAAAGTTTCAATGAATCATGTAGATAGGGGCCATTGAATTGCCTTCCCAGCTTTTCCCTCCAGCCATTACATTGATATTTTCAGTCACTCTGTATATGCCATACGGAAGTTTTTAAGGGGTTATAATTTCAACTAGTTGAATTATATATCAGAAATCACATGACACCAGGTTATTGTCCAACAGAGATAGTAGGAACTGCTAATGCTGGAGTCTGAGATAACAAGATATAGTGCTGGATGAACACAGCAGGCCAAGCAGCATCTTAGGAGCATGATGCCGCTTGGCCTGCTGTGTTCATCTAGCTCCACACCTTGTTATCATGGATTCTCCAGCATCTGCAGTTACTATTATCTCTTGTACTGATTATCTCTCCACTGGACAAAAAGCTAGAAAAATGTTATTACTCTTGGTGGCAGTGGCAGTGGCAGGGAGTTGGGGTGTTCATTTTTCAGGTTATTTTCTTTTTAGTTTATACACACGGGAAATTTTCTTCCGGGTTGCGCAAAATCAACCAAACCAGCACAAAAGACTACAGAATTTTAAACTCTGTTTGTGATCTTTTGCACTGTATTAAAGAAACATTACATTGGAAACTGGTCCTGTTTCCAGACTGAATCAATCAGCAGCATGAGTTAGTGCAATTGTGCCCATTTTCAGGTCTTCATGAAGTCCCATTGTGGATCTGAAACTGCCTTTTATTATTTCTACAACAAAAGTAATCGTTTTAAAAGACAAGTTCCTTCTCCACATTGACTTTATTTCTAAAATATGCAGATTTTATCCCACTAATTATCCAGGTCATTGCTCCAAGATTGTGAAAAGTATTTTAAAAAGTGCATATTGAAATGATAAAAACAGAAATTACTGCCAAAACTCAACAATTGGGCAACATTTGTGGGAAGAAAATAAAATTAATGTTTTGAGTTCAATGGCGATATCAGAACTGATAGCACCAAGGAAAAACCAGTATTTATGGTGAAGACATGGTTAGAAGGGGGAGGGGGTGCAGACAAGAGACCAACTAGATGGAGATAGAGTCTACAGAGATACAGTCAGTCACAGAGATATATAAGCAGGGAAACACCCTTCAGTTCAACTCGTCCATGCTGACCAGATGTTCTAAATAAATCTAGTCCCATTTGCCAGTGTTATGCCCACATCCGTCTAAATCCTTCCTATTTATATCCCATCCAGCTGCCTGTTAAATGCTGTAATTGTGCCGGCTTCCACCACTTCCTGTAGCAGCTCATTTCCATACACACCACCATCTGCATGAAAACATTGGCCCTTTAGTCCCTTTTCAATTGTTTCCCTCTCACCTTCAACCTATGCCCTTGAGTTTTGGACTCCTTTACCCCAAGGAAAAGACCTTGTCTATTTACCCTATGTATGTACCTCATGATTTTATAAACTTCTGTAAGGTCAACCCTCAGCCTCCAACGCTGCAGGGGAAAATAGCTCCAGTCTATTCAGCCTCTCCTGACAGCTCAAACCTTCCAACCTTGGCAACATTCTTGTAAATCTTGGCTGAACCCTGTCAAGGTTCACAACATCCTATAGGATGGAGACCAGAACCACATGCAGTATTCCAGTAGTGGCCTATCCAATGTCCTGCACAGGTGCAACATCTTAACTCTGATACTCAATGTACTGACCAATAAAGGTAGGCATACCAAACACAACCTTCACTAGTCCACCTACCTGCAACTCCACTTTCAAGGAAATATGAACCTGTACTCCAAGGTGTCTTTGTTCAGTGACACTCCCTCGGATCTTGCCATTACATGTATGAGTCCTGCCCTGATTTACTTTTCTGAAATGCAGCACCTCTCATTTATCTAAATTAACTTCCATCTGCCACTGCATGGTGCACTGGCCCATCTGAGGTAACCTTCGCAGTCCACTACACCTCCAATCTTGTTTTCATCTGCAGTTACTAACTATACCTATGTTCACATCCAAATCATTTATATAAATGACGAAAAGCAGTGGTCCCAGCACCAATTCCTGTGGCACACTGCTGGCTACAGGCCTCCAATTTGACAAGCAACATGCCACCATCACAGTCTGTCATGTACTTTCAAGCCAGTTCTGCATCCAAATAGCCAGTTCTCTCCCCATTCCATGTAATCTAACCTTGTCAATCAGTCCACCAAGAGGAATCTTGTCAAATGCCTTACGGAACTCCATGTAGATCATGTTTACCGTTCTGACATAATCAATCCTCTTTGAAGAAGTAACAAAAAACTCAATCAAGTTCGTGAGTCACGAATTCCCAGCACAAAGCCATGTTAACTATCCCTAATCAGACCTTCATCTTTCCAAATACATGTAAATCCTGTCCCTCAGGAATTCCTCTAACAACTTGCCCACCACCAATGTCAGGCTCACCAGTCTAGTTCTCTGGCTTTTCCTTACCTTTCTTCTGAAATAGTAGCACTATGCTGGCCAACCTCCAATCTTCTGACACCTTGCCTGTGACTATCAATGACACAAATGTCTCAGCAAGAGGAGAGAATATCCAAGGGGTAGGTGAACAAAGCTTTGTTCCCACAGGTGCTGCCAGACCTGCTGAGTATCATCAGCAATTTCTATTTTCAGATCTCCAGCTTCCACAGTTCTATGTGTGTTATTAAATTCTGTTCACCTAAATGATTATATTCCAGAAATGGCCATTAAGTAAAAGAACTTAAAATGGATGTAGGCCAGAAAAGAGATCAAGGTTCCTAACCTTGTACAATTTAAATTCTTCAATTACGAAGTGGCTTCTTTAAAAAAAAATTGAAGTTTAATATTTTGTAATGGTTGGTCAATTGGAAAATGCATATGGTTTATTAAAGATTATCTTGACCTGTGGGCTGTTTTCAAAGTTGACATCAATAAAAACATAATTAACAAATATTTTTAATGTGCTTGAATATTATTTTTATTTTCACATCAATCAAAAGCAAATCTTAAGTTTTTAATACATTAGAAGATATCTGAAATATTCCCGGTAGAAGCAGTTAAGGAACGTTTACAGAAAATGACATCAAGTTGCAAAACTGACATTATCCTGCCTCTGCCAACTTTCTCATAGACAGGTTAGGAATATAAGGGGGAAACCTCATGGCTGAGGCAAGATGCAAATTTAAATACTTAAGACAATTACAAACAATTGTATGAATGAATCGCTTCCCATTACTGCAGGAGATGCATGTTAAGATTATAACTCAGTGCAGTTGGGAAGACCAGCACAGCATGAAGCACTTCCTTAGTGAACCAGAGAAGTCTTCCATCAATTACATTGGGAAACACTCCAACCATGACCAGGTGAAAGTCTGTGGTTCAAAGCATCATTTTGTCACTTCCTTATCAATTCCTTGACACAAAAATGATCAACTCCTAGAAGGGTGCTTCACCCAATTTCAACTGTACTTCCCAGCTGCCAGCCGTCAGAGTGACACAGGAGTAGCTTATGCAGCTTTGCTGTCCATGTCTACATCAAAAGCAGCACCAGCTGCTTTCGCAACTACATTGCCTCCAAAAGGCAGAGGGGATGTTCCCTCTAGACCCAGCTGGAAGAAGGTACTTCCTAAAACACATTTCACTGGCAGGTGATCAGCTCTCTCAACATCTCCAGTATCAGTTTATCCAGAGGATCTCACAGCTGGCCATTGATGACATCTGAATTCTTACGTGCAAGACCCCCCCTCTAGTGAAGTCAAGTAGACTGCATTGCCAATGGCCACGAAGTTGGTTGTCACTGGTGGCCAACCAGATGACAGCTTCCCTTCTCACTGCTCTGCGTGTCCAAGTTTTCTTCTAAAAGGGTAGGAGGATTTAAAAAAAATATATAAATACATCTTTTGTAGATATGGGCATCACTGGCAAGGTTAGCATTTAAGGTCCATCCATAATTGGCCTCAAGCAAACAACAATGAACTGCCTTCTTCAAACAGCCAAGTCCTTGGGTTGTAAGTAGACCCACAACGCTGTTAAGAAGGACTGTTCTAGGGTTTTATCCAATGGCAATGAAGAAGCAGTGTTTTGGTTCCAAACAGTGATTGGGTGGGGTTGTAGATGTGGGGATTGTGTCTTGGAGGGAAATGTGAAGGTGATGATATTTTCATATGTCTGCTTTCCTAGTCTTTCAAGATAATCACAAGTATTGACTAAATAGTCTTGGTGAGTTTCTGCAACATACGTACATGACCTGTATTGTTAGTGGAGGGTGACAATCAAGTGCGCTACTTGTCCTGGGTGATGTCCAGCTTCTTGAGTGTTGTTGGAGTTGCACCCATTTGGCAATTGGAGAATGTTCCATAACAACTTTGTTGTGCCTTGTAGATTGTGGACAGGCCTTGAAGAATCAGGAGGTAAGTTACTTGCCAGAGAATTTCTGACCTGGTCTTGTAGTTAGAGTATTTATATGGCTGCTTCAGTTCAGTTTCTGGTCAATCATTACCTCCACGATGTTGATGGTGGCAGTTTTGTTGATAGTAATGCCATTGAATATCAAGTGAAAATGATTGGATACTTGCCTGTTGGAGATGGCCATTGTATGCAACTTGTACAATGCAAATATTATTTGCTATTTATGAAGAAGAGCCTGATTGTCTTGTTGCGTATGGATACAAACTACTTCAGTATCTGAGGAGTCATGAATGGTGTTGAACATTATACAATTCTTAGCGAACAAGCCCTCTTCTAATCTTATGATGCAGGACAAGATCATTGATGAATTGGCTGAAGATGATTGGGCTTAGGACATTACCCCAAATATATCTTGCAATGGTGTGCTGAGGCTGAAATAATTGAACTCTAACAACCATAAGAATTTCCTTTGTGCAAATGCAACTCTAATCAGTTAAAGGATTTTTGCTTGATCCCTATTGATACTACTTAATTCCTTGATGCCATAGTTGATCAAATTGTGTCTTTCTGTCAAGGACAGTCACCACATCCCCCTTCACAGAATTGTTGCAATACAGAAGGAGGGCATTCAACCCATTGTGTGTGCATCATCTCTCTGAACATTTTGTGTCCATCTCCTGCGTCCTCCCCATAGCCATACACAATGTTTATTTAAATAATCATTGAACGACCTTTTGAAAACCTCAACTGAACCTAGCCCTATGCACTTTCAGGCACTGCATTCCAGACCCCAACCATTCACTGAGGAGAGAAAACATTTTCTCAATTCACATTTGCTTCTTTTGCAAAATATTTTCAATCTATGCTCTCTTACAAGAGGCAACAACTTCTCCTTAGCTATACTGCCCATGGTCCTCGTGATTTTAAAAACTTCTGTTAGATCTACGCTTCAATTTTTCCTCTCCAAGGAAAACAGTCCCAACTTCTCCAGTCTATCCACGTAACAGCAGTTTCTCACGCCTGGAACTATTCTTAAACGTCTCTTCTGCACTCTCCAATGTTTCAACGTCCTTCCTAAAGTAGGATACCCAGACTGTACACAATATTCCAGGCATATCTGAATGCACACAGTGTAAGATAGAAGATATATGAGCTTGTGGCGCATGTCGAAATTGGCAGATATGACGTGGTGGGCATCACATGGCTGCAAGGAGATCAGGGAGTTGGATATCCAAGGGTATACATCTTATCGAAAAGGTGGACAGAGAGCGTGGGTTTGCCTCATTAGTAAGAATTGAAATTAAATCAATAGTATGAAATGGAGTAGGGTCAGATGGTGTAGAATCTGTGTGGGTAGAGTTAAGGAACCGCAGAGGTAACAAAACCATAGTTGGAATTGTGTACAGGCCTCCAAACAGTAGTCAGGAGCTGGGGTGTAAGATACATCAGGGGATAGAAAAGGTGTGTAAAAAAGTCAAAGTTACGGTGATCATGGGAGATTACAATACGCTGGTGGACGGGGAAAGTCAGGTTGGTAGTGGATTGCAAGAAAAGGAATTTGTGGAATATCTGCGAGATGCCGTTTTGGAGCAGCTTGTGGTAGCATCCACGAGGGAACAGGCAACACTAGACTTTGTGTTATGCAATGAGGCAGACTTAATAAGGGAGCTTAAGGTGAAGGAACCCTTAGGGGTCAGTGATCATAATATGATTGAATTTACTCTGCAATTTGAGAGGGAGAAGATAGAAACAGAGGTAGTGGTGTTATTACTGAATATAGGCAACCACGGATGAAGGAAGGAGGGGCCAGGCAGAATTGACTGGGAGAGGACCCTGGCAGGAAAGACGGTGGAACAGCAATGGCAGGCGTTTCTAGGAGTAATTCAGCAGTCACCGAAAGAATTTCATCCCTAGGAAACAGGGACAATGAGGCAACCATGGTGGACTAGAGAAGTGAGGGATATTAGAAAAGCAAAAGAGAAAGCATATAATGTGGCCAAGGGCAGTGGGAAACCAGAGGATTGAGAAGTTTATAAAGACCAAAAGAGGGCAACAAAAAAAAGAAATAAGAACATTAAATATGAGGATAAGCTAGTCAGTAATATAAAAGAGCACTGTAAGAATTTCTTTAGATATATAAAGGGCAAAAGAGAGGCATAAGTGGATATTGGACTGCTGGAAAATGATGCTAGAGAAATAGTAGCAGGGAACAAGGAAATGACTGAGGAACTAAATAATTATTTTGTGTCAGTCTTCACAGTGGAAGACACAATTAATATCCCAAAAATTTGAAAGGGTCAGAGGACAGAGCTGAGTCTGGTGGCCATCACCAACGAGAAGGTGCTAGAAAAACTGAATGGCCTGAAGATGGATAAATAACCAGGGTAGGATGGATTACACCCCAGAGTTCATAGAATCATCACAGAATCCCTACAGTGTGGAAACAGGCCCTTCAGCACTACAAGTCCACACTGACCCTCAGAACATCAAACCGAGACCGATCCCACAACAAAGACCCAGCAAATCTACACATTCCTGAACACTATGGGCAATTTAGCATGACCAAGCTACCTAGCCTGCCCAACTTTGAATTGTGGGAGGAAACCGGAACACCTGGAGGAAATCCACACAGAATATGCAAACTCCATACAGACATTCACCTGAGGGTGGAATTGAACCCCAGTGCCTGGCACTGTGAGGCAGCAGTGCTAACCACTGAGCTACAGTGCTGCACCTTAAGGAGATCACTGAAGAGATAATGGTGGCATTAGTGGTGATCTTGCAGGAATTGCTAGAGTTAGGGAGGGTCCCAGAGGACTGGAAAATTGCTAATGTGGCACCACTGCTTAAAAAGGAGAAAATTAGAGGCCGATTAGCCTAACCTTGATCGTAGGTAAGATTTTAGGGACCATTGTGAACGATGAGATTTCTGAATACTTGGAACTGCATGGTAAAATAGGGCAAAGTCAGCACAGCTTCGTCAAGGGGAGGTCATGCCTGACAAACCTGTTAGCATTCTTTGAGGAAATAACAAGCAGGTTAGAGCAAGAAGAGCCAATGGATGTTATCTATCTGGGCTTCAAGGAAGACTTTGACAAGGTGCCACATTGGAGGCTGCTGAGTAAGATAAGGGCCCATGGTGTTAAACTCAAAGTGCTGACATGGGTTGAAGATTGGCTGCCAGAAAGCAGAGAGTAGGATTAAAAGGGTCTTTCTCAGGATGGAAGCTGGTAATGTGGTGTTCCACAAGGGTCAGTTTGGGGCCACAACTTTTCATTTCATACATTAATGATTTAGATGAAGGAACTGATGGCATTCTGACAAAGTTTGCAGACGATACAAAATAGTGGGACAGGTAGTATTGAGGATGCAGGGAGGCTACAGAAGGATTTGGGCAGGTTAGGAGATTGGATAAAGAAGTGGCAGATGGAGTACAACGTGGGAAAGTGTGAGGTCCTGCACTTTGGTAAGAAGAATAGAGATATAGACTATTTTCTAAATGGGGAGAAAATTCAGAAGTCTGAAATGCAAACAGACTTGGGAGTTCTAATTCAGGGTTCTCTCAAGGTAAACTTGCAGGTTGAGTCAGTAGTTAGGAAGGCAAATGCAACTTTGGTATTTGAAAGGACTTGAATATAAAAGCAGGGATGCATTTCTGAGGATCTGTATGACTCTGGTCAGGCCATATTTGGAGTATTGTGCACAGTTTTGGGCCACATAGGTCATAAAGATGTACTGGCTGTGGAGTGAATTCAAAGAATGGTCCCAGGAATGAAAAGCTTAACATATTAGGAAAGTTTGAGGACTCTAGGTCTATACTCGATGGAGTTTACAAGTCAGAGGAGGGATTCTAGTTGAAACTTACAGAATACTGAATGGCCTGGACAAACTGGATGTTGGGAAGATGCTTCCATAGGTAGGGGACACTAGGACCCGAGGGCACAGCCTTAGCATAAAGGGAAGACCTTTCAGAATAGAGATAAGGAGAAACTTCTTTCGCCAGAGTGTAGTAAGTCTGTGAAATTCACTGCCACAGAAGGCTGTGGAGGCCAGGTCATTGAGTATATTTAAGACAGAGATTGATAGGTTCTTGAGGGATCTGTCAAGGTTTATGGGGAGAAAGTGGGAGAATGGCATTGAGAAACTTATCAGCCATGATTGAAAGGCAGAGCAAACTCACTGGGCTGAATGGCTTAACATCTGCTCCTCCTGTACAAAATGCGGAGGAATGGAATTGTGGGAGATATAGCAGTTTGGATTGGAAATTGGCTTGCTGAAAGAAGACAGAGGGTGGTGGTTGATGGGAAATGTTCATCCTGGAGACCAGTTACAAGTGGTGTACCGCAAGGGTCAGTGTTGGGTCCACTGCTGTTTGTCATTTTTATAAATGACCTGGATAAGGGCGTAGAAGGATGGGTTAGTAAATTTGCAGACAACACTAAGGTCGGTGGAGTTGTGGATAATGGATGCTGTAGGTTGCAGAGACACATAAATAAGCTGCAGAGCTGGGCTGAGAGGTGGCAAATGGAGTTGAATGCAGGCAAGTGTGAGGTGATGCACTTTGGTAGGAGTAACTGGAAGGCAAAGTACTGGCCTAATGGTAAGATTCTTAGTAGTGTAGATGAGCAGAGAGATCTCGGTGTCCATGTACACAGATCCTTGAAAGTTGCCACCCAGGTTGACAGGGCTGTTAAGAAGGCATACAGTGTTTTAGCTTTTATTAATAGAGGGATTGAGTTCCGGAACCAAGAGGTTATGCTACAGCTGTACAAAACTCTGGTGCGGCCACACTTGGAGTATTGCGTACAGTTCTGGTCACCACATTATAAGAAAGATGTGGAAGCTTTGGAAAGGGTGCAGAGGAGATTTACTAGGATAATAAAATGTGAGGCTGGATGAACACAGCAGGCCAAGCAGCATCTCAGGAGCACAAAAGCTGACGTTTCGGGCCTAGACCCTTCATCAGAGAGGGGGATGGGGGGAGGGAACTGGAATAAATAGGGAGAGAGGGGGAGGCGGACCGAAGATGGAGAGTAAAGAAGATAGGTGGAGAGGGTGTAGGTGGGGAGGTAGGGAGGGGATAGGTCAGTCCAGGGAAGACGGACAGGTCAAGGAGGTGGGATGAGGTTAGTAGGTAGCTGGGGGTGCGGCTTGGGGTGGGAGGAAGGGATGGGTGAGAGGAAGAACCGGTTAGGGAGGCAGAGACAGGTTGGACTGGTTTTGGGATGCAGTGGGTGGGGGGGAAGAGCTGGGCTGGTTGTGTGGTGCAGTGGGGGGAGGGGACGAACTGGGCTGGTTTAGGGATGCAGTGGGGGAAGGGGAGATTTTGAAACTGGTGAAGTCCACATTGATACCATATGGCTGCAGGGTTCCCAGGCGGAATATGAGTTGCTGTTCCTGCAACCTTCGGGTGGCATCATTGTGGCAGTGCAGGAGGCCCATGATGGACATGTCATCAAGAGAATGGGAGGGGGAGAGGAAATGGTTTGCGACTGGGAGGTGCAGTTGTTTGTTGCGAACTGAGCGGAGGTGTTCTGCAAAGCGGTCCCCAAGCCTCCGCTTGGTTTCCCCAATGTAGAGGAAGCCGCACCGGGTACAGTGGATGCAGTATACCACATTGGCAGATGTGCAGGTGAACCTCTGCTTAATGTGGAATGTCATCTTGGGGCCTGGGATGGGGGTGAGGGAGGAGGTGTGGGGACAAGTGTAGCATTTCCTGCGGTTGCAGGGGAAGGTGCCGGGTGTGGTGGGGTTGGAGGGCAGTGTGGAGCGAACAAGGGAGTCACGGAGAGAGTGGTCTCTCCGGAAAGCAGACAGGGGAGGGGATGGAAAAATGTCTTGGGTGGTGGGGTCGGATTGTAAATGGCGGAAGTGTCGGAGGATAATGCGTTGTATCCGGAGGTTGGTAGGGTGGTGTGTGAGAACGAGGGGGATCCTCTTGGGGCGGTTGTGGCGGGGGCGGGGTGTGAGGGATGTGTCGCGGGAGACGCGGTCAAGGGCGTTCTCAATCACCGTGGGGGGAAAGTTGCGGTCCTTAAAGAACTTGGACATCTGGGATGTGCGGGAGTGGAATGTCTTATCGTGGGAGCAGATGCGGCGGAGGCGGAGGAATTGGGAATAGGGGATGGACCTATTCCCAATTCCTCCGCCTCCGCCGCATCTGCTCCCACGATAAGACATTCCACTCCCGCACATCCCAGATGTCCAAGTTCTTTAAGGACCGCAACTTTCCCCCCACGGTGATTGAGAACGCCCTTGACCGCGTCTCCCGCATCTCCCGCGACACATCCCTCACACCCCGCCCCCGCCACAACCGCCCCAAGAGGATCCCCCTCGTTCTCACACACCACCCTACCAACCTCCGGATACAACGCATTATCCTCCGACACTTCCGCCATTTACAATCCGACCCCACCACCCAAGACATTTTTCCATCCCCTCCCCTGTCTGCTTTCCGGAGAGACCACTCTCTCCGTGACTCCCTTGTTCGCTCCACACTGCCCTCCAACCCCACCACACCCGGCACCTTCCCCTGCAACCGCAGGAAATGCTACACTTGTCCCCACACCTCCTCCCTCACCCCCATCCCAGGCCCCAAGATGACATTCCACATTAAGCAGAGGTTCACCTGCACATCTGCCAATGTGGTATACTGCATCCACTGTACCCGGTGCGGCTTCCTCTACATTGGGGAAACCAAGCGGAGGCTTGGGGACCGCTTTGCAGAACACCTCCGCTCAGTTCGCAACAAACAACTGCACCTCCCAGTCGCAAACCATTTCCACTCCCCCTCCCATTCTCTTGATGACATGTCCATCATGGGCCTCCTGCACTGCCACAATGATGCCACCCGAAGGTTGCAGGAACAGCAACTCATATTCCGCCTGGGAACCCTGCAGCCATATGGTATCAATGTGGACTTCACCAGTTTCAAAATCTCCCCTTCCCCCACTGCATCCCTAAACCAGCCCAGTTCATCCCCTCCCCCCACTGCACCACACAACCAGCCCAGCTCTTCCCCCCCACCCACTGCATCCCAAAACCAGTCCAACCTGTCTCTGCCTCCCTAACCGGTTCTTCCTCTCACCCATCCCTTCCTCCCACCCCAAGCCGCACCCCCAGCTACCTACTAACCTCATCCCACCTCCTTGACCTGTCCGTCTTCCCTGGACTGACCTATCCCCTCCCTACCTCCCCACCTACACCCTCTCCACCTATCTTCTTTACTCTCCATCTTCGGTCCGCCTCCCCCTCTCTCCCTATTTATTCCAGTTCCCTCCCCCCATCCCCCTCTCTGATGAAGGGTCTAGGCCCGAAACGTCAGCTTTTGTGCTCCTGAGATGCTGCTTGGCCTGCTGTGTTCATCCAGCCTCACATTTTATTATCTTGGAATCTCCAGCATCTGCAGTTCCCATTATCTCCTTTACTAGGATGTTGCCTGGTATGGAGGGAAGGTCTTTCGGGGAAAGGCTGAGGGACTTGAGGCTGTTTTCATTAGAGAGAAGAAGGTTGAGAGGTGACTTAATTGAAACATATAAAATAATCAGAGGGTTAGATAGGGTGGAAAGGGAGAGCCTTTTTCCTAGGATGGTGACGGCAAGCATGAGGGAGCATTGCTTTAAATTGAGGGGTGAAAGATATTGGACAGATGTCAGAGGTAGTTTCTGTACTGAGTAGTAAGGGAATGGAACACTTTGCCTGCAATGGTAGTAGATTCGCCAACTTTAGGTACATTTAAGTCATCATTGGATAAGCATATGGATGTACATGGAATGGTGTAGGTTAGACTGTCTTCAGATCAGTATGACAGGTCGGCACAACATCAAGGGCCGAAGGGCCTGTACTGTGCTGTAATATTCTATGTTCTGTGTCTTATGGTTTTATGAGGTCATTAATAAGTTTAGGATAGCCTCCTTACTCTTTGCTCCTCCTAATGAAGCCTGAAGTAATGTAAGCTTTACTAACTGTTCTCTTCATCTGTATTGCCATTTTTAATTACTTACGTACATATACAACCAGGTCTCTCTGTTCCTGTACCATTTAGAATAGTACCCTTTATTTTATACTGTTTCTCCATGATCCTTGTACAGAAATGCGTGATAGCTATGTCTTTCTATTTTGTGTGTTTAAAAAGAAACTAGATGCAAATAAAAAATAAATGTTTTAAAGTCAGTGTTTGAAAGGGCAGCTGCATGCTTTGAAAGCAAGTAACCTGACACCCATGTCAAGCATCATGTTTAAGAAAGTAATTAAAGTTTGAGTTTCAGACAATCCTGAGCATGGGTTCGATAAATGCAGCTCTTGTGGGCAACGCAAAGTTGCTTGGTCTGTAGAGTGGTAACCAATTATTGATGACAGAGAATTTTTGCCTGCCAATAACCATGTCACTAGTAACTAAACAGTTTGGAGCTTGGCAGAAGAGAGAACAGCCAGAGAGAGAAAGGTGTTCAGGTCTTCCCCAGCTTGGGAGTAGTCTCTCTCTGTTCTCTGCAGTCAAAACTTCCTGAAGAAAGTCAAATTATCATTTATGTAACAGTTGTTGTAAATTATGATTTTTAACTGATAAATCAGAGACTTTATAAGCAAACCAGCCACCTTGTGTCTCTTACAAAGTGGTAAAAGAGACCAGAAAATGATGACTGGCTAGCAGAAGCGTCAAAAGGATCATCTCAGTAAAAGAACCTGAAATAAAGACAACCAAGAGACAGTTGGAACTGCAGGTGCTGGAGAATCTGAAATAACAGGGTGTACAGCTGGATGAACCCTGCAGGCCAAGCAGCCTCAGAAGAGCAGGAAAGCTGACGTTTTGGGCTGAGGTCTTTTTTTCAGAAATTTCTGAAGGATCTAGGCCCAGAACGTCAGCATTCCTGCTCTTTTGATGCTGCTTGGCCTGCTGTGTTCATCCAGCTCTACACCTTGTTATCACAAAGACAACCAAGCTGCCTTTTCAGTTTTTCTCTAATAACCCTTTTGCATAATAACCTATGTTCCTTCTCTATTTGTCTTTGTGTGCATAAATGGAAGTTTGTAAGTGGATTAGAGTTTCATTTAATAGTGTTCTATGCTGATGTGTTAGAACTACTTACCTATAGCTAGAGTCTAATTACTTGTAACAAATAGCAATTCTTGGCAAGAACAGAAACTGAGTCTTTGCTTTCTGTCAAACTGAATCTGAATGTTAGGTAAACTGGACAACTGTGCACACTTTACAAAGGTGTCACAAAAGTTAAAAATTTTATAATTAATGGGACTTCATTTCCAGAGTGCTACACCAATGGGTCATAAAGTTTGGGGCTTTGTCAGGAATGGATTTGAAATAGAGGCAACAAAGATTTGCGTGTGGTATTAGTAAATACTTCAAGTGAAGGAAAATATCAGGTTCCGTCCTGCACTTAAGACTTGACCCTGCAATTGACAGCAGACACTGTGCAGGTGGCAGAGTTATCGCTGGTATACTTAAAGGAAATTTCAAAACAAAAGATGATTGACTTGGTGGGTAAACTGGACATAGTATTGCCTGACAGCTTAAAAAGGCAAAAAGTGAGGATAATTGAGGTATTTGCCTGCCATTTCAGTTTAAAGGAAATACAGAAAAGGCTGAAAATTTGAGGTAGTGAAACATCAGGACCAGGTGATGTTCAGTTACAATTACAGCAGAGGCGTGTAAGAGAGAATGAAGAAACAACAGAAGTCAGAGAAAAATAATGAAAACGAGAAAGAACGAAGAGAACACAATGGCAATGAGAAGACAGGAAGTAGAAAGGTAGGCAAAAGATACACAGAGGGAACATGAATATGTTTAAAATGGCATAGTTGAAACAGATGTCAGATGTTGACGCATGGTGAGGATTTGAATCTTAATTTGAAAGTCCAGGAAGAAAATGTTTAAATTCACACAGGCTCTACCAAAATCTGAGGAAAAGGATGTGGAGGTATTTTCCATGTCATTTGAGGAAATATCTAGGCAAATGAAGTGGGCAAAAGAAGACTAGACTTTGCTAATGCAGAGTAAGTTGACAAATAAAGCACCAGAAAATTATATTTTATTGTCAGGTGCAGTTTCTCAGGATTATAGTGCAATGTAGAAAACTATACCGACTGTTACAAGTTAGCGCCTGAGGAAGACAGGCAAAGGTTCTTGAATTTAAGGAAGGAGAAGTATATTGAATTTGAGGGATTAAGCCAAGTAATATTGATAGGCAGGTAAGAACATCAGGAAGTGGAACCAAACAAGAAGCCCCTAGACAGGTTATTCTGTAGGAATTTAAAAAAAACTCTCTATAAGAACTCACTTTGAGGACTGAAGTGTTGCAACTGTTAGACAGGCAGCACTAATGTTTGGTGATTATGAGTTAATCAATAAAGCAAACTACTTTTCCATCATCCTGGTAAATTTCTAAGGGATAGAAAATGGGAGCATGAAAGGAAGACCAAAAGTCAAAGCAAGGAATAGATAGCTGTGAATGCCCTATAGTTGTCTCCCCAGCTCAGGAGGGCAAGAGTGGAGGTGAATTTCAAAAGCCAAGCTGTTTCCATTGTAAAAAGGCAGACAACATACATTGAGAATGCTGGAAATTGCAAGAGAAACCCAGCGGATTTACTGGAATTCATGAGTCCAAAAAGGAAACTCAGATGTAAAATGCCATCGATCAGCATGCAGCTTAAACTACAACTAAGAGGTTAGAGGTAGGCTTTGCTGTGACTGTAAAGGTAGTACAAAGTGGAGGTGAGTGATGGTAAGAGAATTTATTCAACATTATCCCCTTTTTCCTCAAAAGTAGTATCCAACCCATAAATAACCTAAAAAAAAGGCCACTCACGCAGAGAGGGCAGCTGAAACTCTAGTTGAAGAATAAGATTGCTAGAATAGTCCGAGATGCTGTCTGAGCAGTGAATCTGCACAGCTACTGTCTTGCTGTTCAGTTTCAAGTATCTCTGGACTTTGAATTTGTTCTAACAAAAATAAACAGTGAAATTCATAGCTTATCTTGGAGAAAAACTTGTGTGGTGGAGATCACATCAGGGGAGCAGTTATGTGGCTTGTTTTAAAGTGAATCTTGTTTTTGTAAATCTACAACAGTGATTTGAGTGAGAGAACAAGGTGTAGAGCTGGATGAACACAGCAGACCAAGCAGCATCAGTGGAGCACAAAAGCTGATGTTTCGGTCCTAGACCCTTCATCAGAAATGGGGGAAGGCAAGGAGGTTCTGAAATAAATAGGGGCAGAGGGGGAGGCAAATAGAAGATGGATAGAGGAGATGTTAGGGTGGAGAGGAGACAGACAGGTCAAAGAGGCGGGAATGGAGCCAGTAAAGGTGGATGTAGGTGGGGAATGAGGGAGGAGATAGGTCAGTCCAGGGAGGAAGGACAGGTGAAGGGGGCGGGATGACGTCATAGGTAGGAGATGGGATTGGGGCTTGAGGTGGGAGGAGGAGATAGGTGGGAGGAAGGACAGGTTAGGGAGGCGGGAATGAGCTGGGCTGATTTTGGGATGCGGTTGGGGGAGCGGAGATTTTGAAGCTTGTGAAGTCCACATTGATACCTTGGGCTGCAGGGTTCCCAAATGGAACATGAGGTGCTATTCCTGCAACCTTCAGGTGGCATCTTTGTGGCACTGCAGGAGGCCCAGGATGGACATGTCATCTGAGGAATGTGAGATGGAGTTGAAATGGTTCACGACTGGGAGATGTAGCTGTTTAGTGCGAACCAAGTGTAGGTGTTCTGCAAAGCCTCTGCTCGGTTTTGCCGAAGTAGAGGATGCCACAATGGGAACAGCAGATGCAGTATACCACATTAACAGATGTGCAGGTGAACATCTGCTTGATGTGGAAAATCTTCTTTGGTGGGCTGGAGGGGAGTGTGGAGTGGACAAGGGAGTATTGGAGAGAGTGTCCCTCCAGAATGCAGATTATGGTGGGAAAAATGTCTTTGATGGTGGGGTCAGATTGATGATGCGTTGGATCCGGAGGTTGTTTGGCTGGTATGTGAGGATGAGGGGGATTCTGGTTTGGTTGTTATTGTGGGGAGGAGATGTGAGGGGTGAGTTGCAAGAAATGCGGGAGATACGGTCGAGGGTATTCTCGATCACCGAGGGGGGAAATTTGCAGTCCTTGAAAAACGAGGATATTTGAGATGTACAGGAGTGGAATGCCCCATCCTGGGAGCAAATGCGGCAGAGGTGAAGGAATTGGGAATAGGGGATGGCAATTTTGCAGGAAGGTGGGTGGGAGGAGTTGTATTCTCGGTAGCTGTGGGAGTCGGTGGGCTTGAAATGGATATCAGTTTCTAGGTGGTTGCCAGAGATGGAAACAGAGAGGTCCAGGAAGGAGAGAGAGGTATTAGAGATGGTCCAAGTGAACTTAGGGTTGGGGTGGAAGGTGTTGGTGAAATGGATGCACTGTTCGAGCTCCTTATGGGAGCACGTGGCAGCACCGATATAGTCACAATGTAACAGAGGGAGAGGTGGGGTTTAGAGCCAGTGTAGCTACAGAAGAGGGATTGTTCCATGTAATCTACAAAGAGGCAGTGCTGTGAGTCTGGAGTCATATGTAGGCCAGACCAGGTAAGGAAGGCAGTTTCCTTCCCAAAAGGACATTAATGAATCAGGTGGGTTTTTCCAACAATCAATAATGGATTCACGGTCATTGTTTGACTCCTTATTCCAGATATTTTATTGAATTCGAATTCCACCATCTTTAATGAAAGAACAATGAGAGGACCTTAAAGACTTCTGTGAAAGTGTGAGCAATCTGCAGGTAACCTGGCTATGCACTAGCTGGATTTGATGTGATGTAGAAGTTCTGCATGATTATGAATTCAGTTACGAAATTGTTTTCTACCTCTTAACTGTGCTTTGGTTTGTAGAAGAATTTTTGAAATGTGAAATTTAATCTGCTGCTAACAAGTTACACCTTGAAGTAGGAAATCATAGATTTTCATCTGCTAAATTCAAAAAGATGAGTTGTCAATTATCGTCTCATTGCTCTTGGAAGACAACAATATGTACTTAAATATTCTTCTCCTAAATGATTTGAGGGATACTTTGAGAAGTGGCATTATGAAAACATTTAATTCCCTTTCTCAATATGAAGGTGGGATTTCATCGTCACTCTTACTGATCGTATGATGTCAGATGCATTTGCAACAGGCAGTTTGGTGAAGATGAGGTCAAGTGTGTAATTCCCCCTTGTTTGTTCCCTCATTGTCTGCTGTAGACCCAGTATACAGCTATGACCTTTAGGACTCAACCAGTTCGACTTGTGGTGATACTATCAGACCACTGTTGGTGATGGAAACCTTCAGTACGTCTTCAAGTGATGCTCAAAATGGAGGAATACTGTTTCAGCAGATGAGGGGGAACAATATGTGGTACTCAGGTTTCCTTGCCTATGTTTAATATGATGATTTCATGGTATCTAGAGTCAATGTTGAGATCTCCTCGGGCAGTTGCTACCTTATTATACTTTGCTGCCACCTCTACTGGGTCGATCCTGCCAGTGGAACAGAACATGTAAGGGTGGTTTGGTCATTATGTGTAAGGTATGACTCGATGAGTATGACAATATTAGGCTGTTGCTTGATTAGTCTGTGTGACTGCTCTTCTAACCTTGGCATTAGCCCCAGATATCAACAAGTACTTTTGCAGTGTCAACAGGGCTGTATTTGCCTTTGTTTCTGGTGCCTTGGTCAATGCTGGTAGTCATCCAGTTTGAGATTTTCTAGTGGTTGATACAACTGAGTCGCTTGTTGGCCCACTACTGTGGTTCACCGGTTACATGTAGGCCAGACCAGTTGAGGAAGGCAGATTTACATTCGTGAACCAAATGGGTTTTCCCCAAATCCACAATGGTTTCAAAGTCATCATTTGACTTTTAATTCCAGATTTCAAATCTGCCACGATGGGATTTGAATGCTACCTGGATCTCTGGATTACTCGTCCAATAATGCCATTATGCCATCACCTACCGTAACAGTTCAATAATGATACAGCGCACATAGGATTGCTTTTCTCTGAGCTTGTAACACATAAGTTACTTCATGGCTGGAATATTGATGGGACATTCCCTACTGTGTCCCAGTTACATCCAGCATCAACCCATTGAGTAGCTAATGAAATGCAATGATACTGTTGTCACATGATTGAAACTAGCTGGAGAAAGCTAATATCACAATTCACAAGGACAACCCAGAGTGTCAGTCTGAGATATGAAGACTGGAGGGAAGCATTTCTCAACCAGCACAGAAAAGGACCTTGCATCAAAGCCACTTTAAGCAAACAACTGAGACATATTCATTTTAGCTGCATTATATTTGTTCACTACAGGGCCTTGGCCACCTCCAACTGGGAAGCAAGAAGCTGGCTGTTATTTAGGAAGACATCATGGAAACTTCTGACCTTCATTTTCCTTTGGTGCAATCAAAAAATCCCATAGGTTTACAATATCTCAGTTATCTTGACCAGTAATTAGAAGTGACTCTTCTTTTTACACTCAAAGGTAACTAAATGTATGCTACATCTTTAAAACACTTTTTGTATATGTGTAATTGGTGTGAATGAAATGTAGGTGTTTGACAAGTTTACATTGCAGGTGTTATGAAAAATAAATAGTTCTCCTTTGGTTTAATTTAAACCTGCAACAAAGCCTATTTGTAGATAACAAAGTGTGAAGCTGGATGAACACAGCAGGCCAAGCAGCATCTCAGTAGCACAAAAGCTGACATTTCGGGCCTAGACCCTTGATCAGAGAGGGAGATGGGGAGAGATTTCTGGTATAAATAGGGAGAGAGGGGGAGGCGGACTGAAGATGGAGAGAAAAGAAGATAGGTAGAGAGGAGAGTATAGGTGGGGAGGTAGGGAGGGGATAGGTCAGTCCAGGGAAGACGGACAGGTCAAGGATGTGGGATGAGGTTAGTAGGTGGGAAATGGAGGTGCGGCTTGAGGTGGGAGGAAGGGATGAGTGAGAGGAAGAACAGGTTAGGGAGGGGGAGACAGGCTGTGCTGGTTTTGGGAGGCAGTGGGGGGAGGGGACGAACTGGACTGGTTTTGGGATGCAGTGGGGGTAGGGGAGATTTCGAAGCTTGTGAAGTCCACATTGATACCATTGGGCTGCAGGGTTCCTGAGCGGAATATGAGTTGCTGTTCCTGAAACCTTCGGGTGGCATCATTGTGGCACTGCAAGAGACCCATGATGGACATGTCGTCTGAGGAATGGGAGGGGGAGTTAAAATGGTTCGCGACCGGGAGGTACAGTTGTTTATTGCAAACTGAGCGGAGGTGTTCTGCAAAGCGGTCCCCAAGCATCTGCTTGGTTTCCCCAATGTCGAGGATGCCATACCGGGTACAATGGATACAGTACACCACATTGGCAGATGTGCAGGTGAACATTTGCTTAATATGGAAAGTCATCTTGGGGCCTGGGATAGGGGTGAGGGAGGAGGTGTGGGGGCAAGTGTAGCATTTCCTGCGGTTGCAGGGGAAGGTGCCAGGTCTGGTGGGGTTGGAGGGGAGTGTGGAGCGAACAAGGGAGTCACGGAGAGAGTGGTCTCTCCGGAAGGCAGACAAGGGTGGGGATGGAAAATGTCTTGGGTGGTGGGGTCGGATTGTAGATGGCGGAAGTGTCGGAGGTTGTATCCGGAGGTTGGTGGGGTGGTGTGTGAGAACGAGGGCGATCCTCTTGGGGCGGTTGTGGCGGGGACAGGGTGTGAGGGATGTGTTGCGGGAAATGCGGGAGACGCAGTCAAGGACTATTTGTGTCTGTTCTTGCAAGTCATAGTACACTAGGCATTAGACCACACCTTCCCAAAGGCATATTTTGTTGCAGTCAGCTGTTCCGAACATCTTGGTATTCGTTCAATGCTGATGACACTCCAGAAACTAATAATGTATCTATAAAGGCAAGTTGTCATGTCAATTTTATTTCAATACAATTATTTCTAAACAAGTTGTAAACATTTTAAATGAATGTGATAATACAAAATATGAAAGTACATGTTTTGTGTAACCCTTTTGCTAACAATAATGACTTAAAATGAAAAACTGTCAAAACTTAATTTCCTGGTTTTTACTAATCCCAGACAAGAGAGCGCATAGGTGATCTATTTGCTGTCCTTTTCTGATTTCATTTGTGTTACTATGTCATAAAGACGCATTTTAGACAACCAACTGAACCACATTTCCATGTTAAATATTAACATAGATGCATATACAGTAATGTAAACTGACCTTTTTGCAAGTAATGTTTCCATTTCTGGGAATAGGCTGGTCATCAAAATCCACCAACTCCTACAAGTCCCTGGAATATACACCCTCACACCTTGCCTACTGGACTCCACTCCATTCTCCCAGTTTTCCATTTTATCTCATCAGATGATGCAACTTTCTGCATTGGGGCCTTAGAAACGTCCACCTTTATTCTCAACTGAAAATTCCCCAACACTATGTTTGACAGGGCCCTTAGCCATGTCCAACCCAATATCAGCACTTCTGCCCTCGCCCCTTCTCTTTGCTCCCACAATATCAATAGAATCTCTCTGGTCCTCACTTTCCACCCCGCCAGCATCTACTGGATCATAAGCCATCATTTCTGCCATCTCCAACTGATGCCACCAGCAGACAAATATTATCTTCCCTCCCTTGTCAGCACTTGAGTCACAGAAATATACAGCATGGAAACAGATTCTTCAGTCCAACTCGTCTGACCAGATATCCTAAATTAATCAAATCCCATTTGCCAGCATTTGACCCGTATCCCTCCAAACCCTTCCAATTCATATACCCATCCAGATGCTTTTTAAATGTTGTCACTGTACCAGCCTCTACCATTTCATCTGGCAGTTCATTCTGTATGTGCACTACCCTCTGCGTGAAAAAGTTGCGCCTTAGGTCCCTTTTAAATCTTTCCCCTCTCATCTTAAACCTATGCCCTCTAGTTTTGGACTCCCTTACCCTGGGGAAAAGACCTTGACTATTCGCCCTACATGCCCCTCATGATTTTATAAACCTCTAAGATGCCCCTCAGTTTCCGACAGAAAATAGCTCCAGCCTATTCAGCCTCTCCCTATAGCTCACACACTCCAACCCTGGCAACATCCTCATAAATCTTTTCTGAACCCTTTCAAGTTTCACAATATATTTATGCTTGATTCATTGACCAAATTGTGTAGTACAAGTTCAAAATAGTCCAGGATCTCTGCTTCATGTCCATGTTCTAACCAATGAATGCGAACATACCAAACACCTTCTTCACCACCGTGTCTACCTGCGACTCCACTTTCAAAGAACTATGCATCTGTACCCCTAGGTCTCTTCATTCAGCATCATTCCCCAGGATCGTACCGTTAAATGTACAAGTCCTGCCCTGAGTTGCCCTACCAAAATGTAGCAAATCACATTTATCTAGATTAAACTCCACCTGCCACGCAGTCCATCTGATCAAGGTCCTATTGTACTCTGTGATACCCTGGGATCTCAGAGAATACTCTGGACCATTCCTCTGCCATTCCCAACACCTCCCCACACCCCAATCCAATGCAATGGCTAAGGTATAATACTTGCCCATTTACCCACTCCCTCCTCACTATCCAAGGCTTTAGGTGAAGCAGTAATTTACCTGTCCTTCACTCAATCTAGTCTACTGCACTTGCTGCTCACAATGTGGTCTCCTTTCATTAGCGAGATGGACACTGCACAACCGCTTTGCAGAACACCTACGTTCTGTATGCAATAAGGACCCTGAGCTTCCAGTTTCTTGCCACTTCAACACATTAGTTTGTTCCCCGAAGAAGCATTTGTGTCTCGGGCCTGCTGCATTGTTCCAGCAAGGTTCAGTGCAAGCTGCGAGAACAGCATCTTAGTTTCCACTTGGAGCCTTTTGGGCTTGAGTTCAATAACTTTAGCACAAGAACACCTTCCTCTATGTTATTTACCAATCCACTCTACCAGGCACTGTCATGACATGGGCTGCTTTCAGCACAGCCAAGACATTTTAAATTACTAATGGGCCCTCTTATCAACTTTTCTTTCTCCCTAGCATATGTTATCATTCATCCCTTTGTCTGCCTACCTGTCATTCTTTCTCTCAGGTTCCATCTCTACCTATCCGCTCACTCCTTTCCCCACCTCAGTATATATAAATAAATATATCTCGCCCTTTCCTAGCTACTAACAGTTCTGAAAAAGGGTCATTAGATTTGAAATGTTAACTCTGCTTTCTCTCCACAGGTGCTGCCACAACTGCTGAGTTTCTCCAGCAATTTCTGCATTTGCAAATGAAGTTTGGAGGTTTCCATACAAGAATTCTAGCTTGATAAAATGAATGAGATTGCAGTTGCACAATTAATTAAGTTTTTTATTGAGGGACACAGTAGTAAGATATATTCTTTTTTCTTACAGCCACTTTCAACAATGAGCCATCTCTATCAGTATTTTGCAACTCAATGAAAATCGTATGGAAGAGTAAAATTATGTCCCTTTTTTTCGTTTAACCTATTTTTCCTAATCAACCTGTTTAAATATGTTATTATACATCCCTGAAGCAGGTGGGACTTGAACCTAGGGCCCTCAGCCCAGGGGTAGACACACTACTACTACACCATTAGGGCCCACCGACTTAGAATAGAATGCTGGAATCCTTAAGCAAGTTAGGCAGTATCTATGTAGAATTAAACAGAATTATTGGGCTAGATTTAATGCAAGTTGGTGGGTGAATCACAAAGAACCCAGAAGGAAAGTTCTGCACTTTTCAGTCTATGTTACATCCATAATGCACTGCAGGCAAGTTAATAACGCAACTACTGTCTTCACTTCGGGAGGACGTCCTTCAATTGGGAGCTGCCAGCCAACCAGATGGCAAATGTACACCTGGCGTATTATCAGGATATGTTTCCGATACACATCTATGCTATCATCGAAACTGTCGCCCAACTGCCTTATATCGTCCACCTGATTGCCCCAGTCTATCTGCAGCTGATACTATAAAATCTTAAGGCATAGGTGCAGAACTAGGCTATTCAACCAATCAAGTTTCTTCCAGCATTCAATGAGATCATAGCTGATTTGACAATCCTCCACTCCATTTTCTGAGTTCTGAGGAAGGGTTACCAGACCCGAAACATTAACTCTGATTTTTTTCTTCACAGATGCTACCAGACCTTCTGAGCTTTTCCAGCAACTTCTGTTTTTGTTCCATTTTCATGCTGTTTCTCCAAAGCCCTTGATTAAAACTCCGTCCATCTCAGCCTTGAGTACACTTAATGACTCAGCCTCTACAGCCTCCTCTGGTAAAACTGTTCCACAGATTCGCTACTCCCAAAGAAGAAGGTAACCTCTCTATGTCAATTTGTGAAACTCTTTATTCTGAAATTATAACCTGTGGTCCTAGACTCTCCATCAAGGGGTAACAGCGTTTCTGTACCTACCCTGTCAAATTCCCTGAGAATCTAGTACATTTCAATAATTTTGCATCAATTTTCTAAACTTAATGAGTATAAGTCCAATCTACTCTATCTCTTTTCTAATCTATACTTTTAGATTTAACTGTTTTAAAGCATGCCTGACCAGCCTCCCTTATTTCTGTGCTTTGTTAACTGAGATAAACTAAAACGCTGCAGCCCATATCCTAAAACACACTGAAGCCTGTTCAGTTGTCAACTTCTGTATTCACTGACCTATAGTGGCTCCTGGGTAAACAACTCAAAAATTATCATCCTTGTTTCCAGATCCTTCCGAGGCCTCACCCCTCCATGTTTCCATTATCTTTGCCAGTCCACAACCCTTCAAGATCTTCGTACTCCTTGAATATCAACATCCTTATTTTAATCAACTTATGATTAATGGTTATGCCTTCAACTGTCAAGACCCTCCACAACTGAATTTGCTCCTTCACCTACCTGCCTCTTCATCTTACTTTGCTCCTTTAAAGCACTCCTTAATACTTACAACTTTGATGAATCTTTGTTGATCTAGTCTTTCATCTCCTCCTGTGGCTTGGTGTTATAGTTTGTTTTATAACTTGCATGAAAGATTGGAATATTTCATTACTTTGAAGCCTCTTTATAAATACAAATTGCTGTTATGCATCTAAGAGCCTTGAATCATGATGCCTGACTTCTCCAAACATGACAGTAGCCACAATCTTTAAACTAATTTAAGATTCATTTCTACAATTAATATTCTTGACCAGTTTGCGAACACAAAATACAAATTGAATGCCATCTTCTGAGAGTGTAATTGTTTATGCTAATTTTCAATGATGTGCTCGTATTCAACTTTCCTTGCTGGTTAATAAGGCTTAAGCATCTTTAGTGAATACAGAGGTTACGGGACAAGTACAGGAAAGGTCCACTTTCTGGTGCCTTTCATAACCAAGAAAATTAGATTAACACTTAAAAGTTGCTGCCCACCCCTTAACTCCCACAAACTGGCACATGGTGTTTAATTTAGATAAATGTGAGGAGCTGCATTTTGGAAAGGCAAATCAGGGCAGGACTTGTACACTGAAGGGTATGATCCTGGGGAGAGTTGCTGAACAAAGAGACCTTGG
The DNA here is from genome assembly GCF_030684315.1 of Stegostoma tigrinum. Classification (NCBI taxonomy): domain Eukaryota; kingdom Metazoa; phylum Chordata; class Chondrichthyes; order Orectolobiformes; family Stegostomatidae; genus Stegostoma; species Stegostoma tigrinum. The sequence continues at coordinate 76,448,324 of NC_081355.1, read as the reverse complement.
AATGCAGGTTCATAGTTCCTTGAAAACTGAGTCACAGTTAGATAGGATAGTGAAGAAAGTGTTTGGTATGCTTGCCTTTATTGGTCATACATTGAGATTAGGAATTGGGAGGTCATGTTGCAGCTATACAGGACACCGTTTGGCCACATTTGGAATACTGTATGTAGTTCTGGTCTCTTCTAGAAGTAGGATATTGTGAAACTGGAAAGGGTTCAGTCAAGAATTACAAGGATGTTGCCGTGGTTGGAGAGTTTAAGCTATAAGGAGAGGCTGAATAGACTGGGGCTATTTTCCCTGGAGCTTCAGAGGCTTGTGGTGACGTTTTACAAGTTTATAAAATCACGACAGGCATGGATAGGCTAATTAGGGCAAGGTCTTTTCCCTGGGGTGTGGGATTCCAAAATTAGAGGGTGTAAGTTTAAGGTGAGAGGGGAAAAATATGACCTGAGGAGCAACTTTTTCATAGAGGGTGGCGTGCGTATGGAATGAGGTGCCAGAGGAAGTGGTGGAGGCTAGTACGATTACAACATTTAAAAGCCATCTGGATGGATATGTGAAGGGCTTAGTAGGATATGGACCAAATGTTAGCAAATGGGACTAAATTTATACAGGATATCTGGTCGGCATGGATGAGTTGAACTGAAGGGTCTGTTTCCATGCTGTAGATCTCTATGACTCTATGAGCTGGTGCAAAGCAGAAACCTTCAGGCCAAAGGTGCACAACAGCCTGAATGGCAAGTCTCACCAGTCATTAGGCATCCAGATGCATTTTAAATGTCATAATCATGTCAGCCTCCACCACTTCTTCTGGCAGCTCATTTCAAACACACACCACCCTCTGCATGAAAAGGTTAACCCTTAGGTATTTTTATATCTTATCCCTCTCAATGGAATCTATACCCTCTCGTTTTGGAGCCTCCCACCCTAGGAAAAAGACCTTGCCTATTTACTTAATCCATGCCCTTCATGATTTTATAAACCTTTATAAGGTCATCCCTCAAGCTCTGACGCAATAGAGAAAATAGCCCCAGCCTACTCAGCTTCTCCCTATAGCTCAAACCCTCTAAACCTGGCAACATCCCCAAAAATGGCAAGTCTCACCAGTCATATTTAGTCTGGGGTAAGAAAAATAATTTTGGCCGGGGATGCTGGATAATGATCAAAACAAGCAATTCTGTGCACTCGAGCTTAGGGATACCAACCTCCAGCTGACAGCATATTGTGGAATGCAGTGCCCAGATTGAACGAGAGAGTCTCTAAATCTGCAGAACTTTCTCACAGAAAAGCTGGGCAACAGGTTTTTATTTAAGCTTTGCTGTAAAATTTTAAATAACTTGTTAATCCCCACTAAAGTGCACAGGTTTTGAAAAATGTTGAATTTTGCAAATAAAATTTTATAGCAATACTAAATGAAGGCGAAAAAACATTGTTATCAATAAGTGGAGCAAGAAAGTTGATGTTTCGGGTCCAGACCCAAAACGTCAACTTTCCTGTTCCTCAGATGCTGCTTGGCCCACTTCGCTCCTCTAGCTCCACAATGTGTTATCTCCAAGTCCAGCAGCAGCAGTTCTTACTATCTCTGAGTGAGTTATCATTACGTTATGTGTGCTGTTAAATAGATGCCCCTTCTCCTCGTTTAGCTGTTCATGCTTCAGCATCACATCTGACAAAACAAGATTTACGTTGTCAGGGCAGATTCATTGGACAGAGATATCCCTCTCTATCCGAAGCAAAGCAAGTCTGTTTACTTTCTGGCTTCGTCTTTCCAAGCTCAGAATGGCAATTATGGCCTTCTTAAATGTTTAAAGGACACACTACTTTTCAAGTATAATCTGTGGAGACTGAAAAACATAAATTCCATGTTCACAAAGTTGGAAATCTGCTGAATGAGTGTTTTCAATCTAGTCCTTCAGGAACTGCTGTGCTGTATGCGAGTGGATTGGGATATCAGCCTTCTCTGTTATTGATCAGTGCATTGAGTATAGGAGTTGAGGCGGTCATGTGTAGCTGTACAGGACATTGGTTCAATCACTTTGAGTACTCTGTGCAATTCTGGGGGTCTCCATCCTGTACGAAGGATGTTATGAAACTAGAAAGGATTCAGAAAATATTTTTGGGGATGTTGCCAGGTTTGGAGGGTTTGAGCTATAGGGAGAAGCTGAATAGGCTGGGGCTATTTTCTCTATCGCGTCAGAGCTTGAGGGATGACCTTATAAAGGTTTATAAAATCATGAAGAGCATGGATTAGGTAAATAGGCAAGGTCTTTTTCCTAGGATGGGAGGCTCCAAAACTAGAGGGTATAGATTCCATTGAGAGGGATAAGATATAAAAGATACCTAAGGGATAACTTTTTCATGTAGAGGGTGGTGCGTGTTTGAAATGAGCTGCCAGAAGAGGTGGTGGAGGCTGACATGATTATAACATTTAAAATGCATCTGGATGAGGGTCTGTTTCCGAGTTGCATATCTCTACGACAATATAATGGGGGGAAATTTATTCTCAATGCCAAGGGACTATCAGAGAATGCCACTATGTATAATGCCTTGGAGTAGTTTGCCATAGTTCATCAATTATTGTGCGTGCTATACACATCTATGTACATCATGCATCGCCAACCATCATCTTTCATGTTGTACGCTCTAAAATCTCTTTTGCTGAACTATAATTGCTTTTCTGAGTCCTCCATGTACCTCGTTCGTCCTCTTCAATGCTTCCTCTGACGTTCTAGCTTAACCGAAGAGGGGGTATACAAAACTAAATACGGAAATTTTAAAAAAACGCCAAACAAATTTTTCGTTTCTCTCCCAGTAATATGAGTCTAGGTTCTACTTAGATCTATCAGGGTTCAGGGACATAATTTATCTAATTCTGAACATTAGAACACTGGCAATGCTCAGAGCTGGAACCCAATGTCCTTTTAATCCAGTTAACTTCTACGGTCTTACTTCAACATGTAATGTTTAAACTTTACGTTGCAACCACCAGAGGAAAGGAAAGGGCAATATCAGCGAAATAAACAAACTGGGTGGAAGTGTGGTTGTCAGGACAGCGCCGAGCCGCCTCCATTTTACCTTTTGTTGAGCATCTTCCATTTCCCGCTCGTGGCTCTGATGGTTCAAAAGAAAACCGACCCGAGAAAAGTTACGTCACACAGGGTAGTGAAAATGGGGTGGGGTGAATAATCTTAAAAATCACGTTCCAATGGATAAACTATGTTGGCTGAAATCTGGGTGGTACCTCTCTATTAGAGTTTATTTTATAATGCCAAAATGAAAAGTAATTTTAAGTTTTAAGGCTAGGGCGCGCGCTGCTTCCATGGAGATGGACAGTTGGTCGGTGACGTCACGGGCCGGGCTCGAGCTCGGCAGCGCCAGTGCGGCCGCCATATTGTCAGCAGAGAGCAGCAAAACTATTCGGCTGGGCAGATTATTTGCTCTTACATACACACAGAGGTATTGGTTAAACTTCTGTAATTCACAGCAATAAAGATGAGTGACATCGACGAAACAGCCTACGAAGGAAGGGTGAGTGGAGCGAACTGTTTTTGTAATTTATTTTGACAAGGTTTCAGTAAAATTTGTGCAAGGGGGTGGGTGTGGTAGTCGATATTTTATATCTATGTGCTTATAAAACATTAGGGATTGAGGCTGCTGTGAACACGAGATCTAGGCCTAACGTGGCGCCTTCTGAATGCGAGCGGGTGACTGACGTCGATAAAAACGACAGGCGTTAGTAGATACAGGCTTCTGGGAGGAGGGTAAAACTTGTTCCAGATAAACTGACTGGCAGCATAAATAGAGCAGGTTAAACGTTTTTGACTTTACTTTTTTGAAATCTAAAATACAGGTCAGAAACTCGGTCACGCAGTGGCCTCCGGTTGGTAGAAGTGAGTTGTCTGGTCCCGCACTTGGCGATTGTTGTCTATGCCTCGAATGCTCTCCTTTTCCCTCATCGATGCAGGGATTTTATTTTCGTTAATATCCGAGTTCTACTTTTGAGCTCTTTGTCGTTTTTGAGTATTTGTTTAAAGCGAAGAACAAACCGCCTGGCCGCGTGCCAGCAATCGACGACCGCGCGCTCCCGACCACATTCTGGTGCGCACCCGCCCGTCCGCCTTCCCGCCCGTCAGCTACGCAGGCCTGTCGGGCACGCCTCCGCGGACATCTCCCTCCCCTTAAATCATTACAGTGACTGCGCTTTCATTGTTCCGAGGTAAAGATTCTTTATACCCCGTTAGTTTATAGCAAGAACCCATTCTTTTCACTTAGCAACTCCCTAATTCGTCTGAAAGGGCAGTAATTTATGCATGAAACAGGCAACTAGAGTTTAAAACTATCGTAATTAGTTGTAAAATATTATAAGCCTCACATTCTGAACAATGCACTTCCATTATTTTGGCAATGGAACTCGAGAGAAGAGTAAGAAAAGTATACCCAACACCATCTTGAAGTGATTAGATATTTAAGCAAACATTTTATTTTGTGTATTTTCACTCTTTTTCTTCTCCTGTGCCATTTCTGTCTTGTCCATTTTTAAATTCTGTTTTTCTGATTCCTTAAAGGTAGTGGTTTATCTTGGGTTAGAATTCCAATGGTGCAGACTTATGATTTCCTTAAAATAATCTAGTTTAGTGTTGCACTTTCTTAGCCATCTCTAAGCTTCAGTTTGTCATTTGCTACTTCAGGGAAGTGTGCTGTAGTTGGACTGTAGTGCTGAGAAATACAGGAGTATTTGCCTTTTGCAATGAAGTTGTTTGGTTTAATGAGTGTAGTGCTCGAGGAAATCATGGCTCAGATCTGCAGATTGTAAAAATGAATTAGATGCTCATGGTTTAGATGATGAATAAGGTGATGTGACCAGTGAGGTACCACAAGGATCAGTTGTTGTGTCCCAGCCTTTCATGATATATATTCATGAGATCTACCATTTAAATAAAAAGAACCAAAAACATTTCCAAGTGTGAATACTGAATAAAAACAGAGAACTGTGGATGTGGTAAATCAGGAATAAAAACAGCAGTTGCTGGAAAAGCTCAGCAGGTCTGGCAGCATCTGTGTAGAAAAACAAATCAGAGTTAATGCTTCGGGAATGGTGAACAGTTCTGAGGAAGGGTCACCGTTCCCAAAGCATTAACTCTGATTTTTTTTTCTACGCTGCTGTCAGACCTGCAGAGCTTCTCCAGCAACTGCTATTTTTATTTCCAAGTGTGAATACATGAATCTGGGTGGTATTGAGAATTGCAAAGAGACTTTAAGCTGATTTAGTCAAGTTGAGTGGTAAACGTGTGGCAGTTGCAGTAGAACATGGCTAAATGTGAAATTACGGACTTGGTGGGGAAAAACCAGAATGGAAGACTATTATTTAAATTTGTAATAGTTTCGGAGATGTGAAAAGGCATTTGCATGTCCTTGTACGCAACTCCCTGAAAGTAGCTAGGCAGCTGCAGCAGTAAATCGGAAGATAAACTATATATTGGCCTTTGTTGCAAGATTGTGAGAATTCAGAAGTAGGGATTTCTCACTGCAGTTTTGCAGGGCTTAAGTGTGATCACATTTGGACCATTAGGCAGACCAAAACTGCATATCTAAGGAGGATATTGTTGCGATAGAGGGAGTGTAGTTATGGGTACTGGGAATGGCAGGATTGCTGTATAAGGAGAAATTGGTTTGACTGAATCCACTCCAGTTTAGAAGGATGTGGGGATTTAATGGAAAATATAATATTCTAAAGGAACAGGATAGACTAGATGCAGGAAGGAAGCTTTCCATGCTTGGCAAGTCTAGAACCAGGGGTCTCAGAATCAGGGTGCAGAGTCGGCCATTTGGGAGTGGGTTGAAAAATTTCTTCACTTAGTGTAGTGAACCCATGAAATTCTCTACCACTGAAGATTGTGGGGGTAAGTTACTGAATTAATTCAACGATTTTTTTTAGATGTTAAAAGTATTAAGGAGTATGAGAAGAATGAGGTAACACGGCAATTAGATAGATAAGCAGCCATCAGCACTTTAAATTGCCAGAGAGGGCATGAAGGGCCGAATGGTGTACTCCTGCACCTAGTTTCTGTTTCTATGTTGAACTTTCTGAGACAGCCTAACAGCACAAATCCAAAAACTTAACCTGGGACCATTCTAATCAATGTAGTTGGCACTCTACTAAATGGTGCATTTACTTGTTAAATTATGTCCTCTGATATGTTAATTTTTACAGAAAATTTGATCTAATTCAGAATAACTTCAGTAAGTTAATGTGGGGTTCTTCCATATCTTTGTATTGTTTTGTAAAGGTGATTATTGATCTTATTAAAGCGAGCTTAGGCCTTAAACATTTGCAAAATTACTGTTGTCTCTTAAAAAGAGAGAATGGACTTGGAAAGTTTAAAATGCACTTGAATTACTTATTTCATTTATATTTTTCAGCTAGAAACAAAAATGGTTTTGAGACCTATCGGGCTCCTTCAGAAAAATGGGCTCAAAGTTGCCAATGCATCATACTCTTACTCCTGGGATTGGCAGGGCACTGCAAGCACACCTCGTGTTAGACTAAACTCATATTGGGGATACAGAATCTACTTAATCATAGTGGAGCAAAGCTTCTCATTCCTGTTTTGTTCAATGATATTACATCTATAAGCATAATGCTTTGAGAGAACACAATAGCTGGTATATTGTAACTAATGTCTAGTTTATGCACAAAGTGCTGAATTTACAATTTTCAGTACAACCAATCACTTTTTAAAAAGATTTGAACTTTAAAGTAAATAAGGCTTCAGCTCCAAGTTTTAACTGAGAATGATGCATTTGTGTTTAAAACTTTAATTGTATCAAATGACTGAACACTTTCAGCATTGTTTCCTTTAAACAACTTTCCTTTAAACATTAGAAATAAACAGTTTCTTGTTGTGGATCACATCACATTTTACACAGAATTAGCTCTTTATCGCCAACAGGTCACTTTTCATTTTGAGTGGGTTGCTTCCTTTCCACTTTATTACTTGTTAAATCCCAGAATTAGCTGAGGGCTACTAGCTGCATCAAATGTACACAAATATTCCAACCTTAAACTCAAACTCAAGTTCCTGGCTGTTGTGTGATGAACAATAGAATTTTCTGAGTTTAAGATGCCAGGATAGCTAGCACTGTTACTCCCTGTTTTTCAGTTGGCCACGGATCACACAACACAAAACTGCGACTACTGTCTGAGATATTCCTGAATTCATTGAGAATGGAGGTGGCACCAGTGTTCTTGCATGTTGATATATTAACAAGTAAAATGTCTGGCCATTCAAAACTGCCCTGTAATGGCGTGAACTGTGTATTAATGCATTGGTTGGAGACAATTTGACACACTTATTTATTAATCTACGACATCTTACAGTCTAACTCTTTTCTGCTACTGGAAGAATAGTGGAGAGATTTTTTAGGAACTTAAATGCAAATCCTCCCATCTCAAGTATTGCCAATCCGTTTGCTCTTTTTTGATTGAAAATTGCTATTTACACCTTGAGCTGTAGAATTCCCCTTCAACCTATCTTTTCCAGTACACCCCCAAAAAAACAAACGTGCGTATATGCATCTTTAGCCAGGCTTTTGAGGTTCTGCCCTCTCATCTCCTAATCATTGGCTTTGTCATTTTTTTGATAATACTCCTGGTATTTTATAGTGTTTACATAGTGTTATGTGAATGTAGGCTATTGGTAGCAGTGCCTACTTATTAATATTTAGAATGCCTGTGCGTTAAGGCAGAGAATGTAACCATATATGGCTGCTTCTAATATCCTTGCTGTTTCTCCCCATCTGCTCATGTAATCTTAATCATGTAACATATGCCATGAAAGGAGGTATTGATCACTGCATTTGAGGTGTCAGTTGTGAACAGTATCTTCCCCTTTTGAATAATGTGCTGAGATGGCCAATCCCCTTCCCTATGTACCAGATCAGCTGTTACTGTTCTTCCCATCTCTTACTACTCATTTTGCTTGGAGGCTTTGTTTGCCTTTTTTCTAACAAAAAGTACTTCAAATTGAAATTACAAAAGTTTTTGCTTCCATACTGTCAGAAATTAATTTGTCAGAGGTATAAATGGTAAGCACTGTCCTAATCCAACCTTTGGCAAATGAATTATTATAAATTGCCACCCTAGCTTGAAAAAAAATCTCATTGATATAGAAAAACTAGTTTGTATGAACTACGAAAATCTGAAAGAAAAAAGTTCCACTTGGGCTACTGAAAAAGACTACCATCTAAATAATTTTTAAAAAGTGTGTCTGTTTCATAATATGATTAGGTTTATACGTTATTTTTGGCTAAATCCCTTGTGCAGTGAATGTAAAGTTGGGGCAGTTGGTTAATATGTCACCATTGCAAAAAAAAACTGAATTTAAGTGGCTAGATTGTGTAGAGTGATGTGTTGACAATGTATAGTGTTCCTGACAATAAAATTGACACAACAACCTAAAAATTAAGGCTTCCCTTGCTCTGTAAAACTGTCTTGTATTTTAAGAGACATTTTGACTAGCAAGATAATTAAGTCAAAGGATCGAGATCAGGCACGCATGCAGATGCATGATTTTACATTCCAGATTTAATATGTGCATTGTCTCCAACTAATACTTGACTATGGTTCATTAAAGGCTTGTACTTTATATTTTAGGTACAGATTCACAAGAACTGAAACTTATACACACTCCTTGATAGAAACTGAAAAATAGATAATTGCCAATCTCATTTTATGAAATAATAGACTGCTAGCTGAGTAAGTCTTAAATAGTCAAGTTCCACTTAGGGATTTAAATCAAGTGGTCCAACAACCTCTTCCTTTGCATCTCCATAACTGACACTGATTTTTATTATTTCATTTTCAAATTGTTCCTTAAATTGACTATATTTTAGGAAGCTTATTCCACAGTTTAGTTTATGAAGTGTTGCATTGAATTACATGTAAAATACTTAGGGGTTGTCTATCATTTCAATCCTTGTAACACTGTCGTCTTGCTCATAATCCATGGGGTCTAAATTGATGCACCTCCTGACCAATATACAGTAAGTGAGATTTGATCATCAATTTGCTGAGGGTGTGAAAATGTATGGTTTCTGGCCTTAGAATTAGTTGGGGTAGAGGGAAAAAAGATTATCTAGTACCTAATGTAACAATATTTGGACTTGAGAATCCTTGGTACTGTAATTTTAGCTGCAAAAGTTCGACCAGTGTAGGGGTTGCAGAATTTTATTGTGCCATTTGAGCATAACTTTCTCCAAAAGTAAACTAAATGTAGGAGTTGACACTTCCTTGCAAGTTCAGCTATGTTCTATGTGCATAGCGAATTGCAACTTGCATGAGTGATGTCAAGCTGTTTTATTTTGCATCCGTTATTTTAATCACCAACGACTGGGGCACTTGATATATTGTAATGTCATCTGGAAGCTGTTGAAAGGGAATGGTGTTTGTTGGTTGTTAGTCCTAGTTGATGTGGTGGTCTTTTAAAGAATAGGTACTCGTCCTGAATCAGATTGAAGAGACCCCCATTCCACCCCCGGTCTTAGTATTTCGCCAATTGCCACCTAATGTTAAAACTTGTAATGGGAGCTGGAATTTAATACATCAGACTGAAAGTTACAAAGGCATGTTTTCCTTTGTGACCAGGAGAGAGAAATTAGTTTGAATGTGAGCCTGGGTTACAATGTTGTAACTATTTGAACACCTGTGGTACCATCTTTGTTCATTAAGGATAATAGATTTCTTGTGTTCCTGGCTAATTTTAAATTAACTGCATCCTTGCATTTTCAGGGCAGACATTTTTTTATGCAATGTTTAGCCAATAGTGAAAATTTGTATGCCCAAAAATGTTTCAAATATCAGATTATCATGTTTTGTACCAGGCAGTACTGCAGTTTGGAATTTTTCCACCTTTTGTTTGGAAGTGAGGCGGGGTGGGAATTAGAAAATCAAGGCTAATACTGCTGTTTTCATTGTAGTTTTTAAAAAAAATTACATGCTCAGTAAACTAAGTAAAACCACAGGAGTAATACTTAATTCAGGCATTTTATCTAGGAACTTTTTAAATTAAAATTAATGGAATTATTCCACCTGCTGGTCTTTAGTTAGAAAGATGGTAGGCTGTAGTACAAATCCAGCAGATTGTAACCCCATGCTTCATCCTACTGAATGTTCTTTTTCCATTAAGGTTAATATTGAAGAAATGGAAGAGTATTTTCCAAGAATGTGGAAGAATAATCAAGATAACAGAAGGCTAATCACAAGTATTGCAGATCAGAAAATAAAATTTGAATGGGAAATGAACAGAAGATTGGTCAGATAGAAGAGCTTGCTTTTATAAGGCATTAATGAATTGTTTGAATTGGGAAGAATACACGGAGTATGAAAACTCTGAAAATGAAGAAATGAAGAAAATAGAAAGCAAGAGTGAACTAAAATTAAAAGAATCTGGAAAATTAAGAATCTGGAAGATTGAATGTGTCCTAGGTTAAGTAATGTATGGTTTATGTTCACGTGTCTGTATGCTCAAGTTTTAGCATAAAATGCATGATTATTTATGAAAGTTTCATAGAATGTTGGTGATTAGGTATATATGTAGGGAATGTGTATTCTTTAGGAATGTGCAGTACTTACTATGGGTTGAACTTTTGTGTGTTTTAGCAGGGGTCAAAGTGATATTAGTGAAGGATACCTAACCATTTTGGCCCTTGTCTACATCCTCAGTATCTGAATTATAGTTGATCACTACTAAGGTTTAACAATTCTGTATTTTGTTAGTTCAATAAATAACTTTGTTCTGTCGTGCCAGGAGTCACGTTCACCATCCAAATCTCCAAGTGGTAGTGCTGGCCGTGTAAAATCAGAAAGCCGCTCTGCGTCACGCAGCCCATCTAGGGCCTCAAAACGTTCAGAATCACGCTCCCGATCACGGTCCAAGTCAAGGTAATTTATTTATTTAGTGGGTAGGAATGATGTGCAGTTTGTCGAAGAGAAATCTTAATACGCATCTGGTCTGTAATATTACAACAATTTTTTTAAAAATTCATGTTTGGCCAATGGTGTCTGTATGATGGGGCACTTGTTTTAAAAACTGTTAGTCATAGTTTTTGTTTCTGCTTTCCCTATTTCGTTTCCTGAGCCCCCAGTTTAATCGAGGTGTAAGCTGTCTCCTAAGCTAACTGCTGCATTTTTCTGCATGCCAAATCCAAAATGCTATATTCTGCAGTCTGCCCGATAATGCTAATTGATCCTTCCATGAAAGTCAATGTATTTGTTTCACACTGCAGAGGAAACAGATGAAAGAAAAAAAATGGTCTCGGAGTTTGGCCAATTTATCTATCCTCTGGTGAATTTATTTCTTCACTCTTAAATTGCGTCATTCTCTATCATGGTTTCTTTACCAAGCATCTAATCAGAGAAATAGAATCATGCAGTCTTCATGTGCCTGTTGGTTTTCCTGTTGCCCTGATAAAATTCAAAATACTATGCATTGTGTTGGAATTGCACAGACCAGTTGTTAGAATATTGCACTGCGTAGAAACATCAATATGACCATTGTCAGTCAGGATGTGAGCTTACTATTGGCTGTTGCCATTTTATTTGAGATACATTGAGGATTAGTTCTGTTTTTAAATTCAACACCAGTTGACCGTAATGTGTGTTTTAGGTTAATGTAATTTATTCTGATTGTAGTCAATACGTTACAGGGGAGAAGTCTTTTTTGTTTTGTCGACTGAGGCATAATGTTCCATTTCAGATATTAAATCTTGAACTGTAGAAAATAAATTATATCTTATAAGTAATATGTATATTATTGGTCAACCTTGCACAGTGCCTGTTTTCCTCAGTGCCTACATGGAGAACTTCAGAAATGTACTGAAAGATAACAAACACACGTGGTGTAACATTGGGGCCGTAAATTGACCACTTTCACGGCTGTGTGACTGAGTTACCAGTTTTTGCTTTGTACTCAGACTGGTTAGCCTTGACCACTTGAAAGAGAAAGTAAACATTTCTAGGGTTATGCACTGGTTAAATCCTTTTATTAAAGCAAATGGAGCACGAGAAATGTGTTCACGTAGACTGGGATGATTGATTAATCTTAACTTTGCTTGCTGCATATTTATACACTGCAGTCACAAAATATTTTTGAAATATTATCACTAGATCTCACTCCAGAAGGCATTCGCACCGGCGTTATTCACGCTCCAGGTCACGATCACATTCACACCGAAGGCGATCTCGTAGTAGGTCTTATACGCCTGAGTATCGATCACGCAGAAGGAGCCGTAGTCATTCCCCAATGTCCAGCCGAAGACGTCATGCAGGAAGTAGAGTAGGTTATTGCATTGCGATTATATGTATAGTTTCACCTTATTCCTTCACAAGTGGATATGACTTGTAAGATTCTGAGGAATCAGAAGTAACTGTTAGCTGTTGAGTTTTAATTATGCAAATTCTCTTTGAATTTGGATGTGATCTACTGAAGAGTGTCATTTCTTGGAAGTGTGATTTCACTGAATGCAAAACAACTCTTGTGACTTTGTGGTGATTTTACACAAGTGAGTGGCCATTTGTCTCTAGACAATTGTGTGCATCTATAGAATATAAATTTAATTACTTTGCTAGTGTATAACGTTCTGGGACATCATTAATGTAGCAAAAACTAAACTTGAAAGTGTTATTCTAATGCAGTAGCATTTAAATTTCTTGCACTGCAGTTTTTTGGGAATTCCATCAACTGCTGGCTTGATGGCTACTGTTAACTTTGTCATCTTAAACCCTTGGATCTCATTTCATGAGCTGTCTAGGAGTTCAGTCCTTTAGCCGCAGTTGTGAAGTTTTCAATCTTGTCTAAGTTTATGGGCAGTATGCCACCTGATAGTGGAGCGTTCCACCTTTATGGGAGGGGGGAAAACTCATTCTGTCCCTCTTGTCCTACAGACGGGACATGTGTCAGCGAAACACGGAGCGTTGATAGTAGATGTGGAGAAGTCCGCTGCCAGGACTGCCCCATCGTCCCAGATGAAGGATGATTCCTGGAGGCGAACAGGATATGGGAAGAAAGAAGGGAAACTCGGTTCTCAAAACGTAAATTGAAAACTTACTTTCAAACAAGTTTAATTGTTTCCAGATATCTAATGGATGTGTTGTGCATTCAGTCTCTTTACAGCAACATGTTCAAAAAACTGTTGGAGAACTCACTATTCTGATTCTTAAAATCCACAAGTACGTAAATATCCAACAAGTTGCAGCTTAGTAATCTGCTGTGTCCCTGTGCTGTCACTCCTTACCCCATGTTAATCATGGGAATATTTCATAGGATCGTTGCACAGGATGAGGCTATTCAGCCCACTGTTTGCTGGCATTCTATAAAAGTAACTTAGTCTGCTCACCGTGTATTCCCTGTTGCCCTACATGTTTTTCTCTTCAGATAATGATCCAGTCCCTTTTGATTTGCTTCGAACTCCACATACTCAAGCAGTGCATTCCAGATTCAAGCTCTCCGCTATATAAAAACTTTATTCTGGTTCTTTAGCCAGACTTGCATTAAGTCTGTAATTCTTGACCCTTCAGCTAGAGGGGACCACATCTCCCCTCCTACTCTGTTCAGGTACCTCATAATTTTGAAGTGCTCTATAAGTTTTCACTAAGGAAAAGAACATTGAGGAGGGTGATGACATAGTTGTATTGTCTCGGGACAGATCCAGAACCCCAGGCACGTGATGACATTTGAATTCAATTTTAAAAATACAGAAAAAAAATTAGTATAATGGCAACCATTGTCGTTTTCATAACTCGTCAGAATCACTGATGTCCTTTTTAATGGAAGGAAATCTGCTATCCTTCTGGCCTGCCTTTGATTCTGGGTCCATTGCAATATGTTTGACTCTTCACTGCTGTCTAGGCAATTTGGGATGGATACCAATTGCTGGCCTAGCCAGTTGCACCCTCATCATGTAAAGAAATTTAAAAAAAAAACCCAGCTTCTCCAGTCTATCACAGCTCAGTGAGGCTCATTGATCTGAGCCAGGAGCTCAGACCTAGTTCATAAGCCTGAATGGCTTGTTCCATTGAAGTTCTTGAACCATAAGACTGGCTGAGCTTGGAATTGACTTATCTACCATTGTTGCAACAGTGTGAAATAACAGATGGCATTAGTCAGTTTCTGTGTGGAATTAACTTTACTCTTGCCCATTATGCAATTCAGCATGGTTAAATTAGGTACCTTCAGCTGCAGTTGATCATACGAATTTGATTCCTTCGATCACTTGAGTGACTTGCTTACAGTTATGTGAGCAAATCCTAATCAAGCTATTTTGCTGCTAAATACTAGGATTTTGTAAAGTTTTTTTTAAAGCCAATTCACTTACCAGTATAGTGGTAGAAAGTCCGTTTATCCCACTTCTTCCTTCTCTCTGTCCTCTCCTCCCCTCCCCACTACCGCCCCCAGAAAGCCCTCATCGTATATCATTTAAGTGACAAATAATATTGTGATAGAAGGTTAATACTTAGCATTTCAAATTCAGGATCGAATTGGACTGAAGTTTTTATCTACTTGTGGTTTATTGTGGCAGTATGAGAACCGTGGCAGGAATAATCTAGAGATAAAATTATTGACAGATGCTGTATTGAAGGAACCCTGAGTACGCCAATATTGAATTTGTAGAGTGTGGTCATAGAATACTGTCGTGAAATTGATTATTCACGCTGGACCACAGTGGTAGGATCTGTTCCAGTATTTGAAATCTAAATTAGTATAGTTCTGTTTAAAATAAACTGCCTTTGAAGATGCAGGATGGGGTTCTCCGATAGTAACCCTCACTGCCCTTGTTCTGATGAATCTCCCCGAGTAGTTGTAGGTTTCTGTATAAACATTGCACTGATACCTGTACAAAGTGTTGATACTGCACCAGAAGATAGAAAGTTATTAGTTTGGGGACTTGCACACCGTTTGGAACGAGTTGGAAAAAGTAGGATTTGAAAATGTTAATTTGTAACAGTGAGGCTCAGTTCCAAGTTGTTTGAGGATTAAGACGTTTAGACAGCACATTGAAAATTTGCAACAATTGTACTTGGCCCAAATTGAAAGTTTGAATATGTTTGTGTTGAAGTTGGCGTATGCCGTTACAAATTTGAGCATTGACAGGTGTTCCTTTAAAGATTTATTTTTAAGGCTTCAGATTTCATATACATACCTCCTTTAATGGAGTGTTTACTTTGTTTTGGGTTTTCAACTGTGGCTTGTTGGTCAACCACTATGGAAAATTAGAAGATCAGCAAATTAATAATACCATGCCTATCCTTTAAATGAGCATTAAGCACTAATGTATTGATGTAATCCTAAAATGAAAGGCATTATTGATTCTCTTCACAGGTGACTTTGTATGTAGTCGAACCTGATTTCTGGGAGATGAAATTTATTGAAATTGATCTTTGGAGGATTCAGCATCACTAAATTCTTCAGAGCTATTCGTGCATTGTTTTTTCAGGCTAATCCAGATCCAAACACTTGCCTAGGTGTTTTTGGTCTTAGTTTGTACACCACTGAACGTGATCTTCGTGAAGTTTTCTCTCGGTATGGGCCATTGGCTGGAGTCAATGTTGTCTACGATCAAAGGACTGGTCGTTCACGAGGATTTGCATTTGTTTACTTTGAAAGACTGGAGGATGCTAAAGAGGTAATCAGAAAGTTCTCCAATAACATCAAAATTAATTTTGTTACTTCTACTTATATGTATTGACTTAATTTTCCCCTGGTTCCTTTTTGATATGAAATTGTGTAGCAACTTCCCTTGTATGTTTAATGAGTCGATGTGCTTCAGTACATTCTGTCCATTAAGCCGCTGGGAACTTGGTACTATTATTTGAATATGATTTTATTAGGTGGAGGCAAATTCAAACTAAAGTTTGGATTTTAAAATGTCTTTCTGCAAGGCAATGGAGCGTGCAAATGGAATGGAACTGGATGGTAGACGAATTCGTGTTGATTATTCCATTACGAAGAGGCCACACACTCCCACTCCTGGGATTTACATGGGACGACCTACTCAGTATGGATAAGCAACTTCAGCCATTCTTTTAAGTGTTGTTTTAGTTTGTGTTCCTTTTGCTCATTGTTCCTTTTATTTCATATTAGCAGTAGTGGTGGAGGTGGTGGTGGAGGACGTCGTCGCGATTCGTACTATGATCGAGGTTATGATAAATATGATCGCTATGATGACCGGGACTATGATTATCGATACAGGTAATGTATTTTAGAATATAAATTGTTGTAGACTGTCAACTTGTAAAGCCAAATGTGTAATGTTTTTGAAAGGAGCAGTGTTCTTTCAGCATCCCCAACATGTATAGTTTAGTCACTTCATGGTGTGAAAGCCATCTGCTCATGTGATCTAGTTACTGGTGTTAGTGATTGCTGGCACATTCTGTTTCCAAGTCATTCATGGAGCCTGATGGCAATTTTATTTATTCATTCATGGAATAATGGTTGAGCTACAGGTTGAGCCTCATTTTGCACACCCATAATTGTCCTTGAGAAACTTGTGATGAACTGCAGCCTTGAACTGTATTAAGTTTTGGAGTATAGGTTCAGTGCTGTTAGAGGGGGTGCTCCAAGATTTTGACCTGGGATTATGAAGGGATGGCGATTGTGGTTCTAAATCCACATGATGTTTGGCTTGAGACTGATCTTGTAGATTACCCCACCTTCAAATAGGGAATGTTTGCGCACTGTAGCACTTGTACAGAATCTGTTGAGGATCATAACTTGTGTCTGCACAATTTCAGCATTCCTTGCCGCCTTCTGTAGCTTAGAATGTATCCTGTCCAGGCATGCTGACTCGTACGTGGAGATGTGTCAACCTTTTAAGGACCTGTAATGTCTATTTTTGTCTGCTGTACTATCATTATTTTCCCCTTTCTTACTTCTATGTAGGCAACATCGTCTACTGTTCTGAAACTGGATGCTAAATACTTGTTTAGTACCTTAGTTGTGTCCTGAAAGCGTGCGTTTGTTAACTGCTGATCTGTTTTCGTGTTCTATCTTAATCTTGAATGATGTGTTAATGCCTGCACACATTAGCAATGTAGATTCAAATGTGCAAATGGCACTGACTAGAGTAAATCCCTCTTCTTTTCTCCCCTCATACAAAGAGAGTACCAGAGATGCACTGTGCACCGAATCTTTTTTTAAAAAAAATTTTGATCACCAAATTAACTATTCTTTGAGAATCATATACTGAAGCCACCCAGTAAGCAAAGTCATCAAGGTAGCACTGGACTTCATGGTGTAACCATTCAGGAATTGTTTCGAAATTTTAGTGCCTCTGTGAAGCTGGACAAGGTCAGAAATCACGTGACCAGGTTATAGTCCAACAGGTCTATTTGAAATCACACGCTTTCGGAGCCCCTCTCTTCCTCATCTCAGTGAGAGAGTTTGTATTAGACACAATTTGTAAGTGAAAGATCAAAGGGTCACTTTGCTGATCAGGATGTATTAAACAAACCTGATATGCTGTTAAATCTTTAATCATTTAGAAAGTTTTAATTGATACGTACATGTAAATCCCCCAAATTCTTTTTGAGTCACTGCCCTGCGTGAACTAAAGGTTTTATCAGTGTAAAGAAGAGGTGATGCTGCTTAAGGTAGCTAAACCTTCCAATCTGTTTCATTATAGTAGACGACGATCACCATCACCCTACTACAGCAGAGGATACCGATCACGTTCGAGATCGCGATCTTATTCGCCACGTGAGTACTAAGTGTTAATTGCATTGCAGCTGACTTGAAATTGTATGTCAGAACATTGAAAAATAGGTGCAGAATAAGGTCATTTGGTGACTTCAAACTGCCCAGTATTCACACGATCAAACCCAATCTTTCACAGGCTCAACATCACTTTCGTGCCAATTCATCATAGCCCGAAACTCTGATATTGCAAAAGTCTATCAACTTGCTCTTTATGTACGTTTTGTGATGTCGCCTCTACACTGGGGTGAGCACTCCAAACATAATGTCCTCTGGAAGGAGAAATTCCTATGCACCTCTCTTTTAAATAATATCTCCTTATTTGGTGTCTCAGGGTTCCCTCTGAGGCCTGCATGTAGCAATGACTTCTGGAGCCAGAATTTTATTGTTGTGATCAATGTCAATTTGTCATCTCTGTGCAGCTTAAAGAGAATGTAGGTTACCTTTGTCTCCTGGTTTGAGATTCCCCCACTAGTGTCTTTTTCACATTTCCTTATCAAGTCTCAGAATCTTATATTGCATCTCATCCTTCTAATCGCTATTGAATAAAGGCCAAACATGTTTGCCATTCTTGATGAGTCAATCTTTTCATCCCATGAATCACTTTGTGAGCTGCCTCAAATGTCAGTGTATTCTTTCTTGAGTACTGGACTAAGAGTGCACAGTTGTCCAAGTGTAGCCTCAGCAATGCTCTGTACAGTCATAACAGGATTTTTGCTATTTTCAAGCCTCAACCCCTAACAATAAAGGCTGAAGTCCATTATCCTCTTGATTACTTCGCACCTGCATTCTAACTTTATCTTTTATGTGTAAGAACTCTGATCTCTATGTGCACTCTCTTTTGGGGTATCTCCGTTTAACTGATTTACTTAAAATTGTTCACGTTTTGATGCTTTGTAAAGTGCATAACGTAACTCTCCTGCCAAGTTTGTTGCCTACTCATTCAACCAGTCTATCCCCTTGGAGATTCTATGTGCTCCCATCGATTCTTAAAGTTACCAATTAAGCTAATTATAATTTCATTGTACAATTAAGTCATTTGATTACTGTGTTTTGCTTTGCAGGTCGTTACTGACCAGACTCCTCCTTGCTGGACGACTGTCTAAAGATTTTTAATCAATGTGTTAGTGACTTTTTTTGGGGGGTGGGGTGGTTAGGGTTAAGATTTTGGTAGTTGTGCATGATAGTTTCTATGGCTGTATACTGCTTTGGAAAGGCCATTCTAAAAGCCACTTGCTTGAACTTATGTAGTTCATAACCTGATATAAGAAAAGGACGGGGCTCAAAGTTCATGGTAATCTTTTAATTACCAAGTACTGGTTGTTTTTGAACACGCAAATGCCAACATTCATTAGTTTTGTGATGGTGTTTGATTTTGTCATGGGGTTGTATTTGCTGTTTGAAACTGTCCTAGAGTTCTGAGGTGTATTTTTTTTTATTCAAAGAAAGTCTGATGTAAACCTAGCAAAGATCAGTATATGCATTTTACAAAATAACTATTAAAAATGTACAGAAGGGTAACCAGTTGTGTAATGTCCTTCTGAAAGATTCTGAAAAAGCATTTTGCAACTTTGGAACCTATTGCTTTAAATGAGTATAAGTGGAATATTGACTTTCTGACCTAGATTGAAAATGTGTTGTGACAGAATTCTTTGTCTTCACAATTGTAAAGGAATACAAGGATTAAATTTTTGTTTTTAGTTAATTGTGTATTTCTACATTTTGATCTGCAAAGTAGATCCTGCACATCGAACAGCTATAATGTACAACAGTTGACTAAAAATTAAAGATGTCTTGGAGGGAGGTACTTCGGGTGTTACATGAATTGCTGTTGGATATCTGACGTAACTGTCAATAGTGGGGACAACTTCTTGAAAGAACAATTTATTTCTATTTGGAAAAAGAAGCACAGAAATTTCTCTTGGCCTTGCTTTTATAAACCTCCATGCAGAAACCTGGCCATAAAAATTTAATGCCCTGCTTTTAGACAGAGCATACAACCAACTGGTGACGTAGAATCAAATGCAGGAATACATTGTCAACAAAATTTTTATTAGATGTAGAGTTCCAATTTATGTTGAAAGATCCTGCAACAGATGATCAACGTAAAATTAATGTCAGGACAAAAATTACCATACATAGAGTTAATTACAAAAATTGAAGAGAAAATACTTAAAATCTGGTGCAAGGAGAAGGAAGCGAACAAAACGAATGGTGAAAAAGAGACTTGATGCTCAACAACTTAACGTTGTGTTCAACTTGAACTCTTGAGTGAAGATTGCCTGGTGAATCTTTGTATTGAGAACGACATATATCCACTATTAGATTCCCCCACCTGCATCCAGAGAGAATGGATCCTTTAGAAATGTGCTTCGCAATATATTAAAGCTTAACAGTTTTTTTTTAAAAAAGGCATTTAAAATCTGCCCTGTTTATACAGAAAATGTAAATTATTTCTTCAGATTGTTTTAGTTAATAAAGCATTAGTCTTGCCTCTAATTTCTCTGGACACAGCAGTGAAAATATATTTACTGTTCTCATGTTGAGATACAGGCTTATTTTTTAAAGTGTTCTCAACGTAATATTGTGTGGGATCAGTTGGCTGGTTTGTGATGCAGGATTACACCAATACCGTGGGTTCAAATGCCTCACCAGCTGATGTTACCATGAAGTACACTCTTCAACCTTACCCCTTTATCTGAGGTGTGATTGGGATTCTCAGGTTAAACAACCACCAGTTGTCTCACCCATGAGAGAGCAGCCCTATGGTTTGGTAAGACTACAGTCACTTCATAATGCCTTTTTAATCTAACAATAAGTGTTTAATTATTTGAAACCCCTATATAAAGTTGCATACTTTGTAGAATGTTGTGCTACAGCATCTCTAATCATGTCCCTAAGTTCTGAATTTCTTGTGTAAATTCATTTTATGAACTAAAACACACTGATCTTGAGTGAAACTCAGCTATCACATTGATTATTGTTTGGAAACTATATTTGAAAATATTGAACAGTGAGTGCATTCATCTTGCATTTTAAAACCCTTCAAATTTGTTCTCAATTTGGTAAGTTGGATTTTGCAAATTAGCTTAAAATTTTGCTCAAAATCAAGCAATGACTTGAGTTCTGTTAAATTTTATTGCTGTTGCTCTTGCTAAAGTGACTCCCAACAGAAATAAAGTAAATGAATCTTTCATGTATTTCAATCAAGTTTAACAATGTATCCCTAAAAGTTGCAAGTTGTAGAAAGTTTGTCCAATGCTAACTTTGATCAATCTCTAATCATTGATTTAATCTTAGGAATTGAGATCAGTTTTGTTGATAGAATCCATGTGCTAAGCAATCAGTACTCTTTTCCCCTCCAATGGTATAAACATCAGTTTTCCCTTTTGAACCAATATTCTTGCAAATTGTCTGAATGTAAAATGAAAAGCTTCTAAGTGTGTACTTCTGTATTTCCAAAGAACCATTAGAGATTTGTCTCTCAGCATCTGTAGACTGTTAGAATTTTCAGTTAATATTTTGTCTAGCCTTCTTCATCTTTTAGCAAGGCATCTCCATTGTATTTGGTAAAAACATAATTCTGTCCTAGATTTTTTTGGTATCCTTAACTCTTTTTCATACTTGTTGCATCTTTCACCCACTGTTAGCACCAGGTTTGTTCCCTTTTGAATTGGATGGAATTACTGCCCTGTATTTTCTCTTAAAATACTGTTTACAGCTTTAAATTTGAAATGTGCTAATTCTTGTCATCAGAACTCATGTACTGTTTGTTTTTTTGAGTAAGGTTCTGTATTGGCACCTGTATTTTCAACTTAGCTACTGGGTGATTCTTTTATTTTAACCTGCCTTTAACCACACCCTTGGCTGGTCTAATGCTGTGATGCAGATAACAAGTTGTTCAGCTCTGATGAAATCTTGTAAAGACTGCACTGCCCCCATATGTGTATTAAGTTTCTTTAAATAAACTAGTACTTTTGCATACACCATTCTACTGATAAGCACATTTCAGGTGCTCATCGCTGAATCTGTCTGTAATAGAAATGAGAGAATGAACTACCACCACTTCTGAATGTGGGCACCATTTAACTTGATCCAGTTTACTGATAACTTTCCATTGTGCATTGACTTCTTGTATTGAATCAGTGACCCCCATATCTCCTTTGTTACAAAATTGTGGGATAAATAGCATATAATCCAGGGTATTTCTGTCTTAAGCTCTTTAGGCTTGCCCTGCTTCAATTCTTGATGTGTTTACGTTCTTGTTCCCATATGATTGCCTTTTAAAGTGTTTGTACACTTGAAGTATTGTCAAGTTCTGATCACTGGTCCAAGCTGGTACCGGTCAGAGGAATTAATCTGCTGACAGACTTGCATAAGGAGAGTAGAGAAACTTGGTGATTTGAGTGCAGATACTAAAGGGAAGCATATACAAACTGGTAGGTCTTTATTTTTTCAAGGCTCTAAGGAGTTGAGTTGCATGAAGTTTTTGAGCATTCAATAGACTATGCAAGTTTTTTTTAAAGATATTAAGCGGAACGATACAGAATGAGTGTAGGCTCTTTGGTCCCTTCAGCCTGCTCTGGGTAGTTCTGTACTGCAATAATTGCATTCTTGTTTGACCTCACACCATAGAAAATCGCTATATATGTACAGCAGAAAGATCGTGTTATCCAAATAGCACCCACTATTCATCAGTTGCATTACAGCCAATTTGTGTTAACTAAACACATTAAAACAGAATTACCTGTAGGCTATTGGCTGACTTGGCACTCCTCCCATCTGCATTGCCGACCTTTCCCCATAATGAAAGCCCCTTGATTAGTAAGACAATCAATCTACCTTGACTTTAAATAGACACAAAGATATTGTCCCCAAAGCACACTGGCAAGGAGTTCTAAAGACCCCCTCTACTGTCAGCAGAAATTCCTCTCTATCTCCGATTTTAAATTGGCATCCCTTAATTCTGACACTTCGTTGTCAGTTCTAGGCTCTTTCATCATTCGTAGATTCATAATGTGCAGAAAAGGTCCTTCAGCCCTTAGAAGTCTGCACCAACATAACCACTGCGCTAGGTCCCATATCCTTGAAAGTTGTGATTTTTGAAGTACTCATCCAAATTTTATTACACTCTGAACGTTTCCAGCCTCCCATTCTAGATTCCTACCACCTAAGTTTTCCCCCAAAATCACATCTGAATCTCCTGCCCCTTAGCCAAAAGCAATGCCTCCCTCATGATTGACTTCTCCAGCAAGAGGATCAGCTGCTCTCTATTCAGTGTGTCCATACCCTTCATAATTCTAAATAGCTTAATCTCAATCATGCCCCCCTCAGACCTCTGCTTTAAAGAAAGCAATGCAAACTTATCTAGTCCCTTTATACCTCAATTTATCCAACCCAGACAACATCCTGTTGATCCTCTGTACCCCCATTACTGCTAGCACCTTCCTGTAGTGAGATGACTAGAAATGCACAATACACCAGTTGTGGTTGACTAATGTTCTTATACTGTATGCCATAACTGCTGAAAGCAAGTGACCCATACAGCCATCTTTATCCTATTCACATGCTTTGCTACAGGGATCTGAATAATTACCCCAAAATCCTTCTGTCCCTCTTAAGATACCTAGTGTTCTGCCATTCATTAAACACACCCTTTTTTTCTTTCCAAGTGCATCAGGGTTAAATATCATGGGCCCATCTGACACCCATGTCTTCCTGTAACCTACGACCATCTTTGCTATTAACAATTCTACTAATCTTAGTGTTGTCTGTAAATTTGCTTAACAATCTCCCCATGTTTTCATCATCAGTTTAATAAGGATCCCAGTGTTGATCCTTGTATACTACTGGACACTGGCTTCGAGTCACTCAAACAGCCTTCTACTACCACCACCTTTCTTCTATTACTAAGTCAGTTTCTGATGTATTTTACCAAGTTTCCCCTCTATTCCATGTGCTTTAACCTTAGCCAGTATCCCATGTGGGAGCTTGTCCAAACTTTGCTAAAATCCATTACGATCTGCATCAACTGAACTTGCTTCACCTGCAAACGATCACTAATTCATAAAATTCTAACAAATTTGTTAGGCATGACCTTCCTCTCTCAAAGCTCTGCTGACAATAGCAGCTCAGTGATTAGCACTGCTGCCTTGTAGCGCCAGGAATTATGTTTCAGTCCCACTCTCTGGCAACTGTATGGATGTATGTTACATGTTCTCCCCGTCTATGTGGTTTCTTCCCACAGTCCAAACGTGCAGGTTGTGGGTAGATTGTCCATGCTAAATTGCCTGTAGTGTTCAGGGATGTACAGATTAGGTGGGTTAGAAGGGGGTGTGTCTCGGTGGGAAGTTCTGAGAGTGGGTGTGGACTTGTTGGGCCAAGGGGCCTGTCTCCCCATTGTAGGGATTTCATGATTCTATGACTATCCCTGATTAACCCATGCCTTTCAACTATGTACTAATTTGCTCCTTCAGAATTTTCTCCAATAGTTTCCCTTTTAAATGTACCTACAATGGAAGGCTTTCAAAGCAAATGACTTTGGATGGCAATTTTAACTACGAGAAACTCTACTACCACGAGGGGTGAATGGATGAGGATTGATTTAGTCAAGAAGATTCCAGTCACATTGGCTTTCATTGGAAGCAAGCTTCCTAACATGACCAGAATTTAGTGATTTTCAGCCAGAGAGGAGGAAAAATACTTTTAAGATTAAATTAAGCTGAGATGGTTTGGAAATGTTAATTTTGGTAGAAACCAGTAAAGTTAACTTTTTAAACTTATTCAAGATCTTAAAGGTGAAGTTTCAATATTCCATTGTTCAGAACAAAGATTTTTTTATGGTTGAGTCAATCCATGCAAATATTTAATAACCTATACAGTAACACCCAGAATTACCTGAAACCTTTTTATTAAAAATCCATTATAAACAAATTACACACTAAATGGTGTAAATTAACTTATTTATTAATTAAATTAATTAATTTTAAAATAGTTGTAAATTAATATCGTAAGCCACAGGTAGGTCACTTAAATGTAGTTACAATGTTCTTCTAAGCTTACTTACAAAGAATTTCAGTTCCTTTTCTAGACTGGAATTTGATTCTTCTACTTGAAAGCACGCTCATATTTTTCAATGTGTACTCTGTATATACATAAAATTTCCCAATGCATACAAATCCCCATTATCTCCCTAGGATTCCACTGCAACCCCATACGGACATTTTTTCTTTAGAAAATGCTCTAGAAATACTGGTACATTAATCATTAAACCCTGTTATGCATAGACCAAAACCCATATCCCACCAGTTCAATGATGCTAACATTTAAAAACTCACGCCTTATAACGCAAGTGGATGACATCCCATTTCCTGACATTGAACCTGATTTGCTAGTTTTGTCTATTGATGCCCCATTGTGACTATAGAGTCTATTTTATATAATTTTTTAAAAAATGAGTTGCACCTCATGTTGGCAAGCTTGGATAGATGGATATCCAATCCATATTGAAGTTGACAAATATTGTGAAAAGACCAGGCACCAGATGAAACCAATCTCCATAATTTACAATGTCCTTAAGGTAACTACCTCCTATGTCTCATCTGCAAGTTTTAATATTGTGGGCTTATACATAAACTCACATCCCAGTATAAAGGTCCCTGCACTTAATGCAAGGGTCATATTTAAATCCCACCATCCTAAAATATATCCTAACTTGCCAGCACCCTATCAGGCTTCAATTTGATGGAGTGTCCGTTGTGAAGTACCATACAACCACATCAGCAACACTCCTGATTTGTTTGGGGTGTGTGGAATATTCAACCAATAAGAACTAAAGTGCAGGAGTAAGGTTCAGCTTAATTTGTAACCTATCTGCCAGTTTGCCATGGGGCTGTGTCAAGATTGTGGATCATTTAGTTCCCTCATGTTTGCATTCAGCATCAATAAAAATGAATTATGGGCTAATCTTGCAAGCATTCTGTCATCCTCCACAGTAACATTATTCTGTTAAGTGTTGCTCTGTTTAGAACTACCAACAAGGAGTGGTATTCTTAAGATCATGGTAGAGACCCTTGTTTTTCCAAACATTTTGAAGTGAAATCAAACGCAAGGCACTAAAAAGGAAACTGTGCTAGTGAACAGTTCTCTTTGCTAGGAGTATCCAATCATTTTCCTATTGCAAGGCCCAAATTAATTTCTGGATTTCTCTAGCTTTTTGTCTAAATAAGATCTTTTCATGCCGTGCTTCAGAGTTCCATTCTTTACGTTTTCTGCAGAGCCTCAAAGAATTTGCAAGGATTGCCAAATAGAATTTTCCTCACCTAAACCTCTGCTGTTTGCTAAGTAGATTGTTTGTATACATGAATTGCCTCAGCCAAGATTACCAAATTTCAGAAGTGATGCATGTGGTTTGTAAAATGCAAGCTGTTTCTTATCATTTTAGTGTATTCCTTGCTAAAGATGAAGCAGTTAGCATGCATGGTGGAGTACTTGGGCGCGATGTTTCTCTGGCAAATTTTTAAGATTGGGTTATGTGTAGGCCACCCTACAGACTAAAAATGAATGCAAATAGTAAATTGGGCCTATTCTAAATTTCCCTTGCATTTTCTACTGTGTAAAATGGGTGCTAGAGCATCAGTTAGGAGCATGACTCAAATTGTGCTTTTTTAACTTGTTTCAGTATTTAAGTCTCAATGAAGCCCAACTTCCACAGTCTAAAACCTCAGCACATGATGGAATTGCCTGCTGGTATCCTTCAAAACTGATTCCACTGGTAATGGGCTTGGGAGTCAGAGGGTCATGATGGACATACTTTGGGTACAGAAAGAGAGAGAGAACTGTGATGTATCAGTTATATAAGGAGGAGGGGGAGACTGAAATGTTATTCTCTTGGAGCTGCCAACTATATACTGTTGGTTCATCAGGTCCCATTGAGAGTTAAGTTTAAGATAATGAAGAAGAAGGATTTAACAAGAATGAAAGGAAACCTATAAAGAATATAATCCAGGAACAGTGAAAAGCATTGGCAATGAATGACTGGGTCAGCCAAAATCAGATTCGTAGATGGTGTGCACCAAAGCTGAAATTGTGCATTATATATTCAGCATATCTTATATCAATTTGAAGCAGGGATAGGCCATCCAACGCCTTCAGCCCAGTCTGCCATTCAATCAAATCATGGCCGATCTGATTATTCTACATTCTTGCATATCCCTTACAACATTTGACCTTTTGTGTTAAGAGCAAGTGAGGATTCTCCTTCTATCATCTTTTGAGGAACAGAGTTCCAAAGGTTCGGTCCTCTCTGAGGAAAGAAAATTCTTATCAGTGTCTTAAATGGGCAACCCCTTATTTTGAAACATTCTCCCACATCCACCATGTTAAGCCTTCTGGATCATATATATTCAAGTTGTCATCCCTAGCTACAAGCCTATTCTGTTAGCCTTTCCTCATAAAAGTACCTGCCCATTCCAGGTATGAGTCGAATAAATCCTCTCTGAACTGTTTCCTATGTATTTACACCTTTAGATACAAAATCAGTCCTGTACACAGTAGTCCAGATGTCTCCCCAGCACTCTGTACTATTTAAGCATAATGTCCCTTCTTGTTTGCTCAATTCCCCTTGCAATAATAAAAATAATTTACTAGCTTGCCTCATTACTTGCTGTACCTCGTTTGTGATTCATGCATTACAATACCCAGATCCTCCTCCAACTCAGATCTCTCCAATCCCTCACTATTTAGATATGATTCCCTACTATTCTTCCAAATGTACAAATTTACAGTCTTCCATAATATACTCCATTTGCAAAATCATTGTCCTCATTTTGTCTATATCCTTCTGCATTATTCTTATGTACTCTTTACAATTTGTATTCCTATCTATGTTAGTGTAATCAGGAAATTTAGCAATCATATGTCTGATTCCTTCATCTAGGTCATTTATAAAGCTGACAGCCTTGCACTGATTGCTGTGGCACATCAATTGTTAAACTATATCAACGAGAAAATGACCCGTTCATGTCTTTTCTCTATTTTCTGTTAGCCAGTCGTAGAGTCATAGAGTTATACAGTACAGAAACAGAACCTTTGGTCCAACTCCATGCCAGGCAGACATCCTAAATTAATCTAATCCCATTTGCCAGCATTTGGCCCACATCCCTCTAATCCCTTACTATTTTTGTACCCATCCAGCTGCCTTTTAAATGTTGTAATTGTACCAGCCTCCACCACTTCCTCTGGCAGTTCATTTCCACCCATGCACTACCTTGTGTGTGGAGAAGTTGCCCCTAAGGTCTCTTTTAAACCTTTTCCTCTACCCTGGAACGCCTCTACCCTGGGGAAGTGACTTTGGATATATGCCCTATCCATGCCCTTCATGATTTTATAAACCCCTATGAGGTCACCCCTCAGCCTCTGATACTTCATAGAAAATAGCATCAGCACATTCAGCCTGTCCCTATAGATCAAACCTTCCAACCCTGGCAACATCCTTGTAAATCTGTTCTGAATCCTTTCAAGTTTAACAACATCTTTCCTATAGCAGAGAGACCAAAATTGAATGCAATATTCTGAAAGTGGCTGAACCACTGTCCTGTACAGCAACGAAATAACATTTCAACGCCTGTGCTCCAATAAAGGCAAGTGTACCAAACACTTCCTTCACCACCTACTTGACTCCACTTTCAAGAAACTACGAGCATGCACCCAAAGGTCTTTTTGTTTGGTAATACTCCCCAGGACCTTTCCATTAAGTGTGTAAGTCCTGCCCTGATTTGGCCTACCGAGATATAGCACTTCACATTCATCTAGATTAAACTGCCACTCCTTGGCCAATTAGTCCATCTAATCAAGATCCCATTGGAGTCTGAGTAAATGGACTGTAAAGGACCTTCTTCACTGTCCATTACACCACCAATTTTGGTGTCATCTGCAAAGTTACTAACCACACCTCCTATATTCCTATCCAAATCATTTATATAAATGACAAAAAAAAACACTGTACCCAGCACCAATCCCTGCGACACACCACTACTCACAGGCCTCCAGTCCGAAAAACAACTTTCTACCACCACCTGCTGTCCCCTACCTTCAAGCCAATTTTGCATCCAGGCAGCTTGTTCTCCCTGGATTCCATTGCCAACCAGGCTACCATGGTGAACATTGCTGAAGTCCACATAGACAATGTCCACTGCTCTGCCTTCAACGATCTTCTTGTCACTTCTTCAAAGAACTCAGTGAAACAGGACTGATTCATGATCATCATTAGATTCTTAATTCCAGATTTTTTTTTTGATTGAATTCAATTCCACTCTCTTCTGGGATAGCTGGAACTCAGGTCCCCGGCACATTACCTGGGTCACTGGATTCACAGTCCAACTACAATACTACTAGGCTGTCATCTCATCAAACCAATATTTACAATTACAGAAGAGTTTGGTACACCCAGACAAGCACTGCCAGTCCATCACTGAGCTGTACAGCTCCTGACACTTCATGCTGTCATTACAGACAGGGCAAAATTGGGTTCTGGAGGTCCTGCTGGATGGGGTGGTACACAGGCAGGACTTCCTCTTCCCTTAGCACCATTAGAAGCCACGACACCCGATCATGCCAGCCTAGTTTAAAGCACTCAGTCATCTGGAGGAATGCACAACATTGTAGGGAGAAGGATAATGTCCTTCTCTAGTCTGTCCAGGGTAATTCCACAATCTTCAATCTGATTCCTGACATTTATCAATGTCTACTATCGTATCTTCAACACACTCTCATTGATGCCTGCAACATTTTCCCTTATTTACTCCAACCACTGAAACCACTAGACCTGCACAGTTCAGTTACTTGGTCAGGTCACCCTACACAGTAATAGCCATGCCACACACTTTTGTCTACTGTACTACCTGTCTCTCTCTCGCTCATTCCATGAGGAGATATGCCCACAGAGGACAGAAAGAGTCAAGGTGGGTGCTGTGGGGGGATCCTGACTGTCGCTGTCCTGAGCAGCCAGTCCTGGACTGGTTTCACTCCTGACTTATTATGCTTACTATTCTGGGCATGTCAGATGCCAATGTCTGTGTACATGTGGGTATGGTGACAAATGGATTTCAATGTAGGCAAATATGAGGTCATCCACTTTGCAACCAAAAAGTTATCAAAATCTTGGTGGTAAGTGATTATAATATGGAGATAAGGAAACTAGTTAAAACAAAAGTGTCCCAAAATTCAGTCAATTTTATCACAACTGGGATTCTAAGGCAAAATAACACATGCACTTTCTGTTATCATGTGGTTTTATGGCAAATAAGATCAAAACAAATTATTCCTGACTTAGGTCAAAAATTCAAACTGCATTAAAAAAGGTAGGCAGCAGATTGTGCAAATTGTGGTAGATTCAGTTCACTGAACCTGTAGTACTGATTCACAGAAATAAACACAGAATATTTTGAATCCTAGATTATAGTTTACAACAGTCTCTATTACATCTTATGCCACTGTTGTTAGCAGCTGTCCGGTACAAATAGAATGTAGATTACAGAGACAAAGATAGCAAGATTTTGTTTTGTATTCTTAAAACTATTCAGAATTGCACTGAAAAAGCTTTTCACTATATTTTACTTTTTTCCCCCTCACTAAAATCCATTTGATAATAATTCATTCATTCATTCATTCTAGTATCTGTTGTTTTTTCCAACTAATATTCTGAATTACATTTCACCAGTGCAGCTTTAACATACAGAATGTGCAAAGTAATTACTTTGGGTAAATAATCCTAATAAAGTTTATTTGCACATGGAAAACTTTGAGCATTTGCTCTGTTCATTCAAACTCCCTTATTTCTGGATAATCTTCTTTGCAGGTACGTTGGCCACAATGAAGGCCTCCACTTATCAAGCGGTGTTTCTCATCCCATTGAACTGCTTTAAGGTGTTCATATAAACATTAAAGTCGCTGTGACTTTTTTTTGTTCTGTAGTTTCTTCAGCAGAGTTCTATTTAACAAAATAAGCAACACGGTAACCATTTGAGCCTTCTTGAAAAATCTATTGAAAGAAGGTCTCCTGTCACAACTTGCAGTTAACAGAAATTACTTCACACCATGAGTCAAAACATGCATTCATTTGTATAGCACCTTCAGATTACTTCAAACAATGTCCTAGTTGATGCGTTCACTTTCAAGCAACCTGATATTGCTCATGGTCTGTGCGCCATGAGCATGTGCACACTTATTTAACGTAACACCAAATGTCACATGATCACACAAAGAAAGTAAAGGTGCTTTTAAAGAAGATTCATGTACACCGACCGCAAAGAAGTTTTAAATCCAAATTATTCTTTTTATTTTGAATAACATATTGTTGGTTAATTTATTTCACTTTACTGACTATGCTGAATGTCATGATTTTCATTAATTAAGAGTTTATGCTGTTCACGATTTAAAGGATATAGGACAAGTGCATTTATATGGATTTAGGTTAGTTATGATTCTAATGAATAACAAAATAGTTTCAAAGAGGTAACCAATCTACTCATATTCCCTGGACTCAAAATCCAATGGGGTTCCCCTGCGCTCATTGCATAGAAATCGTTGAAGCACACACCAGGGACCCAGGTTCGATTCCACCCTCAGGCCACTGTCTGTGTGGAGTTTGCACATTTGTCCTGGGTGGGTTTCCTCTGGGTGCTCCAGTTTCCTCCTGCAGTCCAAAGATGTGCAGATTAGGTAGATTGGCTGTGCCAAATTGCCCATAGTGTGTAGGGATGTGCAGGCTAGGTGCATTAGTCATGGGAAATGCAGGTTTACAGGGATAGGGTGGGGAAGGGGATGCTCTTTGGATGGTCAGTGTGGATTTGATGGGCTGAATGACCTGCTTTCACACTAAGGATTCCTATGTTTACTTGTCAAAATGGGCATGACTTTGTGCACAATTTGTGCCAGAATGACCAATTTCATCCAAAGCAGAAACATGGCCCCATAAATGAAAAATACAGCCTTGCATCACCATCGTGAGTAGTGTAAGGGAAGGCAATTGGTGTAACATTAAAGGCTATATGCTTCTTTGTGCTATCATGGTTTGTATTCACAAGTATACTGTAAATACCATGTGTAAATACAATTGTATTGAGGAACCTCAGAATGCAACATGGCTAACTGGAAAGAACTTGGAGCATTATTGCATTTTCTGTAATGTCTAATTTAAAATGTCATTGAATGTGCTTTTACAAATGTTATGAATAAAGTGTATTTTGGGTGGAAAGCAAGCTATATTTCATAGCTATGCTAAGGAGTAACTATTTTGTTTGGAAAGACATGGAGTTCCCAACTCTGCTTGTCTTTTCAAAGTGCGGCATAGTCATAAAATGTCAGATTTTCACATTCCAACAAGAAGTAGACCAGAGAAGATGGGTATAAAAAGTGTTCTAGTGTTTTCACTCACATGAAAGTGTCCTGTACCCTACTGTTTCTAAAATATTGAATAAGAAACAAGAATTGCAATATAAAAACAAAAGTCTGGCTTCTTTTTGTACCTGTTTTCTCGTTTTGCATTTCATGATGATAAATTTGTATGTTGTGAGACAGTGATCATTGCAAAAGGAGCAAACAGATGATTACAGGTATCCTCATTTTACTCACCCAGCAGGCTGAATGTTTAATCCGCATTATGGCTGAGGTCAAAGCATCAGAATATTTATAGCAGCTCATGTGCCAGTTTCCCCGCTCCATCCCACCTAAAAGCAACTTTTGAGGAGGTGTCATTGGGGCAGTTAGCCAATTAGGTTTGTTAAGAGTATTGTTAACTTCAATTAAACGTTACTGACTGTGGTTTACAAATGGTCTCCAGTTTCTTCCATTGGTAGTGACTGGTTTAGGTACCCATAGGAGGGTATCTGTTAGCTGGCTAAAGAGCCATTGCTCTATGGAGACCTTGAGCCCTCCTTGTCTGCTGAGGTGTGTGAGCATTAAAGGTTATCCTTGGAGACAGCCCTCTCCTCACTACTGCTTGAATGCATGAACCATTTTTTGTAAACTTAAAAGATCAACAATATTGCAGAGAGGATGTGTCCACATTGAAATGTCCTTTCCTTTACTTTGGTGTCACTGCAGTTGGCTGCTTCTCTCAGGCTGCAAGGTCACTGATTGACCCTCAAGTATCGAGAGCCTGCCCACCAACCCTAATCAGCTGGAAAGCCTGCCTCCATGCAAATTAAGGATTCCGCTAACAATTCCAGTATTTGAGTGCTTCAGCATTCCAGAAACAGTCTTGATTTCTGTTTCTTCCCACCCCTATATTGTGTAATATGGCAAACATAGTCATCAAACACCAACTTGAGGGTCAATCAGTGACCTTGCAGCCTGAGAGAAGCAGCCAACGGCAGTGACACCAAAGTAAAGGGAAGGACTTTTGTTCAAGAAACAGTGTACCATTTTCTTCCATTGTCTGTGTAAATTAAAAAGAAAAATCAAGTTTTTAACTTGTGAATGTGGAATAAGAGAGTTCTTTGGATGTTTTTAACTAAAAGGTGACTTTTTTGCAGCCAGCTTTTATGGTCAGTGCATCGAATACTGGAGTTGGAATGTCATTTGTGGTTATACAGGACATTGGTGAGACCACTTTGAGAAAACTACATTTGGTCCTGCTATCGGAAAGATGTTGTTAAATTTGAAAGGGTCCAGAAAAGATTTACAAGGAAGATGTCGGGATTGGAGGATTTGAGCTTCTGGGAGAGGCTGAATAGGCTGGGGCTTTTTTTCCCTGGAGCATTGGAGGCCGAGTGGTGACCTTGTAGAGGTTTACAAAATCATGAGAGCATGGATAGGGTGAATAGCCAAGGTCTTTTTCCCAGCGTGGGGCAAGTCCAAAACTAAAAGGCATAGGTTTAAGGTGTGAGGGGAAAGATTTAAAAAGGACTAAAGGGGCAAATTTTCATGCAGAGGGTGGTGTGCGTACAAAACAAGCTGCCAGTGGAAGTGGTGGAGGTGGGTTCAATTAAATTAAAAGGCATCTGGACAGGTATATGAATAGAGATAATGGGAACTGCAGATGCTGGAGATTCCAAGATAATAAAATGTGAGGCTGGATGAACACAGCAGGCCAAGCAGCATCTCAGGAGCACAAAAGCTGACGTTTCGGGCCTAGACCCTCTCTGATGAAGGGTCTAGGCCCGAAACGTCAGCTTTTGTGCTCCTGAGATGCTGCTTGGCCTGCTGTGTTCATCCAGCCTCACATTTTATTATCTAGGTATATGAATAGGAAAGGTTTAGAACGATACAAGCAAAATGCTGGCAAGTAGGGCCAGGCCAGATTGGGGCGCCTGGTTAGCAGATACAAGTTGACCGAAGGTCTGGTTTCCGTGCTGCATCATTCTATGACTCTTCATCTTATTCCAAATACTTGCCCTGGTTTATTTGATAAAGTTGCTGATGGCCACCAGAGGGTGCTCTTGAATTGATGTTCACTTTAATAAGCTCCTTTAATGGGTTGTTAGAAAACAGCCGTCTAATTGGCCAGTTGGGAACGATGGCCATGGCTGGAACTAAAGGCATACCCAGAAAGGTATTCTGGAATCCGGTGTTTCAGAGGCAGGTCTGAGGGGCTAGAGTAAAGAGGCTGGGGCCTGGGGAATGGTTAAAGTAGGGCTGCCCCCAAAGGATTCAGGGATCCTACAAAAAAAATTTTCCATCTCCCTTTCATCATTTAAGCTCGGTGTGACAGATTTAAAACAGAGATAGGAGAAATTGCTTCTCTCAAAGGGTCGTGAATCTGTGGAGTTCAATATCCTTCCCCCCTCTCCCCACCAAAAAATGGCTGTCATAGATAGCAGAGTGGGCTTGAGGGGCTGACCTGACTCAGAACATTAACTCTATTTTTTTCCTTTACAGATGCTGCCAGACCTGCTGAGCTTTTCCAGCAACTTTGTTTTTTGCATGCAGTTAACATTTCCAGACTTTACGCGTGGTGTGGAGATCTCTCCACTGCAGGTACAATACCGGGATGAGGGGTTAAAGTGGCCAGTGATGGCCACATGGGCCTCAATAGGCACCAGGGGAAGGTGTGCCAGCCACGCACATGAAGTGTGAGGAATGGTGGTGAGGGATGGATGGGTACCTGCTTGATTTTAGGAGCCCATCACCTTCAAACCTGCTGACAAAAGTGAGTGAAATCAAACCCACAGTGGAAAAGAATGGGAGATGGGAGAAAATGGTTTGTTCTCCAGTATGTTTTAGTTTCCTGGACTAGATAGTCAACTTTATCTTCCAATCTAACTAGGGATTTATTTTCAACATGGACAAGATGCAAGAACCAGGAATCTTTCAAAAGAATAAAGCTACAAGATTTCAGTTTTGAACAAACAACAATAAACTTTACTGTACAATGTTAGAACAGTAATATAACCTGCAACGTATGTAAAAGTTACTTTTGATGCCCAGAAGTAGATATTATTGTCTGTGATTAAATACCCCAGACGACACATCAAAAAGCAAATTTGATCAAAAGCAATCCAATGGATTCCTCAACAACTCCTCTGCCCCACAGATGTCAATACCATATTGGCTCATTTAAACTCATTGAACTTCAAGCTTGCAATTCTTCACTCCTGCCAATCTAGCCTTGAAACATTCTGTTAAGAACTATTCCAGCACATCGACTGCCACAATAACTGTTCCCATTCTGCTCGATCACATTGTTTTGCTGCATCAACACTCCCACAGACTCTGGAAGCTATACTTGCTCAGGTTCACAGTTCAAGCTTTTCCATAAACAGCAAACTTCAACAAGTCAGTACAATTGGAGGACTTTGCTGAGAACTAGACTTGTTAAGCTGCATCAAGCAAACACTGCTGTGGGCTTTTCAACCCATGTTAGTGTCCTTGCTAACTGTTCATTGGGGATTCTCAGAATAAACTAAAAATACAATGTCAAAGAGAGTCATTCGACACATTGAGTCCACGTTGACCCTCCAAAGAGCATCCCACCTAGATCCAACCCCTCCCGTTTACCCTGCATTTCCCAAGGCTAATCCACTTAGTCTGGATACTATGAGCAATTTAACATGGTCAATCCATCTAACCTGCATGTCTTTGGACTGTGGGAGGAAACCGCAGCACCCAAAAGTAAACCCATGCAGACACAGGGAGAACTTGCAAACGCCACACAGTTGCCCAAGGATGGAATCGAATCCAGGTCCCTGGTGCTGTGTGGCAGCAGTGCTAGCCACTAAGCCACCATGCTGCTCTCATTAATTTGGGTTTGGGGCTGTGAATTGTGAGCTAAAGATGATATTGGACTGTGATTAACAGCTTATATTAAAGGAAAAACATACCAAACAAGCCTTTTATTTGTGAGACCAGGCCTGGAAGGTAATTGCGGGTTGGTTCCTTGCCAAAGAGTTCTACAGATGCTTCATCACCAGGGAAGAGCATTATGTTTAAATAGGTAGCAGAAGTTGGCTATGCACAAGGTCAGTACCTGGGAATAGGTTCCAGCGACTCTGGAAAAGGCCTTGTCCTCAAACAAGTGGTGGATGTTGAACAGTAACTGGTACCTTGTGGAAGAGACGATCAGTCTGTCAGGGAGTGGTCAGAGTCTGAATTGGGTTTTTGACTGTGTTTTCTATGAAAAAAGAATCTAGCTGTTGATGCTACAGAAGATTTTAAGATTTGAAACTTCCCTGCCTAAACTCCCATGAGCAGCTCTAGGAAGCACAAAGAACAAAGAACTGAATTATAAGTATCAAAAACAAAGTTGCTGGAAAAGCCCAGCAGGTCTGGCAGCATCTGTGAAGGAAAAAACAGAGTTGATGTTAACTCTGTTTTCTCCTTCACAAATGCTGCCAGACCTGCTAAGTTTTTCCAGCAACTTTGTTTATGTTCCTGATTTACAGCATCCGCAGTTATTTCGGTTTTTAGATTATAAGTATTACTGCCATTATCTGTGTCAATCAGAGAGGTAATCAAGAAACCATCATCTGTGCCTGTGGTACAATGCATTATGAAAACACTTAAGTGATCTAGTTTGTTATTTTCTTTTATTCATTGTTTATCTTTCTGTCTTTTGTGTGCACGGAGCTGAAAACAAAGAATTTTGGATTTATAGCACAGACTTGGTTGTGAGGGTTTCTGTCTCTACCACTCATAGAAGCAGTGAGTTCCAGAGTGCCAATCACCCTCTGGACGAGAACAATTTCCCTCACATTCCCTTTAAACCACCTGCCTTTTATCTTGAATCTGAGCCTCCCCCCTCCCTCCTTTGTGATATTGATCCTTCCACCAAGGTAAAAGTTTCTTCCCATCTACCTAACTAGGCCTCTCATAATTTTATACACCTCAATCATATCGTCCTTCAGTCTGCTCTAAGGAAAACAACTCCAGTCTATCCAATCTCTGAATAATTTAAACTATCGAGGCTAAGCAACATCTGAGTAAATCTCTACTGCTCCCTCTCCAGTGCAGTTACATCCTTCCTATAATGTAGATTCCAAAACTGCTCACAATACTCTAGCTGTGTCCTAACCAACTTTTTATACAGTTCCAGTTCATAATCTCCCTTGTCTTAAACTCTATCACTTGGCTAATAAAGGCAAATATCCCACGTGCCTTCTTAACCACTTTACCAACCTGTCATGCTACCTTAAATGACTGACGGTCATGCATACCAAGGTTCCTTTGATCCTCAGTGCTTCCTGGGCCCCTACCATGTTCGTCATGTGTTCTCTTGCCTTATTTGTCCTGCCCTAGTGCATCACCTCACACTTATCTGGATTGAATTCCATCTACGTTGTGCCTTAACTAAGGGTGAAAGTTGTCTGATTCTCAGGGGTTCTAGTAAACTCTTTTGTTTACAAGCTGTTATACATTATTCTGATCTCAGTATATAGCTCTCCAGTATAGATTATTCCAACTTTTTGATAGGATGTGTTACGATGGAGAATGGCCGAACCCCTCTGATAAATTCAACTAAAACACCAGCCCCAATCTGTTATGATGGGAGTAGGGGTTCCCCACTAATAATTACCCCCAAAACACCCAGAGAAGTTCATCTTTCTCCTCGTAACCTATTAAAGGAATGGTTAAAAGAGAGAAAATACCTGATCTCCACTTTAACAAGAAACAATTTATTTACTTAACCCAACAATGAACAAATTAACTAAATTACTAACAGACCAACAATTCCCCCTTAGACTACTAACTACTACCTAACTAGTTTAAATTCTACTGGAATGCTGTATAAATAAAGACAAATCCCACTAATATAAACTCAATTGATAAGAAGCAATAAATTATAATTTAATCTCCCTGCGCAGGGACTGTCATCTCTGGTTTCTTCACAAGCACCTTTCTCCCACTAATTCTGTTGTCAGGGACAATTAATCACTATAATTTCTTCAATGAGGACTTTGAGTTAAAATACTGTGGTACTTTTGATGAATCAAATGGGCTTTCTCTGAGAGATGAATGGTACGTACTCTGGCAGGTGGCAGTTGTCTCTCTTTGTTTTTACAAATGCACTCATCTTTTATATCTGTAATGACAAAATCAAATTCTTTTAATATAATAGGTTTCAGGTTGTCAATACCAGCACTTTTAGATTCACTTTTGTATTGAATCTCGTTGCTGTATCTAGATGCTTTGTTTAAACTAATTGGCCAAATTCAAATTTGTTGTCTTGGAAAAAATGCTGCTTAGCAATTCTGCACAAAATGTTTCCATTTGGACATTCTTTATGCACCTGCATGTATAAACTTGCAAGCACAGACAAAGCACAAGCTCTTAAAAGAGACCATGACACACTTTTTCCCCCCATGATCATTTTTACCAACAAATTCTACCTTCCAATTCATGACTACTCTACCCAACTTTGTAACTGCTAATGTCAGTATTAGATCTCCTCACACATCATGATGCCATTAATTCTTTTTATACTCACTCATGGGATGTTGGTGTCGCTGACTGGTCAGCATTTATTGTCCATCCCTAGTTGTTGTTGTGAAGCATTCTCATCATACTGTAATGGATAAGACCAGCACCAACTTGGCACAGATCTTTGTGCTGAAGTTAGAATCCATACTTTCCAGAGTGTAAATGGGAAAAATGAAGAAATTTTTTTTAAAATGTAGCAAATAGTTATGAGCTGAAATATATTTCTCGGCACTATGCTGAAAGCAGATTTAATTGTGACTTTCATAAGGATTATGCATTATTATCTGAATGATAAACTTACAAGGGCGATGTGAGAGTGGGACTAGCTGAGATGCTCTTTCTTGGAGCTTGTATATACATGACAGCAAATAGTCTCCTTCCGTGGTGTCATCAGTCTCCAATTCTACGGATGCCAACTCCATTCATACATTTGTGGACTCAGATGTGATGCAGAACCTGATGATTGATGTTGCATCTCTACTGCAGCAAAAGCACTTGATGTCGGAGTATTTAGTGCAAGTTCAGAATTGTATATACATCCAAACTGCTGACATCAGGAATGTGGATTACAATGTGCAAGGGGTGCTTAGAGGTTTTCTTTTAAATTAGCCCATGAGATATCATCATTGCCCATGAAAAAGTTGTGGCTAGCCACTTTCTTGAATTGCTGCACTTCATGTTGAGTAGATATACCCATATTACTAGTGAGAAGAGACTTCTAAGTCTTTCACCCACTTATAGTTCCAAATCAAGATGGACTTGGCGAGGAACTTACAAGTGGTGGTGTTCCTATTTATCTTCTTCCCTTGTCCATCTTGGTTTTTTTGGAAAGTACTGTTGGAAAGATCCTGGACCAGTTGCTACAGTGCATCTCATAAATGGTATGTTGCACCATTACACCATTGTATGTTGGTGGAAAAGGAAGTAAATGTTTATAGTGGTGAATGAGATACCAATCCTGGTCCTGGATGGTGTTAAGCTTCTCCAGTGTTGTTGGGAGTTATTTTAATTCAGATGTCTGGAGTATTCCATTACACCTAACTTGAGCATTGTAGATGGAGCAGGTAAGCTGTAGGTCCTTAGTCCTAACGAACACCAGGTCCTGCTGTACGTGCTCAGAACTGTTTCAGTAACTCAGTAGTGGTTCTGAATGATGTGGCATCATTGACAAACATCCTTAAATTTAACCTTGTGATGGAGGGAAGATCATTTTGGAAGTAG
Organism: Stegostoma tigrinum; assembly: GCF_030684315.1. Lineage (NCBI taxonomy): Eukaryota > Metazoa > Chordata > Chondrichthyes > Orectolobiformes > Stegostomatidae > Stegostoma > Stegostoma tigrinum. Next base: position 76,408,443 of record NC_081355.1, on the reverse strand, counting down.
CTGAAATGACCACACCAAGAACAATACCCAAGGAGGGACACTGGCAGTGATGTCTTTGGGATGAGATGCTGGTCTCCAACAACACAACCATTTTCCCTTGTGCTAGATATGGTTCCAACAAGTGGAGAGTTTTCCCCCAATTCCTATTGATCACAATTTTGTCACACTGTTAGACTTTACTTGATGTCAAGAGCTCTTATGTTCCTTATGGATTTTGTCAGCTTCTTTGTCCATGTTTAAACAAAGGCTGCAATGAGCTCTGACAGTGAATGGCTCTGACTGAGTATTGGTGATCAGGTTATTACCAAGTAGTGCCTCTTGATATCGTAGTCACAGCAGGTTATCAATCCACTCTGCAGCAGATTACTAGGATTACAGTGGGGCTGTCCTGAAGGATTAACAGCGTGTCTGAATTACTGTTGTCACTCAGGAAGCCAGTATTCATTCTGAAACATCTTTTTTCCCCCCTGTACCCAGGTGGCTTCCTTCAGTTGTTAGTACTTTCCTCTGCCGAGCTATCTAGCCCCAGGACATCATTTTAATAAGCCATCTGCAGTCTCCTCCATTTTAACACAGCAGGCTTCCTCAAGTCATGCTGCATTTATTGGTTGATGCTGCATTTACTCGTTGACACTGCATAAAGGCAGGAGAACATACAAAGACAAAGGGAAGACAAGTTCTAATGGAATATACAGAAATGATGGGTTGACCTTTGTATAGAAAGGTAGCATTTATAAATTTGGCTTAGAATGTTTGTTTTATTTATTTGTGACAAGACGTATGATACAATGATTAGTGGCTGAAGGGAAAATGAGTATGGGAATATTCGAGAAAGAGAGAATTGGGTTTGTGGCCATTGTATTACACCTCAGATTAATGATACCCTATAGATCATGCTGACCATGAAATTACCATTGATTGTTCTGAAGAAAAAAAAACAAGCTTCTTTCTCATTAACTTTCTTCGATGAAGGAAATCTGCTGTCCTTACCCAGTCAGGTTACATGTTATTGCAGAGCCATAACAATGTGGAAGACTCTTAACAATCCTTGGAAATGGCCGAACAAGCAACACAGCTCAAGGACAGTTAGAGATACCAGTGATGCCTGCAATTCATAAAGGTCTGAAGGACTGAATTTCAAATTAAGTTCAGAGCAACATATTACTTGAGGCCAAAATAACAAGGCATGAGGAGGAACTACCTGAGGTTGTAGACATGATGCAAATAACAGCCGGAAATACTTAAAAGATACAATTTTGAATTTTCAACAAAATTACATTTCATTAAGAAACAAAGACTCAGCAAGAAAGACCCATCTATAGTTTTCCAGGCACGTTATTGATGAAAAAAATGAGGTTTATACTGTTGTTCCCAATATAGTAAATGTGAAGAGTAATAGTGAGGTTGAGGAAGGGGAGAAAGTGTATAAACCAGTAAAAAGAGTGTCCGATCTGTAGTGATTGTAACAAGGTCAGCCAGGTGGAACTGAAAGACTATGAGTTCCCTGATTGGACCAGATTAACAGCCCCAATCAGGGATCCCTGGCTGATGGACTAAAAAAAAAGTGTCAGACATTCTGACACTGAAAGAGCTGACTCTGAGGGAGCTGGACCAGTGTCAAGGATTTTCCCGAGTGTAAATAAAGGGTGACTGGATACCAGCTGTTGCGAAGTTGTTTCAGTTGTAATGAGTGTGAAGCACGTTCCTGAAGAAATTCACTCGCAACCGTCAATTTTGAGTTAGGGTAAGCATCATGCCCTTATTTGCAAAGCTTGACTCATTTCATCCTGCTGAAGACTGGGCCCAGTTTGTGGAAAGAATGCATTGCTTTTTCTGGGAAAATAACATTGGAGCAGATAAAAAGCAGCAAGTAATTCTCCTGACAGCTTGTGGACCAGCAGCTTTATTGTTTATTAGGAGCCTAACTTTCCCTGAGGCACAAGGTACTAAAACCTTTCAAGAGCTGATGGAGTTAGTTAAGGAATATTATGGCCCTACAGCTCCTCTAATTCTGAGCTGTTATCATTTTTACTGGGCAATGTGAGAACCACAGGAATCCATATCAGGATTTATGACTAGGTTAAGATGATTGGCAGAAGTGTGTGACTTCAGCTTAACCCTTCATGAGATGGTGACAGGGTATTCATGCAAAAGTACTTATGAGCTGAAGCCCAACTGGACTTCAAGCAGACACTATGACTGAATTTATCACTGGAAAAAGCTCCAAATGGAACATATGAGTTGCAGGGTATTCTGATAGAAGTGGACACCCTCACCAGTCCAAATGACCTTGGAAAACACCACTTGATTGAAAGCCATTGTATAGCTATGCTCAGGACATATCCTGAACATAGGGACTCTCAGTCAACTCACAGTAAAATTCCAAAACAAAGCCAAGCCATGGCTAAACAGTTAAAATTTTCTTCAGGTTTCAGGTCAGCAAGCCATTGTAGTCGCGTCCAGTATGCAGGCTCGAGACAGCAAAGACTCCCACCAGGCCTAAACAGAGTGAGAGAACTCATAGACCAGTATCCAGAAGAGTGCGCACCCTGGAAAGCCCACCTACATCTGGGTTGGAGCAGTTAAATTGCTTAGCAACATCCAAATCAGAACCAAACAAAATAAACATCTGGTTAAATGGTCACCCAGTTCTAATGCAGGTCAGTTTTGATGCAGCCATTTCAGTGATTGCAGAACCTGCCTTTAATAAAATTCACTATGGACTCCAACTCTTATGTTTATGCAAGACCTCGGCGAGACTGAGAACTTGTACCGGGAACCCTTAGAGATTGAAGTTACAATTTCTGTTCCACTCTTTTGTAAGAAGCAGCTGCTTCAGTTACCACTGATTGTAATAAAAGGCGCCAGCCCAAGTTTGATGGGTCGGAATTGGTTGAGAGGTGTTCGTTTAGGTTGGCTCAACATTTTTCAACAAGAATGGCTGCCTGAGTGACGTCCTAATTAAATACCTGGATTTTTTTTTAAGGGGAGGTCAAGGGACTATCAAAGGAGTCAAAGCCACCGTGCATGTTGACTAGGAAACAATTCCATGATTCTGCAAGGCCCACTCAGTGCAATTTGCTTCATCGGCTAAAGTAGAGACAGAAATCAGGAGGCTGGAAAACAAGGAATCATTAAACCAGTGCAATTTGCAGAATGGGCAACACTGATTGTACCGATTGCGAAGCCTGACATGTCCATGTTCACCTTTGTGAGGATTTTAAACAAATGGTAAACAGCTTTTTGCAGCTGGATAAATACCTAATCCCTCTCATAGAGGATTTATATGCAAAGCTGGCTGGGGGTGGGTGGAGGGGAAGCACTGTCCTTCAAGGAGCTGGACATGAGCCATGTGCGCCAGCATTTGCAGTTAGATGAAGATTCCCAGGAGAATTCTACAATTATAAAAGACTGTCATTTAGGGTTTTGTCAGCCTGTACAATTTTTCAGTGGATGATGAAAAACATTTTGCAAAGTCTACCCCAGGTTGCAGTTTATCTAGATGATGAGTTAATAACAGGGAAGATCAAAGGTAATGCAGAGATGGAGCAGGAAGGTTTTGTGGCCATATTTGGAGCCCGGAAGTTCCACCAATATTTTAGCAAATGTAAGTTTGTAATAATAACAAACCACAAACCCCGATGGGTTTATTTAAAGAAGACAAGGCAGGCTGAAGTCTGCAGTGCGTTCTAATACTCAGTGCATATAATTACAATTTGGAACATTGTCTGGGAAGCCAAGTGGTAAATACAGATGCATTGAACCACCTCCACTGGTGCTACCATCACTGCAAGAGACCGTTATGGTTTTACATTTTCCAGACACACTTCCAGTCACAGCTGACAATCTCAGGCTTTGGACACAGAAACATTGGTCTTGGCCAAAGTGAAACAGTTGCTGGTAATGGGGGAAACCAAGGGGCTGTCACAACCAGAGCTGATCTCTTCTTTTTTGATCCAGAGACACCAGATGACAGTAGAGGACAGTACGTTATTATGGGGAGCAAGAAGATTGTCCCGAGAAAGGTTGTCACCAGATACTGGCTGAAATCCATCAGGGTCATCCAGAGGTCTTCAAAATGAAGTGGTTGTGAGAAGTTATGTCTGGGGGTCAGGCTAGGATGCAGTCATAGCTGTGTTGGTTGGGCAGTGCCCAAAGTGCCAACACGAATTAAAATTACTGCCAGCAAGTTCCCCACACTCATGGGAATGGTCAGGGTTTACATCGACTATGCAGGCCCTTTCATGGGCTCAATGTTCTTAGACATTGTAGACAGCCACTCAGAGTAATTGGACATGCGTAGAATACATTCGTCAAACACAAGGACAGTGATAGAAAAGTGTTGGTCACAGATAATGAGCCATCGTTTACCTGCAAAGATTTTGAGTATTTCCTAAAGTTGAATGGGATTCCACACATAAGGATAGCTCCATATCATCTATCATTTAATGGCCTGGCAGAAAGAGCAAAACAAACTTTGAAGACAGGCTTGAAGAAACAGCCTGCAGTTCCCTAGATACCAGTTCCCATTCGATTATAGGGCCAGTCCTCATGCAACTACAGGGATAACTCCAGAGTTACTGCTGGGGAGAAGACCATGTGCCAGGGTAAATCTACTCTTCCCAAACCTGGAGGTGGTGGGTGGGGGAGCAGCAGGAACACCTATGCTGGATGCCAGACTCTGCTGAGCAAAGGAGACTGTTTACTTCAAAAGACAAAGTTTGGTATAGGATCAATGGGAATGGCTCTGCGTGGGTAAGAAGCTTGGTCAAGGCAAGATCAGGTCCAGTGACTTATAAAGTTCTGGTGGGCACAATGGTCCTGAACGAACATGAATGCAAAAGCTGAAAACTTCAAAAGGTGCAGGAGCAAGATATGTCCTGCTCCTCGAAACAGTTGGAAAGGCTATTGGAACCCATGGGTTCTCCCTTTCCGTCAAGCATTGAAGAGAATGTAAGATGGACACGGTGGATTTCACCACATTGGCCACCAGATGGGGACTGAATTTCTCCAAAGACACTCCAGGTGTAAGGAGTGAGCTCCTGCCCATTACATGCCACCTGTATCCAAGGCAGAATCAGAGGAACATGACCCGGTGCTAAAACACCCCAGGAGGAGCTGCAAGATAAAGGATCACCCTGTGACCTCAGACTCAGAGAGGTGAGGATTGTAGAGATTGTAGTGAGGTCAGCCAGGTGGACCTCATAGGATACGAGTTCCCTGATTGAGACTGTTTTCTGGTCCAATCAGGGAGCCTTAACTGATGGGTTACCAGCCTCTGGTGGAGTTATTCCACAAACTACTGATTTTAGAAAGAATAAATATAGAATGAGCATTAACTCACCAGGAATATAACATGATATGAGACTTTAGAAGTACATACAAAGCAAGAGAGTAGGTTGATTCCTTATAGCAGAGACAGGAGATGTTATCATTGGGCAAGAAGAAACAGCCAAGCAATTGAACAATTGTGTGTCTGCCTATCTTCACAGTGGAAGACAAGAATTACACCCCAGTAAGTGACCAAGGGACTAATGAAAGTGACAAATTTTAAAGTTTGTTAATAGTAGCAGAGAGAAAACAAAAATTAAATAAATTTAGGGGGCTAAATTCATTAGGACAAGGTGGCCTGCACCTGATGGTTCCACAAGAGGAAATAAAAACAAATACTGAAGAAACTCATCAGGTCCAGCAGTGTCTCTGGAAAGAAACAGAGTTAACATTTCGAGCTCTGTGATTCTTCCGTTTTGATGAAGAGTAATTAGCTAAAAATGTTAACTGTTTCTCTTTCTACAGGTACGACCACTCATGCTGAGTTCCTTCAATACGTTCCATTTTTATTGGATCTCATTCATCTACAGCGTTATTCTTTTATTTTCTAAAATGGGTAGCAGCAGGAATACCTGATGAGCTGCTAGTGACTTTCCAATGTGTCCTAGATTGTAGAATAGTCTCAGCAGATTGGAAACTAGCAAATTTAACATTCTTATTTGAGAAAAGAGGAAGAGAGAAAACAGAGATCTACGGGCCAATTAGCCTGACATTAGTCATGAAGAGTATGCTGGCATCAGTTATTCAGGAAGTCAAAGCAATAGACATTGAAAATCCTAGGATAGTCAAAGACCATTTTATGGTTTTACTGTGTTTGATGAATTTTATACAAACTTCCAATGATTAAGCCAATAAGGTAGTGTTAACATCCGAGCTGATAATAATACTGGACAAGACAGAAAACAGGCTGAAATCTGGCTTAATCAATTTCATTTGGGTTTTACTTAACAATGTGTTTTTTTTCAGTGAAACACAAAGACAAAATGCTGTAGACGCAGTTTTAACAATAAAATGTTAGACAAATTACTATATAATAATACAAAACAGAATGAACAACGCTATTTACAGGGGATCCCGATTTATGAATGACTGACTTACAAATACTTGTATTTAAGAATGTGATCTCGTACATGGACATAATTTTATATATTTGACGTTCAAACATTTCCTGTACTTACAAACAGCTGCTTTACATTGTCCTGCATTGTGCTCTGACTTGTGTACAAATTGACTTGCGGACAGTCTCCAGAATGGGCCACATTTGCAACCCTAGGACTGTCCGTGTGTGCATATAAACACAATCTGAAAAATAATCATTACAGTAAAATACAATATCAGCCATCCCCACACCATTACTTTATAGTACTCAAGCAGACAAAATTCCCTTCTCTACCACATCTACAAATGTCAGTTAACTGTTCTTTTCATTTACATTTTTGAGTTTGAGAGCCTTTTTCCAGAGTCATACAGTATGGAAACAGACCCTTCAGTCCAAACAGTGCATGCTGAACATAATTTCAAAACTAAACTAGTCCCACTTGCTTGCTTGCTCTTGGACTATATCCCTCCAAACCCTTCCCATTTACCTATTCCGAATGCCTTTGAAATGCTCTAATTGCACCCACATCCACCACTTCCTCAGAAGTTCATTCAACATGTGAACCTCCCTGTGTGTAAAATAATTTTGCTTCTCTTCTTTTTTACATCTGTCTCGCTCCTCTTACCTTTTTAAAAAGAAATCCCCAATCTTCAAATCCCCCACCCAAGGGAAAAGACAACTGTCATTAACTCTTTCTATACCCCTCATTATTTTATAAACTTCTATCAAGTCACCTCTCAATCTCCTAGGATCCAGTGAAAAATGTACCAGCCTATCCAGCATTTCTGCATAACTCAAACCTTCCACACAGTCAAACAACTGAGCCTAAAACTTTCTTAGTTTCAAATATCCCTTCAGGGTTCTCACCAAACAATTCTGGTCTGGAAGTTTCCAACTAAAATCCTGATACGAATGTAACCCATTTTCTGAGTTTTCAGAACTACCTCCTTTTTACAGGAAGGACTGTTTCACACATCCAACTTCAAAAAGGATTTCTGCAAACAGAAACCTGAAGTTTTCTGACCTATGGATTTGTTTCCCAAGCAAAAAAAAAGTTCCTAAATTTTCTAATTGAAAGCATATTAATGTATAAGTCATACAAGTTGCATCACACCACATCCCAGAGAAGAATGAAAGTATGGGCTTAAGCGGCATTTTCATGATTTATCAAAAAATAACAACATTCTAATGTCACATTAACAGTAGTAACTCATAAGCATTAAGGACACAATGAATTACACAGTAGCCATATTTTACATGAATCATGGGCACCGTACCACTCAATGTTCTTCATGTGTGCTCTCGGTAATACGTCTTTTCTATGCACACGAATAAGTTTCAAGTTCTTTTCCTGAAATTTTTACAGGAAAATCAAAAGATTGTGGTTCATAAAATAAATAAGTTTTACCCGCATTTGTTAGTAATATATAATTCAAAGTAATATCAAGCCAACACAAGACTCAATGTCTCTTTCTCAACTGTTGAGTATTTTTGCTAAAACGCAGCCAGTTTCTTTGAAAAAGTCACTGACAGACTGTTCAATCCCCACCTTGTCATCTTGCAGTGAAACAGCTCCACTGCAAAAGCCCTGGCATCAACAGATACTTTGAATGGCTTCTCATACTCAGTAGTGCTAAAGTCAGTGCAGTTATCAGTACAGCTTTCAAGTTGACAAAGACACTCACTCACACTTGTACTTATTCATTTTTTCTGCCTTTCTTCAACAAATTTGTTAAAAGGTGCAACATGATAATATTTGTGCTTAAGCTCAAGACAAACTTGCAATAAAATCTACTCTTGCAAAAAAGGTAAAATTTAATGCTTTGTTGCGGGCAACAGGAAAATCCAAAATAGACCTTGCTTTCACTTCTCTATGTGCTACTTGTCCTTGTCCCTCATAACGGCTCAGAAAAGTCATCAACACCAAGAAGACACTGGCCATCCTACCCTATGTTAGAAACACATAAGAACTGACTACAAAACTCATATTACTTCTTGGAATAAGGATAACCAACAGCCAACTTCGCTAGTTCTCAAAGACGAAAGACCCCATATCCACAATGTGACATATAAAATACCGTGCAGCAACTGCAAGAGGCATTACATAAGGCAGATGGGTAGGAAACTCACCACCAGGATACGTGAACACCAACTCACAGCAAAGTGGTATGACTGGTTCTACCATGTTTCAATACAGCTGTGACATAGTAGGACATCAAATTGACTGGGACAAATTACATTATTAGCAAGACAAAGACAAACACGAGAATTCCTGGAGGCTTGGTTTTCAACCACCAATGCCACAAACAAACATTTTGAAATAGACCCCATCTACATATCTCTGTGGTGCAACACCGGAAACAAGACTGCCCACCATGGCACATTGGGCCATATAAATTCAGAGCGGGACAGAACATTGGCACTTCAACAGAGGCTACACAGCACTGACAATGACACCTAAAAGGGAGGCAAAAAAAAACAGTCATCTCGGCCAACCAACCAACCAACAACTCATGTCACTTCTACTTTGGTAAATTGATTCGCAGCCAGATTTATAACCAGATTGTTCATTTTTGTAGCTAATCAAACAGTTCATTCAAGTGGTGTAAAAGTTTTTGCCAAGTTTGGCTAAAACCAAATTGTTGAAGGACCAATACAACTACATAATCTTTTGATAACATTATTGTTTAGTCATTTGAATGTTGTTAGCACTTTCTGTACCCTAACTGGCGTGACTTGCATTGATAAAGTCCACCTGATAAAAAGCTGATATTTCCTTGGTTCTAAATGTCAACAGCTGATTCGTGGGTTGGTTTTTGTTACAAATCATGCATGTCCAATTCATTTAGTGCAGTTCCCCATTACACAGTCTTTGTGAATGAGGTGTGACATCATATTTAGAATACCCTGTATTGTGGCACTATCACTGTGCTAAATTGGACAGACTTTGAACTGACGTAGCAATTCAAGACAGGGTATCCAAAGCACATTGTGGGCCATTAAAATCAGCAGAATCGTACCCCTGCAATTTCATCGCACAGCATACCCCCCACTCAACCACGACCATCAAGCTAGGGGATCAAACCTGGTTTGATAGAGAATGTAAAAGGGCATGTCAGGAGCAGCATCAGGCATACCTAAAAATGAAGTGTCAACCTGGTGAAGCCACCGAACAAGACTACGTGTGTGTCAAACAGCATAAGCAGCAAGTAATCAACAGAGCCAAGCAATCCCACAACCAACAAACCAGATCCAAGCTCTGCAGTCTTGCCACATCCAGTTGTGTCTGGCGTTGGATAATTAAACAATGATGAAAGAGCCCAGCACATCAGTGCAAAAGATAAAGCTGAAGCTTTCGTGGCAATCTTCAGCCAGAAATGCTGAGTAGATGGTCCATCTCAGCCTCCTCCAGTGGTCCCAGATATCACAGCTGCCAGTCTTCAGCCAATTTGATTCCCTCTCCATCATTGGAGGAACTAGATAATGTGAAGGCTACGGGCCCTGACAAAATTTCAGCAATAGTACTGAAGATGTATGCTCCAGAACTTGCTGCTCTCCTAGCCAAGCTGTTTTAGTACAGCTGCAACACTGGCATTGACCCAACAATGTGGAAAATTACCCGGGTCATGCACGCAAAAAGCAGGACCAATCCCACCCGGCCAATTACTGCCTACCAGTCTGATCTTAGTAAAATGATCATCAGTAAAGCGATGGAAGGTGTCATCAACAGTGCTATCAAGCACCATCTGCTCAGTGATGCCCAGTTTAGGTTCTGCAATAGCCACTCAGCTCCCAATCTCATTACAGCCTTGGCTCAAACATGAACAAATTCCAGAGGTGAAGTGAGATGTGAGTGACAGCCCTTGACTTCAAGGCCACACTTGACCAAGTGGGAAATCAAGGAGCCCTCATAAAACTGGCATCAGAGGTCAAACTCTCTAGTGATTGGAGTCATACCTGACGCATCAGATGGGTGAGGTTGTTGGAAGTCAGTCATCTGTGCTCCAGGACATCTCTACAGGAATTCGTCAAGGTAGTGTCCTAGGCCCAACCTTCGTTAGCTGCTTCATCAATGACCTTCCCTCCACCATAAGATCAAAAGTGGGGATGTTCATTGATGACTGCACAATGTTCAGTACCATTTACTTATCCTCAGATACTGAAACAGTCCACATTCAAATACAACAAGACCTCAACAATATCCAGGCTTAGGCTGACAAATGGCAAGTAACATTCACACCACGGAAATTCCAAGCAATGAACATCTTCAAGAGACAATCTAACCACTGTCCTGAGCACAAAAGCTGACGTTTCAGGCCTAGACCCTTCCTCAGACCCTTTTTCTGATGAAGGGTCTAGGCCTGAAACGTCAGCTTTTGTGCTCCTAAGATGCTGCCTGACCTGCTGTGTTCATCCAGCTCCACACTTTGTTATCTCGGATTCTCCAGCGTCTGCAGTTCCCATTATCTTTAACCACAGTCCTTATCATTTAATGATGTTACCATCACTAATCCCCCACTAAGAAAATCCTGCGGATTACCATTGACCAGAAACTCAACTGGACTCACCATATAAATATAGTGGCTACAAAACAATCAGAGGTAGGAAAACTGCAGCGAATAACTCACTCCCTGACTCCCCAGAGTCTGTCCACAATGCACAAGTCAGGAGTGTGATGGAATGCTCCCCATTTAGCTGGAGAAGTACAGCTCCAAAAACACTCCAGAAGCTCAACACAATCCAGGACAAAGTAGCTCACCTAATTGACACCACGTCCACAAGCATCCACTTCACCAAAAACTACCTTCACCATCGACTCTCAGTAGCAGCAGTGTAAAGGGTGTATCTACAGGATGTACTGCAGAAATTCACTAAAGATCTTAGACAACATCTCTCAAGTTCACAACCATTTCCATCCAGAAGGACAATGGCAGCAGATACACAGGAACACTACCATCTTCAAGTTCTACCCCAAGCCACTTATCACCATGACTTGGAAATATATCACTGTTCCTTCACAGTCGCTGGATCAAGATCCTGGAATTCCCTTCCCAACAGAATTGTGGGTCAACTTACAGCAAATAGACCAAAGCGGATAAAGAATGCAGCTCACCACCATCTTCTAAAGGACAACTAGGGATGGGCAATACTATAGCAAATGACTCACTCCCTGTCTCCCCAAAGTCTTCCCACCATCGATCAGGCACAAGTCAGGAGTGTGATGGAATGCTCCCCACTTATCTGGATGAGTACAGCTCCAAAAACAATCAGGAAGATTGACATGATCCAGGACAAAGTAGTCAGGCAGTGATGTCTATGTCCCATGGGTGAATTAAAAAAAATCCTCCCAGTTGGATTAAGATACATGTACTTTTGGTACCATTTTGATTTTACCATCGTCATTATAGAATCTTTCTGACATTTCCAGTTTCAGCACAATCATGATACCGAGCTCCAGCTATCTATGACTAGTTCAATAATGTTATTGTCTATCACGAACTTAATGTCCCCCCTCACTTGAGCGGATCTCTTTGGAATTGAATCTATTGTTTTAATCTATAGCATCCCCACACTAACATCATGAACAGCCTTACTTCCGAGAGTCAGCCCACAAATTGATTTATGATTCTGTCATAACCTTTGCAAATTACTTGAATAGTTTCTGGAGGACAATGCTAACTAAACTTTTAAGCCCCTTTGTATCATGCAACCTGATTGCTGGAGGATCAGCTCTGAAATTTACAATTTTCAATACTTTCTACAATTAGTCTGATTTTTTTTTCATTCCCCATTGTTTTCACTACTGTTAAGCACGTTTTTTAATCCCTGACTATCATCCCTGTCATATCTATTTGACATGTTAACATGATAAACTCATGGATTATTTTTTCTGGTGTCTTCAGTACTCATTACATAAAAGACATCAAGCTTCGTTTGATTTGATAAGATCCAGCACACCTTACTATGAATGGTTCCCTAAAACCAGGCAATACCACCAACACCTTGTCTTCAATGACATTTCAAACTTTGATCATTTTATCTAATCTAGTTTTTATTGTTTGCTGAACACACTTTAAATGCACGTGGTAACAACTCACATGCTTTGATCAGTTTCTCGCTGGAATTTGAAACTTAGGCTGAAAGCATTATCTCTAAACTTTGGCTGATCAATTTTTCTTTAGATTAAGTATTCCTCTCATCTCATGTCTGTATTTTAGTTGAAAAGGATTAACTCATGTGGACTTGTTAGGAGTGTCCTTAATGGCAAATCAGGCCCAAGAAATTCCCTTATCCCAATCACCAGAACATCATCCAGTCATAGCGCTGTACAGCACAGAAACAGACCCTTTGGTTCAACCAATCCATGCAAAGCATAATCCGAACGTGAACTAGTTCCACCTGCTTGTGCTTGGTCCATATCCCTCCAAACATTTCTTATACATGTACTGATCTAAATATCTTTTAAGTATTGTAACTGTACCTACCTCCACCACTTCCTCTGAGAATTCATTCCAGACGTGAACCACTCTCTCTGCCCCTGAGGTCTTTGTTAAAATCTTTCTCCTCTCACAATAAAAATATGCCCCCTAGTCTTGGAATCCCCTATCTTAGGCAAAAGACATCTCCATTCACTTTATCTATGACCCTCATGATTTTATAAACCTCTACAAGGTAATTTCCTAAACCTCCAACACTCCAGTCAAGGAAAGCCCAGCCTATTCATCCTCTCCTTATAACTCAAATCCTCCCTTCCCAGCAACATCCTGGTAAATCTCTTCTCAACCCTCTCTGATTTAATATCTTTCCTATAACATGGTGAACTGAACTACACATGGTATTTCAGAAGAGATCTCACCAACGTCCTGTACAACCTCAACATAATGTCCCAAATCCTAAACTCAAAGATCTGAGCAATGAAGGCAAGCATGCTAAATGCCATCTTAACCACCCTGTCTATATGAGATGCAAACTTCAAAAGAATTATGAAACCCTAGGTCTCTCTGTTGTACAACACTACCCAAAGCCTTATTTTTAATTGTATAAGTCGTGCCCTCATTTCGTTTTACCAAAATGCAATACCTTGCATTTATCCAAATTAAACTCCATCGGCTCCTCTTCAGCTCATTGATCCGATTGGTCAAGATCTCTTTGTAACCTTGGATAAACTCCTTCACTGTTCACTGTACCACCAATCTTTGACAATAAGCTCTAATCACAGTCTTTGAAGTTTTATGAGATCCCCATTGTACCTTGAGATTCTGGGTGATCAGGAGAAAATATAAGCTCTTTTATTCCCAAACTAGTCAGCATTTCTTTGAAAATTTCGGTCACTATATTTGAAACTTGATGATTTCATTGCTTTCACTGATTCATATCTTGTAAAAATTTGAACTTTTCCACTACCACTTTTGCAGTTATTTTACCTAAGGCACTGCATCCATTATTGTTAAAAGATATTGATTCCCACTCTTGGTTTTCAGTAGGGATCTGACACAATCTATTGATCCAGTAATTGGGAACAATCTAGTTCTTTAAAAGGTGGTATTGGAATTAAAGTCTTAATTTAAGTGGTTTAATTGATAGTTCGTGTTTGCCTACTACCTGATATTTTTGGCATGTCTGGCAAAATCTTTATGTAATTCTGGCCAGTGAACTATTTCAATATTTCAGCCTGGATTTTTCGAATACCTAAATGAACTGCCATTAAAACTTCCTCATGATATACAGAGGGAACTACCACCTGATGGATCACTGCCTATTCTTCATCAGCTGTTTCAAAAACAAAGTTGCTGGAAAAGCTCAGCAGGCCTGGCAGCATCTGTGATGGGGAAAAAAAAAGAGAGTTAACGTTTCAGGTCCAGTGACCCTTCCTCAGAATTCAGAGTCACTGGAACCGAAACGTTAACTCTTTTTATTCCCTTCACAGATGCTGCCAGATAGGCTAAGCTTTTCCAGCAACTTTGTTTTTGTTCCCAATTTACAGCATCTGCAGTTCTTTCAGTTTTTTCTTCATCAGCTAGTATTTGAAATAGTCTCCCTTTGCTCATTAATATTCAATCCTTCAAATAATAACCTTCAATCATTATTTCCAATTCATATTCTAATTATGGTGTTTGGTATCATGTTTTCAATTCAGAATCAGTTTGTTGCATTTCTATTAAAGAAGATGGACTAATCTTATTGTCAACTTCATTCTCTCTATCTTTATCCTTTTTGGTTAGATTTTCAAAAAAAATTGCATCAATAACTGAATTCTACTCTGTTTCATGGACTCCTGTTCTTCCTGTCTAATTCCATGTGGTATTGAACTAGTCACAATATAGTCAGAAAACCATCCAGGATTTCCTCCAGCAACATTTCGGCTCTTTTCACCTCCACTGGTTATTCCATCACCAGGTCATTTCACAAAATAATCAATTCCTTCTATAGGAATTTGTTTTGATTCCCCCATTACAAATTCCCCATTTACTGGGTCACTCTTTAGTCCAACTCTGTGTAACCTTCAACTTCCAGTTAATATTTCTTTTCCCCTCGAAGGCCAATTGTGTCATTGGCAGGAATGACTTGCTTCAGTCTTTCAATACCTTTACTGGTTTACTTCCTTGATTCCATGCATAAAAGAATATATCCCCTTTTTGATAATAACTTTCATTGATCTGATTCTGCTCATCAACATTTGGAAAAGAATCTTTGTGACCGTCCTGAGTCATTTCTCCCTGCTTATTCCATGCTAAGGAAATGTGTTCTCTTTGTACCATCTCTATAGTTTCCTTTACATTTCCAAAGAATTGTTGGACATTCCTACTACTGTATTGGCCTCTCAATCAACCTTCACTGATTGGTATTTGGTATGTACAGTTTTATTAGAATAAAAGCATATTAACTTCTTTTTATCACTCTTTGGTTATAACCATTCTCCTTTATTACTTTGACATTGTTCTGTCTTTTCTCTAAAACTAGTATCTCATCCATCCATAGATGTTCTTCTTCAACATTCTTGTGGCTTTCTATATGAGCATTTACCTATCTCCAAAGGTTTATGCAATAAATCATTTGTAACCGGTAGAACTGCTGTTTCTCTGATCTTTAACACTTAATAGTCATCTAAATACATTTTTTAACTTTGCAAAATTGTGACAGTTGAATTCTTCCATGATCATAATTACCACATGTGCTCAAAATTTTTCTCAAGCTTTAGTGATTTAAACCACTGATCTCACATTGTCGAATTTACAAGACCAAAAGAGACAAATGGCCAATTAGATTTCTTTCTCACATAAGAACATAGAGCAGGAGTAGGCAATTCAGCCCCTCAAGACTGCTCTTGCCATTTAATCCAATCACAGCTGTTCTAATCTTGGTTTCAACTTTACTTTCCTGCCCACTCTCCATACCCCTTCAACACATTACTGAATAAAGGTCTGTCTATTTTCTACCAATATTTACTCGATATTCTGGCATGTGTCATATTCTGGAGTAGTGAATTCCACAGATTCATGACCCATTTGTAGTTCTAGATTTTAAGTCACGAGCCTCAAGCACAAGTTCATAAACATCGAGTGGCCAAGCTGTTCCAGTGAAGCCACAACATTGGCATCTACCTGACAATGCATAACATTGCCCAGGCATGTCCTGTACACAAGAAGCAGATTGAATCCAACCCAACCAATCACCACTCTTTCAATGTATTCCCTATCATCAGTACTGTGATCGCAGATATCAAACAGCATTTTCTTAGCAATGACCTGCTCACAAATGCTCAGTTTGTGTGCCACCAGTGCCACTTAGTTCTTGACTTAATTGCAAGCTTGGTTCAAACATTGTCATTAGAGCGAATTCCAGAGGTGAGGTGAAAGAGACTGCCCTCAACATCAAGGCTACTATTGACCAAGTGTGGCTTCAAGGAACTGTAACAAGACTCAAGACAATGGGAATCAAGGGGAAAATTGAGTGTTTGGAGCCATACCTGGCACAAAGGAAGACAGTGATATTTGTTGGCAGTCTGTTCTCCCTGTGTTTGCGTGGGATTCCTCTGGGTGTTCTGGTTTCCATCTACAGTTCAAAGATGTTCAGGTTAGGTGGATTAGCCTTGCTAACTTGCACATAATGTGCAGGGAGGTGCAGGCTAAGTGAGCTAGCTATGGTAAATATGGGGTTACAGCAACAACCACCCGATGACAGCTACTGACAAACGTAAAGAATCCCGTACCCAAAACCAACAAAACTGGGGTAATACTCAAAATATGCAAGGACTGAGAGAAACACTACATGGGCCTAACTGGAAGAAAACTGACAATATGATACACAAACACCAACTAGCCACCAAGAGACACAACCAACTCTCAATTGTCTCACTAAACACAGGCAACGAGGGACATCGATTCAAGGGGGACAACGCATACATAATCACTCAAACCAAACAGAGACATGCCTGGGAATTCCTGGAGGCCGAGTATTCTAGCCAGAACTCCATCAACAAACACATTGAATTAGACCCTGTGTACAAACCACTGAGAAACAGAACTTTAAGTAGTACCAACCACCCCAGTAAAAAAAGTGTATAAACAAAAAGGGACAGATCACCAAACGCTTCACCAGAGGCGCACTGACAATGTTACGTAGCAGGGTGACAAAATGTTTTGCAATCAAACTCACCAGACTCAGTGAGAATGTTTATAACTTCATCCACAACCTGAGCTACAAATCTTCTTGAAAACTTCAAGGTCTGAAACAAACCATTTTGATATTTCTCCCCCTCCTTTGAGCTTCAAAGTATCTCCAACTCGGCGTTTGGTTGGATGATTCAGAGCCAGACAGATTTGAAACAGAGATGTGTTTTCTCTGGAAGTCAGCACTGTCCACAAACTCCCCAATACGGCAGTTCAAATGTGCAAACTACTTTGCTACATCAATCCAGAATATTCATATCACTTCAAAAAAACCTGAAATATGTCTGTGATTAGTTTTATTATTACAACAATACATCCATAAATAAAGAATTGCTGTTTTCTCCTCTGTTGGAAAGGCACATTCACATATGATTTGATGAATAAGCACACTATTTCCTTATAATCAGTCTTTTACAATTTCTGATACTATCAAAAAAAAACTGCATCCTAGGTAACAAAGTGTGAAGCTGGATGAACACAGCAGGCCAAGCAGCATCTCAGGAGCTCAAGCTTTTGTGCTCCTGAGATGCTGCTTGGCCTGCTGTGTTCATACAGCTTTACACTTTGTTATCTTGGATTCTCCAGCATCTGCAGTTCCCATTATCACTGATACAATTGCATCCTAGGTACTCTCTTGTTTCACGACAGAGTCCTTGTTTAGGATTCACGTTTCCTAATGACATATTAGGTGCTGCTCCCTTGAGTTCAGGTTTGTGTGGTAGGATGGATTTGGACCACGCAAATTCTGGCAGATAGAGACTATTGTTCTCTTCTTAGTCTGCATAATCAATGCTGACTTATTCTTTGAATTCAAATGATGGCTCTTCTATAATATTTTCATTCAAATCTTGCAAACTGTAATTTTTATTGTAAAGAATATCTTTTGAATAATAATTTACAACAAATAAGTGTTCCTACTATCTTAGCACATTTAACCATTCCCATCATTTTGCCTATCCTTCCCATATAATCTCTGTCTCCTGCAACTGCATCTGTCTCATTCTCTGCTTCTCATGCCATGCCATTTTTTCCTTTCTTCCCATATCATCCTTATCCTATTCTGGCCATCCATATCCTCACCATAAATCCCGCCCCTTACGAAAATATTCTTTCCAGTCAGAATAACTGTTGTTAGGCTCCCTTTGCCTTCTGTTGTTTCTTCAATGGCTCCCCTTCCTGCTGCCAATGCCAACAACTGTTGCTGTTGGAACTTCTACAAGCCAATAAAAATAATGGAGACTTAAAAAATGCCTCCTTCTCCTGAGTGCCAAATTCTCATTCTCACCAACTGGAGTTATACTCTGTTCCTGATGTACCCTGTGACACTCTGCATAACCTACATGGTTCTCCATTTATGGTCAAACACTCGATGAATATTGAGGGTTTGGAATCCCTTCTGTTGTACAAGAGGACACATTGACTACACATGTCAGCTATAATGACCTGACACCTGGAGAGTTTGCTCCACTTATATGTCTCTATGACTTCTTTGGAACCCATTTTGAAAACAAAATGTATTTCATACCTTTCATGAACTGTGTCGGAGAACTCCCTCACGTAACAGTGGATAGCAAACCATGAATTGTTGTGAACAACTCCAGCTCCAAGGTAGCAGGCACCAGAGCCACAAGTTTATTTTCATGGTCACCTTCACAGCTACTGACTATGTGCTTCTTGCCCTACTCTATTGTTGTTGGTATCGGTAGAAACTTTCAACATGGTAATCCTTACTGAAGTGCAGATGTCTTAGACATTTTCTGGTCAGCCTATTCAGAGATGTTATTACACAGCATTGGAGCAGCTGGGTCTTGAACCCAGGTGCTTAGGATACACCACTGCATCACAAGATTCCTAAGTGTAGATGTCTTGCACTTTATTTTTCAATGAGTTTCAGGTGGGCGAATTGCCCCCTGAACAGATAGGGCTCCCGCTAAGAGCCCTTCTCAACTCCTTCCAGCTCTCATCTTCCCCTGTGTAGCCAAGGTTCACAACATGCTATATTCTACAGAAAATAGCTTTACTGTATCAATGTATGGAGCAACAGACTTTTAGAAAATCTTTCAACTCAGCAAAACATCCATTAGCATTTGATACCCTACAGCCTCTGGACATCTTTTCCAATTTATACAAAACATTAAATACTGGTAGAATCATAACAACAGCCAGACAGAAGCATCAGTAATAAATTTCCAATTGATCCATGACAGCTTTAAATAATCCTGGTGAAGAGGCCAGAGCTACTACTAAACACATGTTCAGTTAGGCAAGCGATCGAGAAAATACAAGGTGGAACTTTGATGCCACAGCGTCACCACTAATTCTAAATTAGGTTTGCACTTAGATGAATCTCATGTCTGCCTGCATTGCATATTTCTGACAGATGTTCACTGCTAAAATACCAGCACATGCACAACTATGGTATCTATTGCTTTTTGTCTCTCAAATATACGGACATCTTATGACCACAATTTTTAAGCATGAAGGGTACTCAATGTTCAAACAATAGGGGCCCATAAGCCCAATTCTGTGTTGAATTTTTTTTATTAAAAGCAATGTTATTTCAATTGCTTCTTATATGGACTCTCTGTCTAAATGCCCATAATATGCATTTGTATTGATTTCCTCAAACCAGTTACAAATTTGGTGAGAGTGTACATGGTGAAAATCAGAAAATGCTAGACATACTCAGCTTGCCAGGCATCGTGAAGGGGGGATAAAGTTGTTAATATTTTAAGTTGTGACTTGTCAAAGTTGACTTAGCTTCTCTATTCAAATGTGTTGGCAGCCAGGCTGAATATTTCAGGATTTTTTTTTTGTTTTGCTTCATTTCTCATATCAAGGTGTTTTTTTCATTAACAGAACTATTTTAATGCTGTTAGCTGAACATCATATTTAAGAGTGAACTGCAATGGAAAATGCTCGTTTAGCATTTCTGCCATTTCCTGAAAGTTCTTGAGCATCTTTTAACAACTTTACTTAATTGAAAAACAGTTTCCCAAATGTTAGCATAGTCAGTTGTCCAGCATTCTCTTTTCTGTTAATCTTTCAGCTAATCTAGCAAGTATTTTAAGAAAATAAATGTTATTAATATATCTTTGCTTTGCTGTGTATTATGCAATTCTAATAATTATTATGAAAAAGATTTTACTTATTTGTATTTGTAAATAACATAATCAACCATGCTGGCACCTTCTTACCATTGACCTATCTTTTGAATCTGGGGGATGCACGTCTTCTCTCTCTCTCTCTCTTCTGGCTAGAACACTTGTATCGTTCATAATTTACTAAACAAGATGATAAAGGGTTTAAGGTTTGTTTCAGCATTGTAAATTCAAGTCAACCAATTAGCTTTTTTTAAGCTGGTTATAAGACTAAGTTATTTGGAATCGTTTGCAGTTATATATTACAGAATAAATAATAATATTATATACTATAGGTCAATGAATAAATATTAAAATATTATGTATATATTTATGAATAAATTAGGCTGCTGAGAAATACTTTTGATATTTTTAATTTTTCACGTAAAAGAGCATCCTTAAATTAATTTGATCTACTATTAGTGGCAATGTCTTCAGCTGCCTTGCCTGTGAGCTCACAAGTCATTCTTTGCATCACTTCACCTCACCATCTTCCTTTAAAAATAATCCCTTTGCAAAGAAATGAAAACTTTTATTCATTTGCCTTCATGTATCTTTATGCAGTTTGTAAAACCTTGCTTTCCAATACATTATTTGGAGGACAGTGTATGATTAATGAGTAGATGTGTTTATTTTAATATTTCCCTTCAGAGTCAATTGGAATTGTTCTAGATGGGAACATTCTTATGTCAGTTGCCACTAAATGTGTTGGTAAGTAAAGGTAATATACAGGGTGTATTAATGTCCATTTGCAATCTGAATAAGCTAGAACAAGCAACTATCTTTCCCCTTTTTAAAGCATCTGAAGCTTTGAAGCATGATCTCCATAATGTGATAACTTGAATTTAAGTAGCAACTATAATAAAACATCCCAAAGCCCTTCATAGGAGCATTGTTAAACATTGTTTTATGTCAAGCATTGTTACAGAGGTGGTAACTTTATGATGCTAATTTCGTTAGAAATTCATCCCTGAGTCAAATGCAGTACCAAGATTGTGAACAGTCTGACTCAGTTTCAGATATTTGCCAGGGAAGGGGAAGAGTCACTGACTGGGGAAACAGAAAACCAAGAAAAGAGGTTTTGATCTTCCTACTACTCTATTGGATTAAATTAATGCTCATCTAGTGCTGAGTGCTAAGCAAGCAGTATGATAACTTGTGATAATGCAGGAGACAAGAGGTGATGTCTCCGAAAATCAACAATGGCCTTTGGATGACAAGCAGAAGTATGCTGAGGAGAAACAGGAGGGCACCAGAAATAATGATGTAGGAACAGGAGGGGAAGGCATTTCAGATGGTACTTCAGCTACAATTAGGCAGAAAAGAATTAAACCAGATCAGTGCAGTTCCATTCGGCTAGATGACAGTGAAGATTAATGAAGGAGAATATCACATTCAACCAAGTCAAAAACTGCAGATAAGACAAGATGAGATGGTTTATTAGTTACATGGATGCCTTGTGAGTGATCGAAGCCATTTTGGTGCTGCGGCTTGGACAGAGACCTAATGAAGGGATTCAAGGATAGAGTCCTAAGAAAGATAGTATGGATGTGAGAGGCGACAATTTATTGAAGACCTTTGGTAAGGAAAGGTAGGTTGTAGATGGCATGATAGTTTTCCAGAATAGTGGAACTAATGATTTCTTTTTAAGGAGAAGGAAAATGGTGGCAGATTTGAAGGAAAGAGGGAGCAGGAGAAAGAGAACCATTAATCTTATTTTAAAAATGTATAAAATTTAAGTGGGGAAAAAAGCGGTCAGAAGTTTCCTGGGAATAGGAATAATGAAGCTGGAGATGGGTATCATGGACCAGATGAGCTGAGGCCATGAGGGGAATAGCAGACACTAACAAGATGTCAAATCCAGGAACAGGGAGAACTCTAGAGGCAGTTTATTGATAGTTTCAAAGTGACAAGTACACATTGGATGCAAGTTAGTGGTAGATGACAAATATTATTAACGACATTAAGTAAATATAAATGAGATATACACAATAAATAATATGCAGGATAATGAGAAATTTATTGTTAAATGCATACACTCTGATTTGCTCTCTGCTTATGAATACATAACACAGGAATAGGATATATATCCAATATATATAGACTGCAGCATACTGGCAGATATTTATGCATAGAAAAAGCTTTTTTGCGCTGTGAATAAAAACTTGATTATATGGTCTTTCTACTTAAGTTTTCAAAGTTCCTCCTTGTACAATGATATTTCCCATTAAGTAATTTCTATAAATGGAAACATGTGACATTGATATCAGAATAGTGTTTCTGTACCTAAGATTGCGTTATTTCGTTGTCATTAGTTTTTTTTTAAATCCAAGTTTACTTTCACATCTTTTTGTAAGCCTTATGCAGAATTCAGCACATCCCTCGTGAGTTAAGTATTGCTCCTCCAGCCCTCAGTTTCTGTTCCTCATCTCAATAAATGGTCAGCATTAATATAAATTTATAAAATTGCTGAACTATTAGATACTTGTACTGATTCCAACCTCCCTATTTTTTAAATTTCTCATTGTTTGCTTTGTGACTACTTTCTCTACAGGAACAAACTTGGGAACAACTCTTTCACCTAATGTTTTCTCTCACCTTTCCTCTCCATTTCTAATTTAAATGTTACAATTTAAGTAAATAAAATCTCATTTAATTGATTAGTCCTAATGCCTGTTTAGTTTTAGTCCATCTGTTTCAGACTGGTACATATTCCCTGAAAGGCACTACAATATCTTTTGCATTTAATCCTTTTTTACATTTTTCCAATTATCCAACAGGTCTGTAAACTTATTGATTAGAGTATAGCACATATCATGAAAGTATTTTCTTTGAATTGCAATACATTTCCACCATATCGTATTATTATTCTGTCACACGCACATCCTGCAGCTTGTCTGAAAGCAAAGCTATTGCCAATTACTGAAGTATAAGATTAGACTTAATCGGCAAACTGTAGCATTTATACATGTGATAAACTTTCAAATTTTAAAAACTGTTGATATTTTTTTGCAACACTGGTCCAATATGTATCCATGGTCAGAATACATGGTAATTTATAAACTAATGCGAATGTGATTTAAAAAAACCCTAATCACCATATGTAATTCCACCTTGCTTTTAATGCATACATTGCATGAAAAAAAAACTAAAAGCTATTTTTAAAAATAAACCAAGTTTCATTTCTTGATATGTAGTCATACAGCACAGAAACAGACCCTTCAGTCCAATTAGTCCACAGCGACCATAATCCTGAACTGAACTAGTCCTACCTACCTGTGCTTTACCCATATCCCTCCAATCATTTCCTTTTCACGTACTTATCTAAATGTCTTTTAAATCTTGTAACTGTACTTGCATCCACCAATTACTGTGGAAGTTCATTCCACACATTCTTGCCGAACTTCCCTTGGTCTCTCGTCTTCTCCAGAAAAATTCAATTCCTCCTTGGAGTGCTGACTGCACTCCCATACCTTAGCCACTAACCAGTCAGGAAGCTCAACATGGTGGGCATCATAGCTGAATCTAATCTTACTCTGTCAGGATCAAAATTTTACATCAAATTTCACTTCCTATGCAGTAATTTTGAAGTCAATTGTAACACTTCCATTGCAAGATCAGCTGAAACAAAGTAAATTGTTACTAAGTAGAGATCAAGGGCAAGTTCCCTCTGATCTCTATTAATCAGCAAAACTTCAGGCTGCTGTTCTGCAATAAGTATGAAAATTCCTTGGTGCGATTTAATAGATTTTGATTTTCAAATGCTTAAGAAGAAATAGATAATCATCCTTTGGAATTTTGCCCATTGAAACCACTTCTCACCCACTAGTTTTCAGAGACTCGAGTGGAGGTTGCAATTGGTTATGGTTCATTCATAGGTGCATAATCAATATTATGCTGATGGTGCAACTCACAGAGACCAGACCCTGGCCTTCAATTGAAATTCCAATATTTTTAAAAAATCATTATTTTGATCTCTAAATTTACTCGATGCAGTTCAGGCAAATGAATGGAGTTGTTGGTTCGCCGAGCTGACTGGTTTTCACGCAAATGTTTCTTCCCCCTTCCAGGTGACACCGTCAGTGCTGTCTAGCCTCTGTTGAAGTGTGTTGTTCTGTTGCGTTCTGAATTTATGTGGTTCAGTCTGTCACGGTGGGTGGTTCTGTTTCCAGTTTTGTACTGTAGTGCTATGTAGATGGGGTCTCTTTCAACATTTTTTAAAAAATGGTACCAGTGGTTGAAAACAAGGCTTCCAGGAATTCTTGTGATTGTCTTAGTACTGTTACATTGCCCCAGTTAAACTGATGTCCTTCTTTGTCAAAGTGAATAGAAATGAGGGAAAGACTGTCATGCTGTTTTGCTGTGAGCTGGTGTTCATGTATCCTGGTGGCAAGTTTCCTGCTTGTCTGTCTCATGAAAGGTCTCTCGCAGTTGCTGCAAGGTATTTTGTATATCACATTTGTCCTGCTCATTGTGGGTATTGACCAGTGTATTGGGGCGTACAGTGTCTTCTTGTTGTTGTTTCTTTGCACGGCATCAGCGGACGAAGCTGTTAGCATAACAATGGTTTGCAAAAACTTTGCATAGGTGTTCCTCTTCATTTGGCATAACTGTTGCTGTGTGTTATCGCTCATTTAAACAGAGTCTCGAAACAGATCTGTTTGTGGACGCTGTGGTGGTTACTGTTGTCATTCAGGATTTATGTGGGTAGTCTTTCTATATACATTGGAAAGGAATTCTCTGTTGTTTGTTTGTTCCACCATTATGTCTAGAAACGGGAGCTAATTGTTGTTCTCCTCTTCCCTGCTGAGCTTGATCCCGGTGAACAAGCTGTTAATAAGGTGATGTGTTTCTTCTAACTTTGCTCATTTAATGCTCACAAAAGTATTGTCCATGTACCTGACCCATAGTTTAGGCTGGATCTGGGGGGAGGGCTGTGCGTTCAAGTCTTTGCATACTGCTTCCATGATAAGACCCGAGATGGGCGAACACATGGACGTCCCACTAATTTATTCCTACACCTGGCCATTGAAGACAAGGTGCATGGTAAGGAATAGACAAGTGATAACACACTGCAATAATCCAGAGCTATGAAAAACAAAAAGGAATACTGACAGAAAGTATTTGCTAACAGTGGGTTTCTTAACAGCTTCATCCGCTGATGCCTCACAAAAGAAACAACACCAAGGACACACTGTATGCCCTAAAACACTGGCCACCCTACTTATATTAGAAACATATTGGAGCTGACTACAAGACCTGCCTGACCTCTCGGAATAATGATAGCACACAAACCAACAGCCATACTTCACAGCTGCTCTCAAAGAGGAAAGACCTGGTACCCACAATGAGCACGGCAAATGTGAGTTACAAAATACCATGCAGCATCTGCGAGAGGCTTTACATAGGATAAACGTGCAGGAAACTCGCCACCAGAATACGTGAACACCAACTCACAACAAAACAGCACAACCAACTCTCCCTTGTTTCTGTTCATTCCAACAAAGAAAGGCATCAGTTTAACTGGGACAATGTAACAGTACTAGGACAAGCAAACATAAACAAGCACAAGAATTCCTGGAAGCCTAGTTTTCAACCACTGGTGCCATAAACAAAAATATTGAAATACAGCCCATCTATATACCACTAGGGAGGAAGACTACCCACCATGATAGACTGGACCATACAAGTTAAGAATGGAACAGAACAGCACTTTAGCAGAGGCTAGACAGCACTGAAATGTCACCTAGAAGGAGGACATTTTTGCACAAAAACCAGTCAGCTCACTGAACCAACCACAACCCAAGCTACAGGTCATCACTAAAACATTAGAGGCAAATGAATGTCAGCCAAGACCTGAGGAGCTTGCAGCAATGGGAAGGTAATCATTATGACTCTGAAAGTCAGCCAAGCATTCTTGTTCTTCCTTATTCCACTTGAATAATTTTCCCTCTTTTCAAAAACAAAGCTTATTGTGGTGCAGATCACAGTGGCCACACAGGTACCCAAGTGGAGCAGACACATTTCTTTAAACGTTCTTAAGATAGGTGACATTCCACTGCCAATTTTTTCATTGCTGATGCCATTTCTATACCCAAAAAAACAGATGCAATGCTTCCCATTTATTGTCTTTGGGGGTGTTAAATGGAAATTTTCAGAAATAATCTATTCAGTTTGAGTGGCTACTTTCCTGAAGGCATTTCCATGGCGCTATCAACACTAGATGCTGGAAATCCACAACCGAAACAGAGTTTACTGGAAAAGCTCAACAGGCCAGGCAGCATCGGTTTTGTGAAAGGATCACTAGACCTGTAACGTTAGCTCTGATTTCTCTCCACTGATGCTGCCAGACATGTTGTACTTTTCCAGCAATTTCTGTTTTTGTTACTGGAAACATTCTGATCCACTAGATTTTTCTTTAGCCATTTTCTTACACTTAAATTTAGTCTTATTCTTACTTGGATAGTGATCAGCGATTTTGAATAAATTAATCAAAATTATTTGAGTTGTATATGGTGATGCATTCCACACATCGATTAATTTTGAAAGAAATAGATTCTACTAATCTCTAGTTTTGTTAAAATGTATTAATTTCATATTTAACCTTTTGTTATCATTTCACCTCCAACAATTTTGCAACTTAGTTTCATTTTCAATTGTTTCTCCAGGGCTAACAAATTCAATTACTTCAAACTATTCTATCTAGAATCATCCATGTGATTATTTCCAAACATTTTGATGCAGTGATTTTTAATGCATAATACTCAATTTTATGAAACATTCCAAATATATGATATGATTTTAACTCTAACAAACACAAAGTGCTGGCAAAATTCAGCAGGTCCGGGAGAATCTGTGGAGAGAATTAGAATGAATAGGAGGCATACAAACTTGAAACATTAACTCATTCTCTCCACAGATTCTCCCGGACCTGCTGAATTTCTCCAGAATGCTTTGTTTCAGATTTCCAGCAACACTGTCTTTTGATTTTATTCAATGATGTTAAGTGTCAAATCATACAAAATTGAAATAAACTATTTAATTTACAACTCTTGAATGTATAACCAATTTATTAGTCTGAGGGCATAAATGAAGTGATGTTTCAATGAAAGGTTGATAATCACCATCTCCATTTAATTTTCTGCAACTTTGATGATGAATGCCAAATCATTCTTTTTGCACTTAATGACTAATGTACATTAGCTTACATGATTGTTGTTCTCATCCACAAGTTATAGGTCCAAGCTGCCGCCACCGCACCCAGTACCATACCCAAGACTCCCACACCACAATCTAAAATAATATCCTAATTCAGTCCTAAAGAGTGTAAGTAGAGGTGGCATTCATTGTACAATTAATTGATTCAAAATGATATTAACCTTCAACAAAAAGGTGTAGTTATTGGATTATATTAAATGTACAAATACTTTTTTCTACTTGCATTACACACACACACACACAGCCTCTCCAATAGTATGTGAAAGTTTAAGGATCCCATTCCACTAATATAAAAACTAGTGTCTCTCTCTCTCTCTCTCTCCTCCATGCTACACCATCAAAAATGGATTAAACTCATGATACTAATAAGGTGGTGTGAGATCCTACGTGAAACAAAGCATTCCCAAGTTTGACTAAAAATAAAGAAGTGACTTAGCACCTAAAAACAGGATTGATAGTTGGTTGAAGTAATGGGGATAGAAGGGATAAAATTAGAACTACTGTTCTTATGGAGGATAGACAATTATGTGGATCTGTTGGATTAACTGGTCTGTTTCCTAGCCATAATTTATATATAATTTACAGCATTAATTAGTTGAATTTAAACTTATTTGAGAAATTTTATTTTCCAACTTTCTGCATCAAAATTATTGTACTTTTTCCACTAGTTTAACTATGTTATGAATATACAAACTAAAGCAGTTGGTAGATAAGTTTACAATAGACACACGCATGTGCACATGCTTACCAGTTGAAAAAACAGATGTTATGGCTACAAGTTTTTTGAAAAAGAAAGCAATAATCTCAATTCAATTCTTGGTAATTGCAACAAATGGATACAAAGTATTTAGTATGAATAAACTTGTCAAAATGAGAAGTGAAATCACAGGTAAGAAAAATTACCTGAGATTTTCATAAATTACTCAACCACAAATTCAAAACAAAATTCATTTGAGACAAACTAAATCAAGTGTTTTACTTAAGCTATTCATAGTTGAAGATGTAAATACTGCTTTTTAAGTGTTCAGT
This sequence comes from Stegostoma tigrinum, assembly GCF_030684315.1. NCBI lineage: Eukaryota > Metazoa > Chordata > Chondrichthyes > Orectolobiformes > Stegostomatidae > Stegostoma > Stegostoma tigrinum. Next base: position 76,379,956 of record NC_081355.1, on the reverse strand, counting down.
TTTTTCATACTCTAAGCTTAACTTTAGGAATTCATTTCCTTGCAGACCATGCCAGGGCTCTTCAATAACTTCATAAATGTAAGGTTTTTGAATAATTTGCAAAACCAAGCAGATTTTCAATATTTTAGTATTTAAACATTTACCTGCTTGCTTTAAGTATTCACAAACATTAAAAATAATGGCAACATCCTTATCGTACCAGCTTTCCTTTTACATAATCAAACCTTCAGAGTTCTCTGGAGTATATCAAATAATTATTTTAATAAAATTCATCTTTTCATCAAGTTGTAATCCAAAATTCACATACTGTTTCAGTAAGTATTAACTATTTTGTTGAATTAAAGGCAACTGTTTGATGTTTTCTGACTTGGACTACTTTAAAAGAATGGGGGAAGCAGATTCAAAAGTAATTTTTAAAAGGGATCTGCATATGGTGCAGAGGGAATCATAGCTAATTAGATAATTCTGTAAAACAGCTAGCACAGGTCTGAGGGCTGAATGGCTTCCTTTATAATTTTAATTAATTCTAAACATTAACTAAAATTGTAAACATTATAAAGAAAATTGAAAGACAAATTCATTCTTAATTTTAAACAGATTTTGGAAGTTAGCGGCATGGTACGTAATTTTTTTTAAAAATCACTATCTAGTGTTGTGGAAAGCATGTGTTGTTTTTAAAACAAACCTCTTCAAACTGTCTCATTACATCCAAGAACCGAATATTTTGTCATCAGTCTGTATAATCAGACCTTTTCTTCAAATAAATAACGTGAGATTTTTCAAAAAATATTATTGAAGCATTAATGCCCAGCATGATGCAAAATTAGGGTGGCAAATTTTGCCCTGCTCTCTAAAGTCATGTTTCTTTGAAAAAATATTCAGCATAAATAAAACCCTTTCCCATGCAGGGGTTGAGGAATATCAAATGGGACGTTATAAGTAATGTTTGCTATCACCTGAAAGCCGCCTTCAGAAGCCTTTAATGAAATCCCACACTTAACAGTATTTCAAATGCAGATGCAAATTGTGTCCAGTTAAAAGGCTGAGAACTACTCTAAACAAACAGTGGAAATTTACCAATTTATAACAACTTGGATTTTAAGAAAAACATTAATCAAATACTTAAAAACAGACAAATGATAGTCATGAAGACTCATTTCCATTGCTCAGCCCCTTAGAAGTTTTTAAACTGTTAATTTTCTTTTAGCTCTTCATTAACTGAACATGATCATTCCAGGCTAATTAATATTGATACAGGTGAATTAATCTTGATGATGAGTTCTTTCAATGTTTGCAAACAACAATAACTGAGGAATTAAAGCATGTAAAAGACAATGGAGAAATCACCAGAATAGGAAAAAGTGATTAAGTTGAAGAAAATAAAAAGGAAAACAATAAAGAAACAGACTTTGGCAGAAAAAAGGAAAGACCTAACAGAAATAGGGAAAAAAGCAGCAATAAGTGAAGTATTAAAAATAGAAAGGTGCAAAAATAAATGCATACTTAAAGAATGGAATGAAAACACCATTAAAATTGGACAACTCAAACAAAGACAATTATCAAATGGCAGTTTGTTTGAAAGATACACTAACAGAAGAAAACATATTTTGGGTTTAATTGAAAAGTTGTTTTAAAATTTAAAATCCGTTTTCCTTCACCACGCCAACATAAACAGGATTTCCTTCCTGCACCCCATAAGATTTTTATGATGGAGAGGCACAATGCGTAAAGGTTTATTTTCCTTTTATGTTCGCGAACCAGACTTTTCAGAATTTTGTAATTATTATTAATAAAGCAGATATATTCAGTTTTAGGATTGGACAATATGCAATATCTCAAAGCATCTATTCAATTTTACAAAAGAACTGAACTTCTGGCTAATGGCATAATTTCACTGTTTTGGGTTTAACATTTTATCACAAATTCTAAAAATGATGTCAAAATGCATATTAAAACATTTCATAGCATCAGGATCACTTACAACTTATTCCTTATTCAAAGACTATTGAAAGACTTCATATATTGTGAATAGCTTTGGATCGTAATATTTTCATATTTTGAATCATTAAAGGCAGTGGTTTCATATCCTGCTTTTAAGCATTAATGTACAGTTTGATGCAAAATGCTACAGGTAGATAAGTTCAGAGTCATACAGCAAGGAAACAGACACTTTGGTCCAACTAGTCCACACCGAACATGTTTCCAACCTAAACTACTTACAACTACTGCATTTGGCTCACATCCCTGCAAACCTTTCCTATTCATGTACCCTTGTAACTGAACCTGCAACTACCACTTTCTCTGGAAATTCATTCATACAATATCCACTGTGGAAAAAAAAATGTTGACCCTCACGTTCTTTTTAAATCTTTCTCCTATCTTAAAAATGCCCCCTAGTTTTAAATTCCACCAGCCTAGAGAAAAGACCCTTGTTATTCTCCTTATCTATGCCCCCTCATGATTTTATAAATCCCACTAAGGTTACCCCTCAAACCTTCAAAGATCCAGTAAAAGCCTCAGTCTTCCCACTCTATTTTTATATCTCAAATCCTCCATTCCCGGCAACATCCTGGTAAATCTTTGTTGAAACCTCTCCAGTTTAATAATATCCTTCCTATAGCAGGGCCACCAGGACTGAACACAGTACTACAGAAGAGGCCTCACCAACGTTCTGTGTAACCTCAACATGACGTCCCAACTCCTATACTCAAAGATCCGAGCAATGAAGACAATTGATTATTCAGACTTTAACGTTCATTTTGATTTCAAAGCTCATACAGCTCAGAGAACATTTAAGCTGTCTTTCTCTTAAAAATGTATTAGAAGCTTGCATAATCTGGTTTATAGTGAACAATTAAATAATTCAACAATTCTGTAACCAATTAGCAAAAAAGTAAACTTAACTAGATAACAATATAATTCTTGATTAAAAAGATATGGTAAGAAAAGTAAAAGTCCCATTAGACAATGAAAGAATTATCAATTTTAGATAATGTTGATAATATTGTTTTGGACTAAATGCAAATCCTAATTTGAAGACTCCAATATATAAAGACATGATCCTCTGTTAATTTCATGCAGTTGTTTTAGTTCTAATTCTTGAAAACAAAACAATCTAATTTGAAGCTGTTTAGACTTAAAACTAGTTCATGTAGTTAACAATGTACTAGTCACATTGTGTTTACATGCCCAGACAATAATTTAGAAATGTTATTTCACAACTTTAGTTGCATTCTAACTGTTTTATGTTTTGACAGAAAAAAAGGAGGCACAAAGGAAATGGAAAGAACATAATCTGATTTTTATTTTTGTGAAGAATATTCCAAGTAACTTTTAAATTACTTTTCCATCAGATTCTTTGGAAACATTGCCTAATGTTATGAATTTTGTTTGAAATATTTCAATAAGCTACAATTATTTGCTTTGTCTAAATATAGGTTACATTTTTCAATAGTATTGAAAACAAATATCACAGTATACAATGCTTTAAAATGACAAAATTAATTTACTTTTGTACTGAATTTATGACGAAGTTACACTTTAATATATATTAATCTATTAAATCCATTGTCAAAATTACCTTGGCTATAATAAATTTGTGCAATATTTTAAAATCACATTATTTGCAAATATTTTGATCAGGTTTAAGCTTCACTGTTATTTATCCTTGTAGAGCGATGGTTTTACTCAACAATAAATAATTTCAAAGTAGTTAAGGAATTGCATTTGTATTGTTAATCGTGACTACAATATCTACACAAAGAATGAAATGTGCAACGTGCAGAACAAAGTGAGATTTGCTCTCACAAAAAGTAAGTTGATCAATTCAACATGTTTTTAATACATATTTAGAAGATAAAGAACAAAAACCAATACCCTATAAGCTTTTCAAAAGCGTTGAAATGGTTATAGAGGTGGCATTGCTTTATATTTTCTTAAATCTATGCGGCTCTCTGTAGAACCACTGATGTTTTAATTTGAAAACAAAACTTCAAATGTGTTTATTCAAAGTACTTTACCATTTTTAATGTATGTTTTCATGTTAAAACATTAAATATTAAAACAGTACAACATATAGGAATTTAAGATAATTGAAAAGTCAACATAAAGACTTTTTACTGAAACATCGAGTTGTTATTTGACATTTTGTTTGAAGATGGAAACTTATAATAACATAGTGCACTTTAACTGGTAATAAGAATTTAGTTTGACATCAGTTTTTCATAATTTCAAAATGAACAACATTGACACCTCTGGTATTTGAAATTGATTTAAGTAGAGGTGGATGATTATGGGGAATGCAGACGAAGCTTTAAGGAACAGTAGAAAGTGTGAACTTTGTGGTAGAACAAAGATTTGAAGCATATCACAACTATAATAGAACATATTAACTTAGTTTTTCTCTTCTGCCACAAAATAAGTTCCAAAGTGTCAGATCTTGGATATAATAATCTGTTCATAATGTATTATTTCTTTAACAACAATTTTTGGGAGTTTTTTTAAACAATGAAGCTCTTATAAAGCCCTACGTTCTATTTGCCCCTCCCCCAGTTTGAATTTTCATTTAAAGTGAAGCTTTGGTTATTGAATTGACCATTTAAACATGGTAATCAAATTAAATGGATATTTTAATCTTTCAGTAAGCTGGTAAAAGATATATGAAACAATTTATTTACTTACACCACACAGTAATTTCCCCCAATGAGTCCAAATGGGACGGCACACCACACGATTAAAAATTAATACTCAACCGAATCACCAAATTAACATTTTCTTTTTCCTTGGCTAGTCCGATTATCAATCGCACTAAACACGCAGCAAATACAATTTTAAAAGTATTTTGTAAATCAATTACATCAATAAATACGGCATATATTTGACTTCAATCCACATACTTCAATTTCCCGAAGATTGCTATAACGTTCCAGGAATTATAATCGGCAAACGGAACATGAAATCGGAACAAAAGATTTTGAAGCAGTTAACGTAAACGAAATAGCACGATTAACTTCAGTTTTGAATTTATGAAAACGTGCTAAGCGCTCGTACGCTACCTATCATCTAGTCCATTAAAGTGGACAGCTAGAGTCATGAGGAATGATCGCAAGGTACAACTTCATTCACTAACGATTATTTTATTTTTATAACGAAATTACCCCCTCGTGCCGGGCGGGGAAATTATTAGATGCGTCCGTAAAGAGCGAAGTGGCTTTGCACAATTTTTAAATCGACAATACCGAACTTCACACATACGCGATTGCCAACAAAGGAGACGGGTTTGAATCTCGGATGTAGATTTTCGTTCGTTCTGAACACTTCCGCCAATAAAGTTGTGCAATGTGAATTTAGTTAGCTATTTTTCCAAAAAACGAAAACGTTCTTTTTTTAAGAAGAACTGCGCCAACGACAGCTCAGCACGAGTTATTTTAAAAAATAATTCTGATACGCTTTTATTTTTTTTAACAAAACTTGCCTGTGGGCACACATTTAAACAAACGACCTTTGAAAATAAATCAAAGACCTGGAGTTCCAATATTTTATAGAGGTAACGTCGCCTCGTGTGAACAATAGTGGAGTTGCCGAATAGCGTAAGAAAACGTCGAAACTGCTACAACTTTCAAAAGATCACTTTCGACCAACATTTCAATGAGATAATGTAATTACCCATTCAGTGGATCCCATCAACCAACCAAAATCTGGGGGTAAAAACGTCGTTTAATAATAAAAGAACAACGTCTCCAATAATAAAGGAGCAGCCATTGCAACGTATCGGTTTTGGCACGACCCGATTAGACATCTCCTGAACACGGTATCGTTACCACATTATTCAGCTTTAAACAGGGAGGGGACGCAAAAGATGGGCAGATCACAGCGAAAATGCACTCCCTCCCCCGCCTCGCCTCACACAACCAGCCCCAACCCCCACCGATCAACCAGACCAATAACTCGCATAACCATCACCACATTGGGGAACTGCAACAGTCAGGAGAATTTTCGCGCCATCGCCCTTGTAAATGGCAGCCTGATCTAAGCCAATGAATGAAATTTGCAGGCAGAGAGGGAGAGAGAGCAAAAAAAACTTGGTCAATGGTAGCGAGGCTGGAGACGCTTGATAGGATCCTAGAGTCAAGCTGTGTGCGAATGAGAAGACGGAAAATGGGAAGAGGGAAAAAAATGGAGAGCGCTCCAAACTACTATTATTCCACAATCAATATGTTTCTCGGATTCTTGGAGTACAGCTCGTCCCTCCCTCCGTTTCTCTCCCAGTATCATTGAATAGCTGGCATTCCTCACGTGAGAAGTTGATATTAGTTTGACCACGTGGCTCATTCAGCCGGAATATTCGGGGATTTTTTGGAGCTGCATTTTATTCAGAGGCGGTGCTAGTAGTAACGTAGTGTGACATTTTCACAGCCTGTTTGCGAAAGGGGTTTTGGGGGAAAGACAAAAAAATAGTTTTTTTCTCTCTCCGAAGCCCGCCATTCTAGACTGCTAATACTACTTCTGGGGATTTATTTTATCATCGCGTGTATTTTTTTTGTAAGGACTCTTCTCGCTCCCATCTTTATATTTAAATCGACCGATTATTTCTCCAAAGGGAAGATAAGGACGGAAGGATCTTTGTCTTTTTTTTTGCAGTTTTAGCAACATGAACAAGCTGTACATTGGGAATCTCACCGAAAACGTAACCACTGTGGACTTGGAAAGTCTTTTCAAGGAATGGAAGATTCCCTTCACTGGACAGTTTCTGGTGAAATCTGGTTATGCATTTGTCGATTGCCCAGATGATAACTGTGCTATGAAGGCGATAGATACTCTGTCAGGTAAGCGAGTTAATCCCTTGTAGTCTAATATTACCTCAAGTTTTGAAACAAACAGTCGTGAACCTTGTTTGGTGGGAGGCCTAAGGCAGCTCCTTGCGCACCAGTTTCGCACAAATCGACTGGGGGCGCGGGCGAGACGAAGCTGCTTACACCCGTGTGTTTTGCAAATATCCACTCCTCGTATCTACACCTAAACTGGATTTTCTTGTGACGTTCGCACAGAAATTGGGTTTCTTTTTAACCTAATCTAAATAACATTTGGAACCCCCACCCGTTATTCCTCTGCATCTGCACGCGGTCTTTTCTTTCCCCCATTGAATTGTTACACTTCAAGCGTTCAGTGGATTGACAGTAACTATACGGGGATGCATTCTGTACAGGATTCTTTAATTTGTCAACTCTTTATTGATCTTGTGTAATTGGGCTGGGGTCGGAGAATTCGGCCCGTGTTGTTGTACCTTCTTGGTGAGAGTAGGCCTTTAATAACTCCAGCGGCAGCTCGGAGCCATCATTCAAATCAGTGCGCACCGGGAAAGGAATACGCACTTCAAATCTTATACTTCTGACAGAAATAAAGACAAATGAAAGCTCACTATCCGAAAACTATTGACAATATCAATTTTTTTTTCATTCGTTCCGTCCCCCAGCGCGAACGCATTTGTAGTCGGCCATACTGAGTCCCAAAAGTGTCCTTTAGCACTCGACCACTAGAAAAATGGCTGAGAATTAGAGCACAGCAATTGAGTTCACGTTTTCTTAAAAAAAAATTTCAAATTGTACTTGTTCATATCAGTTTTGTGACTACAGTTGACCGACTCCTTTACGTTCTACGCCGAACTTTCTTGTCGACACTGTTCCGAGATTTGTAACATAGTTGCCCAGCAAGTTGTTGTTCAACTGCAAACCTAACGCTTAAGATCAACAGAAGATAATTAAAAATAATCTTGGCTGAACGGTCGATTTTAAACGTTTTCAAGTGCTTAATACGCATTGTATTTTGTGCTTTGCTTCAGGTAAAGTTGAGCTGCATGGGAAATCTATAGAAGTGGAGCACTCCGTTCCTAAACGACAAAGGTAAAAGAAACTTTAATTCGTATCAGATTTCTTTCCGATCAGAGAGAATTAGACTACAACTGACTAATTAGCGATTATATCTGTTTGGAATTCAAGGTTATCTTAAACCCTACGAGTCTCTGGGATCCGTCTACTTAAGTTAGAAACTAATTACCGTTTGAATCTCGGATACTTTTTTTAAATGTCCCTTTGTACTTTTGTTTTGGTTTCTAGTTGAATTCTTTTATTTCTTTTATATATCACTGGAGTATTTGATCAAAAATATTTTATTTGAGAAGACACCAGAACACACTTCTAGTTTTAAAACGAGACCTGGTGCAGTGTTTTTTGAGAAGTTTGGGCGTCAGCAGGAAATGATCTGAGATGCTTTGCATCATGCTAATCGACAAACACGTGAGGAGCTCTCAATTTAAGAGCCAACAAAACGAAAATCACAATTCAATGTTTCCTCTATTGTCCACGAAATGTAAGAGATCATTTGATAGGGAAGGGAATTAATTCTTGTGTATTTGTTGCTTCACGTGAACCCTAATGTGCAATCGATTGTTCATCGATCTTAAAACTGTGCATTAAGATTATTCAAAAATGTTGTTACCAAAATATATAATTGATATTGTATGGAGTGTTGAGGTTAAACATCAATATTTCACTCTAAGGCTAATTTGACAGTTCTAAAACAGGATTTAATAGCTTTAGAAAGCAATGCCAACTGTTGGCTTTTTAAAATAAAGATCACTATTGGTTTGAACGTTCCATATGGATTGATAGAAGTTGAATTGTTTGTCACAGGATGCTTTTGTAATACAAAAATTACTAGGTTAGTTTTTGACCTATTTCCTCACCTGGCTGGCTTCAAGTTTCTCAGTAGAAAAAACAAACTTTTGAGGACCAGACTTAAAATGAGATTTGATTTCATTCACTCTTCAAAAGATGCCTCCATTCTTTGTGCTTCAGCTTTTGGTTTAATGTAACTTTACAGATTTACATGGAGTGTCATGAGGTTACGTCTGAAGGTTGTTGAAAATGCTACATTTGTGTGTGAGAGAGAGAAATGCTTGAATGGGCAAAATTTGGCATGGGAGTTACTTTACATTGCTTCCTGTGTGATTCTTCTCTTCACCTTTTCTTCCATTTGTTTGGCCTCAAACTGTACAACTTTTATTCCATATTCCCTGTAGTTCATTAGTACAGGATGTCTAAATTATTAATCTTCAGTCCTCTTTCTTTGCAAACCAGGCAGGAATTTTAAATATTAAATGTTCAGAAGGATTTAAGATTTGAATCTAAAAGCTAAATTGTAACTTTTGAACCATGGCATTTAAAGCTGGATATGCTATGATTTGAATTTATAAATTGCTGAATTTTTTTTAAAGAACTCAAAAGTTTTCTCAGTAAAAGGTTTACCATGTTTTTAACCAATTTCTAGAAAGAATGAAAAATATAAACCATGCAAACTATTTTACTCATCATTTTGCTAATGTTCTTGTATTTCAGTTCTTGATTCTTTTGATAACTTCACATTATTTTGTAAATGCAAAGAGTGAATAGTTGTGCCAAATTAGTTTCTCTGGTCTGTTTGTTTTCTTTCTTGCTGGGGTTTTCATCTTACAATTTCAGAAATTGTTGCTTCTATTCTGAACTTAAAGTTTAAGGACTTATTTTAAAAATAAAATCTTTTGCGAATTTAAAAGTTTTGAAGATTCTTTGAAAATTCAGATCTGCAATATTAATTGCCTTTTTTGTTCCTAACATTAGATCAAAAGTTGCCACAAGTTTCAAATAAATGTAATTTTAGAAAACCTTTGAACACTTTGTAACAATCTGAATATATTCTGAAACTTAATTCACACCCTGTTGAAAGCACAATTTTAGATTGCTAATTTCCACTTTTTGTTCTGCTCCCTTTTATTACTAGTGTACAATTGAAACAGCTTTGCACCGATATGAAGGTTGAAGTATTATTCTGGCATGAATGACCACTGTGACTCCTATGCATTATAGAAGGGTGAAGTGTGCAGTCTAGTTGAGGAGGCCATCTTGAGTTTCACATTGGTATATTATACTTCTGAATTTTGATGCAAAGTTGTGTTTTAAAATTGCCTTCCTTTAGATCTCCTAGCACTTTAAGTGAACATAACCCCCCCAAAATACTGGAGACATGAGGAAACAGACATGAAAGTATGCAGTCTTCTAAAGGAGACTGTATGCTAAAAGTAAAACACGTAAAGAGGCATGTGTACTACTTTTTTTGGCAAGTAGTGTGTTTTGTAGTTTGCAAAAGAACTTGGTTCTGTCCATGCTTTGCATTCTGCAACTGCAGTTTCAATAGTACTGCAGTACAATAAGGCAACTCGTTGAATTTGTATTATCTTTAGCCGTGTCCTTCTTGAAATTGGTAAGATTTTTAACAAATAATGTTGAAGTTAAAATAGGTTAGAGAATGTGTATTTTTTTAAAACAACTGGCCAGTGATGTAACCTCAGTCTTTTTTCAGCCATGTGGTCAAATACCTGTATTGTTGACCTCAAACTCAATCGTACAAATTCATTTTTCCACCACCTTGGAGCAATGGAGGAAAACTTTTTTCTTCTTTTGAGAAGGAAATAATTCTCAGTACCACTTTGAATGCTAGTATTTTATTGAAAGCAAGGAGATGGGCATGGCGAGGTTCTTGGCTCAAAAACTTGTCATAAAGTTCATAGAATCTCTACAGTGTGGCCTCAAATTTGTGAGGTGCTTGTATTATATATTTCAAACATACTGAACTTCATCTCTATACACCAATCACTAGTCTAAAATTGAATACTACGATTTTAATTTTCTGAATGGGGTGTGTGAGACTTTTGTATATAGAGAAATATGCATATATTTTCATTTTTGTGGTGTTATTTCAGTGCTGTAGAAGTAAAGGTTTTTCATTTTGGAAGAAATGTAGATCTGGTGTTCTTGTTTTCTAATTCCAACCACCATTTGAAGGTATTTTTATATAAATTCCTTGTGCTTGTTGTGTTTTGGGCAGAATATTGATCAGGTATTAGCTTTTGAGTAACTTTGCCTCAGCAAAATTCCAAAAAAATGCATGCTTACCAGCAAACTGGGTGGGCTCCTGTAAAGTATGTAAATTCTGTGAACTGTACTTAAAGCCTTTCCCACACACATATTCACTTTTTGGTCCAAAATGAACTAGTGTACATACCTTTTTTAGTATGTATATTCTTTGTTTTGTATGAGGTTTTTTCCAAATCCTACTTTGCTGACCATTTCTAGTAAACATTCATTAATGCCCAAATTGTGGGCTTGGGATGGGGTGGAGAGGGAAAGGGGCAACATGCTTTACTAATGACAGATGACAATTGATTTTTAGATGTGATTGTTTCACCCTGGTCTTCCTGCTTAGTTCATCAGTGCATGATGTGCTTATTTATCCAAGTGCTGGAGTTCTGTTTTCTTCTTGTTTCATGTTGGGGAAAATGCAGTTTGAATTATCCAGTTGTTTTTCTCTTGTAACTTGATGTGCATAGTAAAGCAGTAAGTAGCTTCCTTTTATTCTGTTCACTTTGCCATGAGGTTTGGAGGCAACTGAGTGGGGTACTGCTAATCCACATCCTCATCACGTAAAGAAAGGTCAAGAGGCGGTGTTAGTAAGGGTTTCCATAAAGTTGTGTTGAGGCCAGAGGGCCAATCAGGACAAAGTGTGCTTAATTTGTTATTCAAAGTGAAATTCTTGGGCTTACCAGTCATTGCATTCCAGCTCACGTTGGAACGTTCAGAACTGATGTGGGTACGCCCACCATTGCAAAAGCGACCTTTGTACCTGCTGTGAAAGGCAGGTTGGGAATATGGTGCCATAGAGCACTTACTGAAGCATTAAAAAGATGAAAGACTGCACACAGTTATTGGAGAGGGCTTGGTCAACTCTTACATGGTAGAAGAGTTGGTGTGTGTGTATATAATAGGGGAGGGTTAAACCTCCTTTAGGCCTCATTTGAATATATGCTTTTCTAACATTTTAAAATGCATAACCAAAGTCTGAATATTCGTCAGTTTTGCAGGGTCTTTTCAAAACTATGTATTCAATACAAGCAGCTGGAAGAAAATGAACTGAATTATAAATTAGGATCACTTAAAATGAATTTGAGATGCAATTTTTGCTAAACGATTTCAGTGATAAAATAAGTGTCCCTGTGTCCGTCTTGCATGCTCTTGGCTTATAAAAACTTTGTCCTCCACTAAATTTGTGAGGCACTCAATGTTTTTTTTTTTCAAATATGCTGAACTTCATTTCTGTACATCAATCACTAGTCCAAAATTGACATTTAATAGCAGAGTTTGTAGCGGAGTTCTATAGTCTTTGCTTGATATCACAGCAGCTGGTGTCCAGTGGACAATATACGTGTTCACAATCTGATTTATGCAAACAGCCTGCTGTCATTTGTTCTGCAGTGGACAGTTTAGTTTTGGGGGATGGATTCAGATCTGACACTTGCCACCTGGGATTAAAATCTGTTCTGAATTTCTACAATTTCCATAGAACAATGGGTGAACAAAATACTTTCCTGAAAATAAATTGTAAATATTTCATAAAGAACTTTTCTCTTTGCATCCTTTTTGAGTGAAGTTTGAGGTCCAAATTGGTATTTTTTTTTCTCTGTAAAAGAAATAATTTAAAAATGGCAGTGAAGTGGGTGGTGTTCTCTGTCTAGGGTTACTTCCTCCTTGACCTCTAACTATAACTCCACACCATATAATCAGTATAGCAGGCAGCCATTGCATACTAGGCAGCTGACTGCTTTTAATTGTTGAACAGCATTAGCAGGATGTTTGTGGTTTCCTACAACTTTTAATTTTTTTTATCCTTCTCTGCATATTTTGGGGTTAAAGTTGTGGAAATTGTTCTTTTGGCTATATTACAGCTAATGCTGTTGTGTGGACATATCAATCAAAAGTAATAGATTTACCAAACTTGCAGATTTTAAATCTGGTAGAAGTGCTTATGCTCTGGTGTTATCTTAGAACAGCAATTTGTTAAATATGTAGAAAATGGCTAGTGTAATTTGTCAAGTTTGTTCAGTATAGCAACCCAAATTGTGTAGATCGTCATTGTGTTTTAAAACCAGTTTCATTTTACACCTTTTTTTGTCTTTTTTTTTAAATTTGCAATCTGTTGCAGATTTCCCACAGCAAGTTGTCTTTGAATTTTGTTCCTCACTAGTTTAAATGAGACTTAATTTTGAATTGTTTGATCTGCACTAAACTATGTACTTGTCTATTTGCAGCATATGTCTTGGATCTAATTGATCAAAACTATTTTTATGGAGTAAGCAATAGAAATTGGATCACCTTTCTATATAGTGTCTATGTGTGGAGAGTCATTGTGTGGTCTTACTTAGTTTTTATTTTCTGGAAACCCCTATTAAAACATTTTAGTCTCAAGATGTTTGACCCAGTTTCTGTTGGGATAAAACAAGTAGGGTTTACCCAGTTGTTTTTTAAAAGCCAAGTTACATTTTGTGACTTAAGGGTGGCTGTTGACATCCTTTTTTGAGAAGGTCCTTCTTGAATGACTGTGGAATTTTTATTTTAGCAGAATGCAGGCAAAAAGAGGCAAATTATCTTTTTGTGGGTATTATTGAACTTTACAATGTATCTATCATAGTCATTGTGGTGATTGCTTAGGAGTGAGAAAATGTCTAATTTAAAATAGCTTTGGTCAGTGAAAATTCTGTTTTACTACTAACATGGTGTGGCTTGGTGCGTCAATGGCTTACTGTTACAAATGCAAAAATAGCTAATCTTAGCAATTTTTGATCTGTTACTAACAGCACTTTACCTGAAGAAAGATACTGGGCGTTTTCTAATTGCATAGAAAACGTGAAAAGGCTAGCATGTCCTTTATGAATTAAATTCTGTATTCAATTAATATTAAACTTAGAAACTGAGAGTATCCAAATGCTTGCACTGAGTATCTGGTAAATTACTGTAGGGCAGTACATGATCACTTCAGGTAAACAGCAGTTACAAATAGACTGATCAATCTATAGAATCTTTTGAAAGAAAATCTCACCTTGTATACTTGCTCATGTGCTGGTCTAAAAATGACCAAGAATATCTCAACTATTTAAACAAATATGTGGTGCAACATCCATGATCACTTGGTGAGATTCAGTTACAATGTGGCTTACGTTTTTCAGTTCTCAAGTCATTTTTAAGATAAAATGTTTAAAAAAGCCATATCTGATATGCTAGACAATAAAAACACGTTAATGTGTTTACCTGATTGATTTAACCATTTTATAAAGATATCCAATGGTGCACGACACAAAACTGTCATGTTGAAGAGGATTTGAACTTAACTGTTGCCAAGTTGAAAAGGCAGGGTTTAGCAAAAGTGACTTCCACAAGTTGGGGTCTTAAAAGAAGTGGCTGGTGAATTAACTGGTGTATTGTTTTCAATTTTCCAAAATTAATTTTGATTTCAGGAAGGGTTCGCTTCATTGGAAAATAGCAACTGTAGTTACTTACCTTTCCAAAAAAAGGGAGACAAAGCTGGATGTATAGGCCAGTTAGTTTCACTTCTTTCATAAAACATTTGAAGGTGTTTTAGCCAGGCACTGTTAGTTTATCCAAGTAATTGGGCAGAATCACCATTTTGACAGGAAAATGGCAAGTTTTTCTTGGTGGGGGAGGGTAACATGTTGTGTGGATAACTGGGAACTGGTGGATGTACTACACTTGGTTTTGTAGAAGGCCTTTGATAAACTGCAATAACTCTTATCCTTAATTTTAAGGTGTAAATGAAAACCTACTGGCATGGCTGGAAGACTGGCTTGCTAACAGGAACCAATAGGCAGAAAGATAAATTGTCTCCTTGGCAAGATGTAATGAGTAGTTCTCTGCAGGGATCATTGCAGGGGCCTCTAAATTTTCCAGTTTACAAAAAAGGACTTGAGGAATTAAAGATATGGTGGCAGAATTTGCTTATGTGATAAGATGAGCAGGAAAGTAAATAATTGGTAATATGTAAAGTCGAAGCATTTGTCTTGTATTTTTCAGCATTAGAATGGAAAAACAGATGAGGGTGGTGAGAAGTGGACCCACTCTTTTTCATACAATAGAAGATATTAAACGTATAAATTGGTGCTCTTGTTTCAAGACTGCTTTCATGATTTAACTGAGTGCAAGGTCGAAAGCTCTAAAATACTTTCCTACACGCTTAGAAAAAGTAGACAGTACATAAGGAGGCTTCAGAGTGAAACAGGTTGTCAATGGGAAAAGATTAGCAAATAGTGTTCTGTGGGAAAATGTTTCTGGCAGTCTGAGTGCATGAATTGCAACCGGCTAATATGCAGGTGCAGCAAGTAATTGGAAAGCTAATAGAATTTTTTCAATTATTGCAGAGGAATTCAGTACACAAGTTGAGATGGTTTAATTGTATGCGGCAATGCTGAGACTACATCTGGAGTGTTGTGTACAGTATTGTTTTCCAACACATTTACATTTGTCCTTAAATAAAGGAAGTATTTCTGAACCTTTTGAGGAAATTTTTTTGGACAAGTTTAGGCTTATCTTCTGGAGTTAGGAGCAAGGTGTGACTACTTAAACTTCAGATCCTGAGCAACCGTGACAGAATGGTTGTGTAAAGGATATTCGTCTTGTAGGTGACTCTAGGACTGGTGATTATAATTTGGAACTCGCTTCCTCAAAAGGTGGTGGAAGCGCATCCTTTTCAATATTTTGAGGCATAGGTAGACTTTTTGATAAGCAAGGCGGGGGCTAAGCTTAATGTAGTTAGGCAGGAATCTTGAGTAATCAAGTCAGCCATGATGTTTGAGCAGCTTAGAGGGACAAAAGGCTTAATTTTGCTCCTAATTCATATGTATGAGTTCATTTTATAACTGGCTTAGGACTGTGTTCTGAATACATTCTCTCCACTGCTGAAAATTGGTTCCTTTTTCAGCTTCTTTCCTGCTAATGATTATGTGTACTATGGGTTCAGTAAACAACCAATATTCTAAGATTGTGGTGCTGGTTAACCTATATTATGGTAATATAGTTGATGTTCAATCAAATTTGAAAGGTTTATAATACTATCCTAGTATTTAAAATAAGAAATGTGATGTGCTTTTGGCTATATTCACTTACTGTTTTAAACGTTTTCTAGTCAAATGAACATGAAGCATAGTTAAGTGGCATTAGTGTTGATTACTGTACAACAAATGCTTTTACAAAATGCTTGATTTGAGATTTATGTAGTTGCATTAAGAATTCATCTATAGGCAGTGCAATTTTTGTAAAAGCATTGACCTTTTTTAAATGAATAGCAAGGTCTTATTTCCTCTAACTCTACAGTCTCAATATAAAGATTGTTAACAAATAATCGTAACTGTACAATTACTGTTTCTTGGAATGTTTAAGTTATGTACTTAAGGGATATTTAGAAGTGGGTGATATGGCTGTAGATTAAAAGACCTGCAAACAATGAACCCTGCCAGGAAATGATGTCCTAGACAAATCAGTTCTAAACCACACTGATTTACAAATATCCCTTTTTAAATGCAAAGCAAGTGTGGCCAATTTACTAACTTCTACATGTGCAGAACTTTTGCTGGGAAAATGAAACATGGTGTACAGGTTATTCGGACTTTTAAAATCCTGAATAAATGTCAACCGACTTTAAGAAACAAAAACAGAAATTGCTGGAAAAGCTCATCAGGTCTGCCGGCATCTGTGGTGAGGATGCAGAGTTGACGTTACAGGTCCAGTGATTCTTCAGAGCACTGATCACTTGTCCTTTAATAACCGTGTTTTCTTGCTACAGATGCTACCAGGCCAGCTGAGTCTCTCTTAGCAATTTTTGTTTTTTTCCCAGCATCAGATTTTTATTTTAAATTGAGTTGTTTCTTGTAATGTTTTTGTACAAAGAGTTTTACGATGTTGCTTTAAAATGGATAATGCTGCATCTTAAAATAGATGTTTGTTTAAAAACTATTTTGGAATTTTGCATCCATTTGAAGATTTTAGTAAGAAAATCCGTTCGAAGTCATGCATAAGTATCGGTTTATATTTGACAAGTTGAATTAAAATTTAACTTGTCCACTTTTAACATGAACATCAGGAAATGCTTACTGGGTTTAGAAAATAAGTAAATTGAAGGACATAGATAATTAAGACAATCCTTGTAATCTTGCAAGTAAACTATGAACTTTGAATAATTCCTCAATTGTCAAATGACATGACAGTGTTTGATTTTCTCTGGCTTTTTGAATTGCAAGATTTTGGGCAATATGCAGAGATGATGAAAAGGTAAAGTGAGATTTAGGGAAATAGTATAAACTTGTTTTTGAGGAGTTACTAGTGCAGTTCAGTAGTAACACTTGAGACTTAAACCGTTGCAAAAGGTGATGAGTTTCTTTCATGAATTTGAACTTGTATACAATTCATCTCTGTTCTAACGAAGCTTTGTTTATTACAACTTAAAATGCTAGTAAAAGGTTTGTATTTTATTGCAACAGAATGGAATGTCAGTATTATGCATAGTACTTATTCTTATTGAGCAATACCCTGATCAAACTGATTTAATGTTGAAAAAATTAAAACATTGTCTTGTTGTCAAGCTTGTTCACGGGATCAGTTTCTTTTCCCCTTTGCTGAAAAGTTTTTTTTTCGTTATTCCCTTCTCAAACCTCTGCCTCTGTTTTGCTCCTCTCCAATCCTGCATATTCATCTAAGCTTTTGGTTGACTGCCCTATTATTTCCTTGCGTGGCACACAAAGTTGAGTGTTTTTTAAATAATTGTTTTGAACATTGATAACAAATATGTCTTTTTTTTGGTTCTTTATGCCTTGGTTTGATTGATGTACTAAAGGCTGCCTGGTACAATATTGTAAAGACTGACTGGCTATTCAGGTAGAAGAGTTTGACTTGAACTTGAACTTGATATTGTTCCTATCATACCTGGCAACCTGTTACTGAAGAACATCACTTTTGGGAGCTAGTTTACTGACTTGTTTCTCCCCTTTGGAATTAGGGACATTTTGAGACCAATTATAGCACTTTTCTTTAAACTACTGGTCACCGAGGCTACTGAAGTACGTGAAACCAATTTAAAAATTTGTTGGGTTTACTTTATTAATTTAAAGTTTTTTTGCTCAATGTTAATTCTCTTTTAATAGATTAAATTAACTAGTTAAATTCTCAAGCTGCTGCAAATCTAATTGCTGATATTGTACAGAAATGTTAGTTAATTAGAATTGTCAATCCAAACTGCTCCTGAACTGTAAATTTTAGAACTTAAAATGGCTGACTCCTTTTTTACTTGATATCTTTTTAAACATGAGTGAAAAGTTGATTGTGTACCGATAATGAACATCTTTGCAGAAAGATGTATGCAATACCACTCAACTTCTTGCCGAGGACTTAAAATTAAGTACATTTTATCTAAGCTGTTTAAGAGGATGCTAATTTCTGTGCCTTCAAGTATAGTAGACATTAAATGGCTTTCAATAATACCTTTGCTAAATGTTCAGATGTTTTTCTGAACCTTCTATAAAAGAATATGCAAACATGGCATGAACTTTTGAAGTTCAGTTGTATCTTGTCCAATTTTGCTTGGTAATGGTCACTTTGAAGGGCATTATTGTTTGGCAAACCTGTATTTACGTAGCACATTTTAACAATGACAACAGTATTGATTTACATTTTAAAAGCTTGCATTGTAAATGTGATTTGCTATTAAAGTGGGCAGCAATATTAGTTTTAATGCCCTACACTGGTTCTTCTATAAATTGCTTGTTTTTGCTTTGTCCGTGGGGGTGGGGGGGGACAAATTTTTATGAATAATTAGCTTCTTGAAGATTTCACTAGTGTCTGTCACTCAATTTGTCTTTTTCTTTCAGCCCTTTGCAAGGTTGCCTGTCATCGTGGGACATGGTTAGAAATATTGCTTAACCAACTTTGTGTCATTACTACTTAAAGTCACATGCACTGCACATTGCATATGAATAATATGCTGTAATATTGTAAAATATCTAGGTAACTTCAGGCTTTTATCACCCAGAATTTGCAAACTGTTTCTGAAGTATAATCTCTCTCACCTTTTGGTAGCACCCCTTTGGTGCCTGTAGTAGTGGCAATTTAATCTTCCATGTTATTATCAGTGAATCAGTCTCTTGTGTTGTATTTTGTAAATTTTTGTTTATAGTTTTGCAAACTCACCAGTCTATGCTATGTGCCATGAACACATCATGGAAGCTTTGCATCAGTGCAGATGGAATGTTTTTGTCTCTGTTCTTGAGGGATAGAATATGATGAAAAAGAAGTGGTGATTTCTGTTCTCCAAAGCCTTAGTTAAACCATGTTTTCAGTACTTATCCAGTTTTTGGTGTGTACATACATTTCTAACTAATTCGGAAATATGTAGAATCCTTGGGGTGTTGTTCCACGATCAGGCTAAAGATTTAAGGAGTAAATGATGAGGCCGAGTTGCATAAAATGTTCTCTTCCTTTTTATGTTAAAGGGTGTGATAGATCTTTAGTGGTAAACAATACAGGACAGTGAGAAATTGTGCAGCCACATTTCTTAAATATCAGAAAATACTTCATTGAAGATAGTAGTAGAAATCTGGATTTTTCTTTCTTCTTGAAGACCCTGTTTGCTGTCCTGCTGTGTTCGTGAAAAAGTCTCACGTCAGTGGCCTGTTGTCCACTGGAGCTTTGTGTCCTAGGACCACAGAATTTTTGGGAATGAGACTGCAGTTACTTCTGCTTTAGAGCCTAGCAGATCCAGCTTTCACAATACACTGAAGTGTATAAGAAGACTTTTTGAAGGCTTTTTCTTTTAACTAGAAAATCACGTGGAACCTTGATCCATCAGCTGCGTAAGAACGCCAGTTTTTAAGATTGGCAAAAGCTGCAAACACAGCTGACTGAAGATTTATACAGCATGTGGACAGATCTCTAATTTACTGGGTGAAAGTATGTTGGAAATAAAATCTGAAGTTGTGTCTAATGACTAGTCAATGACTATACACTGTCCTTTTTAGGGAAGGTCACTGCCGTGCTTGGTCTGGTTTACATGTGACTTGACCCACAGCAATTTTTAACTGCCCTCTGAGTAATCAGGAATGGACAATAATTATTGGTCTAGCTGGTGAAGTGCTCTTACTGTGAATGCATTGAAAACTGCAGCTGTGGTTTTTGAAAGGAATTTAATAGTTACCTGTAGAACAAGTTTTGAGGGACTGGTTAAATCACCTTCCTTGCAGCAGACTCATTGGCACTGCAGGCTGGATGGCTAGCTTGCTTCTGTGCTGTAACGATTCAGTCATTTGTTCATTGATGTTCTGATGACCTATGGCCTAACCTAAATGGTGGAATAGGCTCCAAAGATTGTGTGGCAATCTCCTGTTCTTATGACTATGATCGCTTGTGGATTGCCCCTTCATTGCTTCCGCTACTTTTGCTGCAGTCTTGGCCATACATTTGTGTTCACGTTTAATCACTTCACGTAATGCTGTTTAAAAGGATCTTGTGGAAAGTATGGTGAGAAAGAGATTTCATTTCACCTATAAGACTGACAAAAACTCTGCCTCCTCCCAAAGAAACTTGAAATCCATTGGGACATTTTGCAAGTATGCTGTGGTGTTTTATTTTGCAAGTTTGTCCACTAAATGTAGCAATTTGTGACCAGATTGATGTTTTGATCATCCCCACCCTCACTTGGCAGGCATTAAACTTTATCAGGGGCCCCCTTGGCCTGGGAGAATCATCTGTTTCCTGGACTATAATTTGCAGGTTCATATCCAAGACAATCACTTCTACTGATGGCTTGTTCCATAGCTAAAACTTTTTAGTAGATGCATTTCATCATGCCTCCAGAAAAAGTTGTTTTTTTTCTTAATGTAAATGACGTGAGTAAGAGTTCCCCTTCAACAGAGTCATCTCTTATGATGGTACTAGCAAGTAGATCTCAAATGTCAAGACTACTTTTAAGTTTTTAAAAGCAAATCAACTGAACAAAATGGATTTCTTTCACATTTCTTTGTCGTGATGGTTTGTGCTTAACTTGGACTTTTTAGCTTGCAAGTTTGCTTAGCATGTCAGTGTTGATCTTTCTAATGCATAACAAATTGGTCTTGTACAGAATTCGACAAGTCTGTAGATCTTTAATCTGCATTCTGATTTGAACTTCTGTGATTGCACGATTAAAATTGCAGTGTCAAATCATTCCTAATAATTTCTGTTCTGCACTTTCTAAACAAATGTTTATTTGTAATTTAGTGTAGCTATGAAACAATTTTAATGGGTTTTTTCAGTTTCATGAAATTGCAGATTTAATTTAAATATTCAGATCAAGAATTTTTTATTTTGAATGTAAAAATCTTTCTAAATTGGCCAGTTTTATTCTAGTTTTGAATTTTAATTTGAATTCAAACACTTTGTACTGAATATTTAATATTTGAAGTTGCTTTTGAAATGAGAAAAATGAATTGTTCAAGCCTGTGGGTGTGCAGAATTTGAATGAAATGCAGATATGAATCTTGACTAATAATAAAACTATAAGAAGGCAGGCAGGAAGAAGTTGGATCAACTGCATGTAATTTGATCAAACTTATTGAAACTTCAATTCAAATTTTACAAAATCTAAGCACTACAAGACTTTTGTTTCTAAACCTTACATAATTTGTTCTGTCTGATTTGAGATCTCTCAAAAACACAAACTTAAAGCAGACCACAATTGAATCTGATATGTTTGGCTGACAGTTCATAGTGGGGTTATTTTTTAAACTTCAAGGTGCTTAACATAAATATTAGGCATGAAGTTCAATAATTCAAAAACATTTTAAACTTTAAAAGTTGTTCCATTTCCAAGCTAAACAACCTATATAGAATTGGTTCCAACAACTACAGCAATTATGTTGATTTAAATAGTATTTGGTAGAATATGCTTCTGCTTCAAATATCAAAACTATTTTCACACACTCCTTCCTCTGCAGGACAGGATATCAGTGCAAAGCATGAAAAGGTAATTTTCCCTTCGCCATGTTGCTAAGCACATTTTTAGTTTGTCAATAGGTTTGAAATGGAGACTTTAGAGATCCTAAAATTCCTCCATCCACTATTTTCACGAGTTTTTTTGCCTAACTTTAAATGTTCAATTTGATAATTGAGTGTGCATATTGCTCAATCTAATATGCATACTCACTTAAGTATGATGATCATTTCAGTTCATATCCAGGGGGAAAACCTTTTGTACTAGGACTGTCTATTAAGAACACCCTTTATCCTGAATGTGACATGGATAGGATAGTAGATTGAACCAATGACTGAGGAAGGTTAGTGTGTAATTATGTTGGAATAACTTTTGGGAAAGCAGTAGAGAGGACACACTTGCCCATTTGCACAACCTTATTGAAATGCCTAACCTGATTTAATAAAGGAATCAATTTAGACTGGTAAGGGATGTCTTTAAAATCAAGATACCTTTCCTTTTATAAAAGGTACGAATACCTCAATTGCTTCAAAACTTTAACTCCACTTTCTGTGATAACTAGTTTTTAGTGGATGGATTCCAAGGCCGTTTGAGGCATGTGGGAGCAATTCACAAATGGTATTGATCAAGGAGAAAGAGTGACTTTATGTATTAAAAGGTGATTGAATTTTTAAAACTGTTTTTCAGTCTGAAATACTAGCATTAGTTATAACTTGGTAACCTGGGAGCAAAGAAATAAAGAGCAATATTGAGGAAAATTGTTTATTTCTGGTGGGACATTCCATGTGTTTTAGAGAAATTGGGACTGCAAAACTGCATGAAGTGGACCAGTAGCGGTAGATGTGAAAAAAGAGTTTCCGTTTCTAGGGGAGTCCAGATAATTGAATTGCTTTTCAGCAATATATTGAGCTTGTTGCCACAATAAATAGTTGAAGCTCTCACTAGGAGAGGCTAGTGGGAAGCTGTAGACACAGGCATGTTAGCATCATTTTAAGGCGTATCATGATAGACGAGAACGGAACGTAAATAGGAGCAGGTCTGCTCAAGGACTCTGAATCAGGCTGGGGGGTAGAGGTATGAACGTTTTGCCCCAACCAGTTGGGCTAAGTTATCAATTTCTGTCGCATTTTTATTTTTGAGGAAGTATATACTTATATTTGCACTTTGAGGGAGGAAAATGTGTGATCTGCATTCCTTCAATGTTAGATAGTAAGAACTGCCAATGCTGGAGTCTGAGATTAATGCACTGTGGAACTGGAGGAACACAGTAGGCTAGGCAGCATCCGACAAGCAGGAAAGTCCTGACCCCAAGATGGCAGTTTTTCTGCTCCTGTGCTGCTTGGCCTGCTGTGTTTGTCCAGCTCCATACTGTTATCTCTTCCTTCAAGTGTGAGTAATCTTTGGAATTGAGAGATGGAGAAGATGATGGTAAAATGTAGTGAGCAGCTTTGATCTCCAGTTTATATAATGCAATACAGCACAGGAGCAAGCCTTTGGCCCACCAAGTCTATATCGATTCCAAGTCCTTAAGTAGACCTCCTATTTGTGTTTTGTTCATTTCTATCACGGTACGCCTTAATTGTTGCTAATGTGCCTGTGTCTGCAGCTTCCCACTGTTAGTGCATTCCAGAGACCCACCCCGTCTGGAAACTTTTTTCCTTGTTTAGCTGTAACAGACATTACACGTCTATATTTGATGCCCCAGCTGATGAAAGCAAGCATACTATAGGCCTTTTTTGACGACCTTTATTGACTTGTGTTGCTACTTTTGAGGGAACTGTAGACAATTAGAAAATGGAATAAGGGTCCCCAACTCCTGCCAACAAGGCAGAACTCTTGGTTGTCCATGGCACTAATTAATGTGAAAGCTCCTGTATGCAAAATTTGCATAATTCTCCAAACTTAATTGGTGCTTCAAGTTTCCAGTTATGGTGAATTAATGTAGTGATATAAAATCAGATCAACTTTGTTAAAACAAATGACCTGACTTAGCATGTAAGTATAAGCACAGTACTGTGGATGCTGGAAATCCAAAAGATAATGCAATAAGGAAGCAACAAGTGAAATGAACAGGCATTTTGCTATGTCTTCTTTGTAGAAGATAGGAAAAGAAATCCCAATAATAGGGTTTTTTCCTTTATTTGTTCATGGGGTGAGGACATCTCTGGGCCAGATGGCATTTTAGTGCCCATCCCTAATTATCCAGAGGACAGTTCAGAGTCAACCACATTGCTGTGGGTCTGGAGTCCTATATAGGCCAGAGCAAGTACAGATGGCAGCTTCCTTCCCTAAAGGACGTTAATGGACCAGATGAGTTTTTCCCAACAATCAAAAATGGAGTCACGGTCATTGTTAGACTGTTAGTTCTAGATATTGTACTGAATTTGAAATTCCACCATCTGTCTTGGCAGGATTCGAACCCAGGTCTCCAGAAAGTTATCTGATTTCTGGATTAACAGTTCCCCTGGAGATTTTGACTCAGGAGATTGGCAGAAGAAAGGATTGTGGTGAATTTACTATCACTAGTGAAGGGATTCTCTGCAGGCAGATCAGTCTCCTTGTCCAGATGGATTTTGTTACAGGGTCTCCAGAAGGCTGCTAATGAGTGAATAAACTTTTTGATAACTTTCCAAACTTTGCTAGATTAAAGCGAATTCCATCAGAGAAGGAGGTAGCAAATGTACTACTACTTGAACAGGAGGAGGGAAGCAGGTTGTTGCCTATCATTTTAAGGTGGTTACAGCTGGAGGTTTTGAAATATTCAGGGTAATTGGTAAAAGTCACCATGATTAAACACTTTCACAAAACCAACTTATTAGAATTAGTTGCAAGCTCTGTCAATAGAGGGAAGCTTGTAGATGTACTGAAATTTAGAGGTAGTGAGATCAGAAGTCGGAGGCTGGTACAGTAGAGAAGAGGGGCAAGTTAAATAGTGAAGACGGGCGAAGTATGGCAGGGAATGAGGTAAGACTGAGATTAATGCAGTTTAAGTCAATGCAAGGGACTTGACTGGGCAGATGAACTCCACATGGCCGGTAATTTGGGACTAGACTTAATAGCTATTACAGAAATGTGGCTTAGTGATGGAAAAGACTGACAGCTTAATGTTGCAGTGTACAGATGTGATGAGCGAGTTTTGAGAAGATTTGTAGCTCCGGTTGAGGTTCTGGATGTGAGTTTGCTCACTGAGCTGGAAGGTTCGTTTTCAGACGTTTTGTCACTATTCTAGGTAACATCGTCAGTGAGCCTCCGAAGCACTGGTGTTATGTCCTGTTTTTCTATTTATCTGGTTAGGTTTCCTTGGGTTGGTGATGTCATTTCCTGTTCTTTTTCTCAGGGGATGGTAGATTGATTTGCAGCCAACGTGTTTGTTGATGGAGTTCCAGTTGGAATGCCATGCTTCTAGGAATTCTCGTGCATGTCTCCGTTTGGCTTGTCCTAGGATGGATGTGTTGTCCCAATCAAAAAGGTGTCCTTCCTTATCTGTACGTAAGGATACGAGTGATAGTGGGTCATGTTGTTTTGTGGCTAGTTGATGTTCATGTATCCTGGTGGCTAGCTTCCTGCCAGTTTGTCCAATGTAGTGTTTGTCACAGTTCTTGCAAGGTATATTGTAGATGACGTTCGTTTTATTTGTTGTCTGTATAGGGTCTTTTCAGTTCATTAGCTGCTGTTTTAGTGTGTTGGTGAGTTTGTGGGCTACCCTGATGCCAAGAGGTCCGAGTAGTCTGGCAGTCATTTCGGAAATGTCTTTGATGTAGGGGAGAGTGGTTATGGTTTCTGAGCCCGTTTTGTCTGTTTGCGTTTATTGCTGAGGAATCGGCGGACTGTGTTCATAGGGTACCCATTCCTTTTGAATACGCTGTATAGGTGGTGATTTTCCTCTGCTCTGCGTAGTTCCTCTGTGCTGCAGTGTGTGGTGGCTCGTTGGAATAATGTTCTAATGCAGCTTCGTTTGTGGGTGTTGGGATGGTTGCTCCTGTAGTTCAGTATTTGGTCAGTATGTGTTGTTTTCCTGTAGACACTGGTTTGAAGTTCCCCATTGACTGTTCGCTCTACTGTGACATCTAGGAATGGCAGTTTGTTGTTGTTTTCCTCCTCTTTTGTGAATGTTATGCCAGTAACGGTATTATTGATGGTCTTGAAGGTTTCCTCTAAATTTGTTTTGTTTAGTGATGACAAAGGTGTCATTCACATAGCGGACCCAAAGTTTGGGTTGGATGATTGGCAGAGCTGTTTGTTCGAGTCTCTACATTACTGCCTCTGCTAAGAACCCTGATATCGGAGATCCCATGGGTGTACCCAAGATAATAAAATGTGAGGCTGGATGAACACAGCAGGCCAAGCAGCATCTCAGGAGCACAAAAGCTGACGTTTTGGGCCTAGACCCTTCATCAGAGTGTTACACTGATGACACTATTAGAACACTGACACTATATTAGAAGAAGAGAAGAGACATACACCAGACACCACCAACCTTATCAGCAAGGACAACATCAAGCTAGTGGACCTATGCCTCACCACCCACTTCACTTTCAATAACAAAACCTACGGACAAACCAACGGGACACCCATGGGATCTCCATTATCAGGGTTCTTAGCAGAGACTGGAGGCTCACTGATGATGATGTTACCTAGAATGTTGACAAAACGTCTGAAAACAAACCTTCCAGCTCAGCGAGCAAACTCCCATCCAGATGTGATTGAAGGTGGAAAGGGAGGTAAGAAGGGAAGGAGAGAGGAATTTTTGCTTGGGGTTGACGTTGTAGCTGTATTTGGAGGATGTTCTGGGAGTAAATTCAATGAAGTTATTTGGGTGGAAGTAAGAAAAAAAAGTATGGTCACCTTTTATTGGGATTGGACAGGAGACCCTCACCCCATAGTGGAAAATTGAAGCAAACTTGTACAAAAACCTAGAGCCCTTTTATCCCACTGACAATGGTAAGGGATTTTAACTTTCCAAACCAGACTAGGAACGTCATAGTGTTGAGGGCTTGGATAGAGAGGAATTTGTATGTTAAGTAGATTTTCTTACTCAGTGTGTATCTACTGGAGAAGGAGCGAAATTGACCTGTTTGTAAATAAGGCCAGGCAAGTGTCAGAGGATGATGTGTTGGATAGACACTTCCGCCATCTGCAATCCAGCCCCACCACCAAAGACCTTTTTTTTCCCTCCACCTGGCACACTTTTTTTCCCCTGCAACTGCAGGAAGTGCTACACCTCACCCCCCCAATCCCAGGACAAGAAGACTTACCACACCAAGCAGATGCTCACCTGCACATCTGCTAATGTGGTATACTGTATCCGCTGTTCCCATTGTGGCCTCATCTACCTCGGGGAAACCAAGCGGAGGCTTGGGGACTGCTTTGCAGAATGCCTACGCTCAGTTCGCACTGAACAACTGCACCTCCCAGTTGCGAACCATTGCACCACCACCACCCCCCCCCCCCCCCCCCCCCCCCTGCCGTTCCTCAGGCAACATGTCCATCCTGGGCCTCTTGCGCTGCCATAACTATGCCACCTGAAGTTTGCAGGAACAGCATGTCTTATTCCGCTTGGGAACCCTGCAATCCAATGGTATCAATGTGGACTTCACAAGCTTCAAAATCTCCCCTACCTCATCCCAAAACCAGCCCAGCTCCTCCCTCCCTTCCTCCCAGCTACTAGCCTCAACCTGCCCCCTTGACCTGTCCATCCTCCCCGGACCGACACATCTCCTCCTCCTCCTCCCTAACTCCCCACCTGCACTCACCTTTTACTGGCTCCATCCGAGCCTCTTTTGACTTGTTTGTCTGTCTCCTCTCCACCTCTTTTTACCCCCCCCCCTCCCTATTTATCAGAATTGAAAGCGATACTCCAATAGTGACCTAACCAATGTATATATATTTCAGAATCCCCACCCTCTTTTCCCCCATTTCTGAAGAGGGGTCTAGGCCTGAAACATCAGCCTTCCTGCTTAGCCTGCCCTGTTCATCCATCTCTACACCTTGTTATCTTAGTAGGAACTGCAGACATTGGAGAATCTATCTAGGAAGAGAAAAGGGCTCCTTTTTAAGGTCAACAAGGTTGCCCATGTGTGGAACTGCAGGAGATGAAGATACTAAATGAATATTTTACATCAGTGTTTCGCATGGAGAAGGATATGGAGCTTAGAGAACTTGGAGGAATAAATAATGATATTTTAAAGTGTCCATGTTACAGAGGATTTGGTGCTGAATGTCTTAAAAGGCATAAAACTGAACAAGTCCCCAGGACCAGATCAGGTGTATCCCAGAGCTTTGCAGGAAGGTAAGGAAGTGATGAGATATTTGCTTGCTGAGATATTTGTCTCATTGGTAGCCACTGGTGAGGTGCTGAAAGGCTGGAGGTTGATGAATGTGGTGTCATTACTTAAGTGTGGTAAATTTAAAATGAGGGAATTAGATGGCTGGGTAAGTTGTTGGAGGGGCATCTGAGGGAGAGGATTTACATGCATTTGGAAAAGCAAAGAGCGATCGGGGATAGTCAACATAACTTTATGCTTGGGAAATCATGGCTCAAGAACTTGAGGTTTTTGAAGAAGTGACAAAGAACGTTGAAAGCAAGAGGTGGACATGGTCAAACACTTAGAACCTTAGTCTAGATAGACTTAAGTCTGCTTTGTAAACTAGCTAGATCACAGAACCTGGGGGAGCTAGCCATTTGTAAGCGAATTGGCTTAAAGTTAGGAGACAGGGTGTGCTAGAGGGTAGTTTTTCAGACTGGAGGCCTGTGACCAGTGGTGTGCTACGAGGATCAGTGCTGGGTCCACTGCTTTTTGTCACCTCTGTATTCATATTGAAATCTGAGGTATGGTTAGCAGTACTTGTTCACCTTGATAATGTCCTTGGGAGTCTTGTTGAACAGAGACCCTGGGTGTAGGTTCATAGTTGCTTTGAAGTTGGAGTTGCAGGTAAATAAAGTAGTGAAGAAGGCGTTTGGTATGCTTGCCTTTATCGGCCAGTGGATTGAGTTTAGGAGTTGGGAGGTCATGTTGCATTTGTACAGGACATTGGTTAGGTCACTATTGGAGTATCGCTTTCAATTCTGATCTCCCTGATATAGCAAAGATATTGTGAAACTTGAAAGGGCTCAAAAGATATGCAGGGATGTGGTGGGGTTTGAGCTGTGGAGAGAGAAGGATTACATTTGAGGCTATTTTCCTTTGAGTGTTGGAGGCTAACGACTGACCTTGTATAAACTTCTTCTGTAATCACAAAGGGCATGAATAAGGTAAATAGATGAGGTCTTTCCCCTGGGTAGCGGAGTCCAAAAGTAGAGAGCATAGATTTTAAGGTGAGAGGAAAAATTTGGAAAGGGTCTATGTGGCAACTTTTTCCCCCACAGAAGGTTGTGTGTGTGTGTGTGTGTGTGTGTGTATAGAATGAGCTGCTACAGGAAGTGGTGCAGGCTGCTACAAGTACAACATTTAAAAGGCATCTGAATGGGTATATGAATAGGAAGGGTTTACAGGGATATGGGCCAAATGCTGGTAAATGGAACTGGATTTATTTAGGATATCTGGTCAGTATGAATGTATTGGACTGAAGGATCTGCTTCCATGTTGTGTAATTCTGACTCTCTGTGGTTCTTGTGGCAGAACCAGGAGGCTGAGGGTCAAGTCCTGCCTGCCCCAGATGTGTGTAGTAATATCACTGAACAGATCGATTTGGAGCATATCGGAAGCCGTTCAAAGAGGTCTACCAGAGCTGAAATGAATCCGAGATAATAGGATAATTTTTTTTCTGATGGGTGTAGGCTGAAATTTCACCTTCCCTGCTCCTCTGCTGCTTGGTCTGCTGTGCTCATCCAGCTGTACACCTTGTTATCTCTGAAATGAATCAGTTGTCTTTGAGGAATGGTTGGTTTTTGACTGAGTTTTTTTTTTACTCTCCACTGATATCTTAGAAGGCTGAGGGGTTTACTTGATTGAAATATAAATGCTTTGCTTTGAAGTGTATACTACAAAAGCCAAATATGTAGGACTGACCGTTGTGTGGGGTCTGCCTGAAACCCAGATGATATATCCTTTTGTTACTTCTAGATTTGATAATTCCATTAGTCTCTTAGTGGACTCTCTCTTTCTCTTTCTTTTCAAGCTTTCAAAAGCTTAAAGAACTACTTCAGATTTTTTGCTTGTATGTTAAATCTGAATTTCTTGAACAGATCCAACTTTTTTTGTTTTATCTTGGTGTGCTGAAGGCACAACCATCAGAACTCTAAGCTTTGGAATTCCATCTCGCTAGTTTTACTTTGGCTTTTAGAACAGTTTGTTTTTTAAAAGCTAATTAATTGACAAAATATTGGACATCACCTAATGTGGTGTTTGCTTTGATTTTATTATGTTCTTGTGAAGTTCCTTTTAATGCTCCACAGCACTTACATAGGGCGGTGAATACCCTATTTGGAGTCATTGCATCTTTTTTCAAATTTTCATCTGTTCATTCTAAAGTCTCTCAGTGATTACTTGGTAGCTGAATATACTCAATAGGTTAATTTTTTTTTAAGCCACTAATGGAATCGAGGGATGTAAAATTAGTGAGGAAGGTAGAATTGATGTGCAAGTTCAACTAGATCCTGTGGAAATGATTTGGGTCAACTAGCCTACCACTACTCCTCACTACTTTATTCCTGTTTCTGCCTTGTATAACTTCATAATACTGCCTTAACAAGTATCACAGCATGGTTGTTGCAAATAATTAGTGTTTTGTGCCATTTGACATTAGTCTGGGTGCTGCACTTGTCAGTGTGCCAAATTATTTCCAATGATTTGTGATCATTTTCCACAGTGAATAGCTTGCCAAACAAATGCATGTAGAATTGTGATACTGAACACCAGAATAAGAGGTTTATACCATGCGATGCATGCTGTTAGCCCTTCCTGTGACAGTGATGTCCAAGATGGTGGTCGGTCTTGGATTGTAGTTGGGTAAGATAGCAGTTTCTGTTTACCATGTTTGTTTGATCTGAACACTGGTGGCCCTCATGCCATCAACTGGTACATCTTTGATTTGCAATGTTTATTAACAGTAATGCCTTATTGGAAGGATTTTGGCATGTCTGGCACTAAGAATTTTAAAAGAAAATCTGAGGCATCTCCTGCAGATTTATACCTTGGGGCTAGTCTTGTTTTCCATTTTGTTTTGATTTTTGCATGACTTGAAATAGATCCCAGAACACAGTTGGTCTGAGGTATATTTATCTGACTACTTGCTGTTGAAGACCAGTCCTTCACAATGATATGCATCCACCAGTGAATCTGGATTTGGTTGTGCTCATCTTCTGAAGTTGCAGCAGTTGATAGAACCATCAACATTGTACAAAACATTCTTGGATGTATATGTAATTCTGTTTGTGTACTGTTGAAACAGATCTTGACTAATGACCGAAAGAGAATCTCTGGAAGCAATATTTTTCAAATTATGTTCTGAAAATTGTGATTTCTTCACTTTTTTCTTGATAATGTGAACCAACCAATATTCAGTTTTGAAAATCATTTTAGCTCTGAGTTTGGGTTTCAATTCTTTGTTTTGAAAATGTGAGCACCCTTTTTTAGAGAAGGATTTAGTCATCTGGGTCCAAATGCACCCTGATTTGTGCCATTTCTCTTCACTCTCAAAACTACATCAGCCTCTGTTTCTCTTTGTTACAAGGCTTCACTTTTTGGAAGTTGGTTAATGGAATTGCATCTTGTGAGGTGCAATTCCATTTCACTTTGTTCAAATCTAACATGGCATCGAAGCTATTTGGGAATATTTTGCTGGAAATCCTGGACCAATTTGATAATCTTATTCTTGATCTGTTGTGTTACAGTTGGTATCTTGTAAGTGGTTACACTGTTTTAATTTAGTTGACACTGGTTGTCATTACTGCATCCATCAGATAAAATGTTTCAATACAGAATTGTCACAGCTACATTTTATCGTATCGATGTAATAAATGGGTGTTCCAACTACATGCAGTTCACTTTACTGTTGTCAATTTGTACCTGGATCATTTGGAGTCCATGTCACGTTCTTCAGAATATTTGTATTTGCTCCCTTGTTGTCTTTGGTCTTGGGTATGTTTGCCAGTTTTCTTCACCTACAGCATTGGCATTGGCATCAGCATTCACGGCCAAATAGGGCTGGGCAACAACTAGTGCTCCCTTGCTACTCTGCATTGAGCAGACCATGTGGAAAGCCTACATATTTTCTTATTGAAAGTTCATCCTTTCTGATCATTGCCCTTTTCTAGTCTTGCTGCTGACCTAATATATGCACATGATTTGTGCAGGGCTCTGCTGCACTTGCGGATAACGCTGCCTGTATGTGTTTTCTGCTTGGTTGCATCCTACTGTTGCCTTTCATTGTATCTTTAGAACCAGATTTTCTATTTGCACAGGTGAGCCCAGTGTCTGTTTGCACCAAATGAATTGTGAAGATCTTGAAACACCAAATAGCTTCAAGGTGGGTACAATAGACTGCATGTCCTATACAGTTTGCTTTTTTATGGCTGTCTGGCAGCAATGCTGTTAAGTGCACCTAACGTATGCTAATGTTCTTGATTTTTAATGGCTACAATGGCTTCCTATTTTCTGCTAGTCTTAAGTGTGAACTTTTGAAAACAACAAAAATCTTTTGTAAGAAAAGATAAGCACTGTGTAGCTATAACCAGTTGTTATCCACTTTGGGCAACTGAGCTGTGGTTGGTGGGGGGGTGGCGGGGGGGTGGTGAGCAGTGGCAGTAGCAATCAGTCCATGCTCTTGTTATGGCACCTGCCAACAAACTGACCAATTGATTCTAGTGGCAAGATGTCAGCTGTAGATGGCTAAATTCCAAAATGCACTTTTTAAAGGTATATCCTATAATTTAGTGGGATTTCTGAAGCGTTGAATGTGTCAGCTGTCATCTCCAATTGTCTTTGAAATTCTGTACTTGAAGTTTTTTAGTGGCTAAATCTAAAAGGCATAGGCCTACCCTTGGTTTTTAAAAAAAAATCCTAAATTTGGATAAGACATCTATGACATGACAATTTCTAGCAAGACATGGAACTACCTTTTTGATAGCATTTGACAAATGCTGAGGTAATCGGTGAGGAGATTTATAGCAGTCCTGCAACAATGTGCCTTTTTTTCCCAAATGTTTGGGGATTGGTTTAACTCTGACTGGATGGCTGTTTGCAAAGCAGTGTGGTGCCAACAGGAGACTTGTGGTTTTTTTTTCTTCTCTCTCCGTTCCTCTCTTCCCCCCCCCCCCCCCCCCCCCCCCCCCCCCCCCACACTGGCCTGAAGTTACCATGGTGGATTCTGTCTCAACCGCTCCCTTTTCCTGAGGTGTGGTGGCCTTCAGGATAAATCAACGCCATTTGTCTTTTTTTTGAAAACTAATGAAAGAACAGCCCACTCACTCTCTCATTCTAATTCTACAGTTCCAGGAGGAAGTGTGCACTGTGAATGGAGCCCCATGACACCAGAAGTGTCAATGACTTAATGTCCAAAAATGGGCAAATGTTTTTGTTTAGTGCTGTAACTTAAAACAAAACTGAACTATTTCAAGCTTTTCAATTAGCTGGTGAAGCTTGTTACATGCACATTAATCAGTTTATCACTCCTTTTGAATGATCGATTTTAAGCTTCATGCCAATTCGCCTACCTACCCACCACTCTCAAACATCCATTTGCACAAATTGCTTGTCTAATTGGTAGATATGCAGATTATATAACAGGTTTAGTTGACTTGAATCTCATACAGGTTTATTTAACAACTGCTGATTACAACTTGCCTAGTCACTATCTGTATGCCCCTGTGTCACCGTCACCACCACCATCACCACGAATTCTCCTTCGAACATTCTGCACTGGGCTGTCCAGCAGTTGATCACTATTTAGTGCTTGCTTGCAGATCTAGTACTAGAAGCAAAATAACTTCTTTAAAACCATAAAATGGCGTGTCCATTGCAAAGTAACCATGATCTATCGGCACAAAAATTGAGACCCTACAGCACCTCTTTTCATTCTCTTCCTCCAACTGGGGTTCAGAACTTGCTTGGCAGTTGGACATGCTCTCTTAGCTTTGTTGCGTTGAGTTTTAATCTTTCATTACCCATTTTATAATCTCCTAGGTGTCAGATTTAAGTAATCTGGCAAATCTGATCTCCGAGGAGGCTGGTGTATGATGAATATGAGGCTTACCTCCTGTATGGTGTCTGTGCTTGCATCCTGCACTTGTCACAATCATTTCAACTTTCCACCAACCCGATTTGGACTAGTTTGAGGTTTGAAATTTGACTGACTGTCCACAGAAGGAGTGCACAATGTTCCTTTTTAATTTTGGAGATTAATTTTATCCTAGCCAGTTTGAATTTCCTTTGAACACTACTACATCAGGAGAATGATCGGCTTTGGCTATGTTCCCCTGTGGCCTTTCTGCTAAATGAGGCTTCACCCTCATTTCCTTCTCAGCAAAAGCTGTTTGCCTCTGTATACAGTTCGTTTTGTGTTCCCATGCCTGGCTTGATCTGCAGGTGACTTGCATCTAAAATCCTTAAAATGCTACAACTGTGGTATAAATAGGAGACGCCAGGTGTTTTTTTTTGTGTGGCTGACTCGAGTTTTCATAGCTTTTTCATTTCAACATGTTCTTGTGTCCAGTTGTGTTCTCATGCTTTTTGTCAACCAGACAGCCATCTTAATTTTTTCCCTTTTTGTTTTAAAATTCATGTTAGTCTATGAAAGACATCTGGTATCATGATCAAATAATGCAAGTTAAAAACTGATGGCCCACACTTTATTGCTATTGTGAAAAAGCAGCTTCTACATTAAACAGATCTTTGTTCTTAACAATAGCAAGTTTTTTTTAATTTCAAAAATGGGCATTAAGATTTTGCATTTACTCAAATCGTGGACTGAATTGCTCATGAATCCCCTGGTCTAATTATTTCCCACTTCTACTGGAGACTTTCTTTGCTTCCTGTATGTGGTTCTGGTACCCCATATGAAATCCATGTGTCTCTTCAATCCTCCACATACCAAACAGTCTTTCAGTGGTTGACTGCTATGCTTCATATGCTTATTATAAGTGTCTTTTTTTTAGTTTACCCTTTTCTTTTGGGAACCAGAAATAGCAGCAGCACAAGTGATATGAAGGGTCAGATACCAACAAGCAATCAATAAATTAATGTGCCAAAAGTGGCAGGGACCAGCTTGTTTTTGGTTTTGTTTGTTTTAAGGGAAATTAAGAGTTAAACTTTTTTGTTTTTATCAAAAGGTAATAAGTGGTGGTGAGCTGCTTTCTTGCTTTCTCGTACTGCTGCAATCCAGTTGTAGGTCGATTTTTAATATCAATTAAGGAGTTATAGGGTTTTCACCTAGTGCCATTTGTTCAGTATCACTGTATTTCCCCATCAGGAGGATGAATGATTTGGAGGGGAACTTGCAAGTTGTCATCTTCCTATTTACCAAGTTGCCTTTGTCCTTGCAGGCTGTGCTGGGTGGCAGCTTTGGAAGGTGATGGCCAAGGAGATCTTTTGATAGCAGTGCTTATTATCTACAAGATCTACTAACAAGTGTTGGTGATGAAGGGAGTGAATGTTCATGAATGTGGTTACCAGTGTTTCTCTCTAAATGTGCTCCCAGGCCTGCTGAATTTCTTCACTTTTTTTTTGTTTCCAGCTTCTTGTATTAACAGGTCTACTCTTGTTACATTTGTACGTCAGTCAATGTTGTGTGTAATTAAGTGCTTGAGTTGCAGGCATGAATGAATTACTACTTTGTGTTCACAATTTTTTTTATAAAAGAATGGCTTAATCAAGACCGGGTTCTAATGAAAAAGGTAAAAGCAGAGTTGAACATACAAGTTGTTAGTTTCAGTACTGAAACTATTTGGCTTGATGAGGAGGAGTGACAATTTTGTATGGGGTGTTCTAGAAATCAAAAGCATGGAAAAGAGAAGAATAAATTCCAAAAAGTGAATCAAAAAGAATATCAAGATAAATGAAATCACCTGATTATTACTATAACTGAGAAAAATGATCAGTGTGTCTCCAGTCCAGTTAGGAAGGAAACCTGGTCAAATGAATTGCCACAGTGGAAAATCATCTAATAGTCACCACAACTTAGTACTAATTAGATTTAGAATAATTGGAAACAAACCAGAAACTAATAAGTTGGGGGGGGTGGGTGGAGGAGAGGGGAGAGAAGTGCAATTGTTCACTTCATCTACACTGGCACTTCAATTTTTAAAGTGGATTGTGGAAGAGTTTAATTCAAGATTTAAAGGCAGAATGTAGTAATAAAAGTATTGTAGAAGAGTAAGTTAGCCCAAATTGGACATGTTCCATTTGAAAGAAAAGATCTATGAAGAAACTAAAAGTTACATACTGAAGAGAGCAGAATTCCTGGTCGTTTAATAGCCAGGAAGACAGTACAGGAAGGCTTTGGAATGGTGATTATGGAGTCAAAGGGAGTTGGTGAGAAGATTAGGCACATGCCTTTTAAAGGCTTTATCATGAAAGTAGCTGAATCAAAGCTCTAGGTACAACGCTATTTGCAAAACTTCATTTTAGAAATGAGAGCTGAGCTTGGAAGCTTTTCCTTGGTAGTTTGGGCACCCAACTCCCCAACTGAAAACCAGAGCAAATTCCACAGGTTGTAAACACTGTTCAGCAGAAAGTCTAAAACTTAAGCAGGTGACTTCCAGAAACCAAGTCCAACACTTGGCTGAAACTATGTCAGTGCTCAAATTTTATTTCTTTAAAAGTTCCAGTGTCCTTTTTAAAATGGGTCTGTTTCTATAACACTTGAAGGGCTGTAGAAAATTGATTTTGAAAAGTCAAGAACTAAAAGACGATTAAATGAGACCTTCAGAACAGTGATTTGCCGGGGAAATGGTTAAAATTTTTAAGGGACCGAAGGAAGACCTTTTAAGTAAGGTAGAGGACTGAGCTAGAGAATTAAGTACTTTGGAATCATCATTTTCTTTTATGAAGACAGATGCAATTTGCAGGAATTGAGATTTCTTTTGGGCGAAATCTATCTTCATACCTGTGATCGCCTAACAGGACATTTGAGATTTTCTCAGGCTGCACTTTCCTAGGCAGATGACTAGTGTCACCGAATCAGGGATCACATGTTCTGGAACTGTGCGTATTGGATTGTTGTGAAATGCTGCTAATTTAGGCAGCCTAACTGTATTCACATACCCACAGCAGGATAGGTCTGGCAGCTGCTGTTCCGAGCAGTGGTAACTGTCTCTTCTGAGAGTGCTAGGAAGAAGTTATTTGACTTTCCCTGTAGACATCTGGATCCTGGACTCTTGCAGCTATGTCACAAACAAAATAGCACAAGTGATAATCACCTTCCTATTTATTGAGCAGTACCAGCCTCTGATTTAAGCCAGGGAGCAGTTTTTTGAATTATGTGCACTTGACACTTCACTCCTACCAGTACCTCCAGCAAAGAGCAGAAATGATGTATACCTGAAAAACTTCTCTAACCATTGCCAGAATTAATTAACTTCCAAGACAGATGTTTGGCTCCAAATCCCCATACAAGCAAATTGGGAGGAAAAAAACAAAAAATGCATATGGGTCATCCCTTTTTCTTGGGGGTGGGGTGAAACCAACCAGCATTTTCATTTGCAGACAAGTAACACTCAGCCAGATTAAAATGGATGCCAATCAACTTGGGCAACCATATCATCCAAAGCTTTTAACTTGAGGAATATTCAAAGCTGCAAGTCTTCCAGTTCAGGCTCCCCTCCCATTAATTTAATTTTCTTTTGAAAACTATATTTTTCAATTGTTTTTGACTGTGGACTGAAATGGGCAAGGGACTGTCCGACCGACTGTCCGACCGACTGTCCGACCGACTGTCCGACCGACTGTCCGACCGACTGTCCGACCGACTGTCCGACCGACTGTCCGACCGACTGTCCGACCGACTGTCCGACCGACTGTCCGACCGACTGTCCGACCGACTGTCCGACCGACTGTCCGACCGACTGTCCGACCGACTGTCCGACCGACTGTCCGACCGACTGTCCGACCGACTGTCCGACCGACTGTCCGACCGACTGTCCGACCGACTGTCCGACCGACTGTCCGACCGACTGTCCGACCGACTGTCCGACCGACTGTCCGACCGACTGTCCGACCGACTGTCCGACCGACTGTCCGACCGACTGTCCGACCGACTGTCCGACCGACTGTCCGACCGGCCATGCTAAATTGCCCATTATGTTCAGGAATACGTGGATTAGGTGGGTTATGCGGGGGTCAGGGATGGGCTGCAGCAAGGGTTAGTGTGGACTTGTTGGGCTGAAGGGCCTGTTTCCACACTATATAGGGATTTTACAATCAACTTCAATGATTGTTGCCATTTTTAAAAGTCAAGTTACCTCACACTTGCTGTAAGTGGTTTTTCCACAGTTAGTTCGAGGTGTGGTGAAAATTTAGTTTGGGATGAGCTGGAGGAGGGCCTGTGTATAAATGGAAATTTGGTCATCAGCAAGTCGCCGATTGGGCTGTGAAATAGTGACTAGTTGTTAGCAGGCAGGAGGCCTTTGTTATCAATCTGACCAGCTTCCAGGTCACACAGCAGCATGCTGGTGTGCATGTTCAGGGCAGACCTCTTAAAGGGAAGATGTTTTCCTCTACAGTAAAGAGTATCTTAAGCCATTTTGCTTCCCCTTACTGGATGCTGTAAGCTTGACTTTTTAAATTGGTATGAAATGTTTTTATAGATTTTAAAAACCTGTTACCTCGTGACTCTTGCAAATAGGTAAAAGTGCCTTGAAGGAAAAAGCAGGATCGTGATCGCAAAAGGACTATCGCAGCAAATCCCTGCGGACTGGAACTACTGAGCTGCCTCAGTCTTTCCCTCTTCCCACAACACTGACTTTCTTTAAACCATCTCATCTGCCTGTGTCTGTAGAGTGCAAAGTTTTTATGTGGGGTAGAGTGGATTGTTGATGGCTCAAAAATAGATTCCTGTTTATATATCCTAAGATGCTGCTTGGCCTGCTGTATTCATTCAGCTCCACACTTTGTTATCTCACATTTAAACAATTATTTTTAATAGCACTCCAAGGTGAGAAACCTGATCCATGCTTCAGCACCTTGGGCCTAAAAGACGGGTTGGAGAATTTTGGGTACTTCCTATAAAATTTAACTTGTGGGATCATTTGGGACACCATAGGGTTTGGTTTCTCTTCAGCACGCTACTCCAATGAAAGATAATCGTCTGCGAATCTCTCCTGATATTTAGAGCTGTGGTCTTAACTGTACCTTTTGCTTCCTGAGTTGGTGACATGATGGGTTAAGATTGGCGCTCTCAATGCTGTTACTTGTGACTTCAATCACTCTTTTTCTTTTTCTCACTGATCCCTTCTCATTTGTAATGTTCAGTTCAGTTTTTGAATCTGGTACATTGTTCAGTTGTGGCTCAATTTATTTTAAGTTTAACCATCCTTCTGGATGCATCTTTCCGTACATCAGAATTGTCACTAGATGACTGCTGGAGAGCTGGCTACTGTGCTTGTAATTGGTGGTTCTGAACACAGCTCTGTCATGAGGATTGCTTCTCGGTCTGCAGCTTGTATTTTCTTCTATGCTTTTAACTTAATTCTCTGTGTGTGTCTCTGTGTGTGTGTGTCTCTCCCATCTGAGTACTCCCAACTCGGACGAGTGCAACTCCAACAATACCTGAGTAGCTTGACACCATCTGTGACACAATCTGTGTTATTTGACACTGTATTCACAAACATTCACTCTCTTCACCACCAGCACTTGCTGGCAGTGCTTACTATCTACAAGATGCACAAGAGAGCTATCAAAGATCCTTGGTCATCACTTTCCAAAGCTGCCACCCACTATAGTCTAGAAGGACAAGGGCAACTTGGTATATGGGAAGATGACCACCTGCAAGTTCCCCTCCAAATCATTCATCCTCCTGATATGGAAAAGTATTGCCATTTGTTCAGTATCACTTAGTCAAAACCCTAGAACTGCTTTTAATTGATATTAAATCTACACATAGCTGGATTGCAATAGTTCAAGAAAGCAGCTCACCACCACCTTTTAGGGAAACTGGGAGATGTTCAAAAAAAAATGGTTCAGCCAGTGAGAGCTGCATCCCCTTAGGAAAACAGTTTTAGAATGGAAGACAACAAGTTCTGTTCTTTTTTTAAGTAATTCCTCAGTTTCTTTTAAGTTTTTAAGCAATAGTCTAATGTATAGAAGCATGACATAACATGCAAGTTCATGTGTAGTTTAGCTTTGGCTGTGCAGACCAGGTTTGTTCCTTTTGCTAAAGGGCTTCAATTAATCTGACCCTGTACTGAAAAGAGACTTAGTGAACAAACCACCAACTCTCTTTTAAATCTACGGACATGTGATAATGAAGCATGATCCAGGTCTATTGAGACTGAAATCCTGAGGCTTTCAGAGATAGCAGGATAGCAATTTCTGAAGTGTCCAGACCCAAAATGTCAGCTTTCCTATTCCTCTGGTACTGCCTGATCTGCTGCGTTCATCCAACTCTACACATTGTTACCGCAGGATTTCAAATGTGTTTTGGTAGAGCTGTTTCAGTTTTTTTTTGCTAAGAACTCCGTTCTCTTAAGTCTGCCATTGTTGAAGTTGAAGGAAAACTGTTGATTTTGTGATATTTTTTGTTAGTATTTCATTCAAGCGATTTTGCAAAATATTTTGTTTCAAAGTTGTCTCTATGATCTCTAAGATGGTGTTGGCATAATAGGTTAAAGTAAAAGAGGAAACATCAAAGGACTTCCCAAGCTGGCAATAAGAAATAAAAGCAGAAAACTCCTGGAAGTGTTCGTGAGGTTGCATCTGTGGATCTTGTACATCTTGTAACTTATTCCTCTGAACAGAAGAATACTCCAGATGCTTAACATTGAGAGGTTTTGCTTTTTGCAATACCGTCATTAAAAATGCTTTGCAAAGTAGGAAGTATAATAGTGCAAAAGCCAAAACAGGTTTCGGGTGTGTGGGTAGGTAGAGACAAATTGGCAGAACAAGCTCCACTGTCCCAGGACCCTGATAAAAGTGAAATTCAAAATAACACCAAGGATGATGAGCAGCTCACCAGTGCAGTGTGCTGATGGGGCGTTGCTAACTTTAAGCACCAAGCAACATGTATCACTCCCAATTACATAATTATCACTTTTTGAAAGGGTAATAGATGGATTTAGTGGTTTACAGTTTGAAAGTCAGTGTTATGATGAGATCATTGCCAAATGCTGAACCAAGGGATGAATGTTATTTCCTAAATTTGATTTGAACTTTAATGGAACATTGTATAAGTAAAGGAAGTGAAACAGACATGAAAATGGGGTTCGAATAAAGAATCAAGAGCATTGAAATTGCACTGAATTAGAATGTTGGCATCATTGTTACAGACAAAACAAAATTGTTTTGGTCTGGTTAGTAGTGACAAGTTTAAATTTGGTTTTATTTTCTAGATGAGCTGGAGAGGTTTCAGATTTACATGGATGTTACTAGGAATGGACGGTTTGAATATAAAGAGGATGGATAGGCTGGGATGACTTTTCCTGGAGCTTGAGAGGTTTACAAAATGCTGAGAGTATAGATAAGGTGATTGGCAGGTGTCTTTCCCTCAGGTGTGGGTTTTCAAGATTGAGGGTAAGAGCAGAAAAATTTTAAAAAGGCATGAGGGGAAATTTGTTTTGGTGTTTGGTTTGTGTGAACTGAACTTTGAGAGGAAGTAGTGCATGTAGGTACAGTTACAATGTTTAGTAGACATTTAGATTAGTACATGACTTAGAAATGTTTGGAGGGATATGGGCGAATGGGACTAGTTTAGTTTTGGGATAAAAGTTGGTTTGTTGTATCAAAGAGCCTGTTTCCATGCTCTGATTCTGATTTAATTCCACTCCCATATCCTGCCTCCCGGTTTTTTTTAAAATTATTTCTCTTGCCCCTTTCCCCAAGGGGCCTTTGTACAGTTGAGCATCTCACTTCCTTTTTGGATTTTTAGAATAGACACTTAATGAAGCCCTGGTCTGTTTTTTAAACTGCTTACCTTCAATTTTTTGTCTTCTGAAAGTTCCCCAGTCCTTTTGGTTTACCCTAATCTCTTCTACTTTGTTTGTTTGTTTTTGTTTTTATTTTGTTTTTTTTTTCTTTCAATCACCAGACTATCCTTCTCTTCCCCATGGCTAACCATGGTCAGTTATCATCAAGTCCCTATCCACGTATATTGTTTTCTTTTGATTCTCAGTCATCTTTTCTACTGATCTCCTTTCCCAGTTCATTCTAGCTATCTCTACCTTAACCCTATGAAGTTAGCTTAGGTACAGCTGTTTGAAATCCCTGTTTCTCATGCACAAACTGAATGCTAAATTCAACTCTCATTGTTTCTTGAGGGACCTCTTACTCTAAGGTCATTTTAGTAAAACCTGCCCCATTTGACCAGATCCAAAAAAAGCTTGCTCCGAGGTGAGGTCCAGAACACACATTTGTTCCAGGAAACTGTCCTGAACATGCTTTGATTTCTTCTTCATGGCTTCCTCTCCCTGTTTTTTGTTTTTTTTAATGTTTTGTATGAAGATTGAAGTCATCCGTAGGGTACAGTTTTCTTTTCCCTCCTCATTCTCCCTGCCTGTCGTCTTATTTGCTTTCAGACAAGACAGTTTGACTCTCCTATTTGCCCAATTAAAGAATGTAGCAAAATAAGCTGGTATGACTGTTACATTTTTTTTAATGTGAATTTGATACGTGGTGGAGCTCATTAAGACCATTAGGAAATTCTTGCATCACAGATATCCAAAGGGTAGGGGTTTGGGTATGAGTCATCAAGGACTTTGTTTCTTGAGAAACCCAACAAAGGATATTTGAGAGCTGAGCTGACTAGGCATCCCTTGCAACGCTATCTACTTTGAGTGTCAGAACTGAACTTGACTGCCTAAGTTGCTGCGTTTTGTATATTTGAGAATCAGTAGTTGATCGTTTGGGGTGGGTGTGGCTTGTCATTAGTTGCAGTGCAAAGAACCATTGCTCCCTTGAGTGGTACATTGGCTGTCATTCCAGTGACCATGTGGTCATTTGATGTTGTGATTATATGCAAATCAAATGTGTTTTTTTGTAAATGTGAGTGAATCCATCTTGTGTGAAAAACTTTGCTTTAAACTTTGGTAATTTACCCAACCATTTGGCCAGTTTGTAAACAACTGGTCACAAGATGAGGTGAAACTGGCATTAATAGTGCCATGCTGTGGGCAGCCCATACAGATTTACATTTCCACTGACCTTGCCTAGTAAACTGCTTTATTATTATGGGTGGTGATTTTGCTGGCTTTCTGAAAATCCAGCTGGAATCTTCCTGCCCCAAAATTTTAAGCTAAGACAATTTTATTACTTATTTATGGTGTGTGGCACCCTTTACTTTAGGTTGACCTGTGTAAATGACAGTTTCATATTTGGGGAAGATAGTTGAATTCAACCCATTGATGTAACCAAAATTCATGGCTTTTTGTTTTTGTTCTACTGATTGATTTTTGCTTAATTCACTGTTAATGAGGGAGTCTAAAGTTCTGGACGCTAATCACATGTATTTCTCTCTAGATTCTCTTATTTGTATCTCCAGTCTTCTCAATAGGCCCTGCTTCAGCAGGTTTCATTCTATGCAATATCTGGTTTCAGTGCTAGGATCACCAATATGAGAAAACATCAAACACGTGGCAAAAATGCTGTCAGAGAGTTGATCCTTCTCCTCTTTCAGATATTGACCGACTACTTTTTGTGATGCAAGTAATTGGATTATTGTTAATTTGCAAAATGCTTAATTACTTTCAAGTACTTGTTTCAAAGGTTAACTTGCTGAGTTATTTTAACTGTTTTTAAATGGAGCTTTCAAAATGTGTGTGACTGGAACCTTATTTTGCATTCATTAATACTTCCTAAACCACCTTGGGTCGCAAAATGCAGGATGATCTTTGCTTTTTATGTAGTTCTTCCAGTAGCATTTCATTAAATTTTTTTGAATCGTGGTACATTTGGGGGCGCAATTGTTTCTCCTTTGAGCTTGCATTTGGTTGGATTTTCAGATTTTTTTTTCAAAACCCTAATAAATTAAGGTATTGGAGTTTTTCAGGAAAATAATTGCAATTGGCCTGTTAATGCACTTCTTCAATAAATGGCATCTATGTGAATCTTCCATTTCGAGCTCACGGTGATCCTCGAGTTGCACTGCACATTTAAGGTTTTTAAAAATAATTTCAAGATGAGAATATTCCAAATCGCTTCCTTCTCCCTTTTTTACTTCTAGCAAAATTCTACTCCCTGCTCTTCCTTGTTGCTTCCCTAACACAACACAACTTTCAGTCAAGTACAGCTGAAATTTGAGACTGAATTTGAAGCCAATTCAACCTTTTTGCAATATGGCTTTTAAAAAACATTTTCTCAATGAAACCACCATAAAACTTAACATTTGTGATGCATGTTGATTTTGTCTTGCCGCAGAATAAGGTAAAAATTCTGTGAGCATTGGTATTTAGAG
This sequence comes from Stegostoma tigrinum, assembly GCF_030684315.1. Taxonomy (NCBI): domain Eukaryota; kingdom Metazoa; phylum Chordata; class Chondrichthyes; order Orectolobiformes; family Stegostomatidae; genus Stegostoma; species Stegostoma tigrinum. The sequence goes on along the minus strand of NC_081355.1, from coordinate 76,335,532 downwards.
TTTGGGAAACAGATATACAATTTGATAAACAAAAAATTTATGTTGATTTTATGCATTCATGTGCTGCCCTATTGAAGGTACCTATCCCAAACTGGTATCACTAAATTGCACTTTGTGTTGATCAGTTGCAAATGAATCATGAAATGTAGGTTAGTTGATAACAGATATTTCTGCAGGATTATATTAGGTAAGAATCCTTTTTGTTAAATAGCAGTATTAGTATGTAACACTTTACATTGAAAGTAAACGTCATTGATCATCGTCCACTTTTTTGACAGGAATGTAATTGTCTAGAAGTAATGGAAGATTTGGAAATTTTTTGGTTTGAAAATTTTAAATGGTGAAACTGCCTTTTTCTCAATCATAAAAGTAACTCATTCAAGTGATGCACTAGAGTACCTATCACTTCTAATCTTCATGGTTTTTAAACTCCCTCCTCAAATGAGATTGCCTTGGAATTCTGAAGTCAGGGGTAAATGTGTAGGGTGGCAGAGCCCTTGCTAGTTACAAATAATGGCAGCATACTATATTTTCACTTTGCAGTAACAAGTTTCAAGTGTTTTGTGCCCACTTTTTTTTATTTGTTAATCTGAGCACTCACTTCAGATGATCATTTCCATTACTTTCACCTTTTTTAAAAAACAAATTCTACTCCTTAATGTCTCCATCATGGTTTTCACTTGCCTCAATTATTTTCACCAGAGCTGAGTGCTATGGATGAAACTAGATATGGGTTGATTAAATTACTGGCTGTCATAAATTTTGATATTCTTCATTGGGTTACTAGAATGTAGAGAAACTTTGAATCCTAGTGTCGCAGTCTACTTTGAACGTTTCTATCAAACCAGATATCATCTTAAATGGTGATGTGGGCCATTAATGCTACAGTTGGGGGAAGGAAGCATTCACTTCAAGTGCTTAAACACTGCTCATTTTTGAAGATTTTAGTGACTAAAGGGGGAGAAAGAACTAACTTCTGCATTGCTCTATTTCACAAATTATCTATCTATCTTTCTTTCTACAGGAGTCGAAAACTTCAAATCAGGAACATACCCCCTCACTTGCAGTGGGAGGCAAGTATCCCTGTACCGTTTACTTATGCTGTTTACAAAGCAACTTTTCAGTTTCCTTGTTATGCCTACCTTTTTAGTGAGAAAGTACTTTACTATAAAAAGGATACTTACGGATTTAAAGGAAAGTGACCTTGCACCAACTGGAATTTCTCAGAAGGAAATCAAGGATGAACTGTTTTCGGAGAGAATACGGTCATTCCTCTGTATCCATGAGGGTTGATTCCTGAAAAACCCTGTGAACAATAACTTTGCAAGTGTGTGGCTCAATAACTTGTGTTAAAAATAAGGTTGGGTTCCCAGACCCCAAGATTGACTGCCTGTTATTTTTTGGGTTAAAAATAATAAACATTAAAACATATGAAATAAATGTTAATAGAATGAAACATTAATAAAATAAATAACAAATAATTGTCATGTGTTGTAACTGACTTACTTTTTAAAGGCAGTGGGTTCTGTTTTCGAGGGCTGGGTGGTGTTGGAGGTTATGTTGATTACGGGGTGTGGGAAAGGGAGAACGGCAGCTGTGCCTCCATCCCAGCCACTCTTCCTCCAATGGTGTACCCTCCTCCTTTTCCCTCGATCTGGCCAATGTTCTCGAGGCTTTCCTTGACCTGGTTGTCCTCCCAAGCACCAGTGCTCTTGCTTGTGGAGTTTTGAGGGGAAGAGTTAGAACGAAATTGCTGTGTAAGTCAAAATGGTCATGGATGTGTGTTTTTGTTTTGCCTATCAATTTTGGTTACTTTTAGCACAAAGTCATATGGAGGAATGACTTTGTTTGTTTATGGCAAACACCCTTGGCCCAAGAAATGTGAATTAACAAGGATTTCAACTTGGATTATATTGGCATTTTTCAGTTATTGACTGACTCCATCTGAAATTAGTGTGATGTCCCTGCTGCTTGATCGGAGACACAATTACTGTTTGGATGTGTGGGTAAGAGAAGAGTGGTATTGTGGAAAGGAGCAGTTATGTTTCCTGTGGGACCTAGAAGGATGGTTCCTGGGAAGCTAAGCAAGGGATGAGGATGAGACTGTAGGCGTTTTGTGTGCAGTGATGGTCTCTGATCCTCTGTGTGAGACATCCTTTCCCTTGCCTAATGTCAGGAAATCTGTAATTGGGTCACTCCCAATATGGTTCCCAAACCCCAAGGCCCATCCTTCCTTCCTTCATTACCATGGCTTCTTCAGCCACAGCATTCACGTGAGCTGATGAGTGGGTTTGGTATACTCCTTGCTAAGTAGGGTAGTGCAGTTATTCTATACCTGATTCGTCACTTAGGCTTTGAAAAACATTTTATAGTGTCTATTTTGTGACATACTAATTAATAGGAAATGAAAAAAGGCGGAGGATGGAATCCAAGTTTTAAAAATGAAAAATTGGGTAGTGATCAAAGTTAGTTTTGAAAGCTGTCAACCTTCGGGATGGTTTTGCTTATATTTTTAATGACTTGCTATCTTGACTGAATATAGTGCGAGTTCTTGTCGGACATATGATGCCAATGGAGGAAATAGGGTAAATAATACTGCCAGGTATCAGAGCATTCTTGAGCCAATTGGAAGAGTGTGTGGTAGCTGCCATTCCGTCAGAAGCAGATAATTAAGACTGTGGATTTAAAGTACTTGATTTTTATATCACTATTTGGAATATGTTTTTTGGGCAACTTTTCAGCACTTATTGCCTAACTTAATTTAAGTTCTTAGTCACTCACCTAGAAGCAAACAACTGACTTGCAAGGGAATCTCAAAAGATTTCTTAAAAGAAAGGAGGTTCTCTCATCCTGAACTGTGTATGAATAATAACTGCCTTTTTAAGCAAAGGTGAAATAATTGAGTTTCTAAGGCAATAAGACTTGTGTTGCAATTAACAATGAAAACTATTTGTTTGTTTGAAAAATATTTGGAATTAATATTCAAATTTTGCAACTCTTGTAGTTTTAAACTCCTGTGAAGCCTCGTATGTGGCCATGTCCCAAGGTGTTTATTTATAGCAAAGAATTTACTATTTGCCCACTGATTTTGAGGAAAGAATGTTTGTGGTTATTGTAGGTAGGTACGTAGATTTGTGTAACTCCCAAATTGATAAATCCAGTTTAAAAGCTGCGGCTAGGGTAAAAGAAAGGACATGGCTGCCTTTTAGAGGTTCCCCAAACTTCCTCTGATTAGAGGGTACTGTAGTGATAAACTAATTTAAAGGAATGTAGCATTGTTCTTGATTGATAGCATTTCAGGTAGAAAATCAGAGTAATGAGAAATGTACATGATGTACAATTGGGGGTGGAAAAGCTATCCAGAGTTTTTTGTTTTGACTTGATTTGAACTTACTGAAAAATTTAAATACAAAGGGCAGAGGTAAGAAATTGAAATGAGCAGACAAACAATAGAAATTTTTCAAGCAAAGGAAATATTAAGAATTGTGTTCAGGAGTTTGTTTATCCAAGTACATTAAGTAGAATTATTGTTTTCATGAAGATCTGTAGATAGGATTGTTGTTGGTTGGTCGGTTCACCGAGCTGACTGGTTTTCGTGCAAATGTTTCATCTCCCTTTGTAGGTGCCGTCATCCTCAGTGCTGTCCAGCCTCTGAAGCACTGTTGTTCTGTCCTGCTATGAATCTATATGGTCTGGTCTGTCCTGGTGGGCAGTCGTCTTGTTTCTGCTATTTGTACTGTGATGGCAGGTGAATGGTGTCTATTGCAACATGTTTGTTTATGGCATCGATTTTTTTTTTAAAAAAAAAACTAGGCCTCCAGGAGTTCTCATGCTTGTCTTTGTGTCTGGAGGCCTGGCTTTCAACCACCGATGCCATAAACAAACGTCTGAAATAGGTACAATCTACTGCCCACCAAGACAGACCAGACTATATAAAGTCAGAGCGGGACAGAACAGCAGCGCTTGAACTGAGGCGAGATGGCACTGAAGATGTCACTTAAAAGGAAGATTAAGTGTTTGCACGAAAACCAGTCAGCTTAGCAAACAAATCAACAACTAACTAGAATTATCTTGAGGAAAGGAATTAGTCTGTTCAATATTATCATCTTTTAATCACTGGATAGAGAAATTTGAAAGCTACAGTGGAACTGTGCATTTAAGACCAGGTAATTAGTAAACTGGTTGTACAAAAAGTTAATTTTGATATTCAAATTGAACTCATTAAATGATGATCTTGTAGCCCAATCTGAGGAAGCTTAATGGGTATGTTGGACTTGTGTGATAAAATTTCAAACTTGTGAAATGGGCAGGGAGCAAAAAATCCTTGTTTTAAAAAGTCCTTTTTTCAAAAAAAAGTTGCATATGTATACAATTGAAAGTTGAGTTCTTTCACACTTCAAATATAACTTGAATTGGGCTGTGTATGTAAAGTATCTGCATTGAATTTCTTGATTCAAATTTTCAAGCAAAGTGTACATTAAGGTCTTTTACAAGTATTGCTGACATAATTCAGCTTAAAATGCTCTTAAACCCCCACAATATTGAGATCTAGAAGTGCATTAGCGGAGTTTCTTGAACATGTGACCCAGAAATTCAGCACCTTGTTGTGATGGTTTACAAACCAATTGTTTGGATTTTAGGAAACTGGACAGGAACTGAATTCTGAACAGGGATATTTTCACTTTTTTTTTAAACAGATTGTCTAATTAATGAATTTTTCTGTAGGACTGTGCCTGTAAACAGCAATGACATTTTATGTATAACTAATTAACTTGCTGCAGTATTTGAGAATGTCCTGATGCACAAATGGAGATGGGCATAAATTTTTCCTTTTGGTTGCAATTGAGTGGAACTGTATTTATTTTTGAGTGGCCTATCCAGTAACAAGCACTTGTCACTTGTCACTTTTTATTTTTAAAGAAATAAATACCACCTTTTTAAAGTTGGATTGCTCCGATAGATAACGTCTGGTGTTTTTTTTTGGTGGTATGGGAACAAGATCACAGCCTACCTGCTAGAAACTATGCTGAGCCTTAAAACAAAAATATCTGCATATCCTTTTTGACTTTGTGCATATTTGCCTGGGCATGTGCATATCAGTCATTTGCATTCTCCACTTTTAAGCTCAAGGCTCCCCTATTTGTATTTGTGGATTGAACTCATGTGCACTTGGGCATGTCTTCCATTACATGAAAGTGTTTTTTTACTTTTTACTCAACCCACCCTAGTCTGAGAGCATCCTACTTCATGGTCCTAAAGCTTATATTGTATTGAGACAAGATTTTCTCAAGATTATTCTATCTAGATCTAAAGAATAATTCCCTTTGTTCTCGGCATGTTGACACGGTCACATTTTAGGGACCACCTTTTTAATTGTCCAGTGATGGTAGTGGTGGCCAGTCTCTCCTTTAATTACCTTGGTTTCTGATATTGGTTCTTAGATGGTAATGTTTGCCAGTGTAATCCCAAACAGTGTATACCCCAAAAGGACATGCTGTCTGAATTGGAAATGATAGCATTCAATTGATGACATTGTTATCTTTTTATTTGATGTCATTGGCAGCTTGGTGAATTGCAGTACTGCACTATATGTACCCTTTTTTATTACCTAACATGGCTTCAGTGTGTGCCAGCAGTGAAGGGAGGCCAAGCGCACTGTAAAATTTTGACCCGCTAGATCACACTCTGTCTCCTGGATAGTGTCAAGATTCCAAACGCTGTTGTGACTACACTGAATCACACGTGGTGAGTGTTCATTTACACTGCTGATGAGCTATGATCCCTACGTATGGTTGGCTATAACTGTTTGAAACCTGCTTCGGTTTCATTTTAAGTAGTACTACAAAATACTACATTTTATTTTGGATTTCCTGCCTTTAAAAAGATATGATTAGGTGAGCCCGTCATTGCGACATACTCAGTGATCATGAGCACAGTGGTTGAGATCGTGTGGACGTTTCACTTCAAAATGCCCATTCTCGGTCATGGTTCTTTCCAAAAGACTTGTGTTGGCCAAATGATTGGAGTATGATTTTAATTACTGGTTTGTATTTATGACGTAAATGTAACTGACTGCCGAGGTCCTGTTCGTAAGAGTTTTTTGAATCAACCTCCTTGCACGTGATGTGAAACATAGCCAAGATAGGGAGTTGGACCTGGACCTGGACCTGGACCTGGACCTTCTGCAAGATGCTCTTCTCCTCCCATCCTCCTGCTGTCTTCCTCCAGCCATCCACAAGTTTGACTTTTAGGCTGACAGTGTTACTTTACTGTGGAATCAGTATAAATAATGGAATTGTCAGTGGAAATGGGGAAGGTAATTCTAGCAGCTGATTGTGTTCCTGTCATGAAGTCTTTGAGTCTCTAGCTAGAATGAGTCTTTGACTTCAGCCCTGATGGGCTTTCCCTTGAGCCCTGATAATCTGAGTTTTGCTACCTAGTATCTTTCCATATTCAGGAGAACAGTAGGAAAAAGTGGCTTCCTGGGCCATTTCGGAGGGTAGCTAAGAGCCAACTCCATTGCTGTGGCTCTGGACTCATGTCCAGCCGCAAGGATGGTGGAAGGAAACCAGAAGGGGTTATTGAGAGGACTTACAGGGAGGTAGTCACTCCTCGGGTACAAGAAAAAGGCAGATGGGTTACGGTCAGGGGCCGGAAAGGGAACCGGCAGGCAGTGCAGGATCCCCTGTGGTCATTCCCGTCAACAATAAGTATACTGTTTTAGATACTGTTGGGGGAGGTGGGGGACTTACCAGGGGAACGGAGTGGGGCACAGGTCTCCGGCACAGAGTCTGTCCCCGCTGCTCAGAAGGGAAGGGGGAAGAGGAGCAGAGCAGTAGTCATTTGGGACTCCATAGTTAGGCGGACAGATAGGAGGTTCTGTGGGGACAAGAGACTCACGGTTGGTGTGTTGCCTCCCAGTGCCAGGGTTCGTGATGTATGTGTTTTTGGGATCCTTAAGGGGGGGGTGGGGTGCAGCCCCGAGTTGTGGTCCACATAGGCACCAACGACATAAGTAGGAAGAAAGATGGGGATTTAAGGCAGAAATTCAGGGAGTTAGGATGGGGGCTTAGAGCTAGGACGAAGAGAGTTGTCTGTGGTTTGTTGCCCGTGCCATGTGCTAGTGAGGTGAGGAATAGGGGGAGAGAGGAGCTGAATATGTGGCTACAGGGATGGCGCAGGAGGCAGGGTTTTGGATTCTTGGATAATTGGGGCTCTTTCTGGGGTAGGTGGGACCTCCTACAAGCAGGATGGTCTTCACCTGAACCAGAGGGGTACCAATATCCTGGGGGGCAGAAATTTGCGATGGCTATTCGGGTGGGTTTAAACCAATTCAGCCGGATGGGAACCAAAATTGTAGTTTGAGTATAGAAAAGATTGAGAGTAGGGAGGTCCGAAATCAAGTTTCAGGGATGCAAGATGGCAACGGCAAGCAAGAAGTTGGTTTGAAGTGTGACTACTTCAATGCCAGGAGCGTCCGGAATAAGGTGGGTGAACTAGCAGCATGGGTTGGTACCTGGGACTTCGATGTTGTGGCCATTTCGGAGACATGGATAGAGCAGGGACAGGAATGGTTGTTGCAGGTTCTGGGTTTTAGATGTTTCAGTAAGAACAGAGAAGATGGTAAAAGGGGGGCAGGTGTGGCATTGTTGGTCAAGGACAGTATGACAGTTGCAGAAAGGATGTTTGGCGACTCATCAACTGATGTAGTATGGGCTGAGGTTAGAAACAGGAAAGGAGAGGTCACCCTGTTGGGAGTTTTCTATAGGCCTCCGAATAGTTCCAGATATGTAGAGGAAAGGATGGCAAAGATGATTCTCTATAGGAGTGAGAGAGACGGTTTGAGTAGTATAGATGAGTCAGTTTTTGTCCAGTGTGAGAAGGAGGGCTTCCTGACACAGTATGTAGATAGGCCAACAAGGGGCAAAGCCACATTAGATTTGGTCTTGGGTAATGAGCCCGGCCAGGTGTTAGATTTGGAAGTAGGTGAGCACTTGGTGATAGTGATCACAATTCTGTTATGTTTGCTTTAGTGATGGAAAGGGATAGGTGTATACCACTGGGCAAGAGTTTATAGCTGGGGGAAAGGCAATTGCGATGAGATTAGGTAAGATTTAGGGAGCATAGGATGGGGAAGGAAACTGCAGGGGATGGACACATTAGAAATGTGGAGTTTTTTCAAGGAAAAGCTCCTGTGTGTCCTAGATAAGTATGTGCCTGTCAGGCAGGGAGGAAGCTGTAGAGTGCGGGAGCTGTGGTTTACGAAGGAAGTGGAATCTCTCTTCAAGAGGAAGAAGAAGGCTTACGTTAGGATGAGATGTGAAGCCTCAATTAGGGTGCTTGCAGGTTACAAGGTAGCCAGGAGAGAGCTCAGAGCTAGGAGGAGAGACAAGTTGTTGGCAGATAGGATCAGGGTAAACCCTAAGGCTTTCTATAGGTATTTATGGAATAAAAGAATGACGAGAGTAAGATTTAGGGCCAATCGAGGATAGTAGTGGTAAGTTGTGTGTGGAGTCAGAGGAGATAGAGGAAGCACTGAATAAATATTTTTCAACAGTATTCACTCTAGAAAACAACAATGTTGTTGAGGAGAATACTGAGTTACAGGCTACTAGACTAGGTGGGATTGAGGTTCACAAGGAAGAGGTATTAGAAATCCCACAGAGTGTGAAGATAGATAAGTCCCCTGGGCCAAATGGGATTTATCCTCGGATCCTCTGGGAAGCCAGGTAGGCGATTGCTGAGCTTCTGGCATCGATCTTTAACTCGTCATTGTCGACAGGAATAGTGCCAGAAGACTGGAGGATAGCAAATGTGGTTCCCCTGTTCAAGAAGGGGAGTAGAGACAACCCTAGTGATTATAGACCAGTGAGCCTTACCTCAGTTGTTGGTAAAGTGTTGGAGAAGGTTATAAGAGACAGGATTTATAATAATCTAGAAAAGAATAATTTGATTAGGGATGGTCAGCACTGTTTTTTTGAAGGGTAGGTCGTGCCTCACAAACCTTTATTGAGTTCTTTGAGAAGGTGACCAAACAGGTAGATGAGTGAACTGGTTGTGGTGTATATGGATTTCAGCAAGGCATTCAATAAGGTTCCCCACAGTAGGCTATTGTACAAAATGCAGAGGAATGGAATTGTGGGAGATATAACAGTTTGGATCAGAAATTGGCTTGCTGAAAGAGGACAGAGGGTGGTGGTTGATGGGGAATGTTCATCCTGGAGACCAGTTACTAGTGGTGTACCGCAAGGGTCGGTGTTGGGTCCACTGCTGTTTGTCATTTTTATAAACGACCTGGATGAGGGTGTAGAAGGATGGGTTAGTAAATTTGCAGACGACATTAAGGTCAGTGGAGTTGTGGATAGTGACGAAGGATGTTGGTTACAGAGAGACATAGATAAGCTGCAGAGCTGGGCTGAGAGGTGGAAAATGGAGTTTAATGCAGACAAATGAGGTGATGCACTTTGGTAGGAGTAACCGGAATGCAAAGTACTGGGCTAATGATAAGATTCTTTGGTAGTGTAGATGAGGAGAGAGATCTCTGTGTCCATGTACACAGATCCTTGAAAGTTGCCACCCATGTTGACAGGGCTGTTAAGAAGGCATACGGTGTTTTAGCTTTTATTAAGAGGGATCGAGTTCCGGAACCAAGAGGTTGTGCTGCAGCTGTACAAGACTGTGGTGCGGCCGCACTTGGAGTATTGTATACGGTTCTGGTCACCGCATTGTAAGAAGGATGTGGAAGCTTTAGAAAGGGTGCAGAGGAGATTTACTAGGATGTTGCCTGGTATGGAGGGAAGGCCTTACGGAGGGAAGGAGGAAAGGTTGAGGGACCTGAGGTGTTTTCGTTAGACAGAAGGTTGAGAGGTGATTTAATTGAGGCATAATCTAATCAGAGGGTTAGATAAGGAGAGCCTTTTTCCTAGGATGGTGACGGCGAGCACAAAGGGGCATAGCTTTAAATTGAGGGGTGAAAGATATATTGGACAGATGTCAGAGGTAGTTTCTTTACTCAGAGTAGTAAGGGAATGGAATGCTTTGCCTGCAAGGGTAGTAGATTCGCCAACTTTAGGTACATTTAAGTCATCATTGGATAAGCACATGGGCGTACATGGAATAGTGTAGGTTAGATGGGCTTCAGATCGGTATGACAGGTCAGCACAACATCGAGGGCTGAAGGGCCTGTAATGTTCTATGTTTTGTAACAATTGATTGCAATGGCTACCATTCTGAGACTAGCTTTCAATTCCACACTTTTAGTAACTGAATTTAATTTATTGATTGTAATAGAATTTGAAACTGTTTTTAATACATTATCCTGGGTCTCTGGATAGCATACTCCAGTCATTATTGCCAGTATGCCACTGAATCTTAAATTGTGTAGCATTCAAAAACAGTCTTACCATTCTGAGTATCAAGCTAATCAGATTTTGATACCATCGTTTTTAGGGCTTATTTGTGTCTTTTTATAACATGACTTTCTAATTCCCTGGTGAGCCAGTTACTGCTCCACTGTTTGTGGGTTTTTCCATTATTATGAAGCTTCCTTCAGGACTAAAATTGGCTGAAAACCACACTTTCTTTGAAGAGATTCAAGTCACCTTGCAAGTGTTTAAAGTGATAGATGGCTGATCGAATGTTTGTCTCACTTCTCCATTTCAATGGCTTTGGAATTTAAGTGTCCTGTCTTGCCGAGTCTCACCAGGATCAGTTGTCTTGAATGGTTATGAATGGGGCTATTTCCTACTCATTAGCAATACATCCAATTACCTGGATATTCAACAAGGCGGAGGCAAATATTTTGGATGTAATCAAACAGTAGAAGCTAATGAAAGTAATTTAGCTGACATTTTAATCCTGTAAACTATGTTGCAACTGTACGTGGTGCAACAAGCTGTTGGAGTGAGGTGGGGGTTGTCATGTGACCTGTTTAGGCACCTATTATTTTCTCTGCGGCCTAGGACCAGCAAATAAGATGCTGAAGAAAATGGATCCCTGTGCAGATTTGTCTGTCAATGCAATTGGCAAGTTTTAGACCTTTTTTACACGCTCCATGTGCCAGCCTAGTCAAATAAACTTTTAAGAATGTATTTCCTTGTATTTGACTTTAAATACTTTTAATCTACGCTCCCACTCTGTCTGCTTGTACATAAAATTAAAATATTCCATTATCTCAGACGAGATTAAGTACAATAAATACTATTCTCTTTATTTTGGAAGACTTGAGGAAACTTGTCTGACTTTTAGTCACCACACATGAACAGTTAAAATACACAATGAATATACCAGCATAGCCTTTGCCTTTCTGAAAAGGATATCGTCAAACACAGGAGCTATTCTGCCACTCCACACCTGACAGTTAAATCTGGGGACTTGTCTGGATCAGAGACACTAGGGTTTTTAAGTTTCCATCTGGTTTTCTTGTTTTTATTTTCAGCACTACAGTACTTAATGCCTACATTTGAGATCAGTACCTTAATAGAACAGCCTAAAATAACATGGGAAAGAATGGGCTGGTGGGAAATACCCTGTTGAAGGATTGAGTGTAGCTAGGCATTTAGAAATGTCTGTCCAAAAATGAACATGAGTCTTAATCATGAGGCCAGCATTTTTTTTAAATTGAACTTGGGAGACTGGTGTGTAATTTGAAAAAAAGTTCCTATTGGGCTACAGTTGGAGCAGTGGAGATAAATTACAGCTAGGATTTCATGCTGAAAAAGACAATTTCAGGTGAGAGACATGACCTATGCTAGACTGAGTTTTAAGCTTCCAGCTAGAAGCATAATAGAAACTTAATGACTTAAAGACAAAGTCACCCAACTCTTGGTTCATAATGACAAACCCCAATTTTTATCATTATGCATAACCTATTGAATCAATGTAGCAAATCTTCAAAATCCAACTGACTAAAGTCCGAGTGTGAACAATCCTACTTCTCCCACTTCAATGACAAGGCATCTATGGCAATTGGCTGAGGTATTCAATTCTTGGATAGACCAGTAAAGCTTGCACATTGAGGTCATGGTTTAAGATGGGGCTTGTTGGTTATCAGCTGCTTGATAAGTTTTATAGTTCAAATATACAATCATATATGAATTACTAGTAGTTGACACATAATGTGCTTTGTTTTAAACCCATGTATTCTCGCCAGAATTTTACAAGCTGCTGAGAAGCTCTGAGGTCACACTCTCTGCACAACTTATAGGTTTGACCCTGTTTGACTTTCTCTATATGTAGCTGGCATATTTTGAAAACTTAATTGCAGCATTCACTTGCCAGAGAAACGGCAACATATTCATATTTTACAAATTGGAAGCATGGAGGCTGTCAAAATCTACCTGGAATGATCTGTGTCTCTCAGCTATGAACTTTATACTTCTACGGGCTCTAATTTCACCAGTCTGCATTTGGCCCGTATCCCTGTAAACCCTTCCTATTCATATACCTGTCCAGATGCCTTTTTTAAATGTTGTGATTGTACCAGCTTCCTCCACTTCCTCTGGCAGTTCATTCCATACGCCACCACCCTCTGCAGAAAACATTGCCCCTTGGGGAGGTGGTGGAGAAGGCGGGGACGGATTACCCACTTAGCAGGTCTTCAACCAGAAGTGCCGTGAATGCTTTAGCTTCATCCTTTGCACCAAAATCCTAGGTCTATTTCTGAAGTCATTGCTTCTAGTGAGTTGTTTAATTGTCCACAGCCAAGCCAATTCATAACTGGATGTGACAGGACTGCAGGTCGTAAATGTGATCTGTTGGTTATGGAATCACTTAGTTCTACCCAACGCTAGCTGCATAAGCTGTTTGCTGCACAAGTGCCAGGTGGTCCTGTTTCATAGATTCACCATTTGCCAGCTCATTTCTTATCTATGCTACACAGCTCCTGGCATGTCGACCTATGCTCTACCATTCAAGAGTTTAATGAAATGATAAAGTGTGGCATATCTCCCACTGTGAGGTTGCTGATTGTGTTGGAGCATGTTTTCTATTGTTGCTAATGGCCCCCAGTGCCTCTCAGCTACCCAGTCTGGAGTTTAGATCTCTTGAATGTCTTGCCCATTTCTCTGGGCAGTTTAAACTAAACCAAATTGCTGTTGGTCTGAGGATGCATGTAGGCATTAGTAAACCATACGGCTTTTTGAATTTTCAGTGGGTTTGACAATTGAGTTGCATGGTCATTATTAAACTTTAATTCCAGATGTTTAAAAATGTTGAACTCCATCTGCCAGTGGGGTCCCCAGGACATTACCTAGATCTCTGGATCACTAGTTAAGGGATAATATTCTTACACTACATACTTCAATTTTAGTGCCCTTTTTAACAGCTCTAAGTTGCACCCCTTCCTTAAACAGGAGGACAGGTGTCTGACTGACTTCGACATTTTTTTCCACCTTTTTGTGTCCTCACCCATTTCCTTCCCTCCCTTGCCACGTGCGAATAGGTTCCCCTTGGTCTTCATGGCCCACCAGAGGACCATAAGCTGACATTTTCTGCCACCTCCATGGTGCTCCCGCTGGAATCCATTGCACCCCTTTTCCCTTGGTCCACATTTTGCAGAGACTGTGTGTTCTCACTGCGGCATCCAGGTCTGCTCTCCTTTTTTCCCAGCATTCCCCCACACCCTCATGGCCTCTTGCCATACAATTGCAGAAGATGCAACACTTGTCTGTTCACCTTTTTAGTTTTCTTTTTTTTTCCTCCCCCCCCCCCCCCACGTCATTTATGCAAGGCCCTGCACCCTACCCACCCACCCAAAACACCCCAGACCCTTTGCTGTATGGGATTGCTTCCTGCAGAGTCAGCCCCTTCTCAATTAGTCACCCTCTTCATTAAGACCCTTCCCAGCATTTGGCTCTGCTTATCAGTTATCTCCTTTTGTTAATTTGCTGTCTTTGCCCTTGCTCCCTAAGTGCCCCTTGCTCACCTGATGGTTAATATTTAAGAGGATATTTCCACTCATGGGAGAGTCTAGGGCCAGAAAGCATGGTCTCAGAATTGAAGGAATGCAATTTAAGGCTCATGAGAAATTTCTGCTCTGACAGGAGAGGCTTTCAAACTTGCCACAGTCCTTGTGTATACTCGTGTATAGGGGAGGCAGAGGTCTGTTGTTATTGTGGGTTGCTAATCCAGAGACCCTGTTAATGTTCTGGGGAACCAGGTTTAAATCCTGCTGTGGTGGATTATAAGATTTGAATTTAATGAAAATCTGGAATTAAGAAGCTAGTGGTGATTATGAATCTGTCAATTTTGGGTTTAAAAACAACCCCATCTAGTTCACTAGTGCCCTTTCAGAAAAGGAAATCTATATGCTTAGCTGATCAAGCCTGTGTGTAACTCCAGACTCCCAGCAATGTAGATGATTCTTAACTGCCCTCTAGGCAACTAGGGATGGGCATTAAATGCTGGGTCTAGCCAGTAATGTTCTCCCCTCCATGAATGAATTTTTAAAAAAAGGCTGAGATTCTTCATCGGGGAGTCAAGTTATATGGGAAAATGCAAGAACATGGCTGTGAGGAATGTCAGCTCAGTCATGATCCTGTTAAATGGCAGAGCAGGCTCGAGGTATCATATGCCCTACCACTCTTCTTATTTCCGGTCCTGTGGTGGACTGGTGATGGTAGGCTAAACCTAGACTTGTTAGCTTATTCTTCATTGTTCATTTTTAGTTGTTGCAGTTGATTCAATTGAATCTGAAATGTTGATTTGAATGTAGCTTCAGATTTTAAAAATGAACCTCTGTAACTAGGGGAAGTGATTTTTTTTTCAACTGACTTGTGTGAATTATGGTGTAGTTTGATTAATCAGATATTGTAAGCATGTGCAAATATTTCAACTGAAAATAGGTGCCTGTGTGTGAGAGAGAAATATTCCTTCCTGCTGTATCGTGCATCTGGATACCAGTGATTCAATGTAGCTAGTTGGTTTAAAGCCACCAAAACACAATGATTTTAATTGCTCCATTTCAACTTTCTCTCCTCCACATTCTCTTCCTCCCCTCCCTCACTATTTGTATTCCTTCCTTCTCCCATCTAGTTTCATCTCAGTAAAGTGTCAATCTAAAGTTCTAAAAACCAGATTGTCAAAAAGAACCCTTTTTTCTTTTATACTGCTGCCAATTCATTTTGTGGAATGGAAATAGTTTTCCTCCTCACGTCATTGAGGATTTCCCTTCATTCCGGGATAGTAGCTATAAATAGATACTGTATGAATTGCCAAACGTTTTGCTAAACATTCTGGGTTCTTGACAGATAGTAAACTTAACCATATCTGGCACAGATGGAAATGGTTATTGTTTTTTCTTTTTAAACAACGTCCACCTCTGAATCTTGATCCCCTGCACAACAGTTGACTTGTATTATATTAGTTCCTGAGCTCAGGCAATATAGCCCTTTTTTTTGTGCGAGTGTTTTTTTTTAAAAAGGTATTTCTGCTTTAACAAAGACTGATCTTTTAGCACCGTTTGGTCTCTCTCTTCTGCATCATGAGTTGGTACCAACAACTGAAATGGATGCAAATTGGGGGGAAATCATTTTAAACTGTGGTTATGGTTCTTCTACATATCACTGGCTCATGAGGGCTAGAAGTTTGGGTTTAACTAGACAGGTCAGTCTTGGGATATGTATGCGTTATTTTTAATCAAATACAGTACAATGTTCTGTTGGAAAGGTTCTTGTTTTGGAAGTGTTTTAAGAAAAAAGTTGGTTTATCCACCTACTTTTGTGAGTTAAGGACCACCCAGCCAGTGAACTTTTATTTGGAGAAATCAGTGTAGTATAGAAAATGTCACAGTCACGGCACAAACAATGTCCCACAAAGAGGAATATCTTTGTACTCGTCCATAAGAAATGGAAGCAGTATAAGGCCACTTGACCCTTGTAGTCTCCCTACCGTTCAGAAAGATCATGATTGATCTGTCCCAGGTCTCAACTCCTTTTTAAGTCTACCCCATCAAGCTGCCTCAGAATCTTGTTTTTTTTCAATGAGCTCACCCTGCATTCTTCTAAACTCTAATCAACAAAGGCTTAACTTAACTGCAGTTCTTGATCAGCTAACTCCATCCCAGGAATCAGCCGGTGAGTCTCTTTTGTATCCAGTGTCTGTTTTTTTTGTATCCTGTGTTCTTTAACAGCAGGGTCCAGAATGGTACAAGTTTTTGAAATGTGGTCTAACTACAACCATGTCTGGTTGTAACAAATTCTTGGAGTAGACTTGGACTATTCTGCCTATCAAGTTAACTCAGTTGTTTGAATGTGGCTGATTTGTTTCTGAACTCCCAATCTCATCCCTTCCTTCTCCCTGTAACCCTCTTTATCCTCTTGGAAAAAGAAGTGAAAGTGATTTATTCTGATTTCCAGAAGGCCTCTGACAAGGTGTAGTGCAGGAGGCTGCTAAATAACACGAGCCCCTGGGTCATGACTTGCGGAATTCCACAGGGTTCTGTGTTGGGATCATAACAGTTCTTGCCATCAGGCTCAAAAAATGCCTCTTTCTGAGCTCTGAAGGATTGACCCTTCACACTGACACTGTGCCCATGGGTCCTAGTCTGTCCTACTTCTGAAAATATTATGTGGTCTGTCCATGCCTCTCCGTATTCTGCAAGTTTCAAATGAGAACCACCACCAACATTGCCGCCTTGCCCCCCGCCGCGCCACAAAGCTCAGATTTCATCCAGAGTCCTCAAATGACAAGCCCTTCATCCATGGAAACATTCTCTGGATTCCTCCAAGCCTACCGTACCTTTACTTGGATACAAGGCTCAAAACTGCTCTCAATCCAAATGCAGTCTGCCCAAACCCTTATACAGCTTCAGCAGTACATCCGCACTCGAATGTTCTAGCCCTCTTGAGATGATTGCGAACATTGCATTTTCCTTCCTAACCCCCAGCTGAACATGAGCACTAACCGCAAGAGAATCCTGAGGCCTCCCAAGTCCTTTTTGTGCTTCAGATTTCTAAAGATTTTTTGGTTTAGAAACTATCCAAGCTGCTATTATTACTACCAAAGTAGATAAACCCTCATTGCCACATTATATTCTGTCAGCCACCTTTTCGCCTGCTTCTCCCTTTTGGATGAATTTCTGCCTCTTGAATTACCCCCTGAAACTCCTGCCATTGCTCAACTATTTTCCCTGCTGGGCTCCCCTTCCAGTCAGCTCTGACTAGCTCCTCTCTGGTGTCTTTTGTAGTTACCTTTTTGTCAATTATAATACAGTTATGTCTGATTCCAGCTTCTCCCCCTTAAGCTGCTGGGTGAATTATTTTATTGTCACTGCCTTTTTGGGGGTTCCTTTACCTTAATTTCCCTAATCAAGTCTGCCTCATTACACACCATACATATCACCACCAAATCCAGAACTGCCTGTTTCTTGGTGGGCTATTCCAAAAATTCATCTCGGACATTCCATGAATTCCTTTTCTTCTTCAGCCGTCAACTTGATTTTTCCTAATCCACCTGCATATTGAAGATTGCATAATTGTTGTAAGAAGGGCACTACAAAATGTCTTCTTGATATCATGATTGATTTTCTTCCCTGCATTCTGACTACAGCTAGGAGGCCTGTACGTAACTGCCATCAGGGTCATTTTTCCTTGTGGTTCCTCAACTTTACCCATGCAGATTCTTTTGCCTTCTGACTCTATCACTTATTGATTTTTTTTTTGTTTTTTTTTAAATTTCGTTTCCTACTAACAAGGTGACCCTGCTTCCTCTTCCCATCTGCCTGTCCTTTGGAAAGGATGTGTATGTGTGGATGTTTTACCTCCCAGCCCTGATTCCCTTGCACCCGCATCTGTGACACTGTCTACATAATACCTGCCAATTTCAACATGAACTAAAGCTCATTGTGACCCCCTTTTGTATACTGCATGCATTTAAGTACAGCACCCTCAGTTCTGCATTGACTCTCCCGCTCCTTCTGAGAGCTGTCCCCTTTTGCTGCTGTCCCAGAAGTTAGATTCCTCATCTTTTTCATATGGAATCTTGAGTTTTGTACTGGCCTTTTAGGTTGCAAATATTTCCCTTCAATCTGAAGGAACCTGTAATTCAAATTAGTAACTATCACCAACCAATGAACTTGTGGTTTACTTGTGATGTCCCACTTCTGTGCAAACAAACAAACCTTAAACTATGTGCAAAAAGAACAAGCAAACAAAAAAATCTCTTTCCCTCTGCACCAAATTCCCATCGTGCCTCCAGTTTTCCTGAACTATATTCTTATTTGTACTGTCTCCCACTGGATGTGAGCCTGGCCCTGTGGAGCTTGCTTTGTGCTTTTTTTAAGACTTCAACTTCATAACAACAAAAGCCAAAATTCCATTTGCCATCTTAGTTACCTGCTGCACCTGCCTGTGAGCTTTGTTTCATGCACAAGAATGGCTAGCTCTTTCTGTATTTCCATGGTTTGGTTTTTTAGAACCCTTTCTTAAATAATGGTGTGCCCCTTTTAACACTCTACCAAACGACATGAGTTCACACTTTGCTAAATTAAACTCCATCTCACAAGATTTGCCCACTCACTCAAACTGTCTGAACCCCCTTGCAACTTGCTTATGTTCTTATCACAACATGACTTCAGTCTATGTATAATCATGAAATTTGGTTGCATTACACTTTTTGGACCTCTTTCAAGTCAAATTAATATGGATAGGACCTTCATTATTTAGTAAGACTGAACCTTGTGGCACTCCATTAGTGCTGTTTTTCCAACCTGAAAAGACTTATTAATCCTGACCCCCTCTTCTGTGCATTAACCAATTCTAAGTCCAAACTAATATATTAACCCCAATACTGTACATTCCTATCTTGTGCAACAGCGTGTAATGCGGCATCTTATTGATTTGCCTTCCGGAAATCTGAAAACAATATCAGCTGGCTCTCCTTTATCAACTCTGCTTGTCATATTCTCGAAGAAATCTAGCAAATTTGTCAAACATGACTTCCCTTTCATAAAGCTGTGTTGACTGTGTTTTCATCTTTTCTAAATATCCTGCTATTTCTTCCCTAACACTGGACCTGTAGCATTTCATGTTATTGGCTTTCCATCCTACTTGAATACCTGCTAGATCCAGTGAATTCTACATTATTTTGTCCGTTACATCTACCTCTGCAGCGATTTCCTTTTAAAGTCCTCAACAGACCATCAGGTTCTGGTGACCTGTCTTCTTTTAGTCTCGTTAGCTTGTCAAATACTTCATTCCACTTGTCAGCGACTGTTACAAGATTTTTATTCCCATTAACACTGCTTAGCTGTTTTACAATGACCCCTGCCGTGAAACTGATGCAAAATATTGGGTTTAAATTGTTATTTCCTTTGTACGTGAATGTCAATTCCGAAGTTGTGTCCCCAAGTGTCTCGCTCACTATACTACTTTTTCTTCCAATAAATGCTGTAGAATTACTTGCTTTTTGTTTTAGATTTACTTGCTA
Source organism: Stegostoma tigrinum (assembly GCF_030684315.1). Taxonomy (NCBI): domain Eukaryota; kingdom Metazoa; phylum Chordata; class Chondrichthyes; order Orectolobiformes; family Stegostomatidae; genus Stegostoma; species Stegostoma tigrinum. Next base: position 76,316,107 of record NC_081355.1, on the reverse strand, counting down.
ACTTCTGACTAAGTTTTCTCCCTCTTTATTAATTTCTTGGCCATCCTTTTGGTAGTTGCTAGCATAAAAATTCTGATTCTCTGGCTTACTGCTATCTTTTGCCATTTTGTATACCTGCCTTTTGACTGAAGATGGTCCTTTAACCACCTTTTTTGTCCCCCTTTTTAGAACAGAATAAATTTTTGCGAGCATAATAAAATATCTGCCTAAAATGTTTACCACTGCTCATGTACTAAAGCCGTACAGATATACAGCACAGAAACAGACCATTCAGTCCCACTCATCCATGCCGACCAGATATCCTAAATAAATCTAGCCCCATCTGCCAGCATTTGGCCCATATCCCTCTTAAAGACTTCCTATTCATTTATCCATCCAGATGCCCCTTTTAAATGTTGTAATTGTACGAGCCTCCTCCACTTTCTCTGGCAGCTCATTGCATGCATACATACGTCACCCACTGCATGAAAAGTTGTCCCTTAGGTCCCTCTTAAATCTTTCCCCTCTCTCTTTTTAAACCTATGCCTTCTGGTTTTGCCCCCACCTACCCTGGAGGAGAGACCTTGTCTATTTACCCTATCCGTGCCCCCTCATGTAAATCTCTGTAAGGTCATCCTTCAACCTCCAGTCCAGGAAAAATAGCCCCAGCTTATTCAACCTCTCCCTGTAGCTCAAACCTTCAAACCCCTGGCAACATCATTGAAAGGGTTCAGAGAAGTTTCACAACATCCTTTCTGATCTTTCCTTTTTAGTCTGTGTATTTTCCCTCCACTTTGAAGCCATTCTCGTTTTCATACCTTGTAGTTGCACTTTTTTTTTTAAGTTGAGGACTCTGGCTTGAGACACCTGTCTGTCGAACTGAATTCCAGATTCTACACTGTTGTGATCAGTACCCTCTAGAGAATCCTTAACTATGAGCTCTCCTAATCCTACCTTAGTACACATTACTAGATCTGACAATAGTCTGTTCCCACAATAGTTTTGAGGCAGTGGTGATGATCAATGGAAGGAGCATTTAGGTTTTGTTTGGCAGCAGGTGGTGATGCAGCAGCTGCATCCGGTACCTGTGTTGGCATTGGTTCAGCCTGAGCCTTGTACAAGCCATCTAGAATATTTGCCTCTTCTTTTGGTTGCAACTTCTGTAAGGTTCGTGGTGGATAGCTATCAAGATACTAAAACTTTCAGAAACCCTGCTGTTGACTTGCAAAAATGAGATAAAATGCAAAACCAAAAGGGTCTAGTGAATTGCAATGACTTACATTTTCAAAAGTTGATATGGCAGGTGTTTATTTTAATTGATATTGATTTGTAAATTTACACCACGCGCCTAGTTCATTTACCTGCCAACACTTCAAACATTTAAACTTGCATATTAAATGGTAAAACTGTGTGCCTTTTGAAGCAGTTTTATCAAGGGTGTTTTTAAACAGTCTCCAGACATTTTGCAGAATGTACTAATCTCATAAAACGTGTTGCCTGCATCCTAATTTGTAACAAACCTGTTATTGTTGGGTTGGAGCAGATTACAGACTAGAAGGAGCAACCCCATGGAGGGATTTGAAAACTAGGATCCAAACTTTTAAATAATCTCTTCCTTAACCAGGAACCATTTGTCGATCAGCAGATACAGGAGTGATGAGTAAATGGGACTTGGTGCTAGTGTTCACTAACCTCAAGTCTTGAGTTTGAAACTTGTAAATAACCAGTGATGGAGGTACTTGCTTTGGGAAAAGTTGCGAGATTGATGTAACTGAGTTAAGTGTCTAACCCTTATTTTGTGTACAGAAGCTGAAGAGGGTTTTCTGAATGTCACTTGCAGTGTGGACCATGACTGCGCAGTTCTCCACAAATGAATGGATAGTTAATGAATGGAAAAGTTGGAGCAAGCTTCAAAAACCAAATTTGGCCTCCAACGATACCAAACACCTGGGAAAGTTCAATCACTGCAGCAACTATTGAGAACATTGTCATTTCCACATACAAAATGGCAGGAGCTACTGCTCCAATAACATGTTCTGTCGTAGGTTTGTTATAACTTGGTAGTGAGTCACATTGTGGCAGTGCGTCAACCTGAGTGATTTGAGGCAGAGATACAGACTGCAGTGCACCCAAACGTTACATACCTTTGTAAACCTGGAAGTAAAATTGAGCTGTAATTGAAATAAATAGGAATGGATTTATGTGGCTATAGCGTATCTCAAGTGAAATACATGCTCACTGATAAGCATTTGCACTCTTACTTGCCCACAATTTCTCTTGCTCCTTTTATATCCAGAGATAAAGAACAGCATCTGTGGTGGGTATCTCAGCGAATCAGTTGGGAATTCCAACTTCAAATCCCACTCCAGACACCTGAGCACAAAAATCTCAGCTGACTGTACAGTGCCAACCTTGAGTGCAGCAATGTTCAGGATGTGATATTAAACAGAAGCACTTTCTGTACCCTTGGATTTACATAAAAGGTTTCATGGCATTGTATCTTGAGAAATGAAGTTATCCTTGATGTCCTCATCAATCATCTTCCCTCCAGTATTGTCTTGCGATTATCACTTTATACACTGCTGCTGTTTCCTACCTTTTTTAAACAGCTTTTGGCTTCTCTTCAGAAGTACTTAGTTCCTTGTGAAGTAATCTAGTCCATGAAGGCTGCTAGTGAGCTTGTTCTGTATTTTAAACTATTTTCAGAGAACAGATGCTGACTACAACTTTTCTAATCAAGTTGGTAACTTAGCCAGAAGAACTGGGGAATACCAAAATACCTTTGAAAATGTTAAAAGGCTAAACCATCTAACCATAGACCAGTTAGTTTAAACATAGCTTTTGGGCAGACTTGTAAAATGTGTTGAGGAAGAAAGCTATGTTTAAATATTTGAAGCTTGTCACATAGGCAAGGCTTGTTTGACAAAGATCATTTTTAAGAAATGAAAATTCAGTAAATGCCTTGGACGTGATCTTTGTCATGCAATGAGGTGCTTCACAAAGAACACATCAAGAAAATGAGATTCATGGTGTAGAAAAATGAATAGGAAGCTGGATGTTTGATATATACCTCGTGAATATATGGGGTCTTTTATTTTTGAATGCCTGCTCACAAACAGTCTCTTAGCCATGGTTTTCATGCATAGTTTGTTTATCTCTTCAATAATTGTAGAAAACTTAGCAGACCATTTAGCCCATTGAGTCCCCATTACTGCATACCCTAACAAGCTTAAAAACTGGTCACTATGTTGCATGCAAAAATAGATTAGAATGGTTTAAAATACAGAACAAACTCACTAAGTGCATTTATGTAGCAGCCTTCGTGGACTAGATTACTTCACAAGGAAGGAAGTACTTCTGAAGAGAAGCCAAAAGCTGTAATTCCAAAGTGTTGTTTGTAAATTGAATGCTCATAATTACCTGTAGTAACAGGTTCACCCATAGATGGTGCTATTGGTTTTAAATGTTTAGTACTGAAAATCAGCTAATGCTGGAAATAGAGGTATCACACCACACAAGGTTTTGGCTGAAGACTCCCCTTCACCATGAGGTGGAGTGGTGGGAGAGGGCAAGCAGGGGGAGGGGGAAAAAAACCTAATTAAACCTGAAAGGAAGTCTGTTCCTGTTTTGAAGCTACTCCTGATGCGTGATCTGGTGTCATGATGTCCCACATTCCTTAGTCTTGGCACTATTCTCACCTACCCATCCATGTACCTCATTTGCAAAAACACTCCTTGAACTCTGGATTGATTCCTCTTCCTGCTGTCCCTTTTTTTATTGTCTTGATTTTTATTTTTTTGGATATTCTCAGCACTGATCAAAAAGGCCTGGATGCTGGCATTCTAATTGCTAGCTTTCATTTTTGAGTTCTCCTCTGTCTTAAAGAAAACTCCTTTGTTAAAAATTTTGATTTATGGAATTTCTAGCAGAAGTTTTAGCACCCATAGTTCAAATGTCTCTTCAGATCTTTACCTATTTTCCAGGTTCCTGAGCTGTACAGAAAATTGTAAATAATTTTAGTATCCTATGAATGCTTGCCTTGTAATAGGCTTGAGTTTTCCTAACACAATTAATTCTGGCTATCTTTGTTGGCCTCCTCAAAACTGCATGACATCTGTCATCTAGACATATGTCTTTTAACCTAAATAGACAAATTTGTCTACATGGTCCACTGTGACAGCATTCACCTCAATCTTCACTTTAATATATTCCTTCCACCTGCCATTGTCTTTCTGTCTTGTGTTTATACTTGATCCATATTCTGAACTTCCACATTTTTCTTGATCTATGATATTTTGTAGAACCTCTTCTCATTTTGAAGAGGATCTCCTAGAAACCTTGAATTCTAACATGACTAGACACAGTAGAAGCAGGAAGAATGTTTCTAAGATTAGGGTATCAAGAACCAGGGATCTTGGTCTAAGGGTATGGGGTAGACCTTTTTAAGACTGAAATGAAGTGAAATTTCTTCACCTAGAAAATAGTGAACTTGTGGAATTCCCTGCTACAGGAAGCCATTGAGGCCACAACAATGAGTGTTCTCAAGGAAGTGTTAGATTTAGTTGGTAGGACTAAGGGATCTAAGGATATGGGGCAAAAGATAGGCATACAGCACAGAAACAGACCCTTTGGCCTAAATTGCCCACACTGACTGGTTTTCCTAAACTGAACTAGTTCCATTTGCCTGCTTGGCCTATATTTCTCTGAGCCGTTCCTCTTCTACCTGCCCAAATGTCTTTTTAATGTTGTAATTGTACTCTCCTATATAACATCCTCCTGGCAGTTCATTCTATATGTGCACCATTCTCTGGAATGTTGCCGCTCAGGCCCCTTTTGTTTTAAATCTTCCCCTCTTGCCGTAAACCTCTGCCGTCTAGTTTTGTACTTCCCTACCCTGGGGAAAAGACCTTGGCTATTCACCTTTATCTCTGCCCCTCCTGTTTTAAAAACCTCGAAGGTCACCCCTCAACCACCTTCACTCTAAGGAAAAATGTTCTAGCTTATCCAGGCTTTCTTTTTACAAGTCAAACTCTCTAGTTGCAGTTACATTCTTGGAATTTTTTTTTGCACCCTTTCCAGTTTAATAGCACCCTATGTCTCGCAGGTGGAATGACATTCTCAGTTGGATGATGAGTTGTGATATTGAACGGCAGACCAAGTTCCAAGGGTTAGATTCTTGTGTTGAATATGGTCATTGCTTGGCACTTCAGTCACATAAATTTGACTTGCCAGTTATCAGCAGAAGCCTGTATGTTATTACGGATCTGTCTCTATTTGTGCATGAACTCTTTTTTTCAGTATTCTCTAATGCCCTTTAGGGAAGGAAACTGCCATCCTTGCCTAGTCTGGCGGACATGTGATTCCAGACCCACAGCAATGTGGTTGACTCTTAACTGTCCTCTGGGCAATTAGGGATGGACAATAAATGCTGCCTCGCCAGTGATGCCCTCCAACCTGTGAATGAATAAAGAAAACAATATCTGATGATTCATAATGGTGCTGAACATGATGCACTTTTTTCAGCGAATGTCCCCACTGCTAACCTTTACGGAGGGCAGGTCATTGGAGTAGTTGAAGACCAATTGACACAAGATACTGCCCTGAGAAGCTCCCCTAATGGTGCCTTTTGACTGAGATGACAGACCTGTTTAAAAACCACAACAAGCTTTGTTTGTAATTAGGTATGACTCCAGCCAGTGGAGAGCCTGTCTCATTGCTGTTGATTCCAGTTTTGTTAGGGTTTCTTGAAGCTTGACTTGGAGAATTGCGGCTTTTGATGCCAAGGATAGTCATCCTTGCCTTGCTTCTTGAGTACAAATCTTTTATTCTCACTTGGATTCTGGCTGGAACAAAGTGGTCACCAGGAAAAACTTTTTTTATTGCTGAGTAAGTATTAGCACTGCCAGTAATATCTTCTGATGTGATAACTAGTTCACTGCTTGGATTTGTAATTTTTTTTTAGTGGACAGGCACACTAGACAATTTTCCACATTTGCTATCTTATAACTGTACTGGCACTACTTGGCTCAGGCTATAGTTAGTTCTGCAACAGAAGTATTCAGTACTGTTGTTATAATATTGTCAGAGTCCATGTACTGCAGTACTCTCAGGCCTTTCAGACGTTTCTTGATTTTCATATGTAGTGAATTGAATTGGCTAATAGTTGCATCTGTAATGCTGCAGACCCTGGGTAGATACTAAGATGAGTCGGTCACTTGGCTTGTCTGAAGATGGTTGTAAATACTCAGTTTGCTTTGTGCAGAGCTCATCGAGGATGGGATAATTATGGAACTACTTTCTCCAGTGACTTATTTAATTGTTCATCACCATTTATGAATGTATGAAGCAGTGCCACAGATCATGGATCTGATGCTGATGAAGTCCTGTCTTCAAATTGGGAGTACTCTCCATAGTGCCATACAACATGGTCACTGTGCTAAATGGGACAAACTGAATAGATCTAGCAACTCTGAAATATGCATCCATGAAGTGTTGTAGGCCTTCAATAGCACACAATACTCCAAATATGGTCTAACTGAACTCTCATACAGCTGCAGCATGACTTGCCAACTTTTATACTGAATGCCTTGACTGTTGATGGCAAACATGCTGTACACTACCACCTTTTGGCACCTTATCCACTTGTGTTGCCACTTTCAGGAAATTATCGGCTTGTACTCCAAGATCCTTCTGTGTGTCAATGTTCCCAAGGGTCCTGCAATCTGCTGCATTTTTTTTTCCTCTTGAATTTGACCTCCCCCAAAAAGAAGCGTCACCTCGCACGTGTCTAGTTTAAACTCCATCGGCCATTTCTTTGCCCAACTCTCAAATTAATCTGTATCCTGTAAAGAGGACTTTGCATCATTTATAGGCTTGTTTTTGCAGTTGTTGTAGCCAGGTGATCTTCGTTCCATTATTGGGTCTTCATAAAATTTTGGTACAACGGTGGCTTACTCAGTTGTTGAAGGACACTAGTGAGTCATTGTATATTAAGAACCATGAGGGGCTTTTTTTTTTTTCAAAAATTCCAAAGTAGTTAGACTGCTGGACAAAGTGGGCAAGTAGAAAATTAAACTTATTGTAGAGAAGTGTGAATTGACCTCAGTTTGCAAAGAAGAATTAGAAGGTGTGATATAAATCAAGGGGCAGAATTTTCTGTCTGTGCTAGAGCAGAAAGACTGAGTTGTGTGTGCCCAAATCATTGGTGATTGCTCAGATTCAGAAAGTGGCTAATAAATCACACATAATTCTTGGTTCTATAAACTGGGTATAGAGCAAAATCTGTATTAAATATTTGTTTAGACCTGACCTGAACTGAAATGTACCCACATATGTTAAGACTTTGGATAGGACGTAGTTAAGATTCTTGATGCTTTTGGGATGAGGAATTTATGCATAATGGGCAATCATTGGGTTGCAAACCGATTTCCATTCTGGAGTCCATCTGTAAGTTGATTTGTACCCAAGCTGGAACACTGTACAGGACACTAACGCAGCCACACTGGAAAAGTTCAAATCTCTGGTCTTTCAAAATGACACCGCTATGAAGGATAATGTTAAAGTATGAGCATTCACTGATGTTAGTCAGTTGGGGAGCAGAACTCCTTGTAGTGGAGAAACCTGGAAGGTGTGATTGTATCTGCGGAAAGAAATGGTGTTGATATTTCAACTTTGTTATGACTCTTCATCAGAGCTCAACCCACAATTCCAGAAGACCTCCACTTCCTGTTTTTATTTCAGATACTGAAGATCTGAAATATTTTGCTTTTATGCAAGAGTAAGGAATTTCCTTTACTTGATTAGACTTGAGAATCTAGTGCTGTTCTCCCTGGAGAATGGATAGTTGAGAGGGGTGATGGTGAAAGTGTTAGGAAAAATATCGTTTAGGGATCTGGTCAGAGTAGGTAGGGGGAATCATTGCCAGTGGTAGAAGGATCAAGTACCAGATAATAGATTTAAGGGCCATCTGCAAAAGTAAGAAAGAGTATTGTATGGAGGAGTGCTTTTCTGTAATGAGTGGCTGAAGATCTGATCTGCATTGGCTGTGAGGAGGCAGCTTCAGTCAGGCTTTCAGAACAGAACTGGGCAATTGTCTAAAGAGATATGTTTGGGACTCTGGGAAGATGCATGTGAGGCTAGTTGAGTTACTCTTGCAGAGAACCAATATGAACATGACTTCCTCTTGTACTTGAACCATTCTGAGTCCAAATATCAAGTGCATTTTTGTAGGAGGAGTTGGGAGGTTACATACATGTAAGTTTCAAAATGAATTGGAGATTTGAAGAAATCTTGCAGCACTGAACACACACTTCAAATAGTAAAAGTTTTAAAATAAACACAAACAACTGTTCCACTCTTGAAGAATAAAATTCAAAAGCAGAGAATAAGTTAAAGTTTTGGCTCTGGTCTCCTTATTACCACATAGGTGTTTGGAGAAAGACAATAAACAATCATCCATGGAAAGGTTTAGAACTATCAGGTAGCCTGAATGGAGAGAGCTGAGATGATCTGATGGAAGTCTTGCATTTTTTTTTGGAAGTGTTTGATTTGATATAAATAGAGGTTACATGGGCAACATGCTTAGAAGTCTGAGGTATGTCCTGAGCTTGCATTGGCAATCCTGATGTCTTGTGGCATCATTCGATCACAATACCTCCTACAACAAGATTTTCAGAGTAGGAAAGTCAGCAATTAATGTGCCTCAAATTAATGGAATGTCAGCCTCATTAACACCCATTTGAGATTTTTCCAGCTGGGAGTCACGAGAAAAAATGTGGAACAGCTACAGCTATCAGAAATGTCTTCACAAACCATGAGTGCCAAAGAACATGTTGCTCAATCATGTGAAATGAGAGAAACTTGAGCTGCAGTAACAGAATTTCAAAGTTTTACTGCTGTAAGAATTGTATTTGTGAATAATGAAGGCTTGGCACTCGAGAGGGACAAGCAGGTGCTGACTCGTAAGGGAGGGGGTGGGGAAAAAGGTGGTAGCAGGAAGTAGAGATGGTGGCCAGCCATTCTGATATTGGGTAGAATAATGAGGACAAGTTGTAGCTCCTGGCTCGGAGAGACTAAAAAACTGCCAGGAGTTGCCAAGGGATGCAGATGTTATCCAAGACGTCGGTTATACTGCCCAATAACTAACTATATCTGTAAGTGTAAGTGCATCACTGTTGTTAGAGACTCTCTCTCTCTTTCCACATAGTTGATTGGAATGTGGTTGGCTGTGACATAGAACCTTGTGGTCCCCATGGTATTCCTTACCTGCAGGCATAAAAGTTGCTTTATAGCATCGAATTTTTATACACCTGCACATCATTCCACATGTCGGTCTGAGCATTGTCTTGCAGTCACCACCTGAACATCATGCAGTTAGTCTCCTGAACAAATGTCTGATTTCAACAAACAGAACTGCATTAACTTTGAGGTAGTTGACCATGATGAGGACAGCAGCAGGATTTGTCACTGAACGTTGTACATCAAGACACCAGTGGACTAGCTGGCCAGATTCTTGACCAAAAAAATCTCCACTCATATGTCCACTTGGTCTGGAGCACATTTTGAAGACCTTCGCTCAGTTCCAAGTTAGCGTTCCTGATGGGATTCACTTAGCTCAGTTGGTTCGATGACTGGCTATGCAGAGTGAATTCAGCAGATTGGATTCAACTCCTGCAACATCTGAGATTACTGTGAAGGACTCCTCCCCAACCTTTTGAGTCGTGGTGATCTTTGAATTGATCCACTGCTGGTCAGTAATCTGTCATGTAGCCCAATGGTCCAGTAGTATTATGGCAACTTGCTTAGTTGCCCTAATGCTTTTATAGTTCGTGTCCCAGCCTTTTAGACCAACTGCCAGATTCCATAGGTAGTTGTGAGGAATGAGTGTCACCCTTTTTGAGGTGACTCCTGACATCTGCCTAGTTCCTGGCCATTGTGCAGAGGTGTTACAACAGAAGCCCTCCAGTTCGAACCAGTCACGGTGTTTCATTATGATCATTTGGTGCATGTTGTATTATACGATGCAAAGAATACTGTCACTGAATGAGAAGGCCCTGAAATGCCTCCCTTCCTCAGGAGATGGGAGGAGAGCAGAATGGAGAGATACGGAGATAGCAAGTGTAGAGCTGAATGAACACAGCAGGCCAAGCAGCATCAGAGGAGCAGGAAGACTGACATTTTGAGCCTAGACCCTCTCTAGGTCTGAAACATCAGCCTTCCTGCCCCTCTGCTGCTTGGCCTGCTGTGTTCATCCAGCTCTACACCTTGTTGACCTCAGATTCTCCAGCATCTGCATTTCCTACTATCTCAGATACTGAGGTCATTTGTCTCTTAAAATGTCACAACTGTCATGAGGTACTATTTCAGAAAGCGTTTGGTTCCTTTTTGAGTGCCTAATTTGCCTCTGAGCCAGTTTGAACATTTGCATTTGAAAAACATTGCTTCACTTTCACTGATGCCGTGTGAAGGTTGAACATGAATGAAAGGATGAGAGGATTTGGTTTACTGACATGATTAGTTGAGGTGAGCTGTGGGCTCCTGTGGAACATTACTGCCAGGGATCGGATTGAGGCACATGACCTGTTTCTGCTAAGCATATAGGAACAGGAGTCGGCTATTTAGCCCATTGAACCTGCCTGATGTTCTAGATCATTGCTGATCATATCTGTGGGAAAGTGGCACTGTTTCCATATCCTGTAATGCCATTAGTCTCCATAAACACAGCATTTGTCTTAAACCTGCTCAATGACTGAATTTCCCCAACTCTCCAGGCTATAGAATTCTCAAGATGCGCCACAGCCTGAATAAACTCCTCTCTCTGGATCTTGAGTGGCTGGCCCCTTTTTAACTTGAAGATGTTCTTCCTGGTTCTAGAGTCACAAGCCAAGAGAAGCATTCTAAGAGTGTTGTATGTTTCAATGAGATCAGTCTTCGTTTTTACAAAATGTAGAGAAGACAGTCAATTTTCTCATTCCTCATAAGGCAGCCCTGTCATCCCAGGAATCCATCTGATGAACTTATAGATTTAATTAGATTCCCTACAGTGTGGAAACAGGCCCTCCAGCCCAACAAGTCCACGCCGCCCCTTGGAGCATCCCACCCAGGCCCATCCCGCTATAACCCACACACCCCTGAACACTACAGGCAATTTAGCATGGCCGATCCACCTAGCCTACACATCTTTGGACTGTGGGAGGAAACAGAGCACCCGGAGGAAACGCACGCAGACGTGGGGAGAATGTGCAAACTCCACACAGACAGTTACCCGAGGCTGGAATTGAACCCGGGTTCCTGGCACTGAGAGGCTGCAGTGCTAACCACTGAGCCACCATACCATCTGACCTGCTCTGCTTTTCCAGTCTCACACTTCTAGACTTCACCCCGAGTGAATCTGTTCCATGATAGCCACAACACTGGTACCTCACCCATAAAATAGAAATTTACATCATTTCATTTTGTCCAAAATCAAATCAAGCTTTGCACCCACCCCAAACATCTCCTCTCAATTATCAGCAACATGTTGGAAAGTGTGACATACCCAAGATTAAATTTCAGTTCGCCAGGGTCCAGGTCTACAGTTGTTTCTCAGTCAGTTTTCTATCTATATGAACTCCACAAACTCCAACACAGCTCACTTGTCCCCCAAATATCCAATTAAGAGGTCACCTTATTATCCTTTAGTAAACATAAAACCACTATTTATTCCCTAGTTTGATTTGATCTCCTGCATTCCTGCCAAACTTTACCAGATAATAACAGAAGGTACTGTCACCAGTGCTATTAAGTGGCATTTACTTTCTTTTTGTTGCACTCCCTCTAAGGTAAATATTCTTCCTTTTAGACGAGGAGACCAAAACTGTGCTAAATGAGGTCTCACCAAGGCTCCACACAATTGTAACAAAATGTCTTTGTACTCAAAATCTTTTTGCAACATGTCCTGTTTGTCTTCCTCATTGCTTGCTTGCACCTAATAAGTTAACTTTGACTCAAACTAGTACACCCTAAAGATCTGCACTTTGCAACATTTCAATATTTCACCTTCATTTTCACTCTCAGAATGAATAACTTCATATTTGTTCTGTGAAATCTGGTCTATATTATGATCCTTTAAAGCTGAAGTATTCTAAATGATATCTGCAAAAAGAAACAGCTGGAGGACAAAAGCATGAACGAATTGTTAGATGAAGCTGGCTGTTGCTTCAGGCGATCCTGTATTTTGAGCTCTGCTATTTATTGGCGATTCTACATCAGTTTAAATTTCATAATTATAGTGCAAAATTAGCAAGAATCTTTAAACTCTGCATCCATTCAAGGTTCTGTGAAAATCCTGCAACTGTTTCCAATTATTGGCTACAGCAATACTTTAGTTTTTATCTAAAACCAGATGCAATAGTGCACTGTCTGCAACTGACCACATTTTTCATTGAAGTAGAACATGTTTGATCGAATAATATAATAACCGGTACTGATTGTGTTTTGACCTAAGATCAAGTACATGCATAAAAATTGGCAAGTGCTTTATGCAATGCATCCTGAGGCTGGTCTGCAGAGTTATCAATATAAGGCATTATATAGACTAACAAAATGCTTTCTGATCAGTTGCTAGTTGTACAGAGCTTAAATATCGCTGAAAAGAGACCTGTTGCCGAAGCCTTTCACTTACCAAGACACGTGAATTCCAAATTTCAAACAATCAAAAATTTTATGGTATAGGAGAAGAGGTGCTGATTGGTTGGCTGAGGTTTTACCACAGAAATTCTCAATTATAGACTTTCCAGTCTTGTAAGTAATTCCAATATAAGGTACAAGGCTTGAATATCTCTGCTCTGTTTGTAGAGAATGGATTCCTGCATATGGATGTATGTGGCTTCACGCAAATTTAAATTAGCCCTGTTTCAAGTGCAACTGATTATTGTCAGTTTGACATAATAGCATACTCTAAACAAATGGGGAATCGCATCCAACTGTTGGTGTTCTGTTTAGCATTTTGAGAACAGTTTGGGTGATTACAGTTCCTTACTTATTATGAACATCCAAAGGAACAGAGTCTTATTTACTTAGCCAGTTCCTAGGCTGTATGGCCCTTGTATCTGATGCCAACCCTGTACTGAAGCTCAAACTACATTATTCTGGTTTGAGATGCACTGAAAATAATTTCAGGTTGATGGCATCCTATTAGTGGAAAAACTTATCACATTGCCACAGCACAGTGGTGAGCAGTGACAAACATTCTTACAAAGGGATTCATTTTCTGAAAACAAAAATGTGCTATCCTGTACCTTTTTTTTCATTTACCTTGAAGTGTAAGGAGCCTATAGTATGTGTGCGTTAGTGATGTACAGTCATTCATTGACTAGCAGTAACACTGCCATGTAAAGCAGAGTTGGTGTGCCAGTCAGCGCCCTTTTCTCCAGTACTATAAACTATTGTGAGGATTGGAAATTTGGCATTCCTGACCTGTTTAAATGCACGACAAAGCTATGGCAACCTCACTTTTTGACAATATCAAAGCATTTTCTCTTTTGTTAAGAAAATGACAGCGATTTCTTTCAGATTATGTAATGTACCCTGATCATTGTAATGGATTTGACGAATGTAGCAGTCTTACTTACTTTTGTTTCATGAGGAATATTTCTATTTTGAATTCTGTTAGAGAAAATAACTCCTCCAGAGTGTTTTATCTCCCATGTCTCTCTCTTGTTCTAGGTGTTGGATAGTTTGTTAGCTCAATATGGTTCAGTTGAGAACTGCGAACAAGGTATGTAAATAGAAAACACACTTTTGCTATTTTATGGATTGTTATTTACCTGCTCCTTTTGTAAAAAAAAATCACTTGTGTTGTCTGTTCTGTAGTAAACACGGAAACAGAGACTGCAGTAGTAAATGTTACATACTCTACCAAGGAACATGCAAGGCAGTGAGTATTGATTAGTTTGTTTGTTCTTGGTGATTTTTATTGTGCCAAGAGTTTGTGGCCATCTTGATAGACCACTTGAGGACTGACTCCAAAGATTACTTTTCCTAAACGTCAAAGTGAATTTTTTCCCCATCTCTCTATTTTTCAGTGTCAAAGTTGTAAATGTTTGCTCAGCAATACTGAAGTGCTAATGTGGCATGCAGTTGAAGCTTTTTTAAAAAAATTCATTTTGAGGTGGCTGGAGGGGGCTGGGGTGTAAGACGGGTGTCACTGGCTCAGCCAGCGTTTGTTGCCTGTCTGTAGTTGCTCTTGAAAGTGATTGATTGGTGAGGTGCCTTCTTGAATCACAGCAGATGAAGTGCTGTAGGTAGACACTGAGGAATGGTGATTTTATATTTCCAAGCCCAGATGGTGGGTGGCTTGTAAATTTTCATGTGGCACTTATCAGGACAGAATCACAAGAACATCAAATTTCCTGATGTTAATTGAAAAAATGGTGCTGATTGGTTGACAAGTTGACTCTGGACGTGTTGAGACTGAGTGTGCAGTCGGGAATGCTTAACTGTTGTGTTTATGTTTAAATTCAAACCAGGCAACTCAGCTGTAGCCACATTGCAGCCTTGAGAATTTTTCAGCAGGATTTTTTTTTCCTTAACATTTTGTTTCTGCTGCATGTTTTGTGTAATGCAAAAGTAAAATACTGTTGATGCTGGAAATCTGAACTTGAATCATAAAATTATGTAAAACCTCTGATCAGGTGACAATTGTAGAGCGAGAACCATTCTTTTGGGTTGGTGACCTTTTATCGAAATTGAAAACATCTAGAAATGCAGCAGTTCATTTAAACATGTACTAAGGGAAGAGAAGAAAAGCAAATAGGTAGAAACCTGGAGTGACTTTAAACAAAAGAAAATAGAGCAGGTCCAATCATTGTACTCATGGACTAGTAAAGAAACAAAACATTGTGGAGGAGCTAGAAATTACAACACCAGAGCTGCTGCCAGCATATGCTGTCTCAATAAGCTTCGAGCAGCAGTAAAGATGAGATGGTGGGGCATCAGCTGGTTGTTTGTGTGTGCTCCCATATTCTGCTACTTGACTTCTGACTATACATATTTTACTGCAGTGGTAGTCCACTATAACAAGATTCAACATATCTCAAGCTCACTTGTACCATACGGGACTGTTCCACAAGAGAGGGAAGATCTTTATGCAAGTTAAACCTAGGAGAAAATGTCTTCCTAATTCAACTATGTAGGCTTACCTTTCAGACACCAACATTTTGAAAATGAACTGCCACTGTACATTAATGTGTACCTCCTGTTTCCCTTCCTCATTTTAAGACCTCCTTTTACCTCCTTCAATTCACCCAAAAATCCCTTCTGCCAGTAGAACTATTCTCCATTTATTCCAGCTAGCATCTCCTGACACTACTTTTGTCAGTATGCATGATAACACAGAAGTATTACAACTTATAACTAGGATATAATATTTTGCTGTTAAGAGACGCCTGTTCAAAGTTTCTTTTTTTAAGTTGCAATGTCCATCTAACATAATACTAATGTATATTTGAGCTATTTCTTCAGGTGAAGTCAGTCTGCAAATTGTTTCTTGCATATTTCTGGGTTTGGCCCAGACGAGAGCAGACCTTGCTTTTGATGTGAGCCTTGCTGGTGTTTATTGCTTAACTGTCTTTGTCAAGCTGATGGTAAGTGTCACTGAACTGGTGTAGGTACGTTGATAGTAATATTAGGGATTTTGTCTACATAAGTGCTACTCTAAGAGAACCTCAGTTATTTTATCCCCCCTCTCTAGAGATGAACAGCATTGAATTGCCCAGACTGGACTGCATTTTCTGGTTTCTAACCATCTGTTTTAGGTAAAATAGTTCGTGGTGATAAGTTATACTCACCGAATTGTTTGGGAGCTTCTTGGATTGGTGAGAGTGGAGTCAGCATAAAGACCAGGATAGTTTGTGATTTAGAGTGAAAAATCTGACTGGTCTGGTCTTAAAGCTGTACGTTTTCTGTATAATGAAGGAATACAGTATTCACAATTACTTGTAGTATAGGACATAATCACTGCTGAAAAGAGACTAAGTCAAAGCTTTTTGTTTTACATTCATCAGGGCTAGGACATAAACCAAACTTTGAAACAGCACCAGTATATACATGAGACATTGGTGCTGATTGGTTGGAGTGGAGTTGCAGCTGGATCTGTTACTCAGTTAGCTAAGCTTGACAGTTAACCTCAGATCAGACAGGTAAGCTGGTCAGGATATTGGCACTGGGAATTCAGAAGGGATACAAAATCTTTCCCTACAAATGTTTAAAGTCCCATGTGTAATGTGTACTTTTTTGAAATATAAACATTGCGCTCTTGCTTTCTCACACCTAGCACCTTCCCTCTGTCTGCCTATTCCCTTGTTATCCTCTTCTCCCCCACCTTGCACCCCATTCCCTTGCTCCCACGTGCTCTCCCTTGCTCGTGTTCTTGTCATCGTCTTCTTTTGTTGTTTCCTCTTCCCTCCTCCCTCCACCACTACTCTAAATAAAGACCAAATGGTGTCCAGGGAAGCTGAGGATGCAGGATATCAAGGCAAATTCTGGTACATCCCAGAAAATTTGAGATGATCACTTAATAACAGGTGAACCTGAAGGTAAGAAGTGTGGGGGGGAAAAAGTGTTAATGTCAAGTAGGCTGTAACAACCTAGGAAATGACAGACCAAAGTAATTGATCCAATAGAGATCTCCACTCCCAGTGCAAAACTAAGTAAGGACGTATTGGCTTTGCGGTGTGGGAGAAGAGCCTAGATTTGATTGTGTGTAGACTCTTAACGGGTTAAGCTATGAAGAGGTTAAAGGATCTAGGGTTGTATTACCTGGAATATAGAAAGACGGCAGTGAGTTCATGTGAGCTGTCAAGGTGTTGAGGGGAACATTAAGTTGATTTAGTGAAGATAAGCCCACTCTTTAAGGAAGTATTGGAATCATGGGTATAGTCGTGAAAACCTATGGCTGTAATTTCAGTAGTGAAATTAGTCAAGTCTTGTATGCACAAAGGTTGATTACCATTTGTCGGCTGTTAGATATTTGCAACTTAATTTAAGATGGTTTTGTTTGGTGAGGGGGAGAAATTAGGGCAAAGGTTACATTTGCAGATCAGCCATAACTTCAGTGAAGGGTAGAACAGACTGATCAATTCCTGTGTCCATGTTACAATAAAAAACTTTGCATAATGACATGGTCAAGCTTTAGTTTTGATAAATGGTCACTGATCTGAATTCTTCCAAATATTAATAGATCTTGTTCAATGTTTTCTGATTTCCAGTATAAATGTTTTGAGTTGGATAATATTGCAGTTTTCTTTAATCTTAATAAAACCTTGTTTATCTATGGGAAGAAAAGTGCATGTGCATCTATTCATGAGTGATACTCATGTATTAATGGCTGCTTCCTTTCATAGGGCAATTGAAAAACTTAATGGTTATATGTTGGAGAATTGCGCACTTAAAGTAACCTACATCCCCGATGAGCTGGCTGGTCAGCAGAGCTCACAACAGCCAACTTCACAAACACGGCGTGGTTTTGGTCAACGAGGTCCACCTCGACAAGGGTCTCCTAATGGTACAGTTAGACCAAAACAGCAGCAGTCTGATGTTCCTTTGAGAATCATGGTTCCTACTCAGTTTGTAGGTGCCATCATTGGGAAGGAGGGAGCAACAATCAGGAATATCACAAAACAAACACAATCAAAGTAAGTATTACATCTGTAAATTTTAATGTGAACTTAATTACTTCTAATTCCTCAATTTAGACTGTATGCTTTATTTTGTGCTTTTCTTGGTAAGTGGGGCAAAGTATCACAGCAGTTGCTAAAGTGATCATAGCTCATTGAATTTAAGTACAAATCACAGGTGGATACCAGTGCCAAGTTTGTACATTTACCTTGATCCCCTCAATTCTGAAGAAGAAAGAAAATTGGCAAGAAAAGGAATTTGACTGGTTGACATTTTATGGTCCTGGTAGAGAGCAATATTTTTTAATTTGAACTTCCTGTTAATAACTGAAATGTGACAAGATTTCATTATTTTAAACATCAACTGTAAAAAACTGTTAATCAAAAGCACTATTAACTGAACAGTCTGTATAGGCAGGTTCCACCTTTTAAACCACCAAATGGAAAACTCCTCCTTATTCTTAGCCGTACTGGGGCAGGAAAAAAAACCACTTTGAACAGCCTTTTCTGGAATTATTCAGTTTTCCCAGAATCAGTCCGAAGTAATTAGTTCCCAATCACTTATTGTTGTAATTTTTTTTGTTCTGTTAACTTGCAATCTTTAGAACTGTCTTCCACAATGAAGTTTTCTTTTCCTGGAGACACTTCCTCTATCCCAAACTTGGTAACTCCTCTTATCTGTTTATTTTTAGCTCATCGAATTTGGTCTTTTCAATCCAAACATATTCTGTTCCAACACGTCGCTCCGTGAGCCATGGAGACTTGTTTGGCCTCTAGTTGCTGCTTTTCTTTCACGTCCAGTCAGACGCAAACAATCTATAATACTCAGTGATATTCTAGGGAAGCCTGTAACCTGACCCTCTTCATCCTACTCCAAATCCTCTGGGACAGCATAAGATAGAAATGCTATCTTTGAAAGTCCAACTGTTAATTGGTCAGTTAGCTGGACAGCTGGTTTGAAACATTTGTAAACATCCCCTTAGCTAAAGAAACACTCTCCTCACTACCAGGCAGACCAGGGATACAGTCACTTAACACCATCATCATCAGCAAAGACAGCACCACCCTTTAAACTACTGGATCTGTGACTCTCAACCCATTTTCCCCTTCAACAGCAAGATCTATATACAAATCAACAGAACACCCATGAGATCACTGACAGCAGCATTAATAGTGGAAGCCATAATGCGAAGACTGGAACAGACAGCACTTCCCACCATCTGGTTATGTGGATGAGGCCTTTTGTGATTACCAAACATGCTAAACTGGAAGGAACCCATCTACTCAAATAAAATGCTCACTGGCTTGAAATTCACAGAAGAGGAGAACAACAACAGACTTCTTTTCCTGGACATAACAGTCGAAAGAGTGGCCATTGCTGAGCTCCAGACCAGCACATACAGGCCACCCATATGGATCAGTTACTCCAACTACAACAATAGTCATCCCAATACCCACAAATGGAGCTGCATCAAAACACTCCAAGAAAGTCGCAACACACTGCAGCACCCTGGAACTGAAAATGCCTACGGCATCTTTTAGAAACAGTGGTTACCCAAAAAGCATAGTCCATTGAGATCTGCACAACACACCCAGAAACACTAGTCACCCTTGCAAATGTTAAGGACAGAGCTGAAATGCCCAGCAGATAACCCCACTTCCCCCTCCAAGAATCATGGTGACCTGCACACTGACAACTACAGTGCAACAGCTTCTGATCAGAATAAGGGATCTACGATCTAACCGATCAACCAGATACCATGCAAGGACTGCCAAAAACATTACATAGAGCATAGTGGAAGGAAAGTGGCCATCTGGATTCATGAATGCCAACTAGCTACCAGGAGGCATGACCAACTATCACTTATCTTCAATACAGGTGGACAAAGAGGGACACCAATTCGACTGGGACAACATAGCCATTCTAGGACAAGCTAAGCAAAGACGCACATAAGAATTCTGGGAGGCCTGGCACTCAAGCTGGAATTCCATTAACAAACATGTAGAATTGGACCCCTCATACCAACCACTTAAAAACAAATCCGGAAGTGATGCCACCCACTTAAACCAGCAGAACCAGTAAGCAGGACAGGAGACCAACGCTTTACCAGAGGCATGCTCACGTTACCTGCATGGTGATGAAATGTTTGTGACAAACTTTCCAGCTCGGCAAGCAAGTCAACGATGGCATCAACGACCCGAGCTACAAATCTCAAAAACCTTGAGGTGGTTTGAAAAGCAGAGTGATGCTAGTGATTTGTGCTCTGTTCCCAGATGATGTCATTGTCGTTGTGAAGAACATACTCTTCCACTGCGTCACCCCTTGCCTGAGGCATGGTGACACTTTGGTGATTTTAACTTGTCATTT
The DNA here is from genome assembly GCF_030684315.1 of Stegostoma tigrinum. Taxonomy (NCBI): domain Eukaryota; kingdom Metazoa; phylum Chordata; class Chondrichthyes; order Orectolobiformes; family Stegostomatidae; genus Stegostoma; species Stegostoma tigrinum. The sequence continues at coordinate 76,296,106 of NC_081355.1, read as the reverse complement.
CTTTCTAATGAGGGAGCAGCCATACATTCCAGGCTATTTTTATCTCCATATAAAGCACAACTGGACAACCTGTCATTTTCAATACCATTTCTGGATCAACTTGCACTGATAATGCATGGGTTGCCGTGATGGCCTCTAAGTAGAAACGTCTTTCACCTTCATTCCATAGAAATAACCTAAACCTTCATTGCCGAGTATGAAAGGAAGCTGCCCAGCCTTACTAACAGGCAGACTTTATAGAGTAGGTCACTCTCTTTCTTCTACCTTGAAATTTAAAAAAAAACTTGAATTTTTTTAACCTTCTAAATGCAAAAGCACTTAATGATATGAGTGAACAAGAATTTCAGCAGCTGACCATATGCAGAAATTTTTCTTATTCACTTAAGATGTGAGCGTCACTGACTGGACCAGCCTGTGTTGCTTATTCCTAGTTGCCCTCAAGGTGGTGATAGTGAGTTGCTGTATTGAACAGTTGCAAACTATTTGGTAGACATTCATTGGGGAGGGAGTTTGACACCTTGATTCAGTGATATTGCCATTCCAAAAATGTCGTTCCAAGTCAGGATGATGAGTTGTTTGAAGGGGAACTTTCAGGTGATGGTGCTCTGATATTTTTGCTTCCTTTTAGCCTTGTAAATGACAGTGGCCATGAATTTCAAGGTGAAACCAAACTTTGGGTTCATCTACTCACCTTGATGTGAAGGTATAGTTAAGACATCAAAAAAAAGTACAAAAATAATCTTTCAATTCCCTCACTAAGGTTGGCCTTGATATTTAGGGTACTTGGAGTGTTTGTTTTTAATCTGTAACATCTGATCCACAATATGACTGCCATACAATAAATGAGCCTTTCTTAGTGTTGGAATGTACACAGGAATTTTTTGTCGTGATTTTGAAGTAAATTTCTCCTGCCTCCCAAAATAGCATGCAAAGTCCCAGAAATACCAAAGAAACGCTTACTCGTACTTCAGTTATTTTTGTACAACAAAATGTGTGCAAAATATTTAAATCACTTACTTTTTAACTGTTTACCATTCAAAATTTAAAGTTTTTGTTTGCAAGCACCCATTATTCTCCACATAATGGGTGAAAAACCCTTTGCAACTTGCACAAGCAGACATGATTTTAAAGTTTGAGGAGCAAGAAATTTGATGTTTCAGGTCGGGACCCTTCTTCAGAAAGCCCCATTTCTTGTCTGTTGTGCTCATCCAGTTCCACACTGTTATCTATGACTCCAACATGGGCAATTCTTTGCTAGCCCTATGATTTAAAATTAGCTCTTAAAGATGGCACCCCCAAAAAATAGCCTTCCCTCCATTGGGCATTTTCTACTCTGGCCTGATTTTAAGATAGAGGTCAAACTGCTAATGAAGTAAAGAAAATCATTGTTCTTACAGAAAGCACATTATATTGTGTATATGTCGAGTATTGCTCGTGATTACTTTGGAAAATGGCTCATCTTAACTTGTGTGTTGATTTGTGATAGACTTTGTCTTTTTTCGGATGTTTTGCTTTGTATCTGGTTTGCAGATGTTTGTTTTTGGCCAGATATTTTGAGATGTGGCAATCACGGTTGGGTTGGCACTCTGCTCATATTTCTTTACCTTCAGACTGGATGTTTTTTTTTGCAGCTGGGAATTTTGATCCCCGCCCTTTTTTAAAATTTTTTGGAAATGAGGTGCAGCTGAAACCAAGGCTACATATTTTTTCATCCATTTGTGCAGCGCAATTGGAGGAAGTCACATCACACCCTGTTCACTGCAGATGGTGTTGTTGACAGTGGGGATGTCAGATCCTGGGTTTGGCAGTGGTAGAGAGGAAAAGAATAACATTGTGTTAAAAGTGGGCTGGTAAGTTGGGGAGGCCAAGCAGCATCTTAGGAGCACTAAAGCTGATGTTTTGGGCCTGGAGCCTTAAGCTGCTTTCCTCAGAGGGTTACAGACGTGGGGGAGTTATCCTTTGAGATCTTCAGTTTCACAAGCAATTCCCACAAAGTGTGCATTGCTCAAATAAAACAAATGAGGGGTAATGAGTGCTTTTTACTTTCTGCTTTGCCTCTCCAGTCTGTTCTTGGACAACAATGTATTAGCGTATTACACTTTGGTTCTCCAATCACTAAAGCAAAACAGAAGAAGGACTTCTTCAGTAGTTGGTTAATAAATTAACCACTACGAGTCTGATTTAAAGGCTTTATTTGTATTTTCTTTCTGGTTAGATGATGCAGAATGTTTTGCTGTCCCGCGTTGGTTGGTTTATTTTTTCTTTTGTCTGAAGCTGTGGATTTTAACCATTTTAGGTTGAGCCCATCTCCGATCCCCATTGCAATGACAAATTTCTAGCTGTGACCCAAACCTACTATTCTATAGAACCCCATAACTGGGCCATTGCCCCGGCTGGGGAATCAACATAGATCTTTTAAAAAAGGGGGAAACACTATTTATTGACTTTTTTTTTCTTTTTTGCTACAGATTTTATTCACATTCTCTCTTTAATGAGTTTTGCAACTTTTCATTGAATATTCACTTCCTGTCATTTGCGTCTCATGTTCACCCACCTTCAAAGTTTGAGATGCTTCTTATTCTTGAGTAATAACCTTTTGTGTTTAGGATTGATATTCATCGCAAAGATAATGCAGGTGCTGCTGAGAAACCAATAAGTATTCATTCAACACCAGAGGGCTGTTCAGCTGCTTGCAAGATGATAATGGAAATCATGCAGAAAGAAGCTCAGGACACAAAATTGTACGTACATCAAATAACATTTTCACTGCAATACTTAACGTTGAGTTTTTTTTAAAATTAAATCTTCTCTTTCCCCCCACCCCGAAGTGGACAGGGCTTTTTTAAATTGCTAGGATATCCCTCCCTTTTTGCTTTAAAAGTAATGTTTGAAGCACTGAAGACATGGGGAACTACAACATTTTGTGAACCATTTGGTCACTGTCACTAAAAACTTAGTTCTTTCTTTAAATTCAGGACTGTCTGTGTATCAGAACCATTTCATAAGTTCAGCACCGCTCTAAATCTAAATACAAACATTCCTCTGTGATTAGCACTGTTGCTTGTCAGTGCCAGGAACTCTAGTTCAATTCCATCCTCAGGCAGCTGTCTGTGTGGAGTTTGAACATTCCCCCTGTGTCTGCTTGGGTTTCTTCCCACAGTCCAGAGGTGTGCAGGCTAGGTGGAATTGCCGTGCTAAATTGCCCAGAGTGTTGAGGGATGTGTAGCTTAAATCTTAGGGGGATAGGTTTGGATGGGATACTCAGGGTTCTTGGACAACAGTGTAATAATGTAATACACTTGATTCTCCAGTCACTAGGGCAATACAGAAGGAATCATTAGTGTGGAAACAGGCCCTTCAGCTCAACAAGCCCACACTCTGTGGATTCTATGACTTCCAGAATTTGTGCAACTTGCACGTTAGTTGGGGTTCAGTTTTTTGGTTACTTAAATAATTTCTGTCCCAAAATCTTCAATTTGGCTGTCTGTGTTAAATCCATAAACACACTATCAGTTACCTTTTCTCTTTACCCAAGATGCCCCTCTACCTTTTTTATGTTAAGCCTGCAGTGTAAAGCCAATAGTGGCAAATTCTGGAGTTGAGACAGCCAAGTCTGCATGCAAGCTTCTGGGTTCTTATCTGGGTAGATGCAGCATTCTTAACACTGTTGCACAAACCCAATGAGCCCCAAAGGCAACAGTACTAATTTGTCTGTAGTTGTAGTGTGGCAGTGCCCTGAAGATTTAGAATGCTGGATGCTTTTGTTCGTTATTCGGTAAATTAAACAAATTGCCATCTGTAAAAATGGAAAAGTAGGATTAAAATCTCATTTACATAATTGCAGCACAGAAGAAATACCTTTAAAAATTCTAGCACATAACAACTTTGTTGGACGACTCATTGGGAAAGAAGGAAGAAACCTGAAAAAAATTGAACAAGATACTGATACTAAAATCACGATTTCTCCGTAAGTTTCGGAACTCTGGATTTCGGTTTTCTGTGCATTGTCTTGCTAATCATTTGACAAAACATGAAATGCTTATGTTGGTTCTGCAGGTTGCAAGACTTAACTCTTTATAATCCAGAAAGAACCATTACAATAAAAAGCAGTATTGAAGCATCTTCCAAAGCTGAAGAAGAAATTATGAAGAAAATTAGAGAATCTTATGATAATGATATGGCTGCTATGAATGTAAGTGATTAGCACATGTTTAGTGTATATACAGTGCTCTTATTCCAGATGAGTTGTATTATCATTTTAAGATATTTGACAATTATTCTCTTTGAATATTACTATAAATGGATCTTTCCTTTGTTTCAAAATATGTTTCTCTGGTTTTTGAGAAATAATCCATTTTGCATATTGCTGCAATCTCGTTGATTTTTCAGAAAATCTTGTGCTCACTCCATATTCTCAGAAATCAAACTTGAACAAATTTTACATACTAAAATAACACATCTTTGTCGTTCTACCCAAGTGTGGCTGAGATTGACGTCTGTTTGTATTTATTTTGGCTGAAAAATACGCTTTGTGTAAAATGCGTAATAGTCAAGTAGCCATGCCTATCATTGTACAATGCAAAACAACTGTAATGCAAAGCAGTTAGGTTAAACAGTACCTTTTTAAGACCTTTGGTCAAATTCCACATGAAACATTTTCTAGGGCAAGCAACCAAGGAATTTTACACACATTGCAGGCCCTGATTGTTCAACAACAATAGGGCTCCAAACTCTGGGCATTCCCCATGGAACTTCGTTGCAAATTAGCTCCGCTCAAGAGTGTTATAGCTGTACAGCACAGAAGAGACCCATTGAATCTGCACTGACCTATCTATATTAATCCCACTTTTCAGCACTTGGCCCATAGCCCCGAATGCTATCGAGGAATGGAATGGTGTCCTGGTATACGTTACTTCCAGAAAACACACAAAATATAAATTGACTGGTTGCAGTCATATTAAGTGCCTTTTTGAATAGTAGTTGCCCTGTGATGGTACTACCTAACAAATAAGTCATTGATGTTCTAGCACAGCTACTTGGCTGCAGACCTCACTTATGTTTTTTAGTCCAGGTGTGTACACCAACTGCTTAATAGCTGACGGCACGTGTCTGTGTATGTGTGTGATAGAAAGCATGGCATAGGAAGTGCTTGTAAACCTGAGGGCGTTGTGAAAACATGCCAACAGCTGGAATCCTAACTGCCATAGGAGATGCTCTCTGATGAAGGGTCTAGGCCCGAAACGTCAGCTTTTGTGCTCCTGAGATGCTGCTTGGCCTGCTGTGTTCATCCAGCCTCACATTTTATTATCTTGGAATTCTCCAGCATCTGCAGTTCCCATTATCTCTGCCATAGGAGATGGCTGTGATGATAAAACAATTATGGTTGCCCTGGGAAATGCTGAGAGACTTCTGCAGTTTCCCCAGCTCCGTTACCTTCAGTTAGAAAATCGTAACCTTCCATTTGTCTTAAGGTCAGAAGAAGTGCTGTTGATTGAGCATTAGTATTTTGCTCCATTCATAACTCCTACAATGACTCTGTACGTGCCAGTCTATGTCAGGACCTGGACAACATCCAGACTAGGACAAATGACAAATAACATTTACGTTGCACGAATGGCAAATAATAGCCAGTTACCAGGGATCAGCTGCCTTAGCCTGACCTTGAACTTCCCCTTGCTTTAAATCGGTGTTGATTGCATCATTATCAGGAATTTGTGAATGAAAATAAACTAGTTTTAGGTAAACAGCCCCACTTCTTACATGGTGGAAGGGTGGTCACTGAGATGTTCTTTTAACCATGTCATTGGGCTTAAATCTTTCTGTACCCTGACACCAAAGTTTCCATTTGACTCTCTCATTTGACCTCCAACTTGTTTGGGTTACATGTTGCCCGATCCTGGTCTGATTGTAATGAAGGAACTTACTTCCACCTCTCTCATTTTAGTGGCTGTGCTTTGGTCTGGATTAGGATTATGATGAGGCCTAGAATGGATTGATTCCATCAGAGCTTGAATTAAGCTTTGGTGAATAGGATAATAATTGGTGATGAAAGCATATGCATACCTTTTGTGCGGAGCGCAATTTCAAAATTTGTAAACCGTATGAAATTTGGAAGTACAGGAATTGTGAATGTCGAACATACAATAGTACAGCACAGTACAAGCCCTTCAGTCCACTAGGTTGTGCCGAGCTTTTACCCTAAACCTAAGGTCTGGTTAACCTCTACCCCTACTGTATAATATCATCCATATGCCTATCTAATAGCTGCTAACATGCCTTTAATGATGCCGACTCCGCTACCCTCTCCAGCAATGCATTCCACTTCCCGACCACTCTCCGAGTAAAGAACCTACCCCTTGATGTCTCCCCTGTATCTACCTCCACTCACTTTAAAACTATGTCCCCTTGTAATAACTACCTCCACCCTAGGAAAAAGTCTCTGGCTGTCCACTCTATCTATATCTCTGATCATTTTGTACACCTCTATCGAGTCACTTCTCATCCTTCTTCATTCTCAGGAGAAAAGCTGCAACACACTCAATCTTTCCTCCTAAGACCTTCACTCCATTCCAGGCAACATCCTGATAAATCTCCTTTGCGCCGTTTCCAAGCTTGCACATCTTTATAATGAGGCGACCAGAAGTTGACACAATACTCCAGATCTGGCTGAACCAGGCTTTTTTATAACTGGAGCATAACTTCACGGCTGTTGAACTTGATCCCTCTATCGATGAAAAGTAGCATACCATATGCCCCCTTAATTCTAGCCATCTGGGTGGCAGCTTTCAGGGAACTGTGGGCATGAACCCCAAGATCCCTCTGCTCCACCACACTGCTACAAATCTTTCTGGTGACCCTGTATTCTGCTTGTGAGTTTGTCCTTCCAAAATGAATCATCTCACACTTTTCAGGGTTCAATTCCATCAGTCACTTCTGAGCCCAGCTCTGCATCCTTTCAATGTCCCTTTGTAACCTAGAACAGCCCTCTGCACTGTCCACAAGATGACCCACCTTTGTATCATCCGCAAACTTGCGAATCCACCCTTCCACTCCTCCTGCATCCAAATCATTTACAAAAATCACAAAAAGAAGGGAACCCAGAACAGATCGTTGTGGTACACCCCTCATAATTGAGCACCATGTTGAATATTTTCTGTCTACTACCAATTTTTGTCTTCGAAGGGTCAGCCAATTCTGAATCCAATCTACCACATTTCCCCCTATCCCATGCCTCCTTACCTTCTGCATGAGCCTACTATGGGGAACCTAATCAAACGCCTTGCATAAACCCATGTATACCACATCCACTGCTCCACCTTCATCTACGTGTTTGGTCACCTCTTCAAAGAATTCACTAAGGTTTGTGAGGCATGATCTACCCCTCTCAAATCCATGCTGACTATCTCAAATCAAACTGCGCCTTTCCAAGTGATCACAAATCCCATCTCATAGAAAAGTACAGCACAGTACAGGCCCTTCGGCCCACAATGTTGTGCCGTGGAATAATCCTAATCCAAAAATAAAATAACCTAACCTACACTTCCCTCAATTCACTGCTGTCCATGTGCATGCCCAGCAGTCGCTTAAATGTCACTAATGACTCTGCTTCCACAATTTCCACTAGCCAAGTATTCCATGCGCTCACAACTTTCTGGGTGAAGACCCTCCCTCTGACGTCTCCTCTATACGTTCCTCCTAACACCTTAAAACTATGACCCCTCATGGCAGTCAGTCCTGCCCTGGGGAAAAGTCTCTGGCTATTGATCCTATCCATGCCTCTCGATACCTTGTACACCTCGATCAGGTCACCTCTCTTCCTCCTTCTCTCCAGAGAGAAAAGTCTGAGCTCAGTCAACCTCTCCTTGTAAGACAAGCCCTCCAGCCCAGGCAGCATCCTGGTAAACCTCCTTTGCACCCTCTCCAAAGCCTCCGCATCTTTCCTATAATAGGGCAACCAGAATTGGACACAATATTCCAAATGTGGTCTCACCAGGGTTTTGTAGAGCTGCAGCATAATCTTGCCGCTCTTAAACTCGATCCCCCTGTTAATGAAAGCCAAAACACCATATGCTTTCTTAACAACCTTATCCACTTGGGTGGCAACTTTAAGGGTCTATGCACTTGAACACCAAGATCCCGCTGTTCCTCCACACTGCTGAGAATCCTGCCTTTAATCCTATATTCAGCATTTAAGTTCGACCTTCCAAAATGCATCACTTCGCATTAATCCAGGTTGAACTCCATTTGCCATTTCCCAGCCCAGCTCTGCATTCTGTCAATGTCTCGCTGAAGCCTACAATAGCCCTTTATACTATCAACGGCACCTCCAACCTTTGCGTCATCAGCAAACATACTAACCCACTCCTCAACCTCCTCATCCAAGTCATTTATAAAAACTACAAAGAGCAGAGGCCCAAGAACAGAGCCCTGCGGGACACCACTCAGCACTGACCTCCAGGCAGAATACTTACCATCTACAACCACTGCCTCCTGTCAGCCAACCAATTCTGAATCCAGACCGCCAAATCACCCTGTATTCCATACCTCCTGACTTTATGAATGAGCCTGCTGTGGGGAACCTTATCAAATGCCTTTCTGAAGTCCATGTACACCACATCCACTGCTTGACCCTCGTCAACCTGTCTCGTGACTTCCTCAAAGAACTCAAGGCATGACCTGCCCCCTCAAAGCCATGCTGACTCCCTTTAATCACGCTATGCTTTTCAAATTAGTCATAAATCCTATCCCTCAGAATTCTTTCCAAAACCTTGCTGACCACAGACGTAAGACTGACTGGTCTGTAATTTCCAGGGATTTCCCTATTCCCTTTCTTGAAAAGAGGAACAACATTTGCCTCCCTCCAATCTTCTGGTACGACTCCCGTGGAGAGTGAGGAAGGAAAGATCTTCGCCAGCGGCTTAGCAACCTCCTTTCTCGCTTCCTGGAGCAACCTAGGATAAATCTGCTCTGGCTTTGGGGACTTATAAATCTTAATGTTTGCCAAAATTTCCAGCACATCAACTTCCTCAATCTTGATCTGTTCAAGCCTGTTTTCCTGCTCCTCAAAGTTTTCATTCACAACAAGGTCCCTTTGCTTAGTGAAAACCGAAGCAAAAAAACTCACTTAGGGCTTCCCCTGTCTGCTCAGACTCCATGCATAAGTTCCCTACGCTATCCCTGATCGGCCCTACCTTCTCCCTGATCATTCTCTTATTCCTCACGTATGAGTAAAATGCCTTCGGGTTCTCCCTAATCCTTCCTGCCAAGCCTTTGTCGTGCCCGCTCCTGGCCCTCCTCAGTCCACGATTTGAGCTCCCTCTGAGCAAGCCTGTAATCCTCTCAAGGTGCTCGACCCTTGCTTCCTCCACCTTACGTAAGCTGCTTTTTCTTTTTGACGAGAAGCACCTCTGTTCCCATCATCCAAGGCTCCTTAATCTTACCCCTTCTTACCTGTCTCAGAGGAACAAATTTATACATCACTCGCACACAACTGCTCCTTAAATAGCCTCCACATGTTTGTTGTGCCCATTCTGTGGAACATTTGCTCCCAATCTGTACTTCCCAAATCCTGCCTGATAACATCATAGTTTCCTTTTCCCCAGTATATCTTCCCCTGGTAACTGCTCCTTTCCCTTTCCATGGCTATGGTAAATGTGAGGCTGTTGCGGTCACTGTCGCCAAAGTATTCTCCCACCATGACATCTGACACCTGTCCTGGCTCATGGCCGAGCACCAAATCCAAAATAGCTCTCCCACCCTCATCGGCCTGTCCACATACTGAGTCAGGACACCCTCCTGAACGCACCTGACAAAAACAGCTCCATGCAATCCATCTGCACTAAGGAGGTTTCAGTCAATATTGGGAAAGTTGAAGTCACCCATAACAACAACCCTGCTACGCTTGCACTTTTCAACAATCTGCCGGCCTATGAGTTCTTCGATCTCCCTGCTGCTAATTGGGGGTCTGTAGAAAACCCCCAGTGAGGTGACTGCTCCCTTGCTGTTCCTAACTTCCACCCACACTGACTCAGTTGACAAACCTTCCTCGGCAACCTCCGCCCATATCACCTCAATAGACGAGTCCTCGTCAAAAGTTCTTTCAGCCACCGTTATACTGTCCTTGATCAACAAAGCCACACTTCCCCCACCTTCCCTGACCTTAATGAAAGATCTAAACCTTGGAACCTGCAACATCCATTCCTGACCCTGCTGTATCCATGTCTCTGAAATGGCCACAACATCGAAGTCCCAGGTACCTATCCAAGCTGCAAGCTCACCTACCTTATTCTGGATACTCCTGCTGTTAAAGTAGACACACTTCAATCCAGCTTGCTGTCTGCCAGCACACTCCTGTGACAGTGAGGTCCTGTCCATGTCCTCCCTATGCTCATCTTCCTGTGTACTAGGACTACACCTCAGTTGCCCATCCCCCTTCTGAGCTAGTTTAAATCCACCCGAATAGCACGAGCGAATTTCCCACCCAGGATATTAGTGCCCCTCTGGTTCAAGTAGAGACCGTCCTGTTTGTAGAGGTCCCACCTTCCCCAGAATGAGCCCCAAGTGTCCATGTACCTGAAACCCTCCCTCCTGCACCATCCCTGCAGCCACGTGTTCAGCTGAAATCTCTCCCTGTTCTTTGCCTCGCTATCACGTGGCATGAGTAACAAACCAGAGATAACCACTCTGTTTGTTCTAGCTCTCAGCTTCCACCCTAGCTCCCTGAAATCCTACCTGACATCCCTAATCCCTCTTTCTACCTGTGTCATTGGTGCCTGTGTGGACCACGACTTGGGGCTGGTCACCCTTTCCCTTCAGGACCCCAAAGACACGATCTGAGACATCACAGACCCTGGCACCTGGGAGGCGACACACCAACCGTAAGTCTCTTTTCTTCCTGGCAAACCTTTCAAGTCCCTCTAACTATTGAGTCTCTTGGAACCCTTTTCTAATAATTCGCCCACCACGGAAGTAAGACTAACTGGCCTGTAATTTCCAGGGTTATCCCTATTCCCTTTTTTTTATTGAACAAGGGAATGGCATTTGCCTCTATCAAATCTTCTGGCACTATACCCATGGACAGTAAGGACCGAAAGATCATCGCCAAAGGCCCTGTGATCTCTTCCCTTGCTTCCCATAGAATCCTTGGATAAATCTCATCAGGTCCAGGGGACTTATCTATCGTCATTTTCCTCAAAATTCCTAGCACATCTTCCTTAGGCTAGAAAAGGTCAATGTACCAGCTGTTTCACGCCGTCCTCCCCACACAACCAACTAGGTCAATTGTGAATACTGAAGAAAAGTATTCATTAAGGACATCTCTTATCTCTTTAGGCTCCGTGCACAAATTCCTTTTCCAATCCTTGACTGGCCCTACCCTTTCTCTGGTCATTCTCTTATTCCTCACGTACATGTAAAAAGCCTTGGAGTTTTCTTTGATCCTATCCACCAAGGTTTTCTCATGCCCCCTTTTTAGCTCTCCTCAGCCCTTTCTTCAGCTCCTTCCTGGCTAACTTGTATCCCTCTAGAGCCTTTTCTGATCTGTTTCCTAAACCTTCTATAAGCCACCTTCTTCGTCTCAAGCAGTCACTTGACACCTCTCGAACTAAGGCTCCCTCACTCGACTGCATCTTCCCTGCCTGTTAGGGACATACATATCGATCACAAGCAGTATGCATTCCTTACGCAATCACCACGTTTCAATAGTGCTCTTCCCTGACAGCATCCGTTCCTAATTTATGTTACCCAATTCCTGCTTAACAGAATCTTCAAGCAGGATAGTAAAGAACTTCAAAAAGACATGCAGATTGGTGGAATGGGTAGATACGTGACAGATGAAATTTAGTGCAAAGAAATCTGAAGTGCTTATTTTTCTTAGGAATACTGACGATAAGACGTATTGCCTTTTAGAAATTAAGGCATCTCAGTGTATGTGTGACTGAGTCATGCAAGATGGCAGGAAGTTCAAGAGTATGGTTAATAAACCATATAGTATCTTGGGCTTTTCTTAGAAGGGTAGAATCCAAAAGCAAAGAAATTGTTTATATCTATATAGTACACCATTACCTGAACTGAAGCTTAACGTCCTGTTCTGAGTGCCACACTTCAGCAATATGTGAAAGTATTAGAGTGAATGCAGATGAGATTGACCACAATAGTTCCGAGGGTGAGGAACTGTAGTTACCTAGAAATATTGGCAAAGTATTGACTGTTCTCCTTGGAGAAGAGAAAATGATAAGAGATTTGTCAAAAGTATTCAAAATCTTGGATTGAACAGCGTAGCTGGCAGAATTGTTTCCAAGGTACCAGCAAAAAAAACAAAGTAGTGACGTGGAGATGTCGTCTTGCACGTAGTGAATGTTTGTTTATATCAGTAATACAGTCCAAGTATGGTGGAAGTAGGCTCAAATGATTGTTTTGATGAGTGCTTTGAATGTACAAGAAGAATATGCATTACACTGGAGAGAATGCAGGGGAGTTTTGCCAGGTGAATTGCTCCTTCAGAGAGCCAAAATTAACACTATGGGATGAATGGCTATTTCATGCCGCAACCATTGTGTGAATGAGAAGTATCCGTGCAATTAACCAAGTGAATTTTCTACTTTTGCTGTCCAGATTTGACACTTGGAGACATGTGAATTGAGCTTTCTATATTACTCCATTAAACACACTATCTAGACCCCTCAATATTTAAGACATTATTTTCAACATTGTTACTGCACCCCTTTTCCCCTCATCTGTCCTTTTACTGAAGCTTCCTGTGGTGTATACCCTTGATTCCCAATTGCACCCAGCTGAAGGCAAAGTCTCACGCTCTGATAAAATAGGTCCCCAAAATTTGAATTTCTGCTTCTAATTTTTAGTTCCATCTTCCATTTCTCACCTTATTGTCACTGCTTCCCAAAAAACGTTTCCAGTTCTGACCTTTTATGTTCTAACAGCATTTTTAGCTGTTCTTGAACACTATCATTGTTAATATGGATGCAGTTGGCCAACAGCAACTGTGTTCTCTAAGGCAGGAAGAGCGATTTAAGGTTGCATTTTACCATCTTGATAGATCTTAAGACTTTTTGGAATCTGTTACTGTACAAAATTTGACTATGTTAAGTCTCCCAAACAATCCTGATCCATTAGCAGTTCCAGTATGTTGAGGAAGTCCTTTAGATTATGTTTTGATTGTTACTGGTGGCTGAGCCTAATTTTAATGCTGATAATTATTCAGAATCCTTTATTGTGAGTACTACCTTTTCAGTACGTGCAAGAAAGTGAATACTTTCTGCCCTATCTTGTGAAGACAGAACTAGCTACCCAAAGCAAATTCTGCATTAATGTATAGCAATGAAATGTTATAAATCAAAAGTAGCTGTTTATTACATCAAGTGCATAATTCTGAATACACTGGATTCTCAGTACATGATTTGAAAGTATCTGGGTAGACTTGATGTTGAGATCCATTGACCTTTAATTCAAAAATAGCCAAATGTTCTGCAGCTCTCATTTTCTACGTGGAAGCTTATTTACAAATGTTAATTATCCTCGTTGAAGATCAAGAATTGAATTGATGCTTATGTTCTTTCTCAAACCCTGATGTTTCAAGAAAAGCAAGTAATTTATAATGGTTTTGGTTGAAGCTTTTATGCAATAACTTACTTTTTTTTAATTTTGCAGCTTCAAGCACATTTAATCCCTGGCCTAAACCTGAAAGCCCTAGGCTTGTTTCCTCAATCTTCACCTGTACTGCCACCGCCTTCTGTGCCTCCTGCTTACACTCCATTTGGGGTAAGTGCTTAAGGATGCCCAAGGCATTCTTCATAGGCCATTGCTTAATATGTTTGAATAATGTTAACTTGCACGACATCTGAAAAGTTTTTTTACAGCTTTCTAGGATGATTCAGTGATTTGGGCTCATGCTGTTGCTTTTACTCTAGTGGTAAATACATTACATTACTGCATTGCTGGAAAATCTTCATTTCTGGAAGGTACATTTACCCGTATGGTGTTGGTCAAATTGATCTATTTAAAGAACTATTGGCGGTTTTAATGTCTAGAATTCTTAACATTGTTATATTTGATGTAATTAGTATTCACTGTCGTTCCCTGAACAGTAACGAAGGGCATCTGGGGGATAAATATTCGTAACCAGTAAGAGCCAACATAAACCTGTTGGGTCTAGTTCTGTTCTGTTCTTTTTACTGTTTAAAATGAGTAGCAGTTCCCCTGTAAAATTTAATTCACCTGAACTACAAAGAAATTAATACCTTTGTGATGCTTTTAATTGCCCATGTATTTCATCTCCTTTTGAGTGTTTTGCGTTCAAGTCAGTGCAAATAAACTTGCAGTTTATATTGCTGGGACTTTTTTTTGCCTTGTATACTAAATAGAATTACAAACAAAAAATGCATGAGCTTAAGAAAATATCCAAGCCTTAAATGATCTGGGGTAAGTCTTGAATGTTTGTTTTTGAGGTATTGAAATGATATTAATAATGCATCTTGGGTTAGATTAAGATGCTTAATAGGTTCGAGATTCATATACATATCAAATTACATAAGTGCATTTGCCACGTGTATTCCCAATGAATTATTTTATGGAAATAGAGAAACAGGTGAAAGTTCTGTTATCCTTTTTAATCTAACTATAAAACTTCTGTATATTTAAATGTATGTGTTCATTAATGCAATTCTGTTGTTGCTATGGAGTATGGACAGATATTCGTGTTTTTCTGATCTTGCTATTACAGGAAGGATGTTGAGAGACTTGAAGGTTCAGAAAAGATTTGAGCATGTTGCCATGGTTTAAGCTGTAAGGCTGGGGCTATCTTGCCTGGAGGTTAATGGGTGACCTTAGAAAGGTTTATAACATCACAAGGTGCATGGATAGGGTAAATAGACCAAGGTCTCTTCGTGCCCCCCCCATCGTGGTGTCGTCCAAAACTAGAGTGCATAGGTTTAAGGTGAGGGGGGTAAGATTTAAAAGGCACCTGAGGGGCAACTTTCATGTAGAGCATTGTGCATGTATGGAATGAACTGCCAGAAGTGGTGCAGGCTGGTAAAGTTGGAACATTTGAAAGGCATCTGGATGGGTATGTGAATGGCAAGGATTTAGAGGGATATGGGCCAAATGCTGTCAAACGGGATTAGATTTACAAAGGATATCTGCTCGGCATGGATGAGTTGGACTGAAGGGTCTGTTTCTGTGCTGGACATCAATGATTGTGTGGCATTTGTCATTTTTGTCAGGGCTGTCATGTTTGCAGTTTAGTAACTTTATTTGTTTTATCAGTAAATGAAGCAGTTACTATGCTGTACACTTCCCATACGTGGCAATGGGATAAAAGGGCAACAGCAAAACAGTTTTCTATTTGTAGAGTTGTGGAGAAGGAGGTATAGGGGTTTAAAATTTAAAAATGTACTGAAGGTGATGTTTCAGTTGTAATATGGAGAATGTATTGTTGTGAAAATGAGTGCATGTCTTTGAAGCAGACTTCCAAGATAAGCCACTTGCTGAATATCTGATGAGCAAATTTTTTTATCCCTTCCTTAATGATCCATAATTTACTTCAGATAAACCTGGAAAGATGGTGATCAAGAGGAGTAATCTATGCTGATTTACTTTAACAAAAATGCTAGAGCGGAGGTCAGTTGCATTCCTCCTGTAGCTGCACACATCTAACAGACAGGAATAGTTCATCACCACCGAAATTTTTTTTTGTTCGTTTAAAACTTTCTTTGAAATTTGGTTGCTCAAAGTCATAAGCATGTTAATTTTAATTCAACTGAAGGGAGAATTTTAATGTAGAAACTTCTACAAGAAGAATACTTGGATATTAGCTTACAATAGGGTGTGATTGCAATTTACAATTGCAGTGAATGTAATCTTGGTATACTAGACGATCTTACACATGCTGCGCACACAGCAGATGATTAAGTGTAATCTGGTGAAGCCAGATTACATGACAGGACATCATGTTACATCTTCACACAATATATATGCATATGGAAAATTATTAAACTAACTTTGGTATTTTTCCCAAGTTGAATTCAAAATTTGCAGTCATTTGGGAAGCAATGAAGTAGAATTGGAGCATGCACCGAAGCAGATTAAAGAGCTAGGAAAAACAAAATGGGGTTGTTTGAATGTTTTCCTGCACTTGACAATCCTATGGTATAGTTTGACAAGTTCACGTAGTGCATTTGTATAATATGACTAATGTTTGCCAAGCATTTAACAATTTCTTTTGGTAAGTGTTTGGTTTTTCTATATCAAAGGTTACACGTGCAGGTGTTACTATTCAGCATATGGAAAGCAACGTAACTTGGAGGCTACCAATCTCTCGTGTATTTTCTTGAACTCCCAGTAAAAGATAACAAACATCTAAGATGTTAGTTCTAATCTTGACCATAGCATTTGGCCTGTAGAACAAGGAACAATACAGCAGCACAGGAACAGGACCTTTTTTGACCACCAAGCCAGTGCTGACATGTGACACCATACTCTTGCTTTCTTGAAAGAAATGCTTTTACTGATCCCAGAGGCTATTTACCATGGAGCTGAGTAGGTAACAAACCATTAAACACTCCTGGTATTGGTCATAAAGTGAGATTTCTTTTTCTGACTAAGGAATCTCCTGTCTGCCACTTCATTTTACTCACTGGGTTTTCTGCCTTTTCACTGCTCTTCAACACCAGATAGCCTGTTTGTTTCTGGAGTGCTACTCAGGACCATTTCTTGTGAGCCATTATCTCCCTCCTGGATTTCCAGCACACCAATTTTTTTGAGAGCTCTGGTATTTGATTTCCTGAACCTACACAAATGTCTTTCATTATTTCTTGGACAAGCCACTTCTCTTGTGCTACACCCATCCTTTCATTCCAAGCTGTGACCACACCTGCTGCTACTGTGATCACTTTCTGGAGTAGACCTTCCAAATTTCTGCACAGCCACCCCCACCCCCACCATCCTGCCCCACTGTGACACAATTTTGAACCTTAAACTTGTTGTGATCCCTCAATGAGGACCAGCCATGAGGGTACTGGAGCGAAGACCAGTGAAAACAGGGGACAAGGAGAGAAGATCTGTGAGAGAGGCTAAAGGAAAGTGGATGTAACAGTACAGAACTCTGCAGTGGCTGTAACTTCAGCATGACTCCAGTTGGCACCCCAGTCCCACTTTGGGAAGTCCCAACTGCACATGGTTGCCCAAACACTTAGGTCATCTGTTGGTGAGACTTTTAGGGCTTAGTGTGTTGTTGGATGCATGCATGATCCTTGATAGTCTGGTGCAATTCATGTGACTTCCTTGTATTGTTGCCCCTCTGTTTAACTAGATGTAAACACAAACATCATACTCACCCGTGCCTACCTACAATAGATTGATATTTTATCCCCTGCTTGAAATATTTTGCTACCTAGCTCTAGATGCTTTCCTTAACAGAAGCTTTGTTCCTATGAGCTCCTTCCCATTTGGATTCACTGGTGCAATTTAGTTGCCCTCAACACATGCCACCATTATTACAAACCTTTTTTTTCAGAAACATTTCAATTTTAAAGATTTTCCTGGTGGCTTATGCCTAATTCAGGTTCTGGTAGTGTATACCCAAATGATTTAGTGCCTACTTGACTATTAATGCTGTTGTCTCAATCTTGCAATCTGAATCCACTTAATTAAAATGACCGTGGCGATTACTAGAGTACGTACTTAAAAGAAACAAATGGCAATTTTTTTTTCTCCCCACTATGTAGAATGCCTAGAATGAAAATGGAGCTGGAGCTGGTGTTGAATCATTTGATCCCTTAAGCTTGTTTTGCTATTCAACAAATAGGTGACCTTTTAACCTAATTTTACCTTCTGCACAGTCTTTGATTACCTTAATACTCAACAGTCTATTAACGTCTGTTTTGAATGTATGCAGTAACTGACCATTCACTGCTCTGAGTAGAAAACTCCAAAGGTTCACAACCCTTCATTTTTTGAATGAAGAAATTCCCTTCCTCCCTATTTGGAATGGCTTACCCTTTTGAGCTAGAGACTGACCTTGTTTTCCAGATTCTCCAGCCTGGAGAAACCTTTCTCTGCCCTGTCAAGATGCTTAAGAATTCTGTTTCAATGAGATCATCTGGTAATAACTTAAACTCCTGTGGATAGTACACTCATTCCAGGATCCAGATTGTGAACCTTCATTGCACATCTTACGGGGAATGCATATTTTTTCTTTATGTAGCAAGACCAAATCTTCTCAGTGCTTTTGAGTAACCTTGCTTATACCCTGTGTGGTTACAGTAAGAATTGTTTGTTTTTTTTCCCTCCAATAACAGTTCCTTTGTAACAAAAGTAAGGGCAACTTGCCTTCCTAATTGCCTATTATATCTATATGTTAATATTCCCAGTATAAGGACATCCTGGTAACTCCTGAATGCATGTCCTAATCTCTAACCATTCATAAGTTTTGCACTTGCAACTTTATTCCATCTGCATAATTTTGTTCACTCATCCAGCCTTGCATCTTTTCACGGCATTGTTGCATCCTCGAAGCTTAATTTCTTCCCCAACTTTGTATTTGCAGCAAAGTTTATGTTTCACTAAAGTAAGCTTATCAAATTCATTAATGTGGAAGATAAATAGGTGAGACCTGGTTGCTGATTCTCAAGGTACTCTACAAGCTTGCCAACCTGAACTGTCCTGTCTCTCCATTCAGCAATTTGTGCTAATATTACATAAACTGAGTCCTAGGATTTCAAATTCTGTAAGAACACTTATTAGAACTAAGAATTCTCTAATATTTTAGATCAAGTCTGAACAAATTTTGTCAAATGTGATTTTTGATTCAGCAAAGTTCCCAGTGTGGCTTGCTTTATATTTATGCTAGGAAATTATTAGTCTATTCCCTATCTTTCAATTTTTTTTTTGAAGAAGCAAGGTCACGTGTTACCTTACAGTTCTTGAGAATTCTGGCAGATCAAAGAATCATGGTTGCTCAGCGCCTCATTGAGGCCCACAGCGTCTGGACTCGGACTCTGGCTCAACAGCTGAAGGAACGCTGGATCAGTTATAGCCACTTATTGCCAATATGGTTGTCCAGGATCACAGTACACTCTGGAAACACACCGTTGGAGTTGCCTTCTGCTGTTTCATGACAACTTAACATTTACCTGTGTGTTTGTTTTAATTTTAATGAAGGCCAAATTAAATGTTAAAATAACTTTGAGAAATACAATATTGCTAAATTTAATAATTTGTTAAACGAGCTTTTGTGACTAAGCTGCTGTCCATATCTCTGTGTGCTTATGGTAAGTCGACAGTAAGCCATTTTGTAGCCCATTTATCCAGAGAGGATGTTTTGTCTGCAGGTCACTTAGATGTTCACCAATAATCTTTCTAAAGTTTCACTATGTATTCTGTGGCCTGAACTAAATATTTTCATTTGTGCTTGCTTTACTGTTATTTGAATTGCTCCATTGATTCATGTGAATGTTATTTGATTGGCAAATCTTAATTACTCAAGGTAATTTAATGTATGGCTTATTTGATTACTCCTTCCTAGTTTGCATTACTGCTCAAGCAATCATGTTCTAAAATTATCTAGAAGCATTTCTTGAAATTTAGCTTCCTACTTAATCACCTAATCCTTGACTTTTCAACAGTAGTTTTGTAATGTTTGTCAGTTCTATAAATCATTATCTAAATGTACTATATGTCCGTTTTTGTTATACTTTTATGAATAAACCATAATTCACACAATTCCTGATGACATTAAAAATGTGTATTGGATTGACCTGAGAAGCTGTCGAGTGCAGGGTTTCAAGGCATACAACATAGTCAACATTCCAGTTGACTTTTCTTTTATATTTGAGTGAAACCACCAAATAAAACTAGTAGTTTTTTTCCCCTCTCGATAGGTAGGTTTGTTTTCTTTGCCTTTCTGCATTCTGATAAATGGGAATTTTTGAGAGCTATAGTCATATGTACAACCTTGCAAAGAAATGTAAATATTAATTGTAAGAATAATCTAATGTTATGTAATATATTAAAAGCTGTTAATAAAAAAAGTCTCTTATGCAGTCATTATTTTACTCCAAATTAGTTACAGCTCCTGAAATGTCATAGACTAAGTAATCGTTAGCTTTAAAGCTCAGTTTACTGATTTTGGAACGTATTGCATTTAATAGCCTACAATGCTCCATTATAGTTGAGATTCCATTCAACATTGTAACACCTGTACACTGAGAGCCATGGTTTGTGCTCAGTAGATGTGAATAATGCAATGTATGGTTTTGAATCAGCAGCACATGATTGCGTTTTGCTTTGTGGTAAAGGAAACTTCTACCTGGATTTGCTTCAATACTAATTGCAATTTACCACCTGCAATTTAATAATGCCGATCATTATTCTGATAATGAAACTTCTCTAATTAAAGAGTTTGTATGGTATGCAGTGTACCTCTGGTATCTGAACCACCAAAGTTGGTGACCTGGATTTTCAGCATGGTTGAACTTTAATCAGCACGTTTGTTTGCCAATTTACAGCAAATGTGGAATTTTGAGCACTGAATACTTATCTCACAACTTGAGTTTGTATAACTTGTGCCATTTGAAAACCATTGCACTAGAAGTCGGTGACACTCCTAGGTTGGAAAAAAAATCACCTTTTGGGGAGTTTCTACTGATTTTGATGGTACTCGTTTTGACCTTTTTGAGACTAGATTGTTCTTGCATGAAAAAGAACCTTGAGCTTTTTATTTAAAACAAGTAATTTACCTTTAAATAACTAGAATAGAATGACATATCTTAATTTTGAGTGATTTTTTTTTTAATGTTGCTTAATCTCCAATATGTTGACATTGGCTTAGCAAAGTTTGTTTTGTAATAAGTGCCCTTTTCAGCCATACTAATCAAATTTCACCCAATTTACTTACTTCCATGTTTTGGGGAAAGAATGTTCTTAGTTTTTTGTACAAGTGTTTGTTTGTTTGACTGGTTAATTTTGTCACCTAGGTAGATGATTTTGAAAGCGCGAAACCATTTTTCAAAATCAACACTTCATTTATCTGTAAAGTACAGATACAGCTACCCCATTATCTGTTTTGTTTCTTATTATCCACTTTCTCCAATAAAATGCAACATCTACTGTATATGTGTACAAATTACATAATGTCCATACATGGTTGTACGTTCTATTCCATTTTGGCTGTTCACCTTTTTATGATGAATGCGAACGCGTAATGTTTCTGTTTATATCTTCGCTGTTCTCCATATGGCATCTGCAATAGAGAGATGAACTGAAATTCTGAACAGAAACTGAAGTTACATAAATGCCAATTTTCTTTGATTTAGAGCTATCCAAATTTCTGTGATGTGTATGAGGTATCGAGCATTGCTTCAGGGGGCCAGCAACTAGCTGTAAGTGACTATTTTTAGTCTGGTATGCACAGCACCGTTTGCCTGACCTGCTTTCCTGCTGAAGATGTAGTAAAAATGAAACTATCTTCTCAAAACTAAAAATAAGCTGCATAAATGGAACTGATTTTGGTGTAATAGCTTTACTGAAGATGTGGTGTTGAAGGGGGAAAAGATTGACATTCACATGCCTTTTATGTTTAACCTGCACAGCCTTGCTTTTGTAACTGTAATTGATCTAATTGCATTGGTCATGTCAAGATTATACTATAACAACATGCAAAAAAAACTGGCCTGATTTTTATCTAATTGTTAAATGTTAATGACTGGTTAGGGGTAAGCAAACATAGTTAGCCAGATTCTGAAGAGTGCCATCTTACTGTTGGAATATTTCTGCACCATTTTCAGTTGTTTTGTTTGCGTTGTAACTTGCTGGACGTAAAAGTCGCCATCTGAGAGAAAGGGCACGAGATCTCAGTGAACAGTAGGATGAACAGTGTTTAACAAATTTAAACATTGAGAAATTAACAAAGAACTGTTTGAAAGGTGATTCAGGGTCTAAACAATTGCTCAAAGACAATAGAAAAAGAAGTTGGATAAAGAGAAAAGTAAATCAAGGGTAAAAACAAGATGCTTTTCTTTTTTAAACAAACTGAAGTAGTTACCATTTGGAAAGAATGAAACTCCATAATTTGTCATTAAACGTAAGGTCGCGTGATTTAATTTGCACCATGTTATCCATTATCACCATAGTTAAAATTCACTTCCTCTTTTAGTCACCAGACTTAATATTCTGTGGCTACTTTGACAATAGTGTGAAAATCTCTAAAATGTTAAAATAGTGGTGAATGTGTAAAAACAAACACCAGAATGACACAGATTGAACAGCAAATTCTCAAGATTGGTAACTCAGTGTTTCATTTAATCCTTTGAGCCTGCTATGCTGATTTGTGCATGTAAAAAATGTGCATCATCAGTGCATCAATCTTATAGCTGCATGTAGTGAATGAGCCAACAACATTTTCTTCTGTTTTACTTTGAAGAACCCAAAGTAGGCACTTAGCACATTAGTTCACTTATGCTGTTTGTGAATTGCTACAGTTTTTGGACCATTCAGCTGATGCATTTCAAGATTACATAAAAGGATACTCGCACACAAGGCTTTACAATTTAAGACTTCATGTATTGATTGGAAAACAGTAACTTTGTATTGGTCACACAAACTGACTTTGATTATAGTTGCTACCTTGTTAACGGTCTTAACCAAGTATCTTGAGTTGTCAATCAGTCAAAAACATTGCAGGGGAAAGGTCTATGTTTTACCAGATTATTTTGTGAGCTGTATGATCATTACAATTCACTTAAATTGGAGTGTAAGGCAGCAAGTTCAAAATAAATAACATGATTCTTCAGTATGAATTAAATCATAGATGATAAGGTTGTCTGCTGTTGAAAACCTGAAGAGCATTATTGGGGTTTTGGATGAGATCTCTAGGGTTTCTGAAAGAATCTCAAAGCTACATTTTAAAAACGTGAAGGCGTGTTTGTCACTAACTCCAATTTTGTTCCTTGAACCGTAATCATCTTTTCTTGGTAATATTACTGTTCTTTAAATTAATGCAACTGCTGTATTCTGTCGAACTTTGGACTTGGATTACTTTTGTGTAGAAATGGTGCAAGTATTTAAAATGTGTAAGATTAATGATTACATTGGGATATGATCATTTATTTCATGTAAACAATCATACTAATATAAAATTGGAGGCCAGGATCTTTTTAATTTCATGTACCTGCTGCATCAATGTCTACTCATGATTTAATTTCAGTTTTAACTATTCATTTTCTTCCCTATTTAATTTTCCAAGTTGCTCAAATGAAAATGTATTTCCACTTGAAACCACCTTTTTAATGTTATCCAATTTTTTTTAAACCTACCTCACTTGCACACGGAGCTAGAATCTAAATCAAAATAAAAACCGAAAGAACTGTGGATGTTGTAAATCAGGAACTAAAACAAAGTTGCTGGAAAAGCTCAGCAGGTCTGGCAGCATCTGAGAAAAACCAGTTAACATTTCAGGCCCGGTGACCCTTCTCCATTCTGAGGAGGCCTCACTCGACTGAAAACGTTAACTTTTTTTTCCTTTAAATGCTGTCAGTCCTGCTGAGCTTTTCCAGCAACTTTTTTGTTTGTTTCTGAACTAGAATTTAGTTTTGGTTGGTTACAATTTTGCATTTCTTTCCTTAAAAAAAGAAAAAAGGTAAAAAGGAAATATCCAAGGAGGGGTGGAAAGAATCTTGTTTTTTAACATGGTAGTTTTGAGGCAGACATCCT
The DNA here is from genome assembly GCF_030684315.1 of Stegostoma tigrinum. Taxonomy (NCBI): domain Eukaryota; kingdom Metazoa; phylum Chordata; class Chondrichthyes; order Orectolobiformes; family Stegostomatidae; genus Stegostoma; species Stegostoma tigrinum. The sequence continues at coordinate 76,272,385 of NC_081355.1, read as the reverse complement.
GAGGCATCAACATAGCAATATGAAAGTGAAATGTGTCTACTTTACAAGACACGCAACAGCCTGTCTCGCAACATCAGCAAGTTAATGGTCAAATTATTTAGGGATAAATGTTAACTAAGACACCTGAGAGAGATTGCTGCACTACTTGGATAGTGCTGTAGGATCTTTTGAACCCATCTGAGAACACAAACCTCAGTCATTTGCAATGAAACAGACTTTAAGATGCTCTTAAAATATGTTTACAAATACTAGAGTACTAGTTCACCACCAGACTTGATGCTGACAAATTAACACCTGACAGAAAATGCTCCAATTTCAGAAAGAAGGGCAGAGCACTTTAAACACACCCTTAATTGGTCTTTATCCATTTCTTTTGTCACTATAATATGACTAGTCTCCACTGTTGATGGAAGTAATAAGCGCAAGTGGAAAAGTTGTAGGACCTGTTGCTATTCCACCTGAGACCTACAGTTTGGGGTCAATATCTGGTCAAGAGATGCACTGACTTTTTGTTTTTGTAGGGAGCAAGGAAATCCTGCATGAAACGAGTATGCCTCCTGTACAAGAAGGGAACTTGCTAATCTTTCAACAGTCATAGGTCAATCTTTCTCCTCTCTGTCACAATCAGAATCTTCTCCAGACTCTTCATTTAAAAAATGTAATTGAGACCCTGGTTAAGTACAGGAGGCGGAGAGGGAAGGCAAAACGGAAATAAGAGAAGAAACAAAAGGTAAGAATGAAAAGTGACTGACAGCCAACGTAAAACAAATCCCCAAAGTCTTCCAAAAACATAAAAAGAAAAATTCTAGTGAAAAGAGCAGTAATAAGGTGAACTAGGGACCAAAAATTGGATTTATGCATGGAGGCAGAGGCCGTAATTGAGGTACCAAATGAATGCTCAGCGTCTGCCTTTTGCTAAGGGAGAAGATCCAAATTAGACAGTGGAGAAAAAGTAGTAATTTGGACAATAACAGGGTTTAGGATCAACAAGGTAGAAGTATTAAACTGTCACTATTTAAGTGAAATTAAGGCATCAGGACCAGCTGAGGTACTTCCCAAGGTATTGAAGGAAGTAAGAGTGGAAATTTTGTATGCATTGGTCATAATTTTCAAAAGACTGAAAAATTAGAATGGAATGGTGCCAGGGGAAAGAAGAGCTGTAAATTTTATAGCTTTATTCAATGTGATTGACTGACTGCTAGCTAGTGTAATGTGGTGGGAAGCAATAGTTCAGGACAAAATTAATAGTTACTTAGGTCAACATGTAAGAAGGTAATGTGTAACTAATTTGCTGGTTTGTTTTTGCTTGAAGAGGTGACAATGAGAGTAATGTGGATAATGTAGTGTACATGGACTTCCAAAAAATTTTTGGCACAGTGCCACAAGGTGAGCTTGTGTGCCAAGTCATAGTTCATGGAATAAAAAGAAACAATATAGCATGGATCTGCAATTATCTGAGTGACAGGAAAAAACAGTTGTTGATTTTGTTTTTTTTTGGCTGGAAGAAGATTGAGTACAGTTTCCAAAGACCTTTTGGGGTCCTTGCATTGCTTGATGCATATCGATGGTGTGAATTTTTGTGTCCTGTATGTAATGTCAAAGTTTGTAAATGATATGGAACTGTAAAGAGGCTGATGTTAAAAAATTCAATTCGACGCCGACTGATGAAATGAGTAAACAGCTGAAAGATGAAAATCAATGTGGTGAAATATGAAGTGTTTTCTTGTTTCTCAATGTTCTGACCTGGGTCTGTATGTGCTTAAGCCATTGAAGATGACACAGCAAGTTGAGAACCATAGATAGAGCATACAGTATCTTAGGCTTTATTAATCAGAACACAAATTCAATATTACCAATCTATTTTTGAATTTTATGAAATGCTAGTTTGGTTTCACCTGGAATACTGCACTTTGTTCCTAAAATGTGACACCCAATGTCAAGACATTGGATAGAGTACAAAGATCTACACAGGTTCCTCATCCATGGAGCAATTTCATTTGGGTTGGAAAAGTTCAGATGATTTTCCTTGGAGAAAAGAGAATGAGGTGGAGATTTGAGGTATTCAAAGGGATCTGGATATAGTGGATAGAGAGAAGCTGTCCCCGCTTGTGAAGGGATCAAGATTACAAAGGCACAGACATTTAAAGTAATTGATAAAATAGTTGAAAGCAACATGAGAAACATCTTACTGCAGCCAGAGTTTAAGGTTGGGAAGGTGCTGCCTGAGACTGGTCGTGGAGGCAGGTTCAGTTGAAATATTCAAAAAGAGAACTGGATTATTTCCTGAAAGAATGCGCAGGATAGCGTGGCAAAAGTAGAAGAAAGGAATAAAATGAATTGGCTCTTTGAGAGCCAAATGTGCAGATGCTGAACAACACCCCTTCTGCACTGCAGAAAGCTTCAGAATCAAAATGCTTAAACTGCTTAATGTAGAAAATAAAATAATAGAAAATAGGAGCAGGAGTGGGACATTTGGACTCTTGAGCGTGCCCCATCGTTCACTGGGATCATGGATGACCTACCCCTTTTTTTTGTATCAGCTTCTCATGGCCCTTAACTCCCCAATATCTCAAAAATCTTTCTGCTGCCTCCTTAATTACTTTGTGTTCAAGCCTCCACAACTGTGTAGGAGAATTTCAGACATATGCTATCCTCTTGGAGAAGAAATTTCTTTGCATTTCCATTTTAAATGAGTCTTGTTCTGTAACTGTTCCCCAGCTAGGATTCGCTGCTGGTAAAAACATTTTCTCGACATCTGACCTGTCAAACCTGCCGAAACCCATATGTTTCAGTGAGATCATCCTCCTCATTCCTAGCTCTAATGAGGAGGGCCCTGTTACTGGAAAATTTGAAAGTGTCAGAATTTTCAGTTGGCTGCAGGAGAAATATCATGAGTAGAGCAAGACCTCCACAGCACATGTTGGAGTGACCAACTATCTTGGGAGCAGTTAGCCAATTGAATTTTAGAAACCAAATGAAGATATTTGTCTGTCTTCTGAAATACTTCATGATGGCATGACAATTTCCTGAATATATGCCTGTGCAGATTCTGGATGATAAACTTCTGACCCATTCCTGCCCACCAATGGCATTGAACTCTACTGTGTACTAATTCCAAACCTTTTCAACTTGCTTTTCTCTGATAGGTACTCTGCCTTCTGTGGTGATGATTATTGCATTGAAACCTAATAAATAGCTGCACAATCTGAGAGAGCTCCAGGCAAAGACCAAGGCCTCCAATAACATGCAGTGTTTCATAATTTACAGTTTCCTGATTTTGCACCTTTATATGCTAGGCCAGAGCTGGACGTGTACCATAGTATGGACTTTTTTGCAATACGTGTCAGCTACAGCCCTATGATCAGTGAGGGGGGGGTGGGGGGGAACTGATGTGTCCATATACCCCAGGCATGTCATATATTGAATCAAGAGTTTGTCTATGAGCAGACTGAGGGGTAGATAATGCTACTTGCCATAGTGATACAGCCTGGAAACAGATCCTTCAATCCAACTCATCCATGCTGACCACACATCCTGATCTGACCTAGGCCTATTTGCTAGCATTTGGCCCATTTCCCCAAAATCCATCCTATTCATAATTCCCATTCAGGTACCTTTTTTTTAAATGATGTAATTGTACCCACCTCCACCACTTCCTCTGGCAAATTTGTCCCATGCGCACACCACCATCTACTTGGAAAATGTTACCCCATCATGTCCCTTTTTTTTCTTGCCCCTCTCACTTTAAACCTATGCCCTCCTAGTTATGGGCTCTCCTATCCTTGCAAAAAGATCTTGGTCATTCATCTTATCCGTGCTGCTCATGATTTCATAAACTTCTGGCAGGTCACCCCTCAGCCTGTAATGCTCATGGCAGGGCTGGGGAGAGGAATGCCTTAGCCTATTTAGCCTCTCCCTGTAATTCAAACCCTCCAATCCCAGCAACATCCTGGTAAATGTTTTCTGCACCCTCCAGTTTAACATCAACTTTTCCTATAAAAGGGCGACCAGAATTGTATGCAGTATTCTAAAACTAGCTTTGGCAATATTCTGCACAGCTGCAACATGACACCCTGAATCTTGTATGCAGTGTACTGACCAATAACGGCAGACATGCCGAACCACGTTGCCTACCTATGACTCCGCTGTCAAGAGGGCTATCTGTATTGACAGTGAGATATGTGCAAAAGTTGCTGAGTGAAATTAGCCTGAATTGGGCTTTGATTATCAATCTGGGAATGAAGAGGAGTAAGTCTGTCTACCAAACTAAAATCTATTGGAAAAATAGTTTGGCCCCTCTTTGCTCTACACATGCAAAATTTGAAATGTGCTGTAGCATCGTGCCAGCATAACAGTTTAAGTAAAACTGTTGTCAAAGCTTCTGAAGATCAGATGGTAGGACATAATTTGAGATACTGAGGCACCCACTTAAGTTAAAATGCCAAGCATCTGAACACAATAAACAGAACTGGTTGACAGAATGTGTGACACTGTTTGAAACAAATCTTCAATGGCAAGCTCAAGTCTAAGGTAAACTGTACTGTTGGTAAAACGAAATGAGATGAAAACATTTCATTGTGTTTTTGATACAACTTCCAAGTCCTAAAAGAAGCTGATCTAGGAATGCTGCAGAGGTCTAACCAAGCACACAAGGTGCAGCCCCCTTCAAAAGCAGTGCATATTGGAGGCAGCGTGAAAGTAAGCATGGGAATCCTGAGCCTGCAACTTGTACAGAATGCCATCTGTAGTATTCAATTGTGTTTGCAGCAGAATTTGCCTTGGCTATCATCCTTTGTAACTCTCTGCTACCAAAACTCCCAAATGCACTTGGTCATTTTCACCTCAAAGGATAAACCAAGAAGTATAAAAGGGAGCTTTTTATATCTGAGTTTAGCATCTTATTTTAATATTTTCTAATAATTAGAACTCGGTTGTGCGATTCTGTCTGGACAGCCTGTCAGCAATCACCTTTAACCTGGAGTTTCTGGTCTCTTCACGATCATCTAAAACTAAGCCTTTTTTGTTTTGTTTTATTACCTTGCTTTCCATATCCTCCACACGTGCATTAGCTAATTCAGTGTGGCTGTGTTTCAAATATAAAACCGTTTGAAACTCCAACCTGTCCATTAGAGGATTTTTAAAACGAAAACTGCTTGGTAGTAAATTTATTATTGTTTGTATTTCCAACTTTTGTCTCAAATAAGTGTATGCTGATTTTCTTAAATGTGTTTTCTTAAATTAATTCTTCACCCACTTAGAAACTTTTTTTAAAAATGGAAAACAAATCTTCAAGCAGAACTAGTCTATATATTTCAAAATGATGTAAGCATTGGATTTGCACTCCAAAATGTCAGACCATGTAATTGCATTGAAATCAAACTAATGTCAATTAAAACATCTTGGGAATTCCTATTTATTGGAATTGAGGAAGCATTAATTGTCCCCAAGGTCAGCAGGGTCACAAGAAGTCTCATTACCACCTCAGAACAACTAGGGATGGACAATCAGTTTAGCTTTTCCATCATCTTCCAATTCTTGGAGATAATTGTTTTTAAACCCTGTGAAACGTTTTAGAAAATATCTAATAGAAAACAACGAAAATGGTTACTCGCAATGCAGTTTACGTAAACACTGAAGAAATTTTAAAAGTTGTTCCTTTACTTGAACCAGTGAAGATACAAGATCTGTTCATCCTATATCCATTCTTGTGCGTGGTTGCAAAAATGGTATAATGCCTTATATGGTGAACTCCTAGGTTTGTATTGATATTATCTGTTTGACTGCAGCCTTATTGAAGTTTAATTCAAAATCTGAATAAAAGACACCCTCTAGTCTGGATTGACCTGCAATTGTTTTAGTATGGATAGTGGGAGGAAATAACTATTTTAAAAGCAGCATTACTTGCCTTCGTCATTTTGTTTTATTTTAAGTTTCAATAGATGTGGGATTTCATGCACTGTTCTAATTGCTAAGCATTAGTTTATGCTTCTGATATAATCTTGAAGCATTTAGTGGGCAAGAAAGACACCAGTTCTCCCATTCTGTTCATGGTTAACTGGCATCAGTATATTTTTAGGCAAGAGAAAGAAACAAGTTTTGTATTTGAATGCTTTACAGCCAGTAAAAACATTTTAAGTGTCATCACTATTTATTGTGTTGGCATTGCGAAGTTAATGAAAGCTATACAGCATCAGAATCTGGCTACTCTAATTTGATGCCATGTGTCTATTATTTGGAAATTTGAACTTGTTAATTGTCAAAAAGAAATAAATTGTTAACTGAGCCAGTGTCACAGTGGCTTAGTGGTTAGTACTGCTTCCTCACAGCATCAGGGACTCGGGGTTTGATTCCACCCTCGCGCAACTGTGTGGATTTTGTGCATTCTCCCGATGTCTGTCTGCGTGAATTTCCTTGGCATGCCCTGGTTTCCTCCCACAGTCCAAAGATGAGCAAGTAGGTTGACTCGCTTTGCTAAATTTTCCATTGTGTTTAGGGATGTGCGGGCGAGGTGGATTATGGGAAATGGGGGATTACAGGGCTCGGGTAGGGGGATGGTTCTGGATGAGATATACCACTGAGGATCGGTATGGACTCAGTGGGCTGAATGGACTGCTTCCACACAGGGATTCTGATTCGAAGCTATTATGCTTTTGATTTTTGTACGGCTGCACTTTTCAGTTTGGAGTTTAGCTGTTGGTGGAAGGAAAAAAAAAATCTACATGGTTTATTTATTTATTTTTACCCAGACAGTTTTTCTTTACTCGACAAGCATCTCCAACGAAGTTTGGGGACTAAAATCTATACTTCCGTGTTTTGATTAGGCTGGCTGGCTTTCCAGATGCAATCAGATACTGCATTATCACATATGTACGGACGGATCTGTTGGCAACTAGTTCTGTATTTTTAAAAAAAAATTTAAGCAGTCAGATTCCACTCAAGGTAGTAGGATGTTCTCTTGGGTTTAGCACTTTTGGCTCAGATAAATAATACAGAATAAGTTTGCCAACAACGTGCTAGCAGAAGGGATTAAAAAAAGCAAATCATATTGTACGGTTAATTTATTCTTGGCTGGCACTGAGATGAGAGGAGAAGTCCGTGTATATCATGCAATGTGATCTGAATTTTGTGTATAGACTGTCATGTCACAGGTCCATAATGACTCTTGTATATTAATTGCAGCAGCAGTCAGAATCAGAAACAGTTCATGTCTTCATCCCTGCCCTGGCTGTAGGTGCAATTATTGGAAAGAAAGGGCAACACATCAAACAACTGTCTCGCTATGCAGAAGCTTCCATTAAGGTAACTTGCATTCTACTGGTATTTGCTTTTGACAAACCACTTTAACAATGGAAACACACAAGCAAACTTCTGTAGGTGCTGGAAATCTAAAATAATTTTTTAGAAGAATTTTGCAAATGCTCAGTACATCTGGCAGTATCTGTGAAGAAAAAGTTTCACATGAAAGGTCTTCTAAACCTGAAACACAATCCCTCTGTTTCTCTCTGCAGATGCTGCTTAACTTTTTGAGCATATCCAGCACTTGCATGCATTTGAAAATGAAGATGTTTAATGAAGCAATTGCAATACTTTGCAATAATTGCAATAAAATCTCCCCTTCCCCCACCGCATCCCAAAACCAGCCCAGTTCGTCCCCTCCCCCCACTGCACCACACAACCAGCCCAGCTATTCCCCTCCACCCACTGCTTCCCGAAACCAGTCCAACCTGTCTCTGCCTCCCTAACCTGTTCTTCCTCTCACCCATCCCTTCCTCCCACCCCAAGCCGCACCTCCATCTCCTACCTACTAACCTCATCCCACCTCCTTGACCTGTCCGTCTTCCCTGGACTGACCTATCCCCTCCCTACCTCCCCACCTATACTCTCCTCTCCACCTATTTTCTTTTCTCTCCACCTTCAGTCCGCGTCCCCCTCTCTCCCTATTTATTCCAGAACCCCCACCCCATCCCCCTCTCTGATGCAGGGTCTAGGCCCGAAACGTCAGCTTTTGTGCTCCTGAGATGCTGCTGGGCCTGCTGTGTTCATCCAGCCTCTCATTTCATTATCTTGCAATACTTTGGAAATGCTTTCATAATATTTTCACTACCTTACTGCTTAATTTGATATACACATGTTCATTTATGTTTGATAGTCTACCCACTGACTTTTTAAAATAATCTCCAAATGTTACCTTGCTCCTTCACTTATCTAGTCCTTAATTTTTATTTGGCCTCCACGTAAGTGGTGTTAAGCTATATTGAATTTACGAGTTTAGTTTGTGGACTGTTTTGTGTCCTTGAGGCATTCCTGGTTTACTTCACTCCTCCACTGATTGTTCAACTATCTGTAACTGTGGCTTTGAAATCTTGAATTCCACCTCTCAACTTTTCTACTTATTTCTTTTTAAGTTACTAATTAAGATCTTCGATTTAAGTATTTAGTCACTGGTCCCCAATATCTCTTTACATTTCTTGGTATGAAACTTTATTTGAAAATTGCTCCTGTAAAGCACCTTAGGATGCTTTACTACATTTAAAGATGTTGAGAGCAAGTTGTCAGCAGTTTGGAAGTTGAAATATTGCTGGATAACTTTTTTAAAAATAGAGATGCTTTATTCCGACCCTGTTTTTGAGCTTTTGCTGTAATTTACTACATGCACAGAGATATATCTGTATGATGAGAATGAGTAACTAATCAATGACTTTAGTGACTCAATTATAAAAAGAATTGAACAAGTTTAATCAAATAACTCATTCCACATTAAATGTAACATGTCTATCAATGTGGAACAAATGAATAGATTCCAGCAAATAAAATTACGTGTTCTACGGTGATTAGTACAAGCCTTGATCAACATAATGGGCTGTTTTTAAAAGCTGTTTTTCAGGCCAAAATACACTTCCAAGTCAGCTTTCCAAACTTCGTGGTCAGTACTTATTCATGCCATAAACGGCAGCATAGCTGTCAAAAACTTTGAGTTCTGTTTTATCTTATCATGTGCTTCTTTCCTCTGCCAATAGGGAATAGACTGAAAAGTTGAAGTTGCCAGGTTGGCTTTGTCCACGGTTTGTGGACAAGATGCACTGGGACAGTCTTTAACTGTCAGGTATTCTACCACTTGTGCAGTTATGCTGGAACAATTTTAGCTAGGCATGCGGCTAGTTCTGGAGCACCGGTCTTCAGTATTGGAATGTTGTCAGGAACCATTGGCTGAAAGGTAATGGATACTGCCAAACCAATGTGATTGTTCTAAACAAATGGTTCCAGGCAGATGGATCGTCCACCTTAGTACTGGCAAAAGTTTTTTTTGCACTGTGGCTGGTTATCCTGTCCCATCATTCAAGGTGAAGTTATTTGTAGAATTTTTTTTCTCCTAATTATATAATTGTCCACCACCAATCATGACTGGTTGTGATAGGACTGTAAATCTTAAAACTGATCCATTGGTTGTGGAATTATTTAGCTCTTGCCAATTGCATGCAAGCAGTTTGGTTGTTTCTAGTGTCTGAGTTGATGCTTATCGGTATGCCCAGTTTCTTTCTTTCCGTGATTAGATACAACTGACTTACTTGCTCGGCCATTTCTGAGGGCACTTAAGTGTCATGCCTCATTGCTGTGGGTCTGGAGTCATAGACTCCAGGTTTATACGCAGGTCAGACCAGGCAAGGATGGTAGATTTCCTTCCCTAAAGGACATTAATAAACCAGAATGATGCAATTGGAAATGGTTATTTGGTCTTCATTGGGTTAGATTTTTAATGCAGATCGTTGAGTTCAAATTTCACTCTCTGCCACTGAAGCATGCTAGTCTGGATGTATGAATTTTGTTGCTCCAGTGACATTACTGTATTACCACTGTCAGTCCTATGACTGCAGCTTGGTGTCACTGGTAAATCCCAGAATGTTGGTGATACCGGATTCAGTAATGGCAGTGTTATTGAACATCCATTTCTCAGATTCTATTGTCAGTGATTATTGTTTAACGCTTAAGGTGGTAGAAACATTCACACCTCATAGCCCAAGTCCATGTTATCCACATAGACTCTATTGTGGAGGAAGAAAAATTAGTGGGGTAACTAACATGAAGAATTGAGGTGAGAGAATAAAGAAGTAACTTTTTGGTTGGTTTGGCTGTGTGTGTTTATCATTTAATTTAAAGGTGTTATTGGGATCTGTAAATGTTTTGCAGATTGCTCCTGCAGAGAGTCCAGATGCTAAACAGCGAATGGTGATCATCACAGGGCAGCCTGAAGCTCAGTTTAAGGTGATTTTTTTTCTCTGAAATTCAAAGTTTGCTCTGCAAACATATAAATCAGTGCCAAGAAGGATCCCTTTTTGTTTTGCATCAAGTTGTCTCCTGAATTGTATCTAATTTCAAGTCAGTTTCAAACTTTCTGATCCATATATTATGCATGAAATAAATATTAATATAAAGCTAGTATTAATTAGTGTTGGTATGAGATTCTAGCATGCCTGGCAGTTTCAAAAAAAACTTATCGTTTTGGAATGTTCAAGCTTTCACTGTACAGCTTGAAACAACAACTGTAGGTGTTAGCTAATCTGAGCCCTCCAGCGTTCTGTAATATTGTGATATTTGTAATGTTAGTAATTCAAACTTGGTCTCATGTGAATTTAATGGAGTTGTGCTGTGGTAACTAGCTTGAATAAAAGCAAACCACTGTAGATGCTAGAAATCTTGAGAGACACAGAATGCTAGAGAAAGTAATCTGGTTTAGCAGCATGCATGGAGGGAGAAACAGTTAATTTTGAGTCTGGTTCGACTCTTCAGAACAGCAGAATGTGTCTTGAAGAAGCCATACTGGACTCTGGTAAATCTGTTTTTCACTTTCCACAGATGCTACCAGACCTGATGAGCTTCTCCAGCAATTGTCTGTTTTATAACAAAGAGCTGATCAGTACTGTAGTTTGTGACTTCATACAGTTGTACTAAACTCTCAGTAAATTATGTTGCGTTCATAATGTCCAAAACAATAGGCTATTAATAACTTGCTTTTTCAATTTTCAAAAAACAATTTTGTGGGATTTCTGTCCTTGATGGCGTATGCATGTACCCTTTTCAAAATTTACAATGTGCTGACTGGATTAAATTTTCCATCAATGATTATTTTGATTAATGTATCTTTACATTTTAAAGTACTGCAACAACTTTTTAAATGTCAAATGGAAATTGAAGCCCAATTTCTAAAAGGGAATGGTTATAGTTGGAAAATGTTTCATCTTTCAGGCTCAAGGAAGAATCTATAATAAACTGAAAGAGGAAAACTTCTTTGGACCCAAAGAAGAAGTTAAGTTAGAGACCCATATCAAAGTGCCATCCCATGCTGCTGGTAGAGTAATTGGGAAAGGAGGCAAAACAGTGAGTACCAGATGTAATGGCATCTGTAATTTGGCTTGTGGAGTAAATCTACTTTTTCACCTTCTGCAGTCTGAGATATAAGTAAGAACATGTCAGTTATCTGCCCTATGTGCAAACTTTATATGTCGTTCTGTAATTTAGTTAAGTCTTGCATGCTTTATCTGCAGATTTTGGCATCATACCTTTCAAATTCCAATGCTTTTGTCAAATGATTAATTTTGAATATGTTCTCAGTCTCTAATGTTTTACTTTTTTTAGCAAAGCCTCTGCAGTTTATTTTCCTCAATGTAGTGTTGGAATAATTGTTCTGTGGGTATTTGGTCAGTTTAATCTCCGAAGATGGAAATTGCATTGTTCTCCACTCACCTGGAAATTGTTCTGCTGAATTCTAAAAATGTGCAATTGTTTTTGTTGGTGTCACTTTTGGGATTCTTAGTGTTGGACCTTTTTATTTAAAACGTTTCAACATGTGTTTTTTAAAAGGTAAATGAACTACAAAACCTGACGAGTGCAGAGGTGGTAGTACCTCGTGATCAAACGCCAGATGAAAATGATCAGGTTATTGTGAAAATAACTGGTCACTTCTTTGCAAGTCAGGTAATGCCTTTACTAGCCTCAACTTGCACTTTGTTATAGATTAATGACTTAAATGTTTCTGATAACCATTATCGTTGAGTAGAAATCTTTCAATTTCCTGTGTACAGAGAAAGTGGTGTCTGTGTGTGTCTCGCTTCCTGTTTTATGGTGGATGTCTCTACAGGAAAAGTTGAAATGTGTTGTGGCATGATGTTTTTACCAGTTTATTTCTAATGCCACCTGGAGAAGTTTGGTCCAGTCTGATACTCCTACTCAAGTATTTAAGCTACTCTGGTGGCAGGGGGCTTATTCTGAAGTGTGAATGGGGGGGGGAAAGAGATCAATCACAAGCAGTTTATATTGTTGAGAAGTTACTGATAATTTGGTGATTATTGCTTGAATTGTTACTGAAGGTCAGGCAAAGAGGATTAAAATTGCAAAATTTGCTGTTTTGAAAAAATCTTGAATAAAAGTTTTTAAATGCCATCCTTACTTCTGATTTTTGATCTTGTAGGTATTTCAGACTACTTTTGAGTTCATTGACTGTCCAGCATCAGCATGCTCGATGGGTAGCATTCTTAGCTCTGAGTTAGATGTGGGAAGTTGGACTAATCTGTCCTGTCAGTGGGAAATTATGAATTATTTACTGTACTGTTGGAGGTTTAGATTTAAAAAGAGGTGGTGAGTTAAAAAACGGGAGTAGCCGTTTAGCCTGATGAGCCTGTTCAAACAGATCATAGATGGTCATCATCCATTTATATTCCAACAGCAAGCATGCACGTCAAAACTTAGGTGTTACATAATGGGGGGGTTTAACGTTGTCCTTAATGCCACTGCAGAATTTTTTTTAATACATTTCCTTCTTTTGGGGTATGGAATTTCAAGGATGGATCATCTACCGAGTGAAGATGTTCTTTGGTCTTTGTCTTAAATCACAGGTCCTATATTCTGGAACCAGTTCTAGACTTAAAAGTCAGGGAAAATATCCATATCTATCCTGTCATACCCTGTATCAATTTTTAAAAATGTTTTAAATGGATCATCTCTCATTCTTAACATCAGCCCCTCTGCTGTAATCCCTTTGCCACGAAGGCCAAATATACCTTTGTCTTCCTGATTGATTGTCTGTTGGCCTTGTTAGCAAGTTTCTAGTGCCTTTTGGAGAAGGACACCCAAATAAATTTAAACAGCAATATTTTCCAATGTCTCACCATTTAGTAAGTACTGCACCTTTTTTGCTTATTTTTTTCTACCAAATGGATAATGCCCCAATTTTTTCACATTAATTTCTATCTGCCACTTTCTACCTCATTTTTAACCTGTCCACGCACCCCAGAAACCACCTTGCATCATCCTTACCAATGTATGTTTTTACCTCTGACTCTTGTAGCCGGTTCTTGAGGGGTTATAATTTGACAAGAGTCATATTTGATTAAATGTTAAGTTGAGGAAATTGTGTCAGTGGAGGATGACACTAATTGGACATTGTCACAGATTCAGTATAGATAGGATTGGCTAACTTGCCCTATTTCGCAGTAAATTTGCAACCTTTGTTTTAATATGACTTGAATTTTTTTATGCTCCAAAATGTGAATTTATTGGTTATGTGGAGAAGGTGCCAGAGACTTTGTTACAATATTTATATATTTTTACACATCAGTTTACAGATCTTTAACTGTTTCTTTCATTTTCACTATTTCCCTTGTGAGCTGGGAGATTACATGACTTGCATGTTCCATTTTGATTAAATGAGGCTTGAATGCAATGTAAATTAATTTTTGTAAGAATATTCATGAATCTAACTGACATCTCTTCAAAATGTAGCTTGCTCAGCGAAAAATTCAAGAAATTTTATCCCAAGTAAGAAGACAACAACAGAAAACAGCACAGAGTGGACAGCCCCAACCACGAAGAAAGTAAAAGGTTCAGGATCTGCAATCTACCACAGAGACAGATGCCAGACCAAAGAGAGAGTGAGAGACACTGTGTAATCAGGGCAGTTAAACCTGTCACTGATTTTAAAAAAGTAAATGTTCCATCTTCCCAGTCACCTTTTATTGAGGACTAGGCAACCTATGAACTCTGTCTTTGTGCGAATGTATTCTTTAGGCGTTCAAAAAAACCTTGTGAAACCCAGCTTTAAATAAGGCCTTTTCACTTCCCTTCTTTTGTTCGAATTCAAATCTTTACATTGCCTTGTTAGCTTTCCCAAAATTCTTAGACCTGTTGGGTTTAACGAAGCTTTCTCTTCTGATTTTTCACTGGTTACAAAAAGGCATTGCTCTTATAGTTCAAATCATCATTATAAAACCCTTGAGATTTTTTTGGGGGAGGGACTAGGGGAGTTGGCAAGATTGAGGCATCTGTCCCAACATGCAAAATGGCTTTTTTAAATTGGGTTGTTTTACAAAGATTACTAGAACACTGCCATTGGAACCTAAGGGAAGTGTTGAATGGTATTGGCCAAGGCATGAATTGATTATGCATTTTACTAAACTACCTCAGGCATTTAGTACCTCAATTGTTCCTTTTTTCTGCTTATTTTGTATACTTTATAAAAGTAATAGTCAAGCATTTTATTTTTTTAAAAAAAAAAGTAAAATTTGATCAGCTAAAAGCCAGGAGCACTACAAAGAAAAATATCAATGTAAATGTGTTGCTTCTAGCTGCTGGCTGATGGGAGTATTCAATAAATGATACTTACCTCAGTTTTCCTGAGGTCCACAACACCATCACTTGATCAAAATTCTGTGAATGTTTGAGACGCCGAATGATGCCAATATATACTAATAGCAGCAATGCCATTTTTTTTCTTTTTAAGATATGATGAAAATGTTTATTTCCTATTTTTGATTGATGGTACTTTTGGGAACAAAACAAGGAAGTGATGGCAAGAGGCTGGGGTAGGGGAAAGAGACTGCAAAATGGAGTAGCTTTTAGTATAACTGGGTATTTTAAATGCATGGACCCTTGGTGCCTTTGACCATCACTGCATCTTGATGCATAATAACACAGTCTATTTGGACTTGGCCATTTTGTTCAGAGCAAGCTTCATCTGCAGTTACTGGTAGAGTTATTAGATCTGTCTGGGTACACTGGCAGTCTTTGCTAGAGTGGACTCTGAATTTATTGAACCACATGTGTGATCATAATTGAGAGAAAAGTCAATGCTGCTTGCTCATTCTAAAGTTGTTGAAAATAAGAGAGTTTACATATGCAGCTACTGTAGTGGGCTACACTAAGCCATGGGGGGAGGCTGTTAGTTTCAACCCTTTCTTTCCTCTGAGCTTCAGTCGAAATGCAGCAGAGTTTGTGCACATCTACAGATAACCGGTACAGCAATAAATGCGTTAATGGCCAAATTGACAGCCACAAAATAGTTTTGATTCCCCCTCCCTCTCCCACCAAATGTAGTCTGACTAGAATAAGCTAAAGCAACTAATTTGTGGTAAAGTTGAAAATGCTCCAGTCAACTTCCTGAGTGCACCCAATTTCCAGCTACCTCAGTGCTTTAAATGAAGGCAGTGCACGTTTAGTGCATAGACACTGCTGTGTGTGGTCTGAGCAGAGCCATGCTATTACCTCTGAACCTTTTGTGATTTTTCTTGTGCATGAGATGATCATTATCATCATGCTGCACTGAAATAGAGGGGCACAACTTGGCAAAACCATTTACTTCATCAATTTTTGATCTACCTCTTAGATACATTTGAATTAGAGGCATTTCTGCATAGGATAGGTTGATATTTTCCCAAAGATCATTTTTTGTACAGATTAGACAATTAAAAATGGTCTGGTGTGTTTTTGCCTACATATATTCATTACTAATCAAAAACTCTCAAAGCTTATGTTATAGCTTTAGCAAAATGGATTAATTCTCATTCTTTTGGCAGAGTGACTTCTCCATGTAGTGTTAGAAATGTTTTCTTACATTGATAAAATAACTGAATTACAGAAGGTCATTTAATAACTTAAATAAATTGATGTGAGGCTGAAAGGTCAGAGCCCACTTTTTGTTGCAAGTAACATTGATAGATTGATTTACCTTGGTTTTTGGTTTAATTGCTGCATTTACACTTCCTGATCTGCTGCTGTATCATTTAATTTTCTGGACTATATAACAAGATTGGTAATTTGGAAATATTGGCATTTAGTTGAAGGTAGTTCTGTAAAAGAAGTGAAACCAGCAAAAAAAAACTTTGCTCACTTCTGTTTCTTTCATCTAAATACTGTGCCCCAATGCAGCCCCATTTGTCAAATGCCTCTGTTTGAAATAAAATAATTTAGCTCCTATGCGATTATGTATGTTTTCAAGGTATTAAGCAGACTTGTATTTTGTGCCAAGTAGAAGGATAATGGATGATTCCACTCCTGTGGTTTGCAATTGTGTACAACACATGGAAACATTTCACAAAATTCCTTGTACAAGGCTCTGATAATGAATATACATACAAGAGGCACACATTCAGTTGTCACTTCATTCCAGCTCAATGTGAAAGATCAAATTTCAAAATTCTGAAAATCTTATTTCTAAGACACACCAGTTTTCAACGAACTTCCCTATACTTCCTTTTGAAGTGTCACTTTCAAGACCATATTTAGTCCTGCAAAAAAAATCCAGATTTTCTGTTTTTGTACAATGTAAAATCTTAACTCCATTCCATTTAAAGGAGAACTGGCTCATGCATGCTTTCAATTTTAAGCAACAACATAGACTAAAATTTCAATGGTTCAGTAAATTAATTTTTTTTCCTCACACAGGATAGAGGGACCTCCAGTATGTTCCCTCTAGTTAATCAGAGCAGGTCCACGGCATGTCATCCAGCACTAACCTTCAGTATCTTACAGCTGCTATTCAGATGGTACTCTAAGTTTTAGACCACTGAATTCCTATTCACAATTTATCTGTAGGAGCCAAAAACCTTATTCTCATATTGATGTGGCAATACATGTCTTTTAATCTGCCTACGTTTCTTTTCCAATACCATCACTGCCTGTGTCAAATCCATTTTTTTTTTGCAATGTTAGATAAGTGTCTGACATGCTGTCCCACTGCTGAAATATTGTACGTATCAAAGTTCATGTTAAAAGGACAAACATTTAGCCTTTTATTTGTAACAGAAGCTTCAGCTCATTTTGCTATAATTCAGTGTTATATACATTACTGTCTAACTTCAAAGGTTCAAACGTGGCATATGCATTTCAGTTTCTGGTATACAATAAACCTTCTGACCCTGAGCCTGCCAAGCATTGGCTCTTTCGTAAATACATTCAACACTGGATAATTTTGTAAAGCATATCTAACTAAAATGCTGCTGCACTGATTTAGTTTATAAAATTTTGCATACTATCAACTTCTGTAAACAAATGCATGATCCAAATGTGAAGTGGTACAACTGTCCAGCTTGTGTGTAGTTTCTACAAGCTGGACTTCATTTCTGTGTCTTGCGCCACTCTGTCCAATCCTCTTGCCTCAAACTCATTTCCACTGCTTGTTATTATAGAGGAGTTCGAATGAATTCACACAAACACTGGTTCAATGGTGTGAATCCCTTCAAGACAATCTTCTGAAGTCACTGTTTTCATCTATGTCTGTTGGTCCATATATAAAATCTCTGGGTAGTGTTTCTGGAGGTATCATATTAAATTGATCATCATAGGAATGCAAAGTCCAAAGCTTCTCCAGTTCGTAGACTTCCCTGGTTTCAGATAGCATGAAATGTACTACTATGTTACCTTGGGAGGGAAGAAACAAAATCATTTTACAGTTACATCAAAAACATGCCCACCTAAAATCAGGTTTATATTTTCCTCAATGGATAAAAATATAGTTTGGATCCAGTCATGTTTTCCAGAATTTATAAATGTTGTTCTCTGAAATTCAAGTCTAAAACTGAAGTTGGTATCGTTAGTATTTTATATGTTTTAATACACTGTCCAAATTTGGACAGTCCCAGTGAACTACCTGGGAAGAACAAATAGATAAGAGGGATTAACTCTGGGGGATTCACTTGTCTGACTAAGTATCACATGGTGTTGATAACATTTTATGCACAAAATTTGGAGTGAAACCAAATAGGTAATTCATTTTGTTTTATAAACTGCAACTGATCATACGGAATCCCTTCAGCACAGAATTGTTGCAGTTACTGCCAGGTACTAAATATGCTTTGATCCTTTAGCAGTCATGGATCACTTTCCATTCCTTACAGGAAGATAAAAGTACTGCTTCTTGTCTAGACAAAAGCACTGTTCTACAAATTCTGCTCTATTTAGATATCAGCATCCAAATTAAATACATTGAATACTTGCAGCATTTATTTTTAATCGATACAGATCATGCAGTACCTGTGGAAAGAAACTCTCTCTGACCAGACTAACACTGCAATTTTGCTTGCTGCCTGAACAATGAGGGCAACAGTGGCTTCCAGAAACCATACTGCCACGTATTTCCAGTCACCCCCTAGCTCACAGCATGTTGGATCAACCTTTTGCTGGAACTAAAGAGCTGAAACATTACAGGTCACACCCTTAGAGTGAATTAGAATTTTTTTTAATCAGACTTCCAACATCTGCAGTACTTATGCCCATGTTAAAACGTTTACAGATTTTATGGAACTCACCAAAATCTATGCACTTCCAATCATCTGTATCTTTCCCTTCAATGTGGACGTGAATGTTCTGCTGTCTCTTTAAGTGTTTATACTGCAGGATAAAACATTACTGAACTTTAACCAGTACTGTAAATTTCACAGGCTTTAGCATAGCCAAGGTGATTAGATTTTTTAAAAACAAGTTTTTGCTAAATTCTGTCAAGCAGTTTGGGCAAACTTGTACATGAGAAAAAAATGCTGACCTAAACTGACCACTTCAAAACAATCAGGCTATGTGAATGTGTCGGAATATTTCTTGCATTTTAATTTTTTTATTTGTGCCCTTTGCCTCCCCTCAGAATTAAGGGAATTAATGGCCAAGTAGTATTATTGCTAGAATATTAATCCAAAAAAAACCCCAAGTAGTTGGTAGAATTTAAATTCAAGAAATATCTAGAATTAGAGTTTGACTGTGAAATCACCGTCAATTGCTTTTTTAAAAAAAAACTCATCCTGTTTCCTGATAGGCTTTCCAGGAAGGAAATCTGCCATCCTTGCCTCTCCTGATGTGACTCCACATCAATAGCCCTATGACCTGGCCTAGTAAAGCACTGCAGTAGCAATTGTTCCAAAAAAATGAAACCAGACAGCCTGCCTGTCATTGATCTTGAAAATTTACAATGGCCAAGTAGCATTGAGCCCTGCAGTAGCAGTCCTCACTAATAGGTGGGGGCTAGTGTCAAAATTGGGACAGCTGTCTCACAGGCTGGTCAAGAATCAGCCTTGCATTGTAGAGTCACAATCAAATCATATACCTTACAGATAGGGTGTCAGGCATTGACATCACCGTACCTGGATACATCTTATCCTGCTGGCAAGATGGCCCAGAGGAGGTGGTAGCATTAATGGAAGTGATGTGGGAGACAACTGACTGAACCCATGAATTGCCCTAGGAATTATGACTCTATGCTGAAGAACACTTGGAGGAAGCACTGAAGGTGTCAAGAGTGTAAAAGATACTTTAGCAGGGGGATTTCGGTGTCAACTGCCAAAGCGTGAGTCAGTAGTAGCACCACATTCTCAGTCAGGTCATTAGAAGGACACTTAGATTAGACTCTTGTCTGCAGCAGGTGGTGAATGAAAAACCTACTTGACCTCATCCTCAGTGCTCTGCTGCAATTGCAGGTGACCATACCAGTATTGACAGCAGCACAGTTCTTGTGGAGATGAAGTATATCACCACACCCATGTCACGTTGTGTGACACAATCACTATGATAAATGGAATAGGCTTCAAATAGATTCAACAACTAAAGACCAGGCCATTGGAGCATTAGCTGCAGAACTGCACTCGCAAGACAATCTGCAACTTCACTGCCTGGCATATCGTCAAGCCAGGCTTACCTAAAAGGTGTCTAAGTGAAGCTACAAAATATAACTGCTTGTACACTAAACATTGTGTGATGGATCTAAGCAATTCTACAGTCAGATCAAAGCTCTGAAGTGCTACCACATCAAGTTACGAATAGCAGCAGACAATGAAACAACTCACTGGAGGTCAGCGAGTTTTGAGAAGATTTGTAGCTCAGGTTGAAGTTCTGGATGTGAGTTTGCTCGCTGAGCTGGAAGGTTAGTTTTCAGACGTTTCGTCACCATTCTAGGTAACATCATCAGTGAGCCTCCGGAAAAGTGCTGGTGTTATGTCCCGCTTTCTATTTATCTGATTAGGTTTCCTTGGGTTGGTGATGTCATTTCCTGTTCTTTTTCTCAGGGGATGGTAGATTGGCTTGGAGCCAATGTGTTTGTTGATGGAATTCCGGTTGGAATGCTATGCTTCTAGGAATTCTCATGCATGTCTCTGTTTGGCTTGTCCTAGGATGGATGTGTTGTCCCAATCAAAGTGGTGTCCTTCCTTATCTGTATGTAAGGATACGAGTGATAGTGGGTCATGTCGTTTTGTGGCTAGTTGATGTTCATGTATCCTGGTGGCTAGCTTCCTGCCAGTTTGTCCAATGTAGTGTTTGTCACAGTTCTTGCAAGATATTTTGTAGATGACGTTCGTTTTATTTGTTGTCTGTATAGGGTCTTTTCAGTTCATTAGCTGCTGTTTTAGTGTGTTGGTGGGTTTGTGGGCTACCCTGATGCCAAGGGGTCCGAGTAGTCTGGCAGTCATTTCGGAAATGTCTTTGATGTAGGGGAGAGTGGTTATGTTTTCTGAGCCCGTTTTGGCTGTTTGTTGCTGAGAAGTCGGCGGACTGTGTTCATAGGGTACCCATTCTTTTTGAATACGCTGTATAGGTGATTTTCCTCTGCTCTGTGTAGTTCCTCTGTGCTGCAGTGTGTGGTGGCTCGTTGGAATAATGTTCTAATGCAGCTTCGTTTGTGGGTGTTGGGATGGTTGCTCCTGTAGTTCAGTATTTGGTCCGTATGTGTTGTTTTCCTGTAGACGCTGGTTTGAAGTTCCCCATTGGCTGTTCGCTCTACTGTGACATCTAGGAATGGCAGTTTGTTGTTGTTTTCCTCCTCTTTTGTGAATGTTATGCCAGTAACGGTATTATTGATGGTCTTGAAGGTTTCCTCTAATTTGTTTTGTTTAGTGATGACAAAGGTGTCATCCACATAGCGCACCCAAAGTTTGGGTTGGATGATTGGCAGAGCTGTTTGTTCGAGTCTCTGCATTACTGCCTCTGCTAAGAACCCTGATATCAGAGATCCCATGGGTGTACCGTTGGTTTGTCTGTAGGTTTTGTTATTGAAAGTGGAGTGGGTGGTGAGGCATAGGTCCACTAGCTTGATGATGTTGTCCTTGCTGATGAGGTTGGTGGTGTCTGGTGTATGTGTCTTCTGTTCTTCTAATAGTGTCGTCAGTGTTTCTTTTGGCCAGGTTGATGTTGATGTAGCGGAGGCAGTAATGCAGAGACGCGAACAAACAGCTCTGCCAATCATCCAACCCAACTTTGGGTCCGCTACATGGATGACACCTTTGTCATCACTAAACAAAACAAAATAGAGGAAACATTCAAAGACCATCAATAACATTCACAAAAGAGGAGGAAAACAACAACAAACTGCCATTCCTAGATGTCACAGTAGAGCGAACAGCCAATGGGGAACTTCAAACCAGCATCTACAGGAAAACAACACACACGGACCAAATACTGAACTACAGGAGCAGCCATCCCAACACCCACAAACGAAGCTGCATTAGAACATTATTCCAACGAGCCACCACACACTGCAGCACAGAGGAACTACACAGAGCAGAGGAAAATCACCTATACAGCGTATTCAAAAAGAATGGGTACCCTATGAACACAGTCCGCCGACTTCTCAGCAACAAACAGCCAAAATGGGCTCAGAAAACATAACCACTCTCCCCTACATCAAAGACATTTCCGAAATGACTGCCAGACTACTCGGACCCCTTGGCATCAGGGTAGCCCACAAACCCACCAACACACTAAAACAGCAGCTAATGAACTGAAAAGACCCTATACAGACAACAAATAAAACGAACGTCATCTACAAAATATCTTGCAAGAACTGTGACAAACACTACATTGGACAAACAGGCAGAAAGCTAGCCACCAGGATACATGAACATCAACTAGCCACAAAACGACATGACCCACTATCACTCGTATCCTTACATACAGATAAGGAAGGACACCACTTTGATTGGGACAACACATCCATCCTAGGACAAGCCAAACAGAGACATGCACGAGAATTCCTAGAAGCATGGCATTCCAACCGGAACTCCATTAACAACCACATTGATTTGGAGCCAATCTACCATCCCCTGAGAAAAAGAACAGGAAATGACATCACCACCCCAAGGAAACCTAACCAGATAAATAGAAAGCGGGACATAACACCAGCGCTTCATCGGAGGCTCACTGATGATGTTACCTAGAATGGTAACGAAACGTCTGAAAACTAACCTTCCAGCTCAGCGAGCAAACTCACATCACTGGAGGTTCCACAAATATCCATATCTGCAAATAACAGGAGAGCCCAGCATTTTGGTGCTAAAGGTAAGGTTGAAGCATTCACAACAATATTTGGCCAGAAGAGTGTAGTGAATGATCTGTGTCTGCCTCCTCCAGAGGACCCATCATTACAGGTGCCTGTCTTAAGTCAATTTGAATGATTCCACAAAATAAAAATAGTTGAAGGCATTAGATATTGGAAAGGCTGTGAGACCTGACAACATTCTGGTAATAGTACTGAAGACTTGTGTTCCAGAATTTGCCACAACCTTGGCCGAGCTGTTCCAGTAGAGCTACAACACTAGCATTTATTGGGCATTTACTAAGGGCAACTATTTCCCAACCTTGGGCTGATTTTTCCCAAGTGCACATAATTTGTTATTCACCAACCTAAGTCTCACTTAGGTACAGTCTCCTGACTTTGGCTTCATATTCTAAAGCCTGGGGGTTCTTGTTTCAATGTCTGCATAATACTAGAATATTGGGTATATGCCCATTCTAAGTTTTATAAACTTAGATGCAAGTATTTCACAAGTTATTCCTGGAAAATACTAGCTCTTGGAATTTAATAAGGAGCCTGTACAAACTTTGTTGAAAGACATTCCTTTAGTGTATTATTCTTTTGTTGCAGTCCAGCTGCAGAAAACTGTTTTTTATAATGGATCTATTTACAGTTCTTGATTATTTCATTGTTCAATTATTTTGCAATTTGAAGCTACCTATTTCAGTTCCCTGTTACAAACCAGCAATTTGGTTGAGGTGAAGAAAGAACAAAAAGCTAAAGCCGATCCAGAGATATGTCTAAAGCTGCTTCAAAAATAACAACTTTGCAAGTTTCCTCAATTTAGCCGAAAGTAAACAAGCAATCTTCCTGCTCTTTTTTTTTTTAAAATTTGAACATTCAAATTATCCAAAAGTTTACCTCAGTGGCCTCTTCCTTCAAATGTGCCTGTTCATTAAACCAAGTTGGGAGAAAATGGGATTTAAATCGATACAATCAAATTTATTCAGAACAATTTTACTTTTCACTAGCTGCTGGGTCCTGAGGAATATTTTATTTCAAAGAACTTAGTGTCATAAAGCATTAATCCTCTCTTCTGCATTCAACTATTGCAAAGTTCTATAATCTTGTCCCAAGCTGTCATAAGTTTGATTATATAGGTTTTTCCATTTTTAATATTTTTACAACTTTACTAAACAGTCAACCAACACAGGCTCAGGAGCTTTGTTTTTCTGATTTCCATAACTTAGTAACGTGAGCAAGATAAAACTCAATTATACAGCACTGCATCTCTAAACTACATTTTAATTTACAGTTAAAATCACAATAGTAAAGTGATGTTTGAAAGATCATATGTATATTATTATTCTGACATACACTTTACAGTTTTGATCATTCATATTTATTCTATACCTGGCATTCCAATGAGACACCTTGTTATACAACAGTACATTAATGTTTATGATGCATTTTCTGCAAATGAAGTGTCATCTGCAACATCAAAGCTTTTTAAAAGCCAAATCTAAGTTAATGGCCATGAAGAAATTGGTTCAGTTTTACCTTTTGTAGGTCCAGTGCAATAAGTTGATTCTTGCAGAAAGTGAGCTTTCATTGATTTATCTTGCAAATCAAAATAAGTTTATGATGTGGGTATGAGATGTTAGATACTAATAAACCAAATAGCAACAATTCACACTATCACTTACTGCTTTAATTGCATACTGTGCCATAGCTTGTAGATGTCTTGTAGAAGTTCCACTCACAATGATAAAATAATCAGTGTACTTTAGCTCCTTGGGCAGTTTAATGACACAAAGGTCCTTTGCATTCTCTTGACGTAACAAAGCTACCAAAACATCGATGTTAAAAACTGGCTGATGAATAAAGCCTAATAGAAAGAAAGCACAGTGCGTGAGTTTAGGTTCACTTTCCTGGAAATAGTAATTAAAAACAGCTTGGTCTGCTTTGCTTTCACAACTTTCTTTGTTTTTGAGCAAGTAAACTGAACTACAATTGAAAGCTGCATTTAAGGCCCACACTATCAAACACCCCAGGGCTAGGTCACACTGAAAAGTCAGAGTAGCATCCCCTTGACCAGACAAGACCAAAAGGAGGCATGATTCTGTCCTGAAATGGTAATATTCGGCTCAGGTTTCATTCCTTGCAACGTGTTTCAACTCCGTACAGAGCACCAAGCCAAATGGGACATTGGTTGGTGCTGTGATACATCACTATGTAAGCATCTCTGTCAAGGTGGATCCCTCTTGGTACATAGCCATGCTGTCAACGCTGCTGTGTGATATTGTATTATGATCCTCTTTACTAGCTCACTGAGGTGCAATGTGGTTACTATGCTGCATCTCCATTCACAAAAGTCTAGACCTGAAACATCAGTTTTCCTGCTCCTCTGCTGCTTGGCCTGCTGTGTTCATCTAGCTCTGCACCTTGTTATCTCAGATTCTCCAGCATCTGCAGTTCCTACTATTTTTGTAGTACATTATACTCTTAAAATATAAACTAAACATCCCTTTCAATCCATTACTGTTTCTTTACACCTTTCAATTCTTATCAACCCCATGCTACATGCAACCTTTAGATCTGTTTCTGTATCAAAGGCTACCCCTGAATAAGTGTTAATAGTGTAACCTACCCAGAACAGTGCCAACTGCTGTCATGTTTCCATAACTCACTCAAAACTATGCAAAGCTCATAATATTAATTAGTCCTTAGGAACCATCTCTTGGAACCTGAATAGGTTGCAGGACATCAAACAGTTTCCTCCATTAGCATGTCCCTACAGCCTGTGGCTGTCTCTCTTTGAAGTTTCTCTTTGAAACTTCCTTATACACTCCCTATTTCTAACTTATGTTAGTACAAGAGGGCAGTCCTAAATAAAAGTATTTATACTTTTTAAATACACATTAAAATAGGGCCACGATCCCCTTTAAGACTTTTACTATCAAAACTGCTTCCATGAAATTGTGTGAATGGATGTGTAAGAACTGTCAAGACTGACAATAGTAAATAAAATCCCACAACCCAGCTGCCAGAGATCAGTTTAATAACCTCTATACTTTTATTTAGTACATGTATAATTATTTAGTTATAAAAGTATTTAATTATTCTCACTTATTTAGATCATATAGGTTTAGTATTTTTACTAACTCTAAAGACAAAGGGGCTACCCACCTCTTAATTATGCAAACTCAGACTGGACAGCATTTAGCAAGTGCTTAAACTATTTCCTGCTTCTCCAATGACAGATGTCAGACCAACTTGTATACAACAGATACATTAAAATTTTAGCACAATGGTGTTACATAATTGTATGAAAAAACTGTATAAAAAGAGGCTACTGTAAAACAACTTTGGATTCCATTGCCACCTTGAACTATGCTACTGTGGATGTTCAATAAAGAGGCTATTTTTGCCATTCACCAATCTTAGTCATTAGTGTACATGATTCCACAGCCACTGAATCCCTGTGCTATTGAAGTGGCATGAGATACCAGTTTCAAGCAAACATTATTCCACAGGAAAAAATTATCAGCTAAAATCAGCAAGACTGCTGACTATGAAGATGGAGCAAAGGCAAACCATCTCCAATTCCAAGCTTGCAATGACAGACTGCTTTCTTCCACATGTAATTCATTGTCCATCTCAGACTTTGTTGCTTAAAATTCTAACATGCTCACTGTTACCAGATGTGATTCATTCAATGTCTCCTGTCTAATGTTCCCACTCCAGTCTCTGGGAAAGTCAACTCATCTAAAATACAAACTACTTTCATCGAGTCCTGTTCATCCTCATTGTCTTCCAAGCCCACAGCACGTTAAAAATTTCTCATCCTTGTGTTCTAATTCCTTCATGTCCTTACTGTCTGTAAATTCCTTGACTTATGATCCTCCTAGAACTCAACATAGAAAATTGGAACACAAGTCAGCCATTAGGCCCTTCAAGCCTGCTCGGTCTACCATTCAACTGAACATGGATTATCATCCAACTCAGTACCCTTTGATCCCTTTAGCTATACAGCACAAAAGCAGACCCTTCAGCTCATCATGTTTATGCTGACCAGTAAACACCAAATTACAACAATCTCACTTACTTGCAATTGGTCCATTGCCACTATGCTCTGGCATTTTAAATACTCATCCAGATGCTATTTAAATGTTGAGAGAATACCTCCCTCCATCGCCCTCTCAGGCAGCGTCTTCCATACTTCTACTACCCTCTGGGTGAAAAAAAATGTTTCCTCTGATCCCCTCCAAACTACTTACTCCTCATCTTAAACTTGTGCCCTGTGGTCTTAGACAGGTTTGCCATGAGGAAAAGATTCTCACCACCTACCCTATGCCTCTCAATTTTGTACACCTCAATCAGATTCCCACTAGTCCCCAACCGCCTCTGCTCCTCCTCCTCCTCCTCCTCTCCCAGCCTATCCAAGCTAAATCCATACATAACTCCTTGAAAAACATAGATAACAAAGCGTGGAGCTGGATGAACACAGCAGGCCAAGCAGCATCTTAGGAGCACAAATGCTGACATTTTGGGGCTAGACCCTTTGTCAGAAAAAATTCAGTGAAGAAATTCCTGCTCATCTCAGTCCTAAGTGGCGTACAGTATCTTTATAGACTGTGAGCCCTGGTTCTGGGCCCCCCTGTTACCCATACACTCTATCTAGTCCTGTCAGAACTTCTTTCATCTGTGGGCACTTGCCCATTCCACTCCCTTTGCCCTACCACTTAAGAGTTGCAGCCACTAGGATGTTGAACTCTGGAAATCACACTCTCAGCCTCTCCATCTTTATGATGCTTCTTAAATCATACCCTTTTGACACAACTTTTCAATCACCTTTTCTAATGTGTTCTTTGATAGCACCGATTTGATTTTTGGCTAATTAAGCTTGTACGATGCTTTACTGAATTGAAGATATTTACACAAGTTGCTATCCTCTTGTCAATTTTCTCACTATGCTTCCCTTTTTGTCTCACGCTTATATCCCTCATTCCCTTTAACCAACTGTTTTATGCTTGAGCATTTTCATAGTCAAAACCATTTGCCAATTATTTCAATTTTCTTCATTTCCCTCTTGTGGTTTCTTTACAAACTATCCTTTTGTAAACAAACATTTTATTTTACACATAAAACTGTTCATGTTAACTCCAAAAAAAACTGTACATGTTGCAATATACCAAAAGGACAAAACAATTTCAATGATAATTCAAATTTAAGTCATACAAGAAGCTCTGCGGTATTACGTGTTATAGCAGTATCGAACTGTTTTGAACCTAAAAGATTTATTTTGTATTTTCCAGTTAGCTGGTTCTATCACAGGCAACTAATGAGCTTACCTTTTAGGATTTTTTTAAAACAAGGAACTCGGATACATTGAACATTCACAATTTAACAGCATCTATTAAAACAAACATTACGGCACCCTTTCACATCTGACTCTCAAATCTGAATTTAAACAGTTTGAAAGATTTAGAGGAAAGATTTAAAAAGGAACCTAAGAAGCAACTTTTTCATACAGAGGATGGGCGTGTATAACCTAAATGCCAATGGAAATAAGAGGAAATTACTGTCCGTACTGTAACCTGCACTGAAAGCAAAAATTTGGGGGATCACTCTTACAGACTCAAAACGTTAGCTTGCTGTCTCTCCACGAATGCTGCCTAACTGGCTGTGATTTCCAGCATTTTTTTGTTTCCTACCAGAGGAAATGGTGGAGGCAGGTACAATTACAACATTTAAGAGGCATCTGGATGGGTATATGAATAGGAAGGTTTCGGAGGGATACAGGCCAAATGGTGGCAAATGGCACTGGATCGATTTAGGAAATCTGGTCGGCATGAAGGAGTTGGATCGAAGCGTCGGTCCGTTTCCGCGCTGTGCACCGCTACGACAGTTTGAGCTTAGCGTGCGCACCCGCCTAAGAACGATCTAGTAAGCGATCGAACAACTAGCAGCCGTCCGTGTGCTCGCCTGTACTCTCGATACAAGCTCCTGTAACCGTGTTATAATACTCGTTAATAATGACGATATGCTTGGTAACTATGCAGTTTTGTTTTACCGGGCTCCACAGTCGCGCCGCTCTGCCAGAGCCGGCTGGTGCTGCAGCTTCTCCGAGCGTCTCGCGCCAACTGAGCCCGGGGATCTGGGTGAAGCAGCGCGCGCTGTCCCAGCTGTCGAGCTGCCTGCAGCCCACCCCGTGCAACACAACGACCAAATGCAGCCAGACTCGGGATGATCATCGTCAGCATCACCCAGCAACCTCTCACATAATCTTTAACGCCAATATTAGACCCAACGCTGCAGCCCCGCAGGAAATGTATCGCAGCTGACAGGAAACACCCGAACGTGCCTGCCGGAAATTCAATCCGACTGGTAAACATCGGGAGCAACGGTGGTTCCGACGCGAATTGTTAATTGTTGATTAAAATGACTGCCACCATTGCCATCAGAGATTTGCAAGTGCAAAATGTGGAGTAAGTTGTAAAACCCAAATGACGGGAGTTTATTTAAGAACAACGTACATAAAGCACGCATTTTCAAGAAAATTTACGGAAATTAGGTACCATTAGCGGGTTTCATATTGTATTAACCCATTCCGAAACAGAAACTCATGTTGGCAGTGGTGAGCCGGAATCTTCTGGAACACAACTGAGCGTTACGAAAGCAATTAAAAGTTAACCACATTGTCGTTAATCTGGAATCATCCATCCCTGGCTGGTGATTATGGCAAAAAGTTCTATTAACATATGTGAAAATCATATCATACCCTTTTGATTTTAATTATTTTGTCAGTGTCAAATTTGTCATTGTTCGTTTGGTTGTACATACTAACCACGTGGATCGACCCGTGGGAGCTTTCCTATTTAGAAATGTAATGTGCCTCAATACAAGGACTGTTTGTTTGAATAATTACATTTGTAAGGATAGTGTGCAAGTGTGATTTGCTGCAGTTCTGCACATTGATAGCTATTGTAAATAGATTTTTAATTTAGAATGTATCACCGCAGTGGTGTCAGACAAATCCAATGTAGGAAACAGCAAAGAGGATTTAAAACTGTAATCTGCTGCTTTGCAATACTGGGTGAGTCAGAAAGGCTGTGTTATTTCCAGTCCCTGGTGCTGTAAATGAAAGGCCACTATGATGCCACCCAAAGGTTGCAGGAACAGCAACTCATATTCCACTTGGGAACCCTGCAGCCCAATGGTATCAATGTGGACTTCACCAGCTTCAAAATCTCCCCTTCCCCCACCGCATCTCAAAACCAGCCCAGCTTGTCCCCGCCAACATAATCTGTTCTTCCTCCCACCTCAAGCCGCACCTCCATTTCCTACCTACTAACCTCATCCCGCCACCTTGACCTGTCCATCTTCCCTGGACTGACCTATCCCCTCCCTACCTCCCCACCTATACTCTCCTCTCCACCTATCTTCTTTTCCCTCCATCTTCGGTCCGCCTCCCCCTCTCTCCCTATTTATTCCAGAACCCTCACCCCATCCCCCTCTCTGATGAAGGGTCTAGGCCCGAAATGTCAGCTTTTGTGCTCCTGAGATGCTGCTTGGCCTGCTGTGTTCATCCAGCTTCACACTTGGTTATTATGAGGAAGAATTGGAATTTCTTTTGGTCTCAATGGCAAAATTATGAACTAACTATAGAATTAGACAAGAAATCCAAATACGTAAGAGTAGTAAATCTGTAATGAATGCTGGCAAAAGAATGCTACAAAATGTATTATACGCTAGAGCTATCTGAGAAGCAGAAAAGTCAGACTGGAAAATTTTCAAAGGTCTTGAAGTCAAATTTTTGAACCCTGTGGTCAAGTAAATTATCAAGTGTACATGTTTGATATCAAAACTCGGAGATAGGGAGCATTAGCATGTGTTAGAACTGACACATCTATCTGGTATCTATAAACTTGGACATCTGAAAGATGATTGTGATTTGCACCAGGTTTAATCAGTTACAGAAAAATAACTATATTGTAACACAGTTAGCTTTAACAAGAACAGAAAAAGGAAAGAGTTTCTAATCTACAACAATGAACTTAAACTATGCCCCTTCAAATCCCCAAATGCACATGCACTGAATCATAAACCAAGACAAATGGTTTAGCACTTATAATGTGGATAGAGAAACAATATATCAAGGTTTTATAAAATTCCAAAGATCAAAAGTCCAGACCACGAGGTGGAAAATTATTTAGAGTCATTGAGATATACAGCACAGAAACAGACCCTTCAGTCCAACTTGTCTATGCCGACCAGATATCCTAAATAAATTCAGTCCCATTTTCCAGCATCTGGCCCATATCCCTCTAAATCCTGCCTATTCATATACCCATCCAGATGCCTTTTACATGTTATAATTGCGCCAGCCTCCACCACTTCTTCTGGCAGCTCATTCCATACATGCTCCACCCTCTGTGTAGAAGAAGTTGTCCCTTAAGTCCCTTTTAAATCTTTCCCCTCAGCTTAATCCTGCACCCTTTTGAACTCCCCCACCTTGGAGAAAAGTCCTTGTCTGTTTACCCTATCCATGCCCCTCATGATTTTATAATCTCTATAATGTCATCCCTCAGCCTCTGACACTCCAGGGAAAATAGCCTGAGTCTATTCAGTCTCTCCCTGTAACTCAAACCCTCTAAACCTTGTAAACCTTTTCTGAACCCTTTCAAGTTTCACAACATCCTTCCTATAGCAGGGAGACCGCAATTGCATGCAGGTTGCAATCATGGCCTGACCAAAGTCCTATACAGCTGCAACGTGACCTCCCAACCCTTATACTTAATGCATTGACCAATGAAAGCAAACATACCAAACACTTTCTTCACTATCCTATTTACCTGCGGTTCCACTTTCAAGGAACTATGAACCTGCACTCCAAGGTCTCATTGTTTAACAGCGCTCCTCAGGACCTTAACATTAAGTGTATAAGTTCTCCCCTGATATGTCTTTCAAAAATGCAGCACCTCATATTTATCCAGCTTAAACTCCGTCTGCCACTCCTCAGCCCATCGGACCGTCTGATCAAGATCCCAATGTAGTCTGAGGTAATCTTCTTCCCTGTCCACTACTTCTCCAATTTTGGTGTCATCTGCAAAGTTACTAACCATACCTCCTATGTTCACATCCAAATAATTTACATAAATGACAAAAAGCAGTGGGCCCAGCACCAATCCTTGTGGCACACTACTGGTCACAGGCCTCTAGCCTGAAAAGCAACCCTCCGTCACCACCACCTTCAGGTCAGTTCTGTATCCAAATAGCTAGTTCTCCCTCTGTTCCATGTGATTTAGCAATTCCATCTTGCTGGTGTTTGTGGGCTGGTGACCATTCTTCAATTCAGTGGTTGATCTAGGTCTTTCTTTGTTTTAGAATTTTTTCTTTTAAGTTTACTCGATATTTTTCCCACATTAGAGATAGAGACAAATAGGTGCTTTCTAGATATTTGTTTGTCCTGGCACTTGTAGCTTTTAACACTGCAGCTCAACCACTAAGAGATCTGTTGGCAGGCAGAATCTCTTTAACTGATAAGATTCTCAGGGCCACTCAATCTCAAATTCTTCTCACTGCTTCAAAAATCAACACTGTATCACACAACTTAAAATTGTGTAACACTTGATTTTTAACAATCAAAGTACAACACAGGAGTTGCAAAACTTTCCTGGTATTTCAATTGGAGCAGTCCAAATTCTATTCCAGTTTATAGTTCCAGATAAGAAAATAATATGGTCTCTTACAAGCTTTCACCCTTAAAAAAGCACTTTTTTAAAACATGCAATTACCAGGTGACCACAACACATAAACAATACAACACAAGATAATGGGAACTGCAGATGCTGGAGATTCCAAGATAATAAAATGTGAGGCTGGATGAACACAGCAGGCCAAGCAGCATCTCAGGAGCACAAAAGCTGACGTTTCGGGCCTAGACCCTTCATCAGAGAGGGGGATGGGGGGAGGGAACTGGAATAAATAGGGAGAGAGGGGGAGGCGGACCGAAGATGGAGAGTAAAGAAGATAGGTGGAGAGAGTGTAGGTGGGGAGGTAGGGAGGGGATAGGTCAGTCCAGGGAAGACGGACAGGTCAAGGAGGTGGGATGAGGTTAGTAGGTAGCGGGGGGTGCGGCTTGGGGTGGGAGGAAGGGATGGGTGAGAGGAAGAACCGGTTAGGGAGGCAGAGACAGGTTGGACTGGTTTTGGGATGCAGTGGGTGGGGGGGAAGAGCTGGGCTGGTTGTGTGGTGCAGTGGGGGGAGGGGACGAACTGGGCTGGTTGAGGGATGCAGTAGGGGAAGGGGAGATTTTGAAACTGGTGAAGTCCACATTGATACCATATGGCTGCAGGGTTCCCAGGCGAAATATGAGTTGCTGTTCCTGCAGCCTTCGGGTGGCATCATTGTGGCAGTGCAGGAGGCCCATGATGGACATGTCATCAAGAGAATGGGAGGGGGAGTGGAAATGGTTTGCGACTGGGAGGTGCAGTTGTTTTTTGCGAACTGAGCGGAGGTGTTCTGCAAAGCAGTCCCCAAGCCTCCGCTTGGTTTCCCCAATGTAGAGGAAGCTGCACCGGGTACAGTGGATGCAGTATACCACATTGGCAGATGTGCAGGTGAACCTCTGCTTGATGTGGAATGTCATCTTGGGGCCTGGGATGGGGGTGAGGGAGGAGGGGTGGGGACAAGTGTAGCATTTCCTGCGGTTGCAGGGGAAGGTGCCGGGTGTGGTGGGGTTGGAGGGCAGTGTGGAGCGAACAAGGGAGTCACGGAGAGAGTGGTCTCTCCGGAAAGCAGACAGGGGAGGGGATGGAAGAATGTCTTGGGTGGTGGGGTCGGATTGTAAATGGCGGAAGTGTCGGAGGATAATGCGTTGTATCCGGAGGTTGGTAGGGTGGTGTGTGAGAACGAGGGGGATCCTCTTGGGGCGGTTGTGGCGGGGGCGGGGTGTGAGGGATGTGTCGCGGGAAATGCGGGAGACGCGGTCAAGGGCGTTCTCGATCACCGTGGGGGGAAAGTTGCGGTCCTTAAAGAACTTGG
Source organism: Stegostoma tigrinum (assembly GCF_030684315.1). Lineage (NCBI taxonomy): Eukaryota > Metazoa > Chordata > Chondrichthyes > Orectolobiformes > Stegostomatidae > Stegostoma > Stegostoma tigrinum. The sequence continues at coordinate 76,238,802 of NC_081355.1, read as the reverse complement.
ACATCTGGGATGTGCGGGAGTGGAATGTCTTGTCGTGGGAGCAGATGCGGCGGACGCGGAGGAATTGGGAATAGGGGATGGAATTTTTGCAGGAGGGTGGGTGGGAGGAGGTGTATTCTAGGTAGCTGTGGGAGTCGGTGGGCTTGAAATGGACATCAGTTACAAGCTGGTTGCCTGAGATGGAGACTGAGAGGTCCAGGAAGGTGAGGGATGTGCTGGAGATGGCCCAGGTGAACTGAAGGTTGGGGTGGAAGGTGTTGGTGAAGTGGATGAACTGTTCGAGCTCCTCTGGGGAGCAAGAGGCGGTGCCGATACAGTCATCAATGTACCGGAGGAAGAGGTGGGGTTTGGGGCCTGTGTAGGTGCGGAAGAGGGACTGTTCCACATAACCTACAAAGAGGCAGGCATAGCTGGGGCCCATGCGGGTGCCCATGGCCACCCCCTTAGTCTGTAGGAAGTGGGAGGAGTCAAAAGAGAAGTTGTTGAGTGTGAGGACGAGTTCAGCTAGGCGGATGAGAGTGTCGGTGGAGGGGGACTGGTCGGGCCTGCGGGACAGGAAGAAGCGGAGGGCCTTGAGGCCATCTCCATGCGGAATGCAGGTGTACAGGGACTGGACGTCCATGGTGAATATGAGGTGTTGGGGGCCAGGGAATTGGAAGTCCTGGAGGAGGTGGAGGGCGTGGGTGGTGTCACGGACGTAGGTGGGGAGTTCCTGGACCAAAGGGGAGAAAATGGAGTCCAGATAGGTGGAGATGAGTTCGGTGGGGCAGGAGCAGGCTGAGACGATGGGTCGACCAGGGCAGGCAGGTTTGTGGATTTTGGGAAGGAGATAGAAACGGGCCGTGCGGGGTTGGGGAACAATGAGGTTGGAGGCTGTGGGTGGGAGGTCCCCTGAGGTGATGAGGTCGTGAATGGTGTTGGAGATGATGGTTTGGTGCTCGGGTGTGGGGTCATGATCGAGGAGGCGGTAGGAGGTGGTGTCGGAGAGTTGGCGTCTGGCCTCGGCGATGTAGATGTCGGTGCGCCATACTACCACTGCGCCACCCTTGTCTGCGGGTTTGATGGTGAGGTTGGGGTTGGAGCGGAGGGCTGCCCGTTCTGCGGGGGAGAGGTTGGAGTGGGTGAGAGGGGTGGAGAGGTTGAGGCGGTTGATGTCTCGACGGCAGTTGGAGATGAAGAGGTCGAGGGAGGGTAGGAGGCCTGGGGGTGGTGTCCAGGAGGAGGACTTGTGTTGGAAGCGGGTGAAGGGGTCAGTGGAAGGAGGGTTGGGTTCCCGGTTGAAGAAGTAGGCATGGAGGCGAAGACGGCGGAAAAACTGCTCTATGTCCGACCGTGACTGGTATTCGTTGATGTGTGGTTGTAGGAGGACAAAGGTGAGCCCCTTGCTAAGGACTGACCGTTCGTCCTCAGTCAGTGGGAGGTCTGGGGGGATGGTGAAGATGCGGCAGGGCTCAGTGTGGCCGTCTCTTCTGGGGTTGCAGGCTGTGGAGGTTGTGGGCGGAGCGATGAGGTCGTCGGCCGTGGGCGGGGTTCCGTCGGCCGTGGGCGGGGTTCTGTCGGCCGTGGGCGGGGTTCCGTCGGCTTCGGCCGTGGGCGGGGTTCCGTCGGCGGAGACCGTGGGCGGGGTAATACAACACGCAAAGGTATATTTATTTGCCGTCTCTCATTCCTTATACTGGAGTTATTGTCATGTACCTCACAACTACTTAAACTATTTCAGTACAATCAGTTTCTGGATGTGGCATCGGCTTTTTTTTCCATTCTTAAAATGTAGGCATGGCTGGCTGGGCCAGCACTTATTGTCCATCTCAAGTTGCTGTTGGTGAGCTACTTTCTTGAACAGCTGCAGAACAAAGAACAAAGAAGAATACAGCACTGCAGCAGGCCAAGCAGTCCTCCAAGTCTGTGTAGCACATTTTGCCCTTGCATACTAAAACGGTCTTGATGTGCAGGATTTCTACCCCACTATTACCTTCCTATTCATCAATACATCCAGGTGTTTCTTGAATGTTGCTACTTGTGGCTGCTTCCACCACCTCTTCTGGCAACTCACCACCCTTTGTGTGAAAATCTTGCCTCACACATCTCTTTTAAACTTGCCCCCTTGCACCTTGAACCTGTGGCCCCTAGTAATCAACCCGCCCACCCTGGGAAAAAGACTCATACTTCCCACTCTATCCATGCCGTTTACAATCTTATAAACTTATATTAGGTTGCACCTCAGCCTCCTTCCAGTGAAAATAAATCAAATCTAGCCAATCTTTCTTCATAGCTAAACTCCCCCATACCAGGCAACATCCTGGTAAACCTCTTCTCTACCCTCTCCAAAGCATCCACATCCTTCTGGTAGGACGGTGACCAGAACTGTATACAATATTCCAAGTGTGGCCTAACTAAAGTTCTATAAAGCTGCAGCATAACTTGTCTATCCTTATACTCAATGCCCCTTCCAATGAAGGCAAGCATACCATAAGCCTTTTATACTACCTTTTCTACCTCTGCTGCCACCTTCAGTGTTCTGTGGGACCTGGACATCCAGATCTCTCTACATATCAATACTCCGAAGGCTTCTGCCATTCACTGTATAATTTCCACCAGTACTTGACCTTCTAAAATGCATCACCTCACATTTGTCCAGATTAACCTCCATCTGCCATTTTTCTGCCCATGCCTCCAACTGAACTACATCCTGTTGTATCCGCTGACAATCCTTCTCTATATCCACAACACCCCCAGTGTTTGCATTGTTCACAAATTTACTAATTAGACCAGCTACATTTTTACTCCAAATCATTTATGTAGATCACAAACAGCAGGCGTTCCAGTGGAATACCACTTGTCACAACCCTCCTTTCTGAAAGGCAACTTTCCACTGCTATCCTCTGTCTTCTATGACTAAGCCAGTTCTGTATTTGTTTTGCAAGCTTACTCCCAGTACCATGTGACTTCACCTTTTGTACTGGTCTGCCATGAGGGATGTTGTCAAAAGCTTTACTAAAGTCCTTGTTTTGAACATCTACTGCTTTTCTCTCATCAATCATCTTCATCACCTCCTCAAAAACTTGATAAAGTTAGAGAGGCATCGCCTCTCCCACACAAACCAAGCTGTTCATTGCTAATAAGCCCATTTGCTTCTAAATGAATGTAGATCTTGTCCCTGAGAATCTTTTCCAATAATTAACCTGCTATCAACATGATACTCACAGGCCTGTAATTTACAGGATTAATCCTGCTACCGTTCTTAAACAATGCGACAACATTGGCTATTCTCCAGTCCTCAGAGACCTCACCTGTGGCCAAAAAGGATACCAAGATGCTTGTCAATGTCCTTCCTTAATCTATGCTGAATCTAGTTGTCTCATCTAGCTTACTTACTAATACTACCAGTGAATTCCAGCTGCTTTGGCTAGGTTCAATCAGGTGATTCCAGCATATATTGAATCTTAATTGCCACCTGAGCTTGTTTTTCTGGGTTTAACTGAAAAGGATGTTATATTTTTGGTACTGATTCCTCTATGCCTACATCATGTGTGACTAACATTAGATAACCTGGTGTGTCATTGAATTCTTTAAGTTACTAGATTTTCCCATTGACCTACCTCTAAGTATGAAAATAGGTTGTCTAATTTCTCCCAGTATATCAGAATTAGCTGGTTGAATTGTAGATTTTCTTTGTGAGTTGCCTACCTCTGTTACTATTTCACTCTTACACCTCGTGTCATCCTACAATACACTTATCATCTGACAAACTCTTTCTTGTCTTCCTCCCCACAATGATGTTGCTTTAACATATTCACACGGCATAACCAGTTTTTCTTTCTGCAACCATGAGTATCTGCTTGATAAATCATTTTATTAATGCTGCTATTTACCATTGAATCTCACTTTCAGAGGTTCATCTTATAAAGGTAATAATAACACTATATTTCCTGCTTGAAACATTCATTTTCTATCATGTTTGCTCATTGTTACAGCTTTGCCAGTGAAATTGTTAAGTGCTGTTGTGCTAAATTGCACGATCCTGAGAGTCATTCTAGAAAGGTAGACGCATAATCCAACATCAAGGATTCATCCTTTTGCCTTACAATCTTCTCCTAAATCAATTTCAAGGGACCTTTTATCTCATGACAGTAGATAATTTGAATGGATGAAACCCTGCAGATTCATTAGGCAACTCTCTGAAAGCAAAAAGTAAGAAATCTAGTTCTTTGTCCCATGTGAATGTACCTTAATCATTGTTTTGAGAGCCCAAAGCTCCCTGTGTTTGCAGATGATAGGCAATTGACTTCAACCATTTTATAACCAGATTATTTTGTACGTCCTGAAAAAATTTAGGCATAAGCTCAGAACCTTGGTCTGATTGTATTTCAATCGTCAGTTCATCAAAGGTAAAAACTGGGTACATTTTTCCACTACATTTCAGCTGTAATTGTCATTGAAGAGATAGATTCTGGAAATCAATTTGTCATCTCATTACTGTGAGGATATACTGGTGTCCCACATGCGTTTTCAATAATGGTCCATAACGTACCAACACTCAGTGAATTATTCTTCAAAAACTGATATGGGTATTAAAGTTTCTGGATTGATTACATATTGAGGCTTTTCTATTACCTGACATGTATGGCATATGCATCAGAATTGCTGCATCCATATGAAACCTTGGCCTGTTTATTGATGCTTGAGTGTTCTGTATTTCCATTTGCCCTGACCAAAGGGGTTTTGTGCGCCGCTCACCATACCTCCTTATGATATTTGAGCAGTATCACTAGTTAGAGCCATAGAGTTATACAGCACGGAAACAGACCTTAAGTCCAACTTGTTCGCACTACTCCATATCCTAATCTGACCTAGTCCCATTTGCCAGCATTTGCCCCATATCACTCTAATTCCTTCCTCTTTCCATGCTCATCCTGGTGGCTTTTAAATGTTGTAATTGTACTCACCTCCACCACTTCCTGTGGCAGCTCGTTCCATACATGCACCACTCTCTGTGTGAAAATGTTGCCCCTCAGGTCCTTTTAAATCTTTCCCCTCTCATCTTAAACCTATTCCTTTCAGCTTTGGACTCCCCTACCCTAGGAAAAAGACCTTGGCTATTCACCCCATCCATGCCCCTGATGATTTTATAAACCTCTATAAGGTTACTCCTCAGCCTCCAATGCTTCGGGGAAAAAGCTCCAGTCTATTCCAAAACCTCACCCATTGCTGCCGATGATACAAATATCTCAACAAGAGACATAAAAATCTCTTTCCTAGCTTCCCACAAAGTTCTGGGATACATGTGATCAGGTACTGGGAATTTATCCACCTTTATGCATTTTAAGATCTCTTCTGTAATATGGACAGTCTTCAAGACATCACTGTTTATTTCCCCAAGCTTCCATGTCTCCACAGTAAATGCTGATGAGAAGTATTCATTTAGGAACTCACCTATCTTCTGTGGTTTCACACATAGATGGCCTCATTGATCTTTAAGGGGCCCTATTGTCTCCCTAGTCACTCAATATCCCTTAATGTATTTATGGAATCTCTTTGGATTCTCCGTAACCTTATTTGCCAAAGTTATCTTTGCCCTCCTGAATTCCTGTTAAGTATACTCCTACAATCCTTGTATTCTTCTTAGAATTCACTCGATCCCTGCTGATTACATCTGACATATGCCTCCTCTTTCTTGACTGGAGCCTCAATTTTTCTCATCATCTAGCATTCTCCTGTCTCTGAAGTCTTGTTATCTCACTTTTGATGGCCTCCCACTTTCCAGGAATCTGTTTACCTGTGAACAACCTCCACCAATCAACTTTTGAAAGTTCCTGCCACTACCACCAAAATTGGCTTTACTACAATTTAGAACTTTAACTTTTCAATCAGATCTATCCTTTTCCATAACTATTTTGAAACTAATAGAATTGTGATTGCTTGCACCAAACTGCTCCCTCACTGACACCTCAGTTAATTGCCCTGCCTTATTTCCGAAGAGAAGGTCAAGTTTTGCTCCTTCTCTAGTAGGTACTACTCATACAGAATAAGAAAATTTTCTTGAACACATTTAACAAATTCTTCTCCATCCAGACTCCTGACACTATGGCAGTCCCAGTCTATGTTTGGAAATTTAAAAATCTCCTACCATTACAACCCTGTTATTCTTACAGATATCTGCGATGATCTTAAATATATGCTTTTCAATTTCCCGCTGACTATTGGGCATCTGTAGTACAATACCAATAAGGTGATCATCCCTTTCTTATTTCTTAGGTCCACCCGTATGACTTCACTTGATGTATTCCTAGGAATATCCTGCTTAATTTTAACTGTAATGTTATTCTTAACCAAAACACCACTACCCCTCCTCTTTTGTCCCCCTTTCCCTACCATCCGTACCCTGGAACATTAAGTTACCAGACCTGCCCTACCTGAGACGCATTTCTTATATCCCAGTCCCATGTTCCTAACCATCCCTTAAGTTCACTGGCTTACCTGTCAGGCCTCATGCACTGAAATATATGCACTTTAATTTATCAGTCTTATCTCATTCTGTGCCATGCAGTGCCTGCCTTGACTATTTAACTTGCTCCCCTTATCCACTGTAGCAGCCTCAGAATTATCTCTTTTCTTACTATCACTTTGGGCTCACCCCCCCCCCCCCACCCCCCCCCCACCACCCCCCCCCCCCGACCCCAGCCCACCTTTACTAATTTAAAGCCTCCTGAGTAGCACTAGCAAATCTCCCCACCAGGATATTAGTCCCCTTCCAATTCAGGTGCAACCTGTCCTACTTAAACAGGTCACTCCTACCCTAGAAGAGATCCCAATGATCCAAAAATGTGAATCCTTGCTCTTTACACCAGCTCTTTACTCACGCATTCATTTGCCCTGCCCTCTTATTCCACCTCTTACTAGCACATGGTATCTGGTGTAATCCAGATAGAACTACCCCACTGAGGACCTATTTTTTAACCTCTAGCCTAATTTATTTTCCCTGTCTTATATTCCACATTTCTTTTCATATGTGATAAGCAACCATTCATTCCTTGTCCTGGGGATGTCTCTACTTCCTCATCAGAACATAGTTTAAACAAAGTAACACTCTAGAACTCCTTCACCCACTGTCTTTATTAACTTTCTTATCTCCAAATGTGTTTACTGGGTTGCAGTTAAAGTAGATATGTTAAATACTTCTTTTGAATCATCTCCATCTTTAAAGAAACTTTTAGCGACTTTAACATCTCTTACGGTATTACTTTTATCTTTGGTAATGAATTTAATTAGTTATTGCTTTGGTCACTTACGTGAGAAGGAGAAGCTTAAAACTTGTGCCTGTAACAGTTGCATCTCTTTAACCTCATTCAAGATTTCTGTGGTTATAGGTGAAGCTATAACTTTTACTTCCACCAAGGAGTAAGTCAACTCCATCCATAGTTATTTTCCAAACAACTCCTGCTGCCACTGTTCTGGACCGCATCACTGGATCGGAAATTGGCTTGCTGAAAGAAGACAGAGGGTGGTGGTTTATGGGAAATGTTCATCCTGGAGAACAGTTACCAGTGGTGTTCCGTAAGGGTCGGTGTTGGGTCCACTGCTGTTTGTCATTTTTATAAATGACCTGGATGAGGGCGTAGAAGGATGGGTTAGTAAATTTGCAGACGACTCTAAGGTTGGTGGAGTTGTGGATAGTGATGAAGGATGCTGTAGGTTGCAGAGAGACATAGATAAGCTGCAGAGCTGGGCTGAGAGGTGGCAAATGGAGTTTAATGCAGACAAGTGTGAGGTGATGCACTTTGGTAGGAGTAACCGGAAGGCAAAGTACTGGGCTAATGGTAAGACTCTTAGTAGTGTAGATGAGCAGAGAGATCTCGGTGTCAATGTACACAGATTCTTGAAAGTTGCCAACCAGGTTGACAGGGCTGTTAAGAAGGCATACAGTGTTTTAGCTTTTATTAATAGAGGGATCGAGTTCTGGAACCAAGAGGTTATGGTGAAGCTGTACAAAACTCTGGTGCGGCCGCGCTTGGAGTATTGTGTACAGTTCTGGTCACCGCATTGTAAGAAGGATGTGGAAGCTTTGGAAAGGGTGCAGAGGAGATTTACTAGGATGTTGCCTGGTATGGAGGGAAGGTCTTACGAGGAAAGGCTGAGGGACTTGAGGCTGTTTTCATTAGAGAGAAGAAGGTTGAGAGGTGACTTAATTGAAAGATATAAAATAATCAGAGGGTTAGATAGGGTGGATAGGGAGAGCCTTTTTCCTAGGATGGTGATGGTGAGCACGAGGGGGCATAGTTTTAAATTGAGGGGTGAAAGATATAGGACAGATGTCAGAGGTAGTTTCTTTACTCAGAGTAGTAAGGGAATGGAATGCTTTGCCTGTAAGGGTAGTAGATTCACCAACTTTAGGTACATTTAAGTCGTCATTGGGTAAGCATATGGACGTACATGGAATAGTGTAGGTTAGATGGGCTTGAGATCGGTATGACAGTTCGGCACAACATCGAGGGCCGAAGGGCCTGTACTGTGCTGTAATGTCCTATTTTCTATGTTTATATTCTAATTGCACTTTATCAATGGAATCAAGATACACATTTTGGCTTTCATTGCAGCCTGTGATGGGAACACTATGTCCTTCTCCAGCAAAAGAGTTTGAGTAGCAAAGTATTCCTTAAAATCATCTGGCGACTAGTTGTAACATTGGGAGAGTTATCTCCCAGAGTAGCCCAGCAACAGTCTGAATGTCATGCTTATGAAAACATACCTTACACACAACATCCCTGGTTATGTCCTGTCCTGCTGACAGGACAAACAAAACAGAGGTGGCAACACAGTGGTATATTTGACAGGATGCTGCCTCAATATTGACTGAACCTCCTGAAATCTCATGGCATCAGGCCAGACATGGGCAAGGGAATTTCCTGCTGATTAACAGATTTTAACCTCCCCAAGCTGAACAGCCTTTCAGGTAAGCAGTGAGGGCAGAAAGGATGCAAAATGTACTCTGGCTGAGGGACTTCAGTGTCCAACAGCAAGCGTGGCTCAGAAGCACCACCCCTAACTGAACTGGGTTCTGAAGGAAGAGGGAATCAACAAGGTTAAAAAAAAACTTGACAACATCCTCAGAAATCTGCACCTGAAGGTATACTTATCCATGACAGTGTCAGTAAGAGTGATTACTGCACATTCCTTGTGGAGAAGAAGTCCTGTCTTCATATCAAGGGTACCCTCCACTGTGTTATGTGGAACTAAAATTGTGTTAAATGGTGTAGACTTTGATCTAGCAACAGAAAACTAGGCATCCATGACTGGGCAGCAATGGAATTGTCAACCTCAATCTGCAACCTCAAAGCCCACATTCAATTATTATCATTAGGACAGGGGATTAACCCTGGTTCAATGAAGAGTCTAGGTGGGTATGCTAGAAGCAGCAACAACATATGTTACCTAAAAGTGAAGTATCAACCTGATGAAGCTACAACACAGCTTGTAAAACAAACAGCGTAAGAGGCAAGTGATAGACAGATAGGTGCCAACGGATTACATCTAAGTTTTATCATCCTGCCACATCTAGTCACGAAATGTGGTGGACAATTAAACTACTCACTCCACAAACATCCCAAGTTCAACAATGGGGAATCCCAGCACATCAATATAGAGATAAAGCCAGAGTATTTGCAACAATCTTTAGACAGATGTGGCAAGTGGATGCTCCATCTCTGCCTCCTCTGGACATTCCCACATCAAAGATGTCAGTTTTCAGACAATTCCATTCACTCCATGTGATTTCAAGAAATGACTGAAGACACTGGATACTACAAAGGCTGTGGCTCCGACAATATTCTGCAATAGTACCAAAGACATATGTTCTAAAATGTGACATGCGATAGACAAGCTCTTATAGTACAATTACATCCTTACCATCTGCCCAGTAATTTGGAAAATTGCTCAGATATGTCCAGTGCACAAAAAGCAGGACAAATCCTACCCAAAGAATTTGTGACCCACCAGTCTACTTGACCATCAGTAAAGTAATGGAAGTGGTCATTAACAGTTGTGTCAAGCAGCTCTCGTTTAGTGGTAACCTGTGTGTTGACACTCAGTTTGGGTTCTACCAGGGCCACTCAATGCCTGACCTCATTACAGCCCTGGTCTAATCATGGATAAAACAGTTGAATTATTCAGAGAGATTGGGGAATGAGTGACTGTTTTAGACATCAACACAGCATTTCACTGAGCGTAACATCATTGGGCCCTAACAAAACCGGAGTAAATTGGGGAAAATTCTCCACTGAATGGCATCATACCTGACACAAAGGATGATAGTTGTATCTGTTAAAAGTTGGTAATTTCAGTTCTAGAACGTCCCTGCTGCAGTTTCTCAGGATAGTGTCCTAAACCCAATCACCTTCAGCTGCTTCATTCATGATCTTCCCAACATCATAAGATCACAGGTTGGAAATTTATTGATGATTGCACAATATTCGGCACCACTCATAATTTCTCAGATAGTATGTCCGCAACCATAACCAAATCCAGGCTTGGGCTCGCAGGTGGCAAGTAACATCCACGTCATAAAAGTGTCAGGCAATGACCATCTCTAAAGAGAGAGATTTTAACCAATATCCCTTGACATTAAGTGGCATCACCATCATGATCAGAAGAAGCAGTTCCATGTGAAGAAAAGCCGAATGGCTGGCACAGACTTCCCATGAACTCCAATGGGAACCAATGAGACATGTTGCTGGGTTACAGCTCTATTTTACTTATCCAGTCTTTGAATTGCTGATTTTCTCACAGTGAAGATGAAAATTGAAAGTGCAATTTTAATAGTGAATTGGATGCTAGTAAGATGGAAATGAGTTTCTTTCTACCCAACAGCGAGATTCTGACTTTGGGATTTTTGAACTCTAGCTTAATTAGGTCAACTTGTCCCAATCATTCTTGCCAGCTCAAAGAGGGATGATTCTGTCCATCAGTTTTTGTTTATAAGTGATCATTTTCTTTATAGATATGTATATTGGATAACATGTAACAGCAAATGACAGTGCATGCCAATTTCTTCTTTGGTTTTATGAAGGCGAAATGTTTGGAAAAACATGTATAGGAGCATTATATACTTGTCACAGAATCACAATTATGCTACCAGCACTGGCATGCCATTGTCATATTACTTCTGGTCTAGGCTGCTTTTAGGATGGGTAACCATTAAACTCACTTTTTGAAACTGGGTCAGAAATGGATGTGACGCAGTTATAATGGGTATCTGATTGTGATGCCTGGATTAGAGGTAATGATACATGAACAATACACAAACAGAAAAAGAAAATAATGACTGTTTTTGTTTGTTATTCCAGATTTCCTTATCCCGCCTTTGGATTCTATAAATTACTGCCCACTCATTGGATTTATAATAAATTTCCACAATGAAAGGAAACCTGTTTATTGTATATCTGAGCTTTAGACTTCCAATTATCTTATGAAGCAACTAGGAAAATAGGAACATTAGTAGGCCATTCAGCCCATCAACCCTGCTCTGCCATTTAATACGATCATGGCAGATCAAATACTTCAATGCCTTTTACCCACCCATATCACTGTAACACTTTATGCCACTGATAATCAAAAATGTATCGGCCTCTATAAATGGTCAAAAAACTAAGCTTTGACTCGAGAATCCTAAAGATTCATCACCCTGTCAGGAAAAAGATTCCTGTCACCTCAGTCCTAAATAGCATCCCCCTTATTTATAAATTGTTACCCCTGGTTCTAGACTTCCCATCCAGGGGAAACATCTTACCTGCATCTACCCTGTCCATTCCTTTAAGTATTTTGGTAGGTTTCAATGAGGCTACCTTTAATTTTTCCAAACTCTACAGAATACAGGCCTAGTTTGCCCAATTTTTCTTCATAGGAAGTCCCCACCACTCCACAAATAAGTCTGGTGAACTTTTGTGCACTCCCTCCAAGGCAATAATATTTCCCAGTGATAAGGAGTCCAACACTGCACACAGTATTCCGAGGGTAGTCTGACCAAATATCTTTACAATCGAAACAAGACCTCATTACCCCATCCTCAAATCATCTTACAATGAAGGCTAATATACAATCAGCCTTCCTAATAGCTAATTGCACCTGCATGTTAGCCCTCAGTGACTTGTTGACAAGGACACCCAAGTCCCTTTGCACACCTACACTTTGCAACATCTTTCCAATTAATATTCTGCACATCTGTTCTTCCTATCAAAGAGGATAATATTACATTTTTCACCTTACATTCCTTCTGCCATGTTCTTGTCCAATTACTAAGCCTGTCCAAATGCTCCTGAAAATGTTTTACATCTTCCTAAACACACTGCTGCTTAGTTTCATATCATCAACAATTTTGGAAACTTTACATTTGGTTCCTATGTCCAAATCATTATACATAATGAACAACTGGCACCCAAGTAGAAACCTTGTGGTACCTCATTAGTCACAGTCCACCAACATGAAAATAACCCATCTATTTCTCTCTGTTTTCTGTCTGTTAGCCAATCCTCAATCTATGCCAGTATATTATTTCCTATACCATGTACTATAATTTTGCTAACAACTCCAAATGAAAACCTTCTAGAAATCCAAATGTACTACATCCATAGACTCTGCTTTATAAACTTTGTTAGTAACATTATCAAAAAAACTCCCAAGTTTATCAAACATGATCTCCTATTCACAAATTTGTGCTGACTATGCCCACTCAGATAATTTTAATTCAAGTTTCCATTTGTCATGTCCTTTATAATAGATTTCAGCATTTTCTCTTCTACTGACATATGGCTTATAGATCTATTGTTCCTTATCTTTTCCCTTGCTTCTTTCTTAAATAGTGTGCCATTATGCACTGCCCAGCGCAGCATCTTCCTCAAATAAAGTTCCATGCCTTCTTGCTAATGGTTCCATAGTTTTAGGTGCAATTCACCCAGACTTCTTTCAGTTCATGTCAGCACTGAAACTGACTCTGAGTCTGCACCATGAAAACCCAGTAGTTACGTAGCACTCCATGAAAAAAAATCCATAGACATAGGAGCAGAAATTAGGCCATTCAGCCCATCCAATCTGCTCCACATTCAATCATGGTTTCTCAACCCTGTTTTCCCACTTTCTCCCTGTAACTTTTGATCCCCTTAACAATCAAGAACTTATATATCTCTTTCTTAAATATACCCAATGACCTGGCCTCCACAGCAGTCTGTGGCACTGATTTCCAAAGATTTACCAATCTCTGAAGAAGTTTCTCCTCATCTCCATTCTAAAGGGTCTTCCTTTTACACTAAGGCTGTGCCCTCAGATCCTAGTCTCTCATGCTAATGAAGGATAATTACTGTTGCTCATACTGATTGTTACTGATATTAATATATTATCATTCCATTAAATAATTTGTATTTAAATGTGTTGGCTGAATTTTTATTGAATTCTCCAGATTATTAGGCCAGTAGCATTGCAACTATCCTAAGTCCTTGGTAAGGTTCGCCACTTTGTTGTGGTGGAGCAGCTTGTATGTACCCAGGAACTTGAGAGCTAAACAGTCTGGAACGTAGCTCCTGGCAGGGTCGCTCATAATGGTAAGGTCAAGGGGCTAGTTCCAGACAAAGCACAATGCACGAAGACCTCCGCGACAGAGCAGGTGGAGGATGATAGCTGAACTTAAATTAGAGTATCACAATGGATGCTAAGGCAGATGAAGACTGCAACAGAGAAGGGCCACCAGTAATCTTGGTTTCCATGCTACTGGGCTTTAAACCCTATCTGTCAAGGTTGATGTGGTGGCTGTCTGCAACAGCCTCTCCACGTTAAAAGATGTTACGCACAGGCCTTCTCCCAAGTGGTACCAGTCTACTTGCATCCTGGACAAAAGTCCTATGACAATCAGCTAGTGATATCAGGAAGCCCCTAGTCACAAATTGACACATTAGTCAGTGGGTATCAGATTCACCTGTCTTGCTCCTGGATGAGGCAGATGGAGCATTTCAGCAGCTGCGTTCACAACTAAACAGCCCTGTTTAAGATCCGCTCTACTCACCCCAGTAGGCGAGGCGGCTGGAAAAGGTGCCCTAACAACAGCCTGCCTCAAAACTCTTGATTAGATTACCGTGTCCAGAGTGATCACCGACATGTGGTCAGAAACAAAGAATAATAAACTTTAGAGCCTGAAATATAAAAACCCTGACGGTCCAGCTAACAATGACCAACCTGAGAGAAGCACTGCGATCATAGCCAGAGAATTGAAGAGATGGTGGATCAACCTAGCTGCTCTTTCCAAAACCTACCTCGCAGATGTAGGTTAAGTGGAGGTGAAAGGTGGTTACACTTTCTTCTGAAAAGGCAAGGCTACTGATGAGCCCAGACTTCATGTTGTTGGATTCACAATTAGGAAGCAGCTCGTCAATTGCCTCTCTGAACGTCCTGCAGAGAGCAACAACTGATTTATGACCAACAACCTGATGCTCACCAACAAGCAAATGGCTACAGTGGTGAGCACCTTTGCCCCAATCCTTGATTCAGAGGAGGAAGAAATGAAGATTTTCTATGCCAAACTTGACACGCTATTTATTGTCAAGCATCCCCAAGGAGGACAAGACAATTCTTGGGGATTTCAGTGCCAGCATTGGTTGAGTCCACAATCTTTGGAAATGCACCATGGGAAGGGAAGGTATTGGCAACATCAACTCCAATGGAGTCCTTCTCACAAAATGTACTGAATACAAACTGATCATCACAAACACACTCTTCTCTCAGAAAAACAAACTCAAAGCACCTTGGAGACTCCAATGCTTGAAACAATGGCATCTCATTGATTATGTCATTGTTCACTCCAGGGACTATTGGGACTTGAATGTCATCAGGGCTATGATCGGCTCATATGACCGCTGAACTAATCACCGCCTTATCTGTTCCACAATGTCCACCAGGCTACACAGAAAGAGGAGGGTTCAGAAGAAACAGACCCAACAAGATTCAACATTGAAAGCCTGAGTGACACAGCCACTATGCCACATCTCTTTGCTTCCCTTGATAAAACTGTAGGATGGGAATACCAAAAGGACATAGGAAAACATGAGTTGCTTAAATCAACTCTTCTCAGTATCTGCAATAACATCCTAGGGTACAAGTCCAGAGACCATCAGGGCTGCTTCAGTGAGGATGCTGGGGAAATGGAACAGCTCATCTCCAAAAAAAAGACAGCCTTCTATGACTGGCAGAATGGCATCAACAGTAAGGTCTTATCAGAGTTAATCAGGTCTCAGAAGGGCTTATGCCAAAGCTAAAGCTGATGTCAGAAGAGGGTGAGGGAGCTCAAAAAGAAGTGATGTATTGATAAGGCCTTGGAAATCCAATAGCTGGCAGATACAGGTGACATAGCAGGCTCCTTCAGTGCTACCAAGGCAATTATGGTCCAAGCTACTGTGGCCTAAACGCACTGCACTCTAAAGATGGACAAAAACTGTACAAGGACATTGATGCAATAAACACCCACTGGAGAGAGTATTTCCAAGAACTCTGTAACCATAAAACCAATGTTAATTTGGATATCATCAACTAAAACCCCCAGAGATCCACAAGGTGACTTGGGAGAACCTCCCTTCTTTCAACTAATTTTTTTTAAACTTGTTCCATCATGTATATGGGTCACTATAAATTAGCAGGCAAATGCAGCAAGAAATAGGGATGGATAGCGGTATAGTGCCTTCACTTCAAAACCTGGATGTAACCTACACAGAGAATGCTGGAGAAACTCAGCAAGTCTGGCAGCATTTGTGGAGAGAGAAAAACAGCATTAATGTTTAAAGTCTTGTATGACTTCTTTGCAACTGGAGAAGAATCTTCCTGGACTTGAAGTTGAGAATGAGTTTCTCTAGCATTCTCTGTGTTTGTTTCAGATTTACATCTTCTGCATTTTTTTGCTTTTATTGGATATAACCTAACCCATAGATTCAGACAAGAGGGAAAAATCACTGATTAACAAATGTTGAGTATTTCTGGGCTAATTTTTGCACAAGTCAATTCCAGACAGACATTCTTCCCAAACTCGAAGTGACTAAAGTCAAAAATACAGACAATTTTGTTTTTATAATTCATCATCACAATAGTTTATTTGACATTATCTATTTCAAGGACCTTTGACACAAGCCTGAGAGATGCAAGTGGAAAAGTTAGTTTTATGACTACCTCATTGAGAAGGTGGCCTTATATCAAAGCAAATATGCTGAAGCTCAATAGCTAGTACTTCTAGAGGGTTTCTAATGAACATCCCTTTTGTGCAGATTCTTAACACAACCAATTTGGTGTCAGTAGAAATCCAGTATGTGGATCCAGGTCTCCATCCATCCAAATGGATTTACATACTGCCGTTTTGCCATCACTGCACTATCTGTGGTGAAAATAAATGTCAATGTGTAGTGAGTGGAATGAATTTTTTTCACAATTAGAGTGGCATTAAAAAAAGTTTATTTCCAACATTTACAGGTGCTTAATTGATACAACATTTATAAACACATACAGAGTTATACCCTCAAGCAGTGTGAAGGAGAACTGGATTTCAAGTAATTTATATTGTAATCCACTTGTAAAGATGAGCTAAGCAGTATAACATTTCTATTGTCAAGATTTGCTGAAGTAACACAAGTACTCAGACAGAAGGCTAACTGTTCCTGGAGTACACTTCTTCTTGGATGAGTACCTCTGATTAAATGAACCCAGGTTTCTTCAGTAATGGGCTCTTTTCATCATTCCCAATGAAGAGTTTGTTTTTCAGGTTACTGAAGTACACAGTGGCATCACCATTATTCACCACCAATTGTTTATTTCTGTCCTTCACTCGTCTAACAATCGGCGTATATTCTTTGTAACGCCTGCAAAGTAAGTTTCACATCCTTAATAAATCAAATTGATTATAGTTCCTACTTTACTGCTGCCAAAAAGCATGTATAATGTATTTTATGAATTTGTAAAATATAAAACTTAAGTGTGAATTGTTGCAGTCTGTAATGTGAAAGATTAGAATATCTCCAAACCATTTATTTCTATTCATTTTCTGCAATTTACATTCTTCGAAATATGTTTTAAAAATAACCTTGTACAGCATCCTTTAAAGATTGTCAATATTTAGGTAGTCACAGACATTTTATACATTTTCATGCCCCCATATTGCTCCTGAAGGGCTTCTGCCTTAAATATCAGAATTAGATGGGATTTTCTGACTACACCAAATTCCTAAAAAACTTACAAGAACTTTATTAAGGTTCAGGTTTCTAAAAACATATTGGGATTGATATTTGGCTTCAGTATCTAGGTAGACACCTGGCTGGGCTAATTACCCACTTATCGTAGAATCTTCCCAAATTGAGCTCAAGGTAATCAAAATTAGGCATCAGCATCAACAAAGTTGACCCAGGGCTCTCCTGTCCTGCGGTGGTAGTGTCCCTATTCCTGAACTGGGAGGCCTAGGTTCAAGTCCCATCTGTTTCAGGTTGATTAGAAAAATACATTAATTAAAAAGAAACAAAGTTGAAGCAATGACATGTCACTCAGAACAGGGAAAGGAGATCCAGTCACTTCTAAACAAAAAGAAACCTTTCAGCATTACAGCCTCCAATGGAAAAGGAGATATCTTTCCCAGAAGATAATTGATCCCCTCCAGCAATTATTTATTTTAGCCTGAAGAGTTTTGCGGCTATGTATGGTGCCTAATTGAGACTCAAACAATCTCACATCTGGCAACAGTATTTAGAAAGCATACAGAGAAGAATTCCGAGGAAACCCTAAATCCTGAGGCACAAATACTTGAAGTATTGTAGAGTCAGTGGAGCATTTGGCCATGTCTTTCCCACTGGAATTTAATTCAAGGGCAGAAGTGAAGCAAAATCTCACTGTAATAATAAAATGTGAGGCTGGATGAACACAGCAGGCCAAGCAGCATCTCAAGAGCACAAAAGCTGATGTTTCGGGCCTAGACCCTTCCTCTGATGAAGGGTCTAGGCCCGAAACGTCAGCTTTTGTGCTCCTGAGATGCTGCTTGGCCTGCTGTGTTCATCCAGCCTCACATTTTATTATCTCGGATTCTCCAGCATCTGCAGTTCCCATTATCACCAAAATCTCACTGTAACAAGGTTCTTCCCCATTTTTCAAATCATACAACTGGAATTTAATCACAGTTACATTTTGGACTTGATCAGAAGGAAATTAAGATTTGCATCATGGAGAAAAGGGAAGTAATTCAATGTTATTATAACTTCTTAGTATATTTTCTGTATAAATGGCTTGTATTAAAGGCATTCAGGTATTTTTGTAATCAGTTATCTCTATGCTTCTATTCCTTTCCTGTTGAGCAGTCAAAACTTACTTGTAAAGGAAAGAGGCCGCACCAATGATAAGAATCACCAGGCAAGCACCAAGTATTAAGACACCATGCAGACCTGTATTACTGCTGGAACCTGTAAACAATTTAAAACTGAGTCATCAAATAAAATCTATTTTTAGAGAATAAGGCATATATAAGACTCAGGTATCAATGATCATCATCATCTGTGTAATGTAGCAAAACAATGTAAAACAAATAGAAAGCTGGGATATTTAAGCTGAACAAAAGTATTTGCATTCCTGTAAGAGTGAATCAGTCTACTCCAACCTTCTCCCTAGTGTCTGTGAGGTTAAAGAATTCTGTTCATACCCTTAGTGTCACAATTAATTAAGAGATGAGCTTCCCACTTCATATTGTGTCATCTCTAAGACTGTCCATTTCCACCTTGATAACATCATCCAACTTCACCCCATCTCAGTTTATTTGCTGATGAAACTGCCTTTCATGCTTTTATTGCTTTTAGACTCAAATATTCCAACTCATTCCTGGGTGATCTTCTACACTGTACCTTCCATGTATGGGTCATCTGCCTAAATCTCAATTCAGAGCCAGTCCCATTCCCCCATCACCCCTGGATTCTCAGACCTACACTGGCTCCCAGTTAGGCAATGTCTTCATTTTAAAGTTCTCATCCTTGTTTTTAAATCTCCCATAGCCTTCCCCCTCTGTAGTTTTGCCTCCTCCAACCTCAAAATCTCCCATGACATCTGTGCTCCTTTAATTTTGGTCTTTTGCGCATTCCAATCATAATTGTTCCACCAATAGTGGTGGTTTTGCTGAAGACCCAAACTCTCCAATCTCTGTCTCTCGACATTACAATTCCTCACTGCCTTCCTTTCTCCTGTTGAAACAGTCTTAAAACTCAAACCTTTGACCAAGTTTTTAATCATCTTGCCTAACATCTC
Source organism: Stegostoma tigrinum (assembly GCF_030684315.1). Lineage (NCBI taxonomy): Eukaryota > Metazoa > Chordata > Chondrichthyes > Orectolobiformes > Stegostomatidae > Stegostoma > Stegostoma tigrinum. The sequence goes on along the minus strand of NC_081355.1, from coordinate 76,219,515 downwards.
CAATGTGTCTAGTTGTAAAATTTGTTCAGCAATGTTCCCATGAAGTGTTTTGAGCTGTTTCATTATGTTAAAAAAACACAATATATACACATATACACACACGTATGGATTTATGTACTATTGCATTTTGTACTCAATTCTAAAATATTGCACCGTCTCAATATTTGTTGTTTCAGGAACTGCATTAAGATTGATCCTAAGAAGACCTTAGTATAAGAAGGAGATTATTGAGAGGATTTCAACAAGATGTATAAAATGGTACAGTTTGTAATCCAGAATATTCCATAAAATTAGACCAGGAACAGCCAAGTACACAAATTTAAATGTGCAAAAATAGCTTTAAAACATATACAAACAGGAACTGCTTTATTCAAGCCTTGGGTATTTTCTCTTTGCAATAATTATTTTTAACAAATGTGTGAACATATTTACAAATAGTGGCTGTGAAACACATTGGCCACTGAGGGTGGAACACCAGATTTTGTTGTATGGGTCAGAACCAACTTCTCCAACTTGCCATGAAATTTGGAATTGCATATTATGGAGCAGTGGATGAGGACATGAAAAACAATCTTCAACCTGCTTCTCAAACCTTCCCCAAACATCAAAGATTCTGCAGACAGACCTTCCTAGGAATTCAGTCCATAATGCCCAGTTGAGTAGTACTCAATTGACCTCATGAAAACTGTTGAGATATTAAGTAGGCTAAAGTATTCCCTAAATAGAGGTAGAAGAATCAGGAGCTGATCAATCTCTACTGTAAGATAATATTTTGTTTTACCCAGAAGGCTCAAGGCAGGTACTGCTGAAGTACACACACACAAAGTTAAAAGGAACATGTTTTATTGGTCAGACGTGACGTGGTGTTCCCCAGGATATGTACCAGGACTTTAGCATTTTACCAAGGGGTAGAGAGCAGTATGTCCAGTTTTAAGTGCTGCTGATTTGAGCAGCAAGTTATATCGGACAGCCACAGATAAATAGCTCAGCAAAAGGTCAAAGGTTGATTAATTCTCTGGATCAGATTAACCATAACCCCAGAGTGTAAGCAAGCTTGCTATGGAAATACTTGATGCATTAGTTGTTTTCTTTCAAAATTCCATATCTTCTGAAAAGGTTTCTGCAAATTACAAAATAGTAAATATAACCCCACTATTTAAGAAGGGAGATTAATGGAGGGAGGTTGTTAGAATTTTTTAAAGGAAAAATATTAAGAATCTACCCAGGCACTGAAAAACACATGCAATGGTGAGAATGTTGAGAGAATTGTGAAATGGTCAGCAAGGATCTTGAGATCGGGAGAAAAATGTCTTATTTTCCAATGATGTGTTGAACAGCAAGATGAAATTCTCTCAAGTAAATGACAAAAGGCCTATTTGCACGCATAGCATGCCTGCTGGATTGAAACCAGATGGTGACATTACCTGACATTGTCTAGACAAGAAAGTCACAATTACCTGGCAACTCCCCTTTGTCACTTGCTAATCTGGACATTCATCTTAGGTGCCAGTCCCTCACTTCTCAGGACACTGGCCATGGGCAGTGACCACATGTATCCCCTGCCACAGATATCGACATCAGATATGTACCAGCCTCGCCAGACTCTCACATTAGTCTCACATCTGCACCATGTGCCAGCCACATACACACCAAACACATGGCATGTACTTCAATCAAATGGCAATGTCTCAAAGTCTAAAAAAAAACTGGTCTTCGGTCAAGTTAAGGGAGGCATCTTCAGTCAGAGAATCCAGTCCAGGGACTCACAGGAAGTCAGTCAGTAGAGGGGTTGGGAGGGGGGAGCTACATAAAAATCAGTCAGTGGACTGGTCATTGGTCAGGGCTCACCATCCAAGTCAGTCATAGGGGTGGGCCACAGTCAGTCCTGAGAGTTCATTTACTAGAAGTTTCAGGGAAATGTTAACAGGGGTCACTGCTATGAAAGGGAAGGTGAGAAACTCAGCTGAGGGGATTGGACACAGCATGCTGGGTGCAGAGAGGATAACAATTGTGAAGGGAGTGACTTAGCAAATAGTTGGAGAAAATGAGAGTATGGAGGAAAAAGGGATAATGTGGGAGGAGGGTCAAGTCCTCTGATGAAGTGTCTAGGCCCGAAACGTCAGCTTTTGTGCTCCTGAGATGCTGCTTGGCCTGCTGTGTTCATCCAGCTTCACACTTTGTTATCTAACAGTCAATAACATCCTGGTTTGGATGGTGCAACAGTGTATGACCATACTTTGCCTGTTCACCCGGTATGCCTAGGACTGAGAGGGTAATTAGGGAAATGATCAGTTAGATACTCAGATTGGGTATGGACATAGAGAACAAGAAGTCTGCTGAATGATATAGACAAGTTATAAGTGAGTGGGGAAGAGTTAGCAGATTGAATAATGTGATAAAATGTCAGTTCATGCACTTTGGCAGGAAAATTGAACAGTTTAATATTATTTAAACAGGGAAAGACTACAGAAAGCAGCAGCACAGAGAGATCTGGGAGCCTTGATATATGAATCACAAAAAACCTAGCATCCAATTTCATTGAATAACAAAGAAGGCAAATGCGATGTTGGCCCTTCTTTCAAAGGGACTGGAATATAAAGAAGTAGGGAGGTTATGCTGAAACTGTACAAGGCACTGGTCAGACCACAGAAAAACTGTGACAAGTTTGGTCCCTGTATCTAAGGCATGGTACACTGGCTTTGGAGGCAGTCCAGAGAAGGTTTACTAGGTTGAACTCAGATCTAGAGGGACTTTCAAATGAGGAAGAGTTAGGTATTGTACTCAATGGAGTATGGAAGAATGAGAAGCGATCTTACGATCCTTTAGGGATTTAATAGCGTTGATACAAAGACATTATTTTCTCTGTGGGAGAGTCTAGCATCAGATGGCATAATCTCAAAGTAAGAAGTTGCCCATTTAAGACAGAGATGAGGAAGATTTTTTCTTTTTCTCAGAGGGCGGTGAATCTGTGGAATCATTTGCTGCAGAGGGCTGTTGAGGCTGAAGTATTAAGTATATTCAAGGTTGAGAGACAAATTTATAATAATTGAGAAAATCAAGGACTATGGGATAAGTCAAGAAAATAGCTGAGCAGAACAGCCACAATCTATGGAATTCTCTACTGCAATGGGCTGTGAATGTGGAAGCTCAATTATTGATCATATTCAAGTCAAAAATCAATATGTTTCTGAATATGTGTGACGTCAAGGAATATGGGGATAGTGTGCGGAAGTGGTGTTCAGATAGTAGATTAAACGTGATCTGAGGGAATGGCACAATAGATGTGACAGGTTGAATGGTCTACTCTTATTCCTACCTGTATGGATGGAATTTTCTTTTTTGTGAAGCTGTATTTCAGCAGATGCAAGTGTGGAAGGGCCTTTCACTTGAGCTTGTTTGAGTTTTCCGATGTGATTATGTTGTTCTGAGCTCAATATATATGCATACTTGAGTAAAACACCAAATTTTATCGTCAAAAATCCCTGAAGTCTGCCAGGACTTTGAGTTCCAAAATCCAGGCACTATATTTAAAAGACATCAGGACAGCAATTCACACTCTGCAACCGAGAAGCAACATCCAACCTCTGCTCATCACATCTACCTACCCCTGGAAATGTCAAAGACTGGGCAAAATGTAGTACTATACTTTAGTGACACCTCCCTAGGGGCTCTCCTGAAGACTGTCCACATGTGAAGGTAAGTTCTTAACTTTATAGATGGCAACAAGAAATCATTTCAATTGATGAAGGCCACCTTGATGTTTTGGTCGGTATGCTCGAGTGGTCCAGGAAAAGCTGGTCTTAGTGCCACAAGATGATGAATGATGTGCTCAGTCTGACAGGGTATATGCCATACTCAATGCTTCAAGCTCCTAGAAATATGAATTGGCGTACTAAGGTTGATACCGCACAGGACTGTCACCGCCAAGATGTCTCCACTAAATGCCACATGCAGTCATTGTCATTTCATTGCACTAGCTGATGTCCACTATTAGTACCATGGTGGTATTGCCACTCATACATCCTCTAGGTTCACACTTAAAATATAAAAGGAGCTACATCACTCAGCAGCTCATACAACATCAGGTCACAGAGCTATCTTTGCAACCAGAAGAATGCACACATCTGATAGCTTCTCATCAAAGGCTTGCCTGGGACAAAGGCATAACCACAAAAGATGGCCTTTTGAGTTCAGCCCCCTTGCATACCCCAATGAGGTTTTCCATCATCAGACTGTGTGGTAGCTTCCCACGGGCAGGCTTGTGGTCAGGTTTGATGTTGGCCTTTATCAAAGTTTTGAAATGCAGAAGGGAGGTTTGTTTCTGTTGAGCAGAGTTTTGGTCAGACCTCATCTAAAGTACAGTGCTCAGTTTTGAGCACCACAATTTTGGAAATATATATTGGCATTTGAATGCATTTAATTCACCAGAATTATAAGAAATTATTTTTTGAGAACAAGGTGCGTAACAACTTGCATTCCTTTCAGTTTATAAGGTTTATCTAATTGAAGTGTTTATTTAAATGATTTTACTGAAGTATTAAAATAATTTTACAGAGTAGATAGCTATTGCTTTGGGTGGACGAATACGAACAAGATAGCACAACTTTAAAACTAAAGTAAGGCCTTACTAGAGTAAAATCAGGAATTGCACTTTCTATAAAGGGTAGTGGAAATTTTGAACGTTCTTCCTCCAGCTGTGGATGCTGTGTCATTTGAAAATTTCATGATCTGCGAGTGGTAGACTTTTACAAGTCAAAGTTATCAGGGACATGTGTCAAAGGTGGGCAGATGAGTCACTGTATGTCACGGTCTGACCAAATGGTGGAATAGGTACAAGGAATTGAAGAGACAGCTTACAACATGTTCTTGCTCGCCAAAGAGAAAGAAATGCAAATTCAGATCTTAAAGCATAATTTCTGTGGATAAGTTAATTTATTACATTCTTAAATAGTCAAAAAACTATAATACAAATGAACCTTGTGTGGTTATTACTTAAAGGAGTCTAGTCACTGAAAATAAGTGCTTACCTTCAATTGATACCAGAGTACTAGCAACAGCTAAACTGGTATTATCCCTTAATGTAATATTCACACAGTAGATACCAGATTCATTGAAGCTTCTACGAAGGGTCAAATAGCATGTATCAACAGCCTCAACAGGGTCACAGATCATGTTTTGTAGCACCATGCATGAACTATCACCAATTACAGTGCACACATCAGTAGGTATACTGCAAGGGAATAACAATCACAGAAGTCAGGTTACAATTGAGATCTGGAATGTAATTGTTAAAAGCAAAGTTCCATGTAAGTACACTAGAATATCGAAAGAGAAAATATAACAAAATACAGAAAAATAACTGCATCTACCTAAATGGGGAAAAGGCAGGAGAATGTCACTGAGTCAAAATGTTTGCTCTGAAAGCTGGTGCACGCATGACATGCTGAATAGCCTCCTGCAACATGACACTTGTATGATTCTGAGGCAAGTTCAACAATATTTCTGCAGATGCACCTAAGTGCCTGGATTCCCTGCTCACATCTACAAGACTTCCTTAAGTAGAAGTTCTGCTCAGTCAGAATCTGTCGTATGAACGGTATAGGTGCACCTTGTTTCATCAGAAAATTCTTTGACAATGGTGTTAGAGCAAGAGTCAAGTCTGGGTTTTAAGAACTCAAAGCAATCAGAGTATTACTTTGATTAACATTGTGAAATGGTGTCCTGATGTAGTCAGCATTTCTTTCAGAGGGGGAAGCAACTTAGCAATTTGCTTCAGGTGGTAATCTTAATTTGACATTCCCATATCCTTGGGATTCCCTAATCTGAAGGCCCAACCTTGGATCACAAAATTCAGTCGACCAATAGCAGAGTTCCGTGATAGATCAATGCATCAGATCTAAGGTCTGCAGTACTGCAAAATCTGGAGAAGGAAGCTCCTCGAAAATCCCCAATTTTAATGATGGAAGAGCCCAGCACATCTGTGCAGAAGATAAGGCTAAAGCAACTGTAACAATATTTGACCAGAAATACCAAGTAGATGATTCATCTTGGCCTCCTCTAGAGATCCCCACCAAGGATCCAGTCTTCAGCCAATTTGATTCACTCCACATGACATCAAGAAATAATAAGAGGCACCAGACACTGTAAAGGGTATGATCACTGACAACATTTTGGCAATAGTAACGCAAACATGCTCCAGAACTTATTGTTCCAGTACAGCTACAATACTGGCTTTTAACCAATCATGTGGAAAATTGCCCAAGCATATTTGGTGCTTGAAAAGCAGGATAAATCCAATGCTCCAATTACTACCACATCAGTCTACCAGAATTAGAATAAGAATCCCTATAGTGTGGCAACAGGCCATTTGGCCCAACAAGTCCACATCAACCCTCCAAGAAGCATCCCACCCAGACACATCCCCTCACCCTATCCCAGTAACTCTGCATTTCCCATGGCTAATGCACTTAACCTACATATTCCTTAAGACTACGGGCAATTTAGCATGGCCATTCCACCTAGCCTGCAGATCTTTGGACTGTGGGAGGAAACTGGAGCACCCGGCGGAAACCCATGCAGACACGGGGTGAGTGCACAAACTCCACACAGACAGTCGTCCGAGGGTAGAATTGAACCCAGGTCCCTGGCACTGTGAGGAGTAAAGTGATGGAAGGTATTAACAGTGCTAACAAGCAGTACTTGCCTAGCAACAATCTTCTCACTGACACTCAAATTGAGTTCCTCCAGACCCGCTCAGCTCCTGATCTCATTACAGCTTTGGTCCAAACCTTGAACTGAATTCCAGAGGTGAGGTGAGAGAGAATGCCCTTGACATCAGAGTCACATTTGACTGAGTGTGGTACCAAGGAGCTGTAGCAAAACTGGAGTGACTGGGAATCAGCACAAAAATTCTCCACCAGTTGGACTCATAATTCACATAAAACAAACATGGTTGTTGTGGCTGGAGGTCAGTCCTCTCAACATTCGGACATTTCTGCAGGAGTTCCTCAGGGTCCAACCATCATCAGTTGCTTCATCAATTATCTTTGCTCCAAAATAAGGAGAGAAGTGGGGATGATCACTGATGATTGCACAGTGCTCAGCACCAGTTACGACTCATTAGATACTGAAGCAGTCCATGCCCAAATGCAGCAAGAGCTGGGCAATATCCAGACTTGAGCTGATAAATGGCAAATAACATTCATGCTTCATAGTTCCGGGCAATGACCATCTCCAAGAAGGCAGAATCTTGCCATTATCCCCTTTGCAGTCAATGGTATCAATGAATTCCCATAATCAACATCGTGGTGGTTACCATTGACCAGAAACTGAACTGAGCTAGTCATTTAAGTGCAGTGGCTACTAGACCAGGTCAGACACTAGGAACCTTGCAGCAGGTAACTCACTTCTTGACTCCCAGGTCCTGTCCACCATCTACAAGGCACAAGTTAGGAATGTGATGGAATGCCCTCCACTTGTCTGAATGAGTGCAGCCCCAACAATATGCAAGAGGTTTGACACCATCTGGAACAATGCAGTCTATTTGGTTGGCACCACATCCACAGACATTCACTCCCTCTGCCACCACAACTAAGTTGCGGCACTTTGTGTGATCAGAAGGTGCTCTGCAAAAATTCACCAAGGCTCCTTAGATAGTACCTTTCAAAGTCATGACCACTGTCATCTGGAAGGACAAGGGCATAGGTACAGAGGAACATCATGCAGTATGTGTGAAGTCATTGTACCATATGTCCCAGACAAATACATCTGGAGGAAGTGTCACCAGCTGCACAAGCTTGAGTTTCAGATTACAGAACTTGAGCAAGGGCTGAAGTGTTTGTTGTACATCCATGTGGCAGAGGACCATATGGATAGGAAATATATGGAAGTGGTCTTACTGCAGATATGAAATTTACAGACAGAGAGGTGACTAACGGTAGTCTTGGAAAATTAGCCATGCATTGCTGGAGTCCCACAGGTTTATCTCACTTGCTAAACATTGTTCCATCTTGGAAACTAGTGAAAACAATTGTTTCTAAGGAGTAAAGCCAAAGCCAAGTCCATAGCACCATGGGTATTTCCACTGTTCGATAGCTGGTGGAGAGAAGAAGAACGGAAGGCAATAATGATATGGGATTGTATGGCTTGAAGCATAAGATGCTGTGTTGACTTCCTGGTGCCCAGATCAAGGATGTCATGGAGTAATTGTAAGACATCCTCTGGAGGAAGGGATTCAGCCGGATGTCGTGGCCGACATTGATATCTATGACATAGATGAGAAGAGGGATGAGGTCATGAAGTCAGATTTCAGGGGATTAGGAAGGAAATTTAAAAGCTAGATCTCAAGATCAGTAATGTCAGATTTACACATGGTGCCTTGTGCTGATTGACATTGCAACAGAAAGTTTGATCGATTGAACACATGGCTACACAACTGGTACAGGAGGGAGGGCATCAGATTTTTGTGGCATTGGTTACAGTTCTGGACAAGGTGGGACCATGCAAGTTGTACAAGTTACTTTTTAACAGAACTGGACTAAGCCTCACAGGGAATTTGCTGGTACTAATAGAGTGGGTTTAAACTAACTTGATAGGAACCTGAAGGGTAACTGAAACTGGAAGAAAGTAAAGTTGGTAACAAGTAGAAAAGTTGTTATGGAGATTAGAAGAAAAGTAATACAAAGCCAAGCAATGTACTTTGAATGTAGAATGGTGTCAAAAAGACATTGTTAAGGGCATTCTACCTGAATGTTTGCAGCAACTGGAACAAGTTAGGTGACTTAAAAGCAAAAATAGACGTAAATGCGTACGATAAAATTGCCATTACAGAAATATGACTGCATTGTGATCAGGATTGGCAATTGAATATTCAAGGATGTTCAGTGTTTAGGAAAGATGAATAAGAAGGAAAAGGAGGTGGAGTTGTACTGATAAACAAAGAATGGAATAGTATATTAGTAAGGGAGATTGGAAGCACAGCATGTGGAATTTGCTTCAGTGAAGTTAAGAAACAGCAGATATTGGCTGGATAATAAAACGTGAGGCTGGATGAACACAGCAGGCCAAGCAGCATCTCAGGAGCACAAAAGCTGATGTTTTGGGTCTAGACCCTTCATCAGAGAGGGGGATGGGGTGAGGGTTCTGGAATAAATAGGGAGAGAGGGGGAGGCGGACCGAAGATGGAGAGAAAAGAAGATAGGTGGAGAGAGTATAGGTGGGGAGGTAGGGAGGGGATAGGTCAGTCCAGGGAAGACGGACAGGTCAAGGAGGTGGGATGAGGTTAGTAGGTAGATGGGGGTGCGGCTTGGCCTGCTGTGTTCATCCAGCCTCACATTTTATTATCTTAGATTCTCCAGCATCTGCAGTTCCCATTATCTCAGATATTGGCTGGAGTTACTTATAGGCTACCAAACAGTAGTGATACTGTAGGGCATAGTATTAATAAGGCAATGAGAAAAGATGTAGCATAGGCAGCACAGTTATCATGGATGGCTACAAAGTGTTGTGAATCTTTGGAATTCTTCACTTGAGAGGGTTGTGGAAGCTCAGTTTTTTCAATATGCTTCAAGTACAGATTGATAGATTTCTGATTACCATTGGCATAGAAGTTTAGCTTGGCAGTGTGGATGAAAGGCATTGAAGTGTACTATCAGCTCTCAAAAGGTGAAGCAGGCTCAATAGCCTGAATGGCCTATTTCTGTTCCTATGTACCACTGGACTATACAGTTTATCAGGTCAAAGGTTCAAGTTTGGATGCTATAAAGTTTTGCCCATCAGTTGAATGCACACTTACTAAAGCCCCGTCATTACATTTGAGCCTTTGGGTCTAAACATCTACGTTTATATGCTGTGTGAAAAGCTAGAGGATATTGAACTATTTAGACATTTCCTGGATTAAACAGGACTGTTTTTATCAAGGAAAGAGAACTCATGCAGCTTTTTGGCAAGTGAGGTCAACAGTTTGATGAAGACTGATCTACCTTCTAATTACAAACTGTCAAGTAAGTTTTTAGGAAGAAGCGGTAGGACATATTGCCTTTGATTGTAGGAACTGCTGGCTTAAATAGACTGTGCTAATGTTTGCTAAACTACCATTTCTGGTCTTGGTTTCTACTTTCAAAAGCTGAAGGAATCAAAAGAAAAATAACTCCCAAAGTTTGCAGTTAAGCTGTAAGTCTCTCTCTCTCCCCCACTCTGGACACGATGGGCAAATTAGCGCAGCCAATTCAACCTAACCTGCACATCTTTGAACTGTGGAAGGAAATTGGAGCATCCAGCAAAAACACAGACATGGGGAAAACATGCAAACTCAGTACAGACAATCGCCCAGGGCTGAAATTGAACTCTGGTCCTTGGCACCATGAGGCAGCAGTGCTAGCAACTAAACAACCGTGCTGTCCTTGTAGGCCCACAAGAGGTAAAAATTGAACCTACCATCCCTTACTCTGTAGTCAGATGTTATCCATTAGACTACTAGCCCCACTGAAATAGTGATTACATGATTATCATTAGACCAGTTTTTCTTTGTAATTTCCGGATTTATACTGAATCCAAATTGCATTATCTAAAATGAAGAGATTTTAACCCATGTCCCCAGAACATTAGCCTGGAGCTCTGGATTACTCATCCAATGGTATTACCACTATGCCACCACCTCCCCTTAAGAGTTGATAAGGGGTTAGTGACCAACCACAATTGTTTTTCTTTGACAGATAGGACCACATCATCCACATCATGGGGTAAGCTTGGATTCCATGACTACGAAAGTGGCTACCTGATAGGCTGAAAAGACTGATTTTCCAACTGACACATAGCCTGCTGAATTTAGAAAATTAGGTGTCAGAATAAGAGTAAATGTATTTGGGACCCTGAACCCCAGGGAGACATCAGGGAGCTGATACAGGTGGCTACACCTATGTTGCTGAACCAATAGCTGGAAAGCAGACTTAGAAAATGGTTGACAGGGGAGAATTGCATGAAGCTAGAAATCTAGTGGAAGCTGTGAAGGCAAGCAACAAGCAAGGAGCACAACCTCAGCCTACCTAATCTTTTCTCATTGATCAAACTGTCCAGTCTATGGCAACATGCTGATAAGTGTCCTCTCTACTGCAATTACATTCTTCCTACAATGTGCTGACCAGAACTGCATATAGTACTCCAATTGTGGCCCGACCAGTATTTTATACAGATCCAGCATTATCTCCCTGCTACTTGATCTGCCTGTCCTGCTATTTTCAGGGAAATGTGGATAAGCACATCAAGGTGCCTCTGATTTTCAGTACTTCTCAGGGTTGCACCATTCATTGTGTAATCCCTCATTCTGTTAGCCTTCCCCAAATGCATTAACTCAGTTTTCTCGGTTGAATTCTAATTGTCACTGTTCTACTTACCTACAATCCATTGATATGGTCCTGCAGTTTACAGCTGTGCATCTCACTATTAAACACTCTACTAATTTTCATGTCATCTGTGAACATCTTGATCTTACCCCAAATCACTAATGTACACCCAAACAGCAAAAGTCCCAGCACTGAGCCCTGTGGAACCCCACTGGAAATAGACTTCCAGTAACAAAAATATCCCTCACCCTGTGCTTCCTGTGTCTCAGCCAATTTTGGATCCAACATGCTACCTTGCCTCGGATTCCATACGTTCTTACTTTCTTGACCAGTCAGCCGTCAGAGATCAAAAATCTTGCTAAAGTCTATGTATGTCACATCAAATGCATTGCCCACATCAACACTCCATTACTCTCAAAAAAAATTGTTCGGACTTGTTAAACACGACCTCCACCGAACAAATCCATGCTGACTGTTCCTCATTAATCCGCATCTCCCTAAGTGCAGATATATTCTGTCCCTCAGAATTCTTTCTAATAACTTTGCCTGCACTTAGGTTAGGCTGACTGGCTTGTAATTTCCTAGTCTATCCCTTCCTCACTTTTGTGTTTTAGTAATCCTGCAAGTCTTCTAGCAGCTCACCTTTGGCCAGACAGGATTTGAAAATAACAGGCAGTGTCTCTGTATTTCCTCCCTTTCCTCTCTCAACTAAAGCTCTCCCCCACTACCAGCAGCTGCTTGCTTCCTACCTGAGCCCACAGACAACTATGGTGTGCTACTCAACAGCTGACAGCTAGTTCAAGTAGGTTGGCTTCCAGATGAGGATCCGGTATTTTAAAGAGAAGTACTTTGTTTGGAGTTTGAAATCTTCAGAACAGACTCCTTGGTTTCTACTCTGAAAAGCCACTCACCTGCTCAGCAAACTTGACCCTGTGAACATGGAGTGCTCTGCTCCAAATCTACTGTTTGTCAAACATACGTTCAGCCTTGGAAAAGAAAACTGTAACAAATCTAAAGGCAACTTTTTGCTGAGTCAGTGCCCTTGGAAGAAGTCACTTAGGATTGATATGAGATTCTTTTTCTCATTTAGAGTCTTGTGAATATTTTGTACTCCACAGAGGGTTGGGAATGCTGAGTTGTTGATCATATTCAAGACCAAAATTGATTTTGGACACTAGGTTCAGGGGATATGGGAACTAAATAGCAATGTAAGATTGCTGCAGACAACCAGCTATGATCTTACTGAATGGTCCCCTATGGCTTACTCTTGCTCCTATTTCTTATGTTCTTATAAAGTACCAACTCACCTGCCCTTACATGTGACAACAAAATTCACAATGGAGTTCTGTTGAAGTTCACTGGAGATCTGAACACTGGTCACCTCAACAATGCTGACTCCAACAATTCCATCTAACAATGAAAAACAATTCAAAATAATTATTTTCACTAATATTTTGAAGACATTTATACTCTTGCGTTGTCGTGTATCTTTTGTATCTTTTACTGGTTTGTTGCTTCAATTGTGATATAGATTTATTAATACAACACAGCTTTAAACAGAGACTGTGCAGTTAGTTTCTTCAAATAGAGTTTACATAGACAGTATATGTTAAAATAATTTAGGATTATAGATAGCCATAGAATCGGGACTGGATTCATTTTCCTGCTCATTCAGGAAACTGGGGAGCCTGTCCAGTTTCTCACACAGGACATTTGAATGCAATAAAATTTTTTTATAATATTGCCTACCTACGACTGTGATATTTGTTTCAAAGTAGCCATATCTGTGAAGGTTACAGGCTAATCCTGAGACATCTCTTTTTTCAAGCTGCAGTGGACTGTTTGTACCATTGGTAAGAGCAATTGTTGAGAATCCTAGGGAGGAAATAAAAATAAAAATAAATACATTAAATGCTACTCATGAAGGACAAGCATGTTTTTCATGACACATTGGGAGAATCTGGGAAACAGGGAAGTATCAGAGTGGAAATAAAGCTGGTGGACTTACAATGATGTCCCCAGAACCTTAAACTAGGTAGTTGATACATTCACCTGAACTGTGCAGAAATGCGATTCTTCCACACTCAGAGTTCCATGTAAGTGGTAGGATCTGATGCTGTTTTAGCCACCTACTGGGTAGAGAGCCTCATGTAATTACTCTGCTTAATAAAGCACGGCTTAAAGCAAAACAGAGGCAAGTGCTGACATTGTTTTATTAGCCCAGGTGCAGCAGAAGTGCTTATCTGTCTCTGCAAGAATAATGTGGGAAACTGCCATCCTGGGATTCCCGCACCACAGCGACTGTACACAATTTAACACTTTGAGATCTTCCTTCTCAGGTTATCTGTTTGTTGGTAAAATGTGTTTGAGACAGTAATGCCAAATATGCTATACTCAGAGTGAAGAAGAAGCTGGTAACTGGAGTTTACTTCTTTCAAAGCCATCATGTGCCAATTTACTGTCCATGTATCATAGACTTTACCAACATTGTCATACAAATAACAACAGAAATTTCCCTGTTCACAAATTCAGCCACCTTCTCAAAAAATCATTTGAATTTGTCAAGCATAATCTACTCTTCACAAATCCCTACTGGCTCTTCCTGATCAGCTCACAATGTTTAAGGTTTTCAGTCAGACTAGCAATTTTCTGACAAATGATGTTAAGAGACTGGACAATAATTCCCGATATCATCTTGCTCAACAACGAAATAATATGTACATGTTTCCAACTTCAAGGAATAGTTACTGAGTCAAGAGGACTTTGACAGATTATAATTATGGCATTGTTCTCACTTTGTGTTTTGAACTCACGGAATGGAAATGAATCGTGGGGATTTATCATTATTAATATCATTATCTTTTTTATTGGTGGTTATTTTGTTTATCCTTATTTCAGTGTGTTCCTCAATGCAATATTGTGATGTTGCTGAGAGTGGGAAATGGATCTGGAGGGAGCAGTTAATTCAGCAAGGAACATAAAGTTATTATACTGATTTCAGGATGAAAGTTGGTTATGGAGTTTCTGGTGGACAGACAACAGATTGTGCTTTCCAATGACAGATAACAGAAACCTATTTTTAATATATTAGCATGTCATGAACACTCATAAAAACACAACTCCACCTGAGTAAATTGTACCTTTGGAATTAAGCATGCAGCATTTGATAAGGCCAAGCTTTCAGATTTAAACACTAGTTAAAGCTGGTGTGCAGCAAGCCATGGAGTCACACTGACAGATATGGGCTGATTAGTAACTGGTTTTCTTGAAGGGGGAGTTTTGTAAACTAGGGGAGAGGAGGTATTGATACACTGAAATCAGGTGACAGCTATGAACAGGAAAGGAGGCATGGCTGACCATGAGAAGGAGGGGCACTGGCAGCCCTATCAGAGCTTGTGAGGGACTGCAATATTAATAGATGATGTTTGAAGCATGATGAGTGGATATCAAGGGTTACATTGGGAAGGTCAACAGTGAAAGCCTAAGATTTGTAAGTAATAAAGGGCAATGGTGACAGAAGAAGAAAAGCCAAGGATGACGGATTGAATGTCAAGGCCAGGGGTAATCAGGCTTGGCAGAAGTACAGGGTGGGGGCAGTTCCAATGTATCAGAAAGCTGATTGATGGTGCCAAGGAAAGCTCTAATGTGATTGACAGTTGATCATGAATGAAGGGGGTGATGGATTTAGTGTCACCTTTGAGGGAAAGGGCAATGAAGTGATATACTGGAAAGGCTTATGGCATGATTCAGCAGGAATAAGGTACCTGTCACTGTGTACATGCCAGCAGATCGATTCTCGCTGGGTGGAAAGTGTGCATGGCTGCCTCAGTGCCATTCAAACACGGATCTGAATCCTTGACTCTGTAACGGTGCAGCCAGGGACTCTCTGACTACCCCTCCCACATATTTGGCCAGAGACTTTGCTTCTGCATATTTAATTGTTCACTGGCTACCATGTTATTGGGTGTGGCTGGCCATTCTCCCCCTGAGCAGAGGCTCCAAGAATACCATTGGGTCCCACAATGTGTGAAGATAATTTTTGTCCCCTGACCTTGATTTAGTATTTAAAAACTGAAAGAACTGTGGATGCTGTAAATCAGGAACAAAAACAAAGTTGGTGGAAAGCCCCCCCAGGTCTGGCAGTTTCTGTGAAGAAAAGAACAAACAGAGTTCACGTTTCAGATCCGGTGACAGAAGGGGGCACCAGACCCGAAACATTAGCTTTGATTGTATTAGTTTATTTGGGATTTAGAGGGAGAGGGTCATGCAGTGGTCATGTAACTGCAACAGTAATTCTGGTTCCCAGACTAATGTCCTGGTGACATAGGATCAAAGCCATTGAAAGCTGGTGGAAGTTAAATTTAATTTCCAAAACTGACCATAATCATTGTTGTCATCTTACTTTTCAAATGATTTCAACCCTGATGACCATTGCTACTCCTTTCACTCAACTTTTTCATTATTTTAACTACTAACCTTACAGCTTTCCCTATTTACCTGTAAGACCTTTTTCTGACAACAACCAGTATTCCTAACACTTGATCTCTACATCCACAGTCTGTCTTCAGTTCTAACGCGGAACTCACTTATCTTCCCATTTCCAATTCTAGTAAAGGATCTATACTTGAATGATTGCATGTCCTTTCTCCTTTCAGAAATTATTGGACCTGCTGCACATTATCAGCATTTTTGTATTTTTATTTCCTTTTGAGCTGTTGGAATTAGATTTATCTCAAACATTTTTGCTTCATATGCCACGTTAAGACCTCTACTTTTGCCTCTTTTCCTTGTCACTAATAGGAATCTGTGGTAGAAGATGTAGGCCTTGTAGCTTAACGGGTTCTTAGGAGGGTAGTTGCTTTTGCTGACATAGAAGCAAGAGGAGTAACAAGATGTTGGAATTTTTGAGCGAACAAGGCTACGGGGGGATAAAGGAGATTTGAACTGAGCATTGTCATACATAAGGCAGACGTATATAAGGAAATTAGGATCAGAAGGGAGGAAAAAAATGTGAAGAAAAGAGAGCTAAAGAAAGGAAGAAGTGGTGAAAGAGTTGGTTGAGGTTGGATAGGAAAGGGACAAGGAAATTAGGGGGAATCCGAAGAATTGAAGATGGAGGGGAGAAGAGGCTAAATGGGAATATTTATATTATCCCATCCAATCTAAACTATGTGCTCAACCCTTCTCCCCACTAACCACATATATACCAATTCCCCTTTCATCCCTTCCTTTCCTCTTTTCCACTTTCACGTGTCCTTCCTTGTCCTTTCACAGAAGTTTAACTTCTCATCACCTTCTTATCTTTCCTCCTCTCTCCTCCCCCCTCCTGTCAACTCCTCTTCTCCCCTTCCATGTCCCACTCTTGTCGCCACCTCTTCCTTTTCTCCTTTCCACCTCCACTGCTTCTTCAAATCCCATTCCTTCCCTGTCTCTCCTTTTACCTCAATCTCTTGTCCTTGTTAACTCCTCCCCATGTTCTTCATCCTTCTTTCTTGCATCCACATCTGTGCTCTCTCTTCATTTCTTTCTATCTTCACACCTACTCCTTGTGTCCTTCTCTCTAGCTGTTTCCACCCCATCCTCTTATCACCGCCTCCATATTCTCACGTCTCATCCTTCTTCTCCTGCATTTCTCATTTTCCAACTTTCCTTCATTCCTACTCCCACTTCATCCTCCTCTTTCCATTATCTGCCTTAACTTCTGCATAAAATTATAGTCCCCTGTTTTCAAGACTCATGTGTGATTGATTAAGTATATAATAGAAGTATGTTTGTACTTCCTGTTGTTATAAACCACCATGTACAGATTTTTAATAGAAACTGCCTCGTATTAATTACATTGCTCTGCCAATGGGTGTGCTGTAATGCTTTCACAAATAACAAGATGGCAAGCTTGAACAGTGTCCACCTCAAATATGGACAAAAGATTCACAACAAAAAACATGAACAGCAGATGACAGAATACATCACTTTAAAACAGGGTCAGAATAACAACTACAAATCCAGTTCCAACTGTTTTGTGTTGTCTAATCCTGCTTTATCTGATGTTTTGGTCTTGAATCCCCATGTACAACACCATTGAAAATAAAGATAGATAAATACAAGCAAATATCATAAACAGTTGAGAATCCTTAGAAATTTCAGAATGCAATGAGGTTTTCAACTGCCCACTGTATCTTTGGCAGAAAAAGCAATGTAAATGCTGAAGGAATGGTGTAAATGTTTACACTGTTTTTCCAGCATTTCTCTTTTCATCCTCCAAAGGTGCATTGGTCTGGCAGGAGAATCCATATTAAAGTTTATCTTATAGCTGGTATCAAGGAAATATAATCAAATTTTAATACTTTTACTTTTTTTTTCAATTTTTTTGAACTAAAAGCATTATATTAAACATTTGACTACATTATTCCCTTTTGGCACTGTGTGGATTATTGTAAAAAAAAATCAAACATACCAGTTGTAGCATCTGCATTGGTCACAGGGCTCAGTTCTGTTGTAGTGTTCAGTTCAGTTGTAGGGGTCTGTTCGGTGGTCGGGCTCCGTTCGGTGGTCGGGCTCCGTTCGGTGGTCGGGCTCCGTTCGGTGGTCGGGCTCCGTTCGGTGGTCGGGCTCCGTTCGGTGGTCGGGCTCCGTTCGGTGGTCGGGCTCCGTTCGGTGGTCGGGCTCCGTTCGGTGGTCGGATTCTGATCAGTTGTAGAGCTCTGTTCAGTGGTAATACTCAAAGGTATTGTGCTCTGTTTGATCGTAGTGCTCCATTTGGTTGAAGTGCTCAATTCGGTTGTCGTTGGGCTCAATGTAGTTGGTATAATGGAGCTACAGGAAACTGATAGAATTGCTTCAACAATCAATTTAGGTTTGAAATTCCCTGAATTTGTGTATTTGTGAAGAACAGTTGGACTTTTTGATAAAACAGTACGTCCATCACCAAAATCCCAACTATAGGATATGGCAGCATTTTTCAGATATTTGCTGGGATCATGAAGTTTAACTTCAAAGATTACATCGAGGTCCTTGATGTAGATGCTATCAGTGGTATTGTGATTGTTTTTTTGTGAAATATGCACATATGTTGGAATACGATCTGAAAAAAAACAAACACATTCTATGAAGTCACATATCCTTTGCAAATTTGAAATTCTCACAATTTTTTTTCTGTGTGACAATTAACAATATTTAGAAAGAAATTGACAGGTTTTCATTTTACAGAATGTGCTCCCTGTAAAAGTTTACAGCTTTGAGTTTAGTTTCATTTTAATGGTGCAAATGGTAACATTTGGAAATGCAGGATCATATTAACCGCAACAATGAAATTCTTTGCTCTCATAGCCTTGTCAAAAATTTTCATGTACTTTAGTGCTTTGTGAGCTTCCCAAAAACTAGCAGAACTTTATCCTGTAATTCTAATGGTTTCATTTAGAACATAGAACATAGAACATTACAGCACAGTACAAGCCCTTCGGCCCTCGATGTTGTGCCGACCTGTCATACCAATCTCAAACCCATCTAACCTACACTATTCCATGTACGTCCATATGCTTGTCCAATGACGACTTAAATGTACCTAAAGTTGGCGAATCTACTACCGTTGCAGGCAAAGCGTTCTATTCCCTTACTACTCTGAGTAAAGAAACTACCTCTGACATCTGTCCTATATCTTTCACCCCTCAATTTAAAGCTATGCCCCCTCGTGCTCGCCATCACCATCCTAGGAAAAAGACTCTCCCTATCCACCCTATCTAACCCTCTGATTATTTTATATGTTTCAATTAAGTCACCTCTCAACCTTCTTCTCTCTAATGAAAACAGCCTCAAGTCCCTCAGCCTTTCCTCGTAAGACCTTCCCTCCATACCAGGCAATATCCTAGTAAATCTCCTCTGCACCCTTTCCAAAGCTTCCACATCCTTCTTATAATGCGGTGACCAGAACTGTACACAATACTCCAAGTGCGGCCGCACCAGAGTTTTGTACAGCTTCACCATAACCTCTTGGTTCCGGAACTCGATCCCTCTATTAATAAAAGCTAAAACACTGTATGCTTTCTTAACAGCCCTGTCAACCTGGGTGGCAACTTTCAAGGATCTGTGTACATGGACACCGAAATCTCTCTGTTCATCTACACTACCAAGAATCTTACCATTAGCCCAGTACTTTGCCTTCCGGTTACTCCTACCAAAGTGCATCACCTCACACTTGTCTGCATTAAACTCCATTTGCCACCTCTCAGCCCAGCTCTGCAGCTTGTCTATGCCTCTCTGCAACCTACAGCATCCTTCGTCACTATCCACAACTCCACCAACCTTAGTGTCGTCTGCAAATTTACTAACCTATCCTTCTACGCCCTCATCCAGGTCATTTATAAAAATGACAAACAGCAGTGGACCCAACACCGACCCTTGTGGTACACCTCTAGTAACTGGTCTCCAGGATTAACATTTCCCATCAACTACCACCCTCTGTCTTCTTTCAGCAAGCCAGTTTCCGATCCAAACTGCTATATCTCCCACAATTCCATTCCTCCGCATTTTGTACAATAGCCTATTGTGGGGAACCTTATCGAACGCCTTGCTGAAATTTAATTATTCCTATTCTTTTAATTTTATTTTCATACACATTTTTGCTTAACTTTTAGGGTAATTTTGGCTTGGTGTGATAGTGTGAAGAAAGTGATAGCAAATCAACAATCTATTTTCTCGTGACTTCAATGGAAATCAGGAGAGATATTAATGGAGATGTGCTTGCCATCAAGGTAGCATTTGGCCAAATGTGACATCAAAGAACCCACGTAAAATTAAGTTACAGGATATTAGTGACAACATCATCATTGATTGAATTAATACCTATCACAAACTGAGACAATTATGGCTGTTTGGTGGCAATCATCTCAGCTCCAGAATATACTGCTGGAGTTCCTCAGAGTAAATATTTTCTACATCAACTTATTCAAAGATGTTATGACACCCCTCTATAGCAGTTGGGACTGGAATCTGGGTCTCTTAGCTCTGAGGTAGGAACATTACCACTGTGCCAAAGAGTCCCCAGTTCCTCAGAGTAAAATATTTTTTGATCAACTTTTCAGAGATATTACTACACATCTTTGGAGCAGGTCGGAACTTATCCAGTTCTCGGTGCTCAGAGGTAGAGGCACTACAAATATGCCACAGGAGCCCTAATTCTTCAAAGTGGATATTTTCTATATCAACCTGATCAGAGATGTTATGACACCCCGCTAGAGCAGGTGGTACTTGAACCTATCTTCTGGCTCTGAATTAGGGGCATTACCACTCTGCCGCAAGAGCCCAGTTCCTCATAGTCATATCCTAGATCTAACCATCTTCAACTGCTTCATCTATGATCTTCCCTCCATCATAAGGTTAGAAGTGGGGAGTTCTGCTAAACGTTGGCACAGTGTATAAGTTCCACATATAATAGAATGAGACCAATTGTATCCTTATGAAGCAAGATTCAAGTTTGGCTCATAAATGACAAGTAACATTTGAGACAGGCAAAGATCATCTCCTACAACAGAGAATCTGAACAGCCCTCCTCAATATTCAACACGAGTTACCATTGTTAATTTACCTATCGTCAATATCCTTTGGGGAGAAGGAAGAATGGTTGCGGCAGTGCCGTAGCTGATCAGAAACACAACTAATGCTAGTCATACTACCACAGTGGCTACAAGATTAGCTCCAAGGCTAGGAATTCTGCAGCTCTTAACTCATCTCCTGGTTCTCCAAAGACTTTCAATCATCCACAGAGTACGTCAGGAGTGTGATGAAAAACTCCTAACATGGCTTGGAGGAGTTCAGCTTGAATATTCAAGAACTTTGATACAGTCCAGGGCAAGGCAGCCCACTTGATAAGAATCCAATATGCCATTCCTTCCAAACCTGGCATACTGTGGTAGCAATGCATACCATCTGCAAAAATATTGCAGAAATTTACCAAGATTCTGTCAACAGCATTTTCCAAATTCACAACCACTATCATCTAGAAGAACAAGAGCAGCAGACTCACAGGAGTATCAGTTTTGAAGAACAGGCACTAGGTCTGAAATGTTAACTCTGATTTCACTCCAGAGATGCTGCCAGACACACTGCATTTTTCTAGCAATTTCTGTTTCTGTTCAGAGGAACATGATCCCTGACTTGGAATGATATTATTGTTCCTTCATTTACGGTTGCTAAATGAATATTTTAGAAAAGCTTCTTTCCTTGAATCTTTGTAGAATGTGCTTACACCATACGGTCTGCAGTTGTTCAAAAAGCCAGCTCATCACCAATTAGGATTGGTGATAAATTTGGTCTTATCAATGATACCCACATTCCATGAACAAGTAATAAAAGGAGTTGCCAATTCACTGTCACAAATTTCATACTACTGTCTAGGTGTAAAAGTATTTAAACCATTGAATCTACTTCATTATTCTAGGACACCATGGTTTGTCTTCAATGTCACCTTCACCTTTCCCAACAACACAAATTTCCAAAGCTTCCTTTGGCATTCAAAAATGTATCAATTTCTATCTTAAACATTCTCAACAGCATAGCATCCACAGCCATTTGGGTACAGATTTCCAAACATTCACAACCCTTTGAAATGAGAAAAAAAGTCCTGATCTCAGTTCTAAATGACTGATCCATATTCTGAGACTTCATCCCTAGTTCTAGGCCCATCAGTCAGTAGAAATATCCTTCCAGCATGTACCCTATTAAATTCCTTAAGAGTTTAAAATGAGTCAATGAAATCTTCCAAACTCTAGGAAATATTAGCCTGCTCAAATTTGATCTCTCCTCATTGGACAGTCCTTTCTCCCAAAGAATCAGGTGAGTGAATTTTTGTTGCATTCTCTATTCAGCAGGTCTATCCATTCTTGGATAAGGAGACTAAAACTGCACATCATATGGCCCCGTACCATAGTTTTCAGCTTTTTCATAATTATCACACAAGGCCTTACACATTTTACAAACTTTATGAATTTAATTAACACACACTAATGTGAATCCTCACAATTAGTGCCTTAATTTTATAAAATTGCTACAATTTTTTAAACAAATCTCATGAGAATGAATACCAGACTGTTTCAATTTTTGTCATGGTACCAAAACTGTGGAAACTATTGATTAATAGGTAGATTATCCCAAACACAACCTCACCTGTAACCGTGTATGGATCATTTGCTGTTGCAATTGGAATGTATTTTTTCCTATGATGATCTCTTCGATAGACAGACACAACCATCATATGATCACCGATTGTGATGTTGGTTGTATTGATAGAGAGGGTCATACTGGAATGCCCAATATTTTGATAGTATTGGCCTATATTTGAAAGAGATATGGTCAGCAAAGTCTGTAAAGGGACCTCTTCACATTTGAAGGAAATCTTAGTGTACTTACCTTGTGTGTGCCAAACATACACAAAGTTCTTATGCCACCAATCCATTTGTCTAGGAAAAGGATGGCCATCTGGGAAGATGTATTTGGTAAACTTGGTGCAGTTAAACCAACCACACTCACCAATCCAGGAACTCCAGTCATATACATATTGACCAGGAAAGAATGAAGATGCTAGAAAGTAAACACTGGCATTAGTGACTGATATGGGAATCATATGTAGAAATGTATGTTCTCCTTCCGATAAATTATCATGATTTGAAGGTACTACTGAATATATGCAATGGAATACATGATTTTAAAATTGTCATTACATCAGATCAGAAACAAAATAACAGATTGGAAGAATGTTTTATACATCGGAATTATGTGGTACATTTGGTGAGTGGATTAACACCCTGCTAAATTGCCATAATTCATTCATAAATAATATCCTAAGCAAAGTGAAGGCTGCCCAGTGATGACTACAACATATTCAAAATTAGGTCTACCTGATTCATTATGTCCATAGTACATTATTCCTAGACACTGTACATCTAACCAATAAATAATATGGAGATAACCAAATTAAAGTACATACTAATCTGCAAAATTGTATAATGTTCAATATACTCCTTACATAGACACCATTGATCATCTTACTTGCTGCAGTCCCATACTTAGGAGTTGGATATGCTGTTGGATAGAGTTCTCCCACTTTTAAAGAGCCAACTGGATCTTTCAAGTTTGACTGAAGTATTACTTGCCAACATAGGAGATGCCGCAATTGACAATAGTTAACCTGATTCATGGATCCATGCGGTGTGAGAACTGAATGGCAAGTCACCAAGATGGCTGTTGTCATGAGACAAGCTCCTCAAGCTGTTCTCATGGCAAACCTATTACTGTAATTTCAGCAAACCTTTTACTGTAATCATAGCAAACCTATTACAGTAATCATAGGGTAAAATCTGTTCATAAACAACATTTTCTCATGAATTTCAGCATTAAAACAACTGTCTTCATTACTTCAGTCTGTATCAGCTGCTTAAATGATGTTCAAGGTCTGTCAACTCATATTAATCCTATCTTAGTTTGACTGAAAATGTAAGTCTTTTACATCACATAACATATCGGCATCATTTAATTCAATATGTCTGTCTAGGGGAATGTTATACTAAAATTATTTGTAACAAAAGCTACTCCAATTGCCTTCTGACTGCATAAGCCTTTGCAGTGCACTCCTCTGTCTCTGTGAGACTGCCAGGGAGAGGTCAGACTGACCCCACTATAACAGTGCCACTGAAACCTGAGACAGCAGACTGAGTCCCCTGTGTCCATATCACTGACCCTGTAGATAAGATATTAAGCCCATTGAGCCTGCTTTACAGCTCCTGCACAGTGAGTCCTCTTGCCCAGTTATGACAGAACTCCAGGCAGTCCCAATTTGGCTTGTAAACACTGAGTCTTTTTATTTTCACATTTCTCTTTGATGTTTATGGACTGAAATAAGAAATAATTGTCCTGATGCCAGTGTTTTAAAGGATTTCCAAGTGTTTTGCCAAGCAGGTAAACTGTCTCTCATGGGATGTATTGTCGGGCAGCAGTTTGGAACAAGCAGGAATTGAAGTGGCTGCAGATGAGCTGGAGCTGAGTGGCTGTGTACAGATATTGCTGGGTGGGAACAACAAATGGATTGGTCTGTGCACAGCCTTTTATCAGGTACCAGCCGTGCGACTGTTTATCATCCGCACTGTCAGAGTGTCAATATTAAGGGTATGCTACACTGTTAGACAGTCTATGATGAGCTAGTGATGCACTGTACGACATTCCCTCAATTCTTATCCCATTACAATGAGGCACCGCATTAGTATGGCCCTCTGACAAAGTCGCGCAGCCTCAGAACTGATCCACTGAGAATGAATCTTTCCCTGTGTACTGACCCTCAGAGCGCTACTCGACCACAGCACTGACACTCTAATCCTGTAGCACTGTCTCAGTTCTGACCCCTTGACAAGTAGGTACCAGCTCAATATTGACACTCAATTTGACTCAGCAACTTTAAGGCATTTAAATGATCATTGGATAAACATATGGGTGATAACGGAATAGTGTATGCTAGATGGGTTTAAGATTGGTTTCGCAGGTCGGCGCAACATCGAGGGCCGAAGGCCTGTACTGCGCTGTAATGTTCTATGTTCTAATATCAAAATGGAGTATGAAAAAAATGTATTTATGATTTTCATTTCAAATATTGACTTTTTCCCTCATGACTTGAGGATGTAGCTAAGGACGTTGAGATCTTGCACCCAAATACGTGCTGATGCGTTGCTTAGTCAACACATCAAGGTTATCCTTATCATGATCCCGGCATCCAGCTGCTTACTAGATTCATAGTTGGAAGATTGCTCCTTTAAGATGCAGCATTTAGGATCACAGGGGAAACCACTGCTGAAAATTAATTAATTATGTCTCAATAGACAACGTACTCACATGTTCCAGGGAGAAGGGGAAAGAAAGTGACAGAAAGGGAAACAATGGAAGAATCATCTATCCTCGCTAGTGGTGTGTTTAGAGACACATAGACATTTTATCATGTGGAAAAATGGCAGTTAAACACACACAGTAGTGTTCAAGGCAGCAACATCCATGATTGACCATCCTGCTTGCCATCAACTGAGGTACTCAGACAATTAAATACACTTTTAAGAGCCTCACCTTCAATGGCTATAGGGGAAAGGGGTTCCTGGGAGGTTTCTTTCCCTGGGTGGGCATGGGGGGAAAGCAGAATACCCACAGCCACCCCATTGGGCACGCTGCCCTTCATGCAACCCTGATACAGTGAAACCCTTCCTGCCATCACCTACCTGCAGCTGGGTCATTCTGTGACTCCATTGGCTGTTGGTCTGATAATGTTGAGAAACAGTTGCTGGTCTTTGATTAGTCTGGTAGGAAGGACCTCCCCTGGAGTCCTGATCCCCAGGAAAGGGCCATCAGCTGTCTCTCAACTGCCTGAAAGGCTTACAATTTGGTGGGCATTCTCCAAATAAGGCAACATGGATTTCATGCCATATTTCCAGCCAGCAGACAAAAGCTCTAACACATCTGCAAGACTTCACCAATAGGAACAGGAGTAGGCCTCTAACCCCTCTGGCCTCTTCTACAATTCAATGAGATTATGATTGATCTGCATTTTAACTCCACATTTCTGCCTTTCCCCAATAATTTCTTAATATCTTTGATAGATTGTTGCTAACCAATCTCTGTAATTATCATATGATTGCCTAGATGTTTAGTTTCATTTTAATTACTTTTAATTAGTCTGCCATTACCTGTTTTAATATTCTGTTCTTCTTAACAATGGGTATTATATTAGTTACTTCCCAGTGGCATTGTTCAGTTGATTTCCTTTATTTAACAATGTAGCAAAACCAACCTATGGTCAATTTCTCTTGTCCAGAAGTCAACAATTGTAGCTGAAGGGGATCTGTAGTTGTGGCTGAGTGGTTAAGGAAATTCACTGAGGCTGGTAAAAGTTTAGACCTCTTCCATAAATGGCAACTGATACCAGCAATGACCCAGCCTTTAAAGATGCTTTCCAGTTGAGCCATCTATTCTTACCTACAGGTTGCCTTCTTCATGGAAGTGAGACACAAGGCCTTACACAGCAGTGCCTTGGCCTCACTATTGGAAAGCAGAACCCGACGGTCATCATTTTTTAAGTTGTGATCAGAGATAATGGGAACTGCAGATGCTGGAGAATCCAAGATAACAAAGTGTGAAGCTGGATGAGCACAGCAGGGCAAGCAGCATCTCAGGAGCACTGAGATGCTGCAGATGCTGCTCAGTGAGCACTCTCCTGAGATGCTGCTTGGCCTGCTGTGTTCATCCAGCTTCAAACTTTGTTATCATTTCTTGTGTCCAATTATGGGCATCCTTCAATTTCTATCCTTCTCAAATTATGCATAATGGTACAAATGGATTGTTCAAGTGATTGAATGCACTGAATTTAATCAATTGAAGTTTATTCTATATATCACGTATACACATGCACATAATGGTTTACCATTTTTGCAGTTTATATCGTAAACGACGTCACCATTATCATCCTCTTTTTGACATCTAGGTAATTTAAGCACCACGTTAAAGGTTACATTCGCCCTAACCAGTGTAGGCCCATCATTGCTCAAGTGGGCCACGATCTTTCCTCCTGAAAGAGAAAACCAATAAATTGAAAAAGGAAACCAGAGATATCGTTCAAGCTACAAAATGATAACAGAGACTACAAAGTGAATTTCAAGGAATGTATTCATGTCCAATAGTGAATGCAGGAAACCTTCTCACACAGCCTCCCAGGGAAAATTAAAACATTTTTGAATTAATTACAAACATTAGCATCACTATATTATTCTGGCTAGTACGGAAGCTCAGTAGTTATCACTGCTGCCTCACAGCGCCAGGGGCATGAGTTCAGTTCCACCATTGGGTGACCGTCTGTAGGGAGTTTGCACATTCTCCCTGTGTCTGTGTGGATTTCCTCTGAGTGTTCTGGTTTCCTCTCAGTCCAAAGATGTGCTAAATTGCCATAGTGCTCAGGGATGTGCAGGTCAGGTAGGTTAGCCATGGGTTACAGGGATAGGGGGTGTGGGACTGGGTGGGATGCTCTTTGGAGGTTTGGTGTGGACTCGATGGGCCAAATGCCCGTTTCCACACTGTAGGGATTCTACAATTCTAGCTTATAATGCAAGGGACATTACATGTTCCATGTTCAAAGATAAATCAAATTTCAACATTAATGGTTAGTAAGTCAGAATTTTCAGTTTATTCGGTTTTATTAAAACCAAGAGGACTATTACTAATTTAATTATTCCTGTCTTTGAAGAACAAAGACCTATTTTAGCATGCTGATACAATCCTGTGAACCTAAGAATTCAGGGAAAGAATTGATCGTTGTTGTAGAAAATAGAGCAAAGTTTCAAATTTTGTATATTTGGTGCCCCAATGAAGTCTGAAAAATGTGCAATTCCATACTGGTCCTGTATAAGTGTCAGGTGATTTTGCATATGCTAATAGTGACTTTCTAATTCCTCTCACATGACATCTGAGAAATTAAACTATTTCATGCTGTTCCTCATTAAAGTTTCTCTGCATGAATGAAACACATGAACTAGCTGCTTTGATTTTTCAAAAATGGACAACCAAGAGAAGGGATTACATTTTTGAAATGTTGCCCAAGACCCAATTTCAAGCCAGTGTCAGCCATCCTGGAAGGAGCCTCATTGCATACATAATGTTGATTCCTGGCCTAAAAATGGGCTAGGATGAATTTCTCTTAGAATTTTGCAAATCATAAAACAGTCATATAAACTGGATATTTTTCCAATATAACAATTTAACCAATTGTTTGATTATTAATCCAATGAGATTAATAACATATTGTTGATCAGTGATTTAAGTTAATGATTTAGTATTGTGCCTGCAAAATTTATTGCATAAGCTGAAATATGTTTCATTGTGTTTGTTCATTTTTTCTTGAAGTGTGGACACCCTTTAAAATTTCTGTGTGCAACGGCATGTATGCAGTAACTTAACAGAGCTGACTTCAGTAGGACTTACATAGAAGTCCTCATGTTGCTACCAGCTAAGGGTTTAGACAGAACACTGAATATTTGGTACTCACTAGACCTCCAGTTCAGATAATGAAGGCTCTATAAAACATAGATTAAGCATCTGAACACTTGACATCCATAAGGCACAGTGACTCATCAGCAGCTGCAAAACTGAATTAAACTACAATCTGTAACATCATAGCCTGGCACATCATTCACTTTTTCACCACCATCAGGCCATGGTATCAACCTTGGCTCAATGAAGAGTGCAAGATGACATGAAAGGAGAAGCATAGGCATAGCTAAAAAAAAATCATGTAAATTCAGGTCTACACATGTAGTAGGCAGCGGAAGTAGCATGCAATAGACATGGCAAAGCAATCCCACAATGAAAAGATGATATTAAACTCTGCAGACCTGCTGCATTGGTCATGAAATGTATTGGGAATTTAAACAACTAACAAAGGGAGGAGACACCATGATTATCCCCCCCAACCCCAAACTCAACTATGTGGTAGCCCAGTATTAGAGTACAGAAGATAAAAATGAAACATGTAAAACCACCCCAAATAGAATTGCTAAGGAGACAATTCCTCTCAGTTTCCTCCTCAAGTTCCAGCATCACACATGATATTCTTCAGCCAATTCAGTTTACTTCATGTGATATCAAGAAATTGGATACTGCAAAAGATTTGGGCTCTGAAAACACCACAACTGAAATGCTGTAGTCCTGTGCTCCAGAACTAGCTATATTCCTGATCAAGCCATTCTAACATAACTACAGAACTGCATCTATCCAACAATGTAGGAAATTGTCCATGCTTGTCTTTATAAAAAATGAACATATCTAATCTTGTCAATTATCATGCTGTCAATCTACTATCAATCTTGAGAGACATGGTGGTAGATGTCATTGACAGTGGCTTCAAGACGCAGTGACTCATCAATAAGCTGCACAGAGATGCTCAATTTACACTAAGCTCCAGACCTCTTTACTGATTTGGTCCAAGCATGGACAAGCAGATAAATTTTAGACGTGAAGTAAGAGTGATAGCTCTTGATATCACGGTAGTGCTTGATCAGAAATGGCATCAAAGGAGCCCTCACAAAATTGAAGCTAATGGGAATCAGGGAAAACTCTCCATTGATTGGAGTCATACCTTGAACAAGGGGAAAGCGGTTGTACTTTTGTAGACTAATCACTTCAGCCTTAGAACATTGCGGTATTCTTCAGGAAGCCTGCATTCAATTTCAGCCTGCTTCATCAATGACCTTCCTTCCACCCTAAGGTCAAAAGTGGAGATGTTCTTTGAAAAGTGCATAGTGCCTTTTGCAATTCTTCAGATACTGAAGCAATCCAGGCCATATGCAGCAAGACCTAGACAACAATCAGGCTTGGTCTGACAAGTAGCACATAATATTCACATCATACAGTGTTATGTAGTGACGATCTCAAATAGGAGAGAATCTGTCCATCCTCCCCTGATGATTAGTAGCATTATCATTACTGAAACTTCTACCATCAACAATCTGGAGTTATCACTGTCCAGAAACTTAACTGAACCAACAATGTGCTGTAGGTACATGTATTGTGCTGTTAGGAAGGGAATCCCAGGATTTTAACCCATTGACAGTGTATAGGTGTACCAAAAGCCCATTGACTACAGCAGTGCAAGAGGCTGTTAACTTCAAACTTCTTAAGGCCAATTAAGGTGATCAACCAATGCTAGCCTTTCTAGTAACACCCGCATCCCATGAATAAATTTAAGCATTCTCTTTTAATTAGAGACAAGTCAAAGACCACCTGGGCCAGAACTCTTGAGCAGAAGGAAGGCCTTCAATACAAAAGCTCAACTAAAAATTTCCTTCTGGTTTTTCACCTTTCCAGCAGTTTTTCCATCGGATGTCATTTCTCTTCCAAATGGGATAAAGTTTCTCATTCCAGACATTAATGTCAGGGTGCCATCCGGCAAGGTGACCAGGAAGCCGTGAAAATGATAATTTGCTGCCACCAGCGAACACATCTTGGAAGCCTGAAAACACAAATGCAGCTAGTCACCAACTAAGATGCGAAATAAGTTTGTCTTAAATTGTCACCATAGTTAAACAATTGTCATGTGTGTGTAACATATAAATCCCATGGCTACATAGTTCAAATATGTGAAACTTCTATGAATGCACTCCATTCTTTGACTGCGCAACAATTTTCCAGTCTTTTTACGACTGAAGCAAAATGTAATTAGAATTATAGAACTATAGACTGTAGAGCATTAAAGGAGACTATTTAGCCATTTGTGTTCATGTCAGTTTTCTAGAAGAGGAGCTATTAGTCCCACTCTCCTGCTCTTGTTTCCCTGCATCTTTATTCCCTTCAAGACTCTATCCAGTTCCCTTTTGAAAGCCATGATTTAATCTGCTTCTAGCACACTCTCAGGTAATGCATCCCCAATCCTAATCACACATTGCATCATGTCATGTTTCTTCTTTTGCAACTCAACTTAAATTTTCTCCGGATTCTCAGCCTATTCATTTCCATCCTCCTTCTCCTCCAATTGGTCACAGTTTCTTTTCCCAAAAATATACTTTAATCATGAAACATATGGAGATACATTACACAATACATATTTTACACTGCATTTCTTTCGATACGTTATCGGGTATTTTGGGGTACTTCACTACACCTCCTACTACAGGTTATATTTGCAATGTACATTTACATTTCATGTCAAATGGTTTTAGCTGCATATAGCCCAAGTGGCTTTACAATCCCTCAGCAGATCTTGGAAGGAGACCTTAGCCATGGTCTTTCCGCACTGGGCCTATGGAGCAGCTGGCCTAAGCTTGAGTGCTTCCCCAAATTTAGCATCCAACACTGGACCCTTAAATATTTCTTCATTATTAGTAGGAGACTGATATTGTGCCTGGTTCCATGAAAACCCACATACATCAACTGCCCCCCTTAAGCTGCCTTTCTTCATGTGGGAATCAAGTGTTATGAGCACGTGAGAAAAGGAAATTATAACAAATATCTTTATTTCTTTTTAGCACACAGGTATCACCTTTCAATTTAAACTCATTTAACTAGGTGTACAAGGTAATGAGAGGCATGGATAGAGTCGATAGCCAGAGACTTTTCCCCAGGGCAGGATTGACTGCCATGAGGGGTCATAGTTTTAGGGTGTTAGGAGGAAGGTATAGAGGAGACGTCAGAGGGAGGTTCTTCACCCAGAGAGTTGTGACCGCATGGAATAGTTTAACAGTGGTAGTCGTGGAAGCGGAGTCATTAGTGACATTTAAGCGACTGCTGGACATGCACATGGACAGCAGTGAATTGAGGGGAATGTAGGTTAGGTTATTTTATTTTTGGATTAGGATTATTCCATGGCACAACATCGTGGGCCGAAGGGCCTGTACTGTGCCGTACCTTTCTATGTTCTATGTTCTAGACCGAAATTAAGGTGTCATTTATGAGGTTTTCGCGATTGGAAGAAAAAAACATTTTAATCTAAACCACAAATAATAATAAAACATGACATCAAACTCTCACAAACCTGGGTAATAAATTTCAATGAAGACAGGTGGAAGGTGTCCAGGTTAAACAAAAAGATAAGAACAAATGTGCTTTAGCAGTTCTTAGATTCCTTGAGTTATGAGAGTGAAACCTGAGTCTGTGACTGTTTTGCTGTTTTCTTGTTTCTCACCAGTGGTGAAACTGTACAATTCAGTTCTGAGTGAATGGCTGCCTTTAACATGCCATTTATTTTGAGAGATGTTTGGGCAAAGTGTGAGTGAGAGAGATGTGAGGGAAAGCAAACCTCCCTGATCTATTGTTATGAATCAATTTTCAGCTCTCTTTGCTCTGCCAGCAAACAACTGATGTATGGTTCATTTGTACATTCCTGAGTGTGGCTCTGTTGTCTTTCCAAGCTGAGTACTGCTTTTTCTGTGGCGTTGCCTCCACACTGAGACAGTTAAAAACAATCCTAGACATCACCGTCACTGAGACTAAGCCTCAGCATGTTAGAGCGCCACCAAGTGTTAACACTTGGTATAACATGCACTTGATCTCAGCCAAAAGACGGAGAAGCGATAATACTCCACAGGCATCATTTATCTACCATTATGTGTACCTATCATGCAAGTGTGAGTTAAACAAGAGGTACAAATTCTTTAATGCTAACTTAGTTGTTATAACTGTCTTTGGATAAAGTGGTAATTTCAGTGCAGATGAGTTTTGTTCATTTCAAACTGTTTTTATAAGGCTTTCTTAATTTGTGATCAAGTGATAATGGCAGCCATTTTCAGTCAGTATTTATCTAATTTTAGAAATCACTTACGAGTATTAAAATTAGATGATAGATATTGAATATTAACAGGTCATGTCTGCCATTATCCTAATACCTTTTCTCCACTAGGAACGGATATAAATAATATTTCTCCTTTTGTTTGCAACAAGCATTCCACTATCAGGTGAAAACTGGGGCAATTACACATACATTCTGAATTTATATTTTGTCTTAACCAGGTTCAAAACCTGCTTTAGGACCAGCAGTTAGATTTGCTCACTGGACTGTGTCACATTGCAAAGTCTTAACTTTTCACATCCCAGTTCTACAATCCATGTACTGGATCCAAGCATTTTAACAGTCTTTATTTCTAGGAATCTCAGGTAAAGAGGATCATCCCTAAGGGGCATCTAGACAATCTCTTCCACAAAGGTGATATCCTCACTGGCTGCTGTGGGATACTCCAGGGATGGTGTGCTGCCTTTAGGAAGTAAGATAGAGGCTCCTTCTTGAGGCTCTGCGGTGATGGTTGGCAGTGTGCCACTAGCAGCTGGTCAGCATGCCATTGTCCCACAGTCTCATCCTGCGTCTGAACCATGTGTATATGGGAGAGAGAGAGAGAGAGTCTAGGCCCGAAACGTCAGCTTTTGTGCTCCTAAAATGCTGCTTGGCCTGCTGTGTTCATCCAGCCTCACATTTTATTACCATGTGTATATGGGACCTGTTTGCGCCAGGACCATGACAGGTTAGTTGTGTTGTAGATCCAGGCCAGTACTTGGTCACATGTCTATAATAGCATGAGGTGTGGTGTGTTTTGGTACACGGTCAGTGACCTCTCCCCTTTTAATGCTTTCAATGAGTGCTTTAAACAATTACATGAATCTTTCCACAAGACCACTGGCTGAAGTATGATAGGGTACCATCTAAATGTGCCTAATGCCATTACGTTTCATGTAGTCAGTAAATTCCTGTGGGAGAAACTGAGGGCTGTGTTACTGACAACTTGCTCCAGGTTATCAAACCTCACAAACATTTCGCCCACTTTTGCAATTCTGCAGAAGTGGACTTCATTACCATCGCCTCGAACCATGTAGAATTAGCATCAACTACCACCAGCAGTAAAGGAACCAGCAAAATCAATGTGAACACATTGCCATGGCCTCCTGAGCCATTCCTAGGGTATAATGGTGACAATGGTGGTGCATTTCAGGTTTTGCCACAAGCCTGGCACAAGCTAGCTTTTTAAATTTGGGTATCCAAATTCTGCTATCATAAGTAGCATTGGGGGAGCTCTCTCATCCTCACCATTCCTGGATGGCCCTGGTGCAACTGCTCAAGTGCCTTGTATCTTAAGTTCAGAGGGATCATCATATACAACACCATCGCTCGGTTCGCAATAAACAACTGCACCTCCCAGTCGCAAACCATTTCCACTCCCCCTTCTCTTGTGTTGCCATCACAGACACATTGCTCTGGTTGGGAGGACAGATTCTTCAGCCCACTCTCTTGCCCTCCACTTGAGGGCAGGGGCAGTCTGGACTAGACACCTGCATTTGTGTGTTGTTCTGACTGCCTGTATTTTAAATGGTATAAGCCCACCACTGTAGGACCCACCACTGAAGCTGACTGGTCACCATTGACGGAATCCCAGTGTATGGGCCATGATGGACATGAGAGGGCAATAGTCCATTAGCAGAATGAAATGGTGGCCAATAAGTAGTAGTACAATTTCTTAACATTGATAATGATAATGAAGGTTGGGTGGAGGGTACCTCAGTGGTCTGGTGCCACAGTTGTACCATCACCGTTACATACGCTTCAAAGGGTATACCGCCTGCTCTGTGTCCTGAGGGAGACGTTGGAAAGGTTTAGATTTCCCTCAGTCAGTAGCTTTTATTAAATGAAAAGCAAGAGAACTGCGGATGCTGTAAATCAGGAACAGAAACAAAGTTGCTGGAAAAGCTCAGCAGGTCTGGCAGCATCTGTGAAGGCAAAAACAGAGTTAACGTTTCAGTTCCGGTTCTGAGTAAAATCTTTACTGCATTTACTGCTGAGGAACACAGATATTGCCAATTTATCTACAATTCTATTTGCTGTAATATAATGACCAAATCTTGCAGTGCAGGTCTTCTGAATCTGATTCAAACGCCCTGGTGGCACCAAATTGGTTCGCTATTTTATTTTCCAATTTGGGTTTTGCAACCATGTCCTTTTAACTTTCAAAACCTTCTTAAACTTCCTCTGGTCTTTTTGTGCTTTCTTTTATTGCTAATTGTCTAGTTCTAGCCCTTCTAATTTCTTTGGGATCTGCCTTGACGCTTTCTGACGCTTTCTGACGCTTCTGGCTGGATTTCAGCCCTATTTTAATTCAAGCTACCTTCCCTGAGCCACCCCATGGGTTTTATGACCCAAGTAGGGCTCCCAAACCTCCCTCAGTTTCCAGCTTATTTTCTAATTCCTGCTGATCCGAATGACCTTCTGGAGTCACTGAAACCCTCATAGGTTTTGGTGTCCTCCTGTAGAGTTTCCTCTGCTGATTCCCAGCCTTTCTGCCACCTGCTGCAAGCCAGTTTTCCCACCCTCTTTGAGGTGCCTTTGCTGTTTGAATACATTTCATTCCAGCCAATTTTTTTTCAATTGCATGGAAAATAACCACCGCTGGCAAATTTGGGTCTACCACACTGTTGCCAGGCCCATAACAATTTTGCTGTCTAAGCCAGCTTTAACCTAAGTTATTCTTTCCCAGGAGAAAACCAAAAAATTGAACCTGCTATTATTTTGGAATTCGACAGACTTACTAAATCCTGCTTGTTTTTCCCCTTTGCAACTTCAGATTACAAATTTTAGACTTCAACAGGCCAATTTTGGGTGACTCCATTGTGAATAGACAATCACAATTTTGAGGTCCCTGGGTTGAACAGGACTAATACAAACCTAATGCTGCTTACCAGGATAAGGATCGTGGCCACCAGCAAGACAAGTGAGGGTGCAGGGGGGTTTGGGGGGGATGGAGGGTCCAGAATGCATTTTCCAACATTAGTTTTGTGGAGTCTGAAAGAGCAATCCGCTCTGCTCCACTGGCATTATTCAATGTTTGTCTTGACTGGGCCTCTTTGACTCTATTGCCTATAGACCTGGTCATGCTTTAAAGCACTAGAGGTTCTGGGACATTTGCTTGTATATTAAAAAAACAGGTACTACCTGAATAGGGTGGATCATATGAACAAGCATCAAGGTACCATTCAATTTGTCACTGACTTCTTCACTACATAATGCGGTGCTGAGTTAGCAGCCTCAATTTTGCAGGTGAAGCCCATTCATGAAAGTGAGGCACCTTACTTCTGGGAATGCCTCATGCCTCTCTATTTGGGGGAAAAAAGTGCACCTGAGACTTCCTTCATCCCAATTTCAAGACTGATAGCTTTCACACTGTTGTTCTCAAACGAATAATAGTCTGAATAGATTGTGCAAGTAATTGAAGCCATTGAAACTGATCCCTTGAGTTTTGTTCTATGTGACGAATATATTGTATCTGTAAATATTTCAGTTTACATTAATTCCACTTAGTTCCATATCTGAACAGGGTGATTTGAAATCTTGCTGAATCGTATTCAGCAATCTCACCCACATGTTAGAATCTCTCTCTAATTCAACAATATACGTGAAGGCTTCAGGAATGGGGCTAGAAATTAAGGTTGTATAATGTCAAATGTTGAGTCCAACATCATTAGAGTAAATCAACACTGTTCTCTTCATCTAGCTCCCACAACTAAGCAACTGTTCATGATGTTTAATTCACTTCTAATTTCTGCAACTTACTACATTATTAATCCTACTTGAAAATTGCAGCATCAATACGCCCACCGTGAGAAGAAATTTATTAATGCTTAGAATAGGGAAACAAAGTTACAGATGTTTCTGCCAGTGGTCTGATAAACAGGTACGTCCTCTCAGTAACTAGAAATGACTATCAAATCTTCAATAAAGAACCATGAGCTTATAAAACATGATTGAGTTAAAAATCATGAGATAAAATCCAACTATGCAAAAGAAAAAGCTTTAATCATATGCATGTGATTGTCAGATGACTGAACATCTACAGGATTTTAGCAGTGAAATGTTAGCACTGTAAATGTGACCAATTGCAAAAGTTTAACAATGTTTGGAACTGCAGAAGTAGTTATGAAGTGTTTGTTATTTTTTGTAAGTTACAAATTGAGGTTATCAAAAGCTATGATCTGACTCAGTTCTGAAGTTCCAATGTTTGAATTTATCTATCTACCACACCAAGAAATTTTGAAACAAGTTCTTCAGCAAACTTATGTAAAAATTGTGTATTGCCACAGCAACCCACTCTCCTTAGGAGGTGGAAGAAACCAGTACAATTCCTTACTAAGTGGATGAATCAGATTTGTAACAAAAACATGCAGTTCGATCCCTGTTCCAGCTGGATGTGGGGCCTGCCTCCTTGTCCCACCCTTGGCGGAGGCCATAGCTCTGTGTGTCAGGTCGGCCTTCAGACAAAGTATTCAAGAAGTGGAAGATTACTGTGGAGTATCAGAGAAGAGCTCTGTCCATTTACACTCAAAACTCTTGAATACATTGTGACTAATTAGCTTTGTACTCAAATTAGCCTTTAATTGTTCACCTCAATTTTTTGAAAATTGCACTGAACTGAAAAATAAACTACGATAAATGTGTTTCAGAGGTAGTAGGAACTGCAGATGCTGGAGAATCTGAGATAACAAGGTGTAGAGCTGGATGAACATAGCAGGCCAAGCACCAGAGGAGCAGGAAAGCTGACGTTTCGGGCCTAGACCCTTCTTCAGAAATTCCAATGTTTGAATTTAGCTATCGACCACACCACTTCTTGGTGTGGTGTGGTAGATAGATAAATTCAAACATTGGAAATATACTTCATCTCTATCCCTTTAAAGTTTCAGTGTGCACAGAGATTGTAAGTTTGGCTTAATATATTTGCTCATCCTCTATGACAGCACTTAATCTACGAGAGACAGTGTCCTGAATGCCATTTCACTCCATGAAAAGCTTCTACATAGGAACTATGTGAAAACATCACTGATTTCATACTCTCACCCATTTGGTGAATACATGTGCTGAAGAATATGTACCAAGCCAACACCTGGCATATTCCCTGGGCATTACCTTTAGGCTCGATGTCCTTCATATTACAGTGCAATGCCATAGCTGAAGTTCTCAAAATTAAGGTCGGGGGTCCTTGACATAGAAGACTATCTGCAGCCAAAGACTCATTACTTGAGAGAGATGAGCAATGATTGGCAATTGCAATATCTCACATCTTTAGGTTTTATGAAGATTTGGCTCTCCTCTCACATGGGTGTGACATGAAAAGGTCTTATAGTGAAAATAATACACGGTAAGCATTGTGATAGGACAAGTGAGGTCTACTCAGCAACATGCATATTTCAGAGCTTTCGAGAGGGAAAAGAATAGAACAAAGAATTACATTTATATAGCACCTTTCAGCACCTCACAGGGCTTCTCCAGGCCCTTAAAGGAATTAAATACTTTTAGGAGTCACTACCGTCACGTCAGAAGCATGGCAGCCAATTTGCACAGAGCAAGCACACTCATGCATCCTGAACAGATACAGGGACAGAACATGCTGGTGAAACCCAGTTGGTCTGGCAGCGTCCATGGAGAGAGAAACAGAATTCACATTTTGGGTTGGAGATTTCATGACCAGATGATCTGTTTCTTCTCCATGAAATTAGTTGAAGAATAAACACATTGGCTTTTTTTAATGCTCCCTCATGTATGTGGGCATTGCTGGTTGAACAGCATTTACTGCCTGTCCCTGGTTGCCCTTCAGAAGGTGGTAGTGAGCTGCCTTCTTGAGGGGCTGAGGTCCCCGTACTGTAGGTAAACCCACAGTGCCATGAGGAGGGAATGACAGGATTTTGTCCCAGCAACAGTGAAGGAATGGTGATATATTTCCAAGTCAGGATGGCCAGTGACTTGGAGGGGAACTAGCACATGGTGGTGTACTCATGTATCTGCTGCCCTTGTTCCTCTAGACAGAAGTGCTTGCAGATTTGGAAAGTGCTATCTAAAGATCTTTGCTGAATGAGCGACATATGTGCCCCCGCAAGAAGCTTCTTCTCAGGACACTGCAAAGGAGCCTGGCCCCATCTTACTGCCTGTGAATCCCAAAATCTGCAAGAGTACAAGCTGAAGAAGATGATGCAAGCACTCTAGGCCAGAAGGCTTGGAGACAGTTGCCAAAGTATTCCAAGTCAGTGGGGCCAAGCATGAAACAGGCTTGCACCACCTCTTCTGTGGAAACCAGACTTTCACCATGTAGTGAGTAGGAGAGGCAGGAGATCACATCATTAAAATTTCATTTACAGTGATAGAGTCATACAGCACAGAAACAAGCCTTTTGGTCCAATTCATCCATGGTGACTGAGTTTCCCAAAATAAAACAAAACTAGTCCCATCTGCCTGCATTTGGCCCATATCCCTCTAAATCTTTTCTGCTCATGTACCTGTCTAATGCCTTCTAAATGTTGTAATTGTACCTGCATCCACCACTTTCTCTGGTAGTTCATTCCACATACAAACCACACTCTATGTGATAAAGTTGTCTCTCAGGTCCCTTTTAAGTCTTTGCCCTCTCACCTTAAAATTAATTTTGTTTTTCTGAAGAAGGGTCTAGGCCCGAAACGTCAGGCTTCCGGCTCCTCTGATGCTGCTTGGCCGGCTGTGTTCGTCCAGCTCTACACCTTGTTATCTCAGATTCTCCAGCATCTGCAGTTCCTACTACCTCTTAAAATTATACTCACTAGTTTTATCTAAGGCGTCTCGCACTCTTAGGATAGAGTGCATTCAAACAGATCAGAATTTTGACATCTGAGCTTTGCTTTCGCCTTTTCATCAACCAAGATCATTTCAAACCCACATCGCAGCGAAAGCATGGCTGCAAATGCAAAAACTTCACCAGTTCTGCCGAAGACATATTACGGACTCAAAAAAAAATACTTCGCTTCTCTCCTCACAGACGCTGCCGAACTGCTAAGGTTCTCCAGCCTTTTTCACGTGACGCTATTGGGTTAATATCATTCACTTTGAAATACACAGTCTGCATTTTCTTGCAAATCTTTTCAGAGAAGAAATAAAAGAGCAATGTTTCAACGAAGCCCAATTCTGTTAACAAAAATCCTGCTGCTAAGCAATACATATTTTAAAAAAACACATCTTACGCCTGCGAGCAACCGTTTCGAAGATTATGACCAGGAAGACGGTTCCAAAGAGGACCAAGCCACAATCTCTCATGGTGACAAAGGATTAGCAGTTCCACCAGACTCCGAGAGTTGAGAGACTCATTTGCTCACTGCAGGGACTAACTTGTATTCCTCACACAAACCCATCCTAAGTCCCTCGCCAAATTCTCGTGAGCTGGTCATGTGCATTGTAATAAAAGCCACCTATTAAAAACGAAGATCTGCTCCCGCCCAGATCTTATGGCTCTGAGTCATCCCCTGGTGATCGGCATCAATCAGTTTATGATTTTAGGAGGGAAAAAAAAGTCTGGTGTTAGCACAGCTACAGCAGAGAATAAAGCAGAAACTGGGATCTGCTTTTTTGCACCAGGGCTGAGCAGCACTAGGCATTTCGCAAACCCCGAGGCATTTGTAAATGGGAATACGGAGAGGCAATATTCAGAGATTTGTTTTTAACTGTAGATGGGAAAACAGGGGGATGAAAGGAAACGTGGTACACGTTTTCTGGAGCTGATTTTGGACTGGAGCATTTGGCATCACGAGAAAAATAAGTTATAGTTCATAAATAATCAAAGGAATGATTTGTGAGCGGGATTACTTAAAACACTTCATCTAACAACTTTGGAGAAACAGCTTGGCCGTTTGGTTCATTTCACAATTGCATTGCAATTAAAGTTTGGGTTTGAAACCCCAACATTTCAATATACAGAATGCTACGAAACACTAGCTACTGTGTCAAATCCCCTGTGCGTGGTCGCGAAAAGGCATGTTTGTAATAGGTGATGTTATCGTTCAGGGTTTGGGAAGATTTCACCCGATGGACCAAGTTCCTGATTTTCAGAAAACTGCAAAAGAAAATTCCTGTGCTTTTTCCAGATACTATTTTGTTAAAGGATATATGTGTGGTGCATATGTCCCGTGAGCCTACTTTTTCTTTAATACCTAGATCAAAGGATAGTCATTTAAAAATCTCTTGTAATCCTTATCATAAATGAATTCCATACGGTGTGCCATGTTTCCTTACCTTTCAAACCATTTATAAAATGTTTCATTGGCATGAAGCATTCGAAACACTCAGGATCGTAAAAACAATATATGAATGCAATGTGTCTCTTTTCTATCTCTCTCTTTCTCACATCAATGCATGTTCTGTTCCACAGTAAAAGAAAGCAGAGTAGTTTTGAACTAAAAGGCAACAGTGGCACCATTGATCCAAACTGTCGTTAATACAGATAGATAGACCAAACGGAGGCACTGAAATACTTCAAAGGAAATAATTTCTCACTTTCTTAAAGTCTCTGTGTCTTTCTATTATCTGTTCCAATTAAGACCATAAGACATAGGAGCAGAAATTAGGCCATTCGGCTCATCGAGTCTGCTCCACATTCAGTCATGGCTGGTAAATTCCTCAATCCCATTGTCCCCGTAGCCCTTTATACCCTTGATAATCAAGAACCTTTCTTTAACCAGCCACCCTCCACTCACTGTCACTGACCTGACTGTCAGAATGTCTATTGCGTTTAAATCCCATACAGTGAAATTGGAAATGTATTTATAAGGAAAAGAAATTTGATCATAAATAAAATGTATTGGTAATCATCCTCATATGTTTAGTAATAGAGATCAGTTTCTATTAAATGCAAAAGTATTAAATTCTGCCCATTATTGAACAATTAATCTATAAAGCTTAGGCTATGCACCACAGAGTAATAGATTCTGACACATATTAATATTCCCTCAGCAAATCTGTTTCCTATTCTTAACTGCAGAAAGTAGAATTTGATACATTTTCCCATGACTGTAACATTAAAGAAAAAGCATTTTTTCACATGCTTCTTGTCTATGCTTTCTCTTTTATGGTTTTATCATAATCTGGTATCCAAAATTAGACTTTGTCTTCTTTTATTATACTACATAAATATATTGACTAACATTTGCAAAGCAAAACTGACAAAAATATTTTGTAGCCTTTCGGCCTCCACAACCAAAATTTCCCATTTATTCTTAGCAGCTCTCCTCTTGGTAACTATTCTTTTGATTTTTTTGGAATATTACAATAGCCTTACTATTTTCTTTTACTGTATTTGATATCTTTTTTCTTATTATTTCCTTTCAGCTGTTCTTACATTTCTCTACAAGTTCTAAACTCCCTATAATTTTCTTCCACTTTTTTCTAATCATCTATTACTCTCAGAGTAATTTAAACTTAATTTGAGTCTCTCTTCACCTCTGGAAATCTATTCATTGATGCAGCTATTTTTCAACTTGCAGCACAATATGTATTTTGTGCTCTATCTGTCTCCTTTGAAAACCCAACCTCTGAATCATATAATCTCTTCTGGGGATTATTAAATAGTTGCGCTTTAACAATCATTGTGGGTAAAAAGAAGAAGCGCATGATTGAATACCAGCTAAGGTTTCAACAAGGGAAAGTTGTGTTTCTTTCGGTTTGGAAAAACAAAATTGGGAATGATCAAATAACTTTGGAATGTGCACAGCCATGCTTTACTGCATTCTGTATTTTGTTTTTCTAGATTGATGTTCATTTGATTATCTGATATTTTAAAATATGTGTAAGTAGTTGCTTGGTGGAATCCTCATGAGAGAGTAATCACTTTCAGCTGACCAATAATACTATTTGGGTTGTGATAATGGGAACTGCAGACACTGGAGAATCCAAGATAATAAAATGTGAGGCTGGATGAACACAGCAGGCCCAGCAGCATCTCAGGAGCACAAAAGCTGACGTTTCGGGCCTAGACCCATCATTTGGGTTGCAGCTTTATTAAATTAATTCTTCAACTCTGGAGGGTGCATTAACCCTTTCTAATCCAATCACCAGAGCAGCCGATTACCAACTGGTTTTATCGTTTTCCACACTTTTACTTTACGGCATTCTTTATCCTTACTTGAATCGGATCAAGGGAGTAGCCAAAAGTTCTATTTCCTGGTCCAATTGCTTGAAACCATTCATTTAGGAAATATCGAGAAGCAAAGATTTCACAAACCTTCTTATTAGGAATCAATAAAAATGGAAACATTTTGGTGCAATTTTCAAAGGAATTGAAAATTGCACAAAAACTTTAGGGATAACTCTGGGAAACACTGGCCGAAAAATATCCCTCCACAAAAGGTCAATGTGTAGCCTGCACATGAAAATTGACAGTTAATAATCAAGTCAAATATGTGCGATGGCTTATTTATAGAAATTAATGGGGCACAACACCAAATTTATAGCACTGCTTCTAGCAGTGCTACAGGCTTACTGTGATCCCCCAGGGTCAGGCAAGAGCAAGCAACTGCCTGTTGAGTCAGCACTGTGTTTTACAAAGTTTTTTTAAAATTCATTTATGAGATGCAAGTGTCACTGACTTGACCAGCATTTCATACCCATTGAGAAGGTGCAGGTGAGCTGGCTTGTTAAACTGCTGCAGTCCAATTCTTTTTCTGGGACTATTAAGCAGTGAATACAAGAGAGTGGCTTGCTAGGCTATTTCAGAGGGCAGTTAAGAGGCATTCACATTGCTATGGGTCTGGTGTCTCATGTAGACCAGATCAAATAGGCACAGTAGTTTTCCATTCCAATGCGGCATTAGTGAACCAGACAGGTTTTTATGATAATCAACCCTTGCATTGTCCAAATTTGTAACCTTAACATCATATCAGTCTGTGCGTATCAAAGTAGGACAATTTCACTATTTTTAGGAACAAGCGGGAAGTGCACCTGAGTGTGCCACAAGGAGGTCATGGCATAATGGTATTGTCATTAGGTCAGTAAATCAGAGAGTCAGGCAATGTTCTGAGGATCTGAGCTTAACCTGACCACAGCAGATAGTGGAATTTTAATTCTATAAAAATTTTGAATTTAGAAGTCTAATGATAACCATGCCTAAGAATAGGCGATAAATGCTGACCAGTCACTGATAATCACATCTTATGAATGAATAAAACAAATTGTAAAACACACGCTGACAAAGCAGGTAGTTGCATGCTCCTAGTGATTCATGTGTTGCCTGATCTTGAATGGAGAAGTTTGAAATAGTAGGGTTGATCCAGCATTACTGTTGTTCAATGGACAAAGCAGTCTGAATTTGTTTTTATTTGAAAAATGTCCAAAATACCCTGTAGTGTTTTGAAAGCAAGTTACTGCATTTGACAGGCAGTCAAAGGCTGAAACATGTGTGAGGATTGCAATTGCATGGCTTCTGGCTCTGCACCTTGACAGCCAAATAGAACAGAGGCTGTGGAGAGGGAAATATCCACACTATGCCATCTTCCAAGTTGGATCTGAAGCATATTCTCATTGACAACAGCAGCAAGCTGTTCTAGCTAAGCCACATTGTGCACTCCACATCTGTTGCAGTGCTTCCCAAGCTTATTTCTGCTCTAACTCCATTTCACACTTGATAGGATTGCACAATTCACATTTAAAGACGGGGCAGAGGAGCCCTCACCCCATCCCCCTCTCTGATGAAGGGTCTAGGCCCGAAACGTCAGCTTTTGTGCTCCTGAGATG
The DNA here is from genome assembly GCF_030684315.1 of Stegostoma tigrinum. Taxonomy (NCBI): domain Eukaryota; kingdom Metazoa; phylum Chordata; class Chondrichthyes; order Orectolobiformes; family Stegostomatidae; genus Stegostoma; species Stegostoma tigrinum. Next base: position 76,175,124 of record NC_081355.1, on the reverse strand, counting down.
CTGCTTGGCCTGCTGTGTTCATCCAGCCTCACATTTTATTATCCTGGAACTCTGTGTCCATTGTGTTAGACCACACTCACAAACAAGGTATTGTGCATATTTAAAGAGGCCTTGCAGCAAATACGAGTCTGTCGGATCTGAGTGTCTATGCTTCAGCTGCTTTGGAGCTCATGATCCTAGTGGTGTCATGACTCACAGCTTGGGAACGGCAATTAATTGTGCATGCCTATTCAAAACTAACCTATGCATTGTGCTCATGGTTGTGCTTTTGCATGGGCTGACAATCAACGTTATTCTTGCCTCCAGGAGGTTGCAACTTATTTATGTCCAATGACTCATCATCTTGTGATTCCAACTTTATGTTACCCATCCAGGTAAATGCAGTTCAAGCCTGACCCCAACAAAACCCTAGATCTTCCTTATTATTGGGCTTCATGACTTCACTGGGGACTGATAATGCTGCTGGGATGAGAGAGCTGTCAGCAATTTGAGTCTCACCTTAAGACAATTGACAGCCCAAACAACCATTAGATTTCTGCAGGGTGATCTTGCAACGTGGATTCAGGCACCCCTGTTTTTCAGCAAGTGACAGGACATAGAACGTAGAACATAGAACAATACAGCACAGAACAGGCCGTTCGGCCCTCGATGTTGCGCTGACCTGTGAACTAATCTAAGCCCCTCCCCCTACACTGTCCCATCATTATCCATACGCCTATCCAAGGACTGTTTAAATGCCCCTAATGTGGCTGAGTTAACTACATTGGCAGACCATTGCTTTCATGTGAAATTCAGACCAAAGGCCATTAGCATTTCCTCCAATCCATTTTTTGATTTTCTAATCTGATTGAAATTGCTGTGGGAGAGCAAATGACTGGGATCCAGGGAAGTTATTTTAAAAAGCCTCGGAGTGCGACGGAAGGTAATTGTTCTGAAAGAGTAAATGCTGAAGTTGTATTGAACTCCACCCAATCTAACGAGGCCACACAGTGTCTCTGTGGATAGTCAGAATATTTTACATGAGATACCTATAGAGTTGGGCGTGTCACCCCTGCCTCTTGATAGTTTTAAGTATTTATGCCTTTGCCTATCCTAGTTAATGTAACCTATTGAACCTATTGCTTATATGCAATAAGCTCTATCTTATCATTTAGGAGATGCACCTCTTGTTAAGACTCACCAGCGGCTTGAGATTGTTAAGCGTCACCAGAGATAGAATGCAGCCTATATATCTGGTCAAAGCCTGTTTGCTGTTTGCATTTGTGCATTCACAGTTGTATGCACCAATGTCATTCTGGTGCTCTTCTCTGACTACTGCACCCTACAGGAAGACCAGAGGTGTGGACAGGGGGCAATGGAAATTGAACATAAGTCTGCTAGCAGTAGTAAACATTGAGGAACTTGAAATGGATTTCAAAGGTTGGAGAATTGTGAAGCCTGTGTTTGAGTCACCAAAATACTGGTGGGGTCAATCAGACAAGCATCAAGAGGTTCTTCTCCCTCAAAGGTGTTTAGAAGATCAGAGAGGAACAGGGATAAATGGGCCAAGTCCGAGAAAGTATGCAACATCTGCTCCGGCTGTATTTGATTTGGTTTAATGGCAAGGAGGACTATCAAGAGGTGAAAAGAAAGGAAGACTTGCTCTTAGCCTTAGAGACCTCTAAGATCATCCACCAGTGTAGTGTCCACTCAGTGGATCAAGATGAGACATACTCATTTTCCTTCTTTCAGATGGCAGACAGAAAGAGCTTTGTGATCAGTAGCCTGGAGGAAGAAGACAGCTCAGTAAGGTAATTGCAGCCTGACATTTTGGGATCAGAAAATCCTTTAAACTGAACTCTATGAAGGTGAAGCCCACAGACAGCACAACACTCCAGTCATTCCTGCCCTCTGTCACTGAGGTTTTAGACAACAGTAAGTGGGAGAGTCTGGATGAACCACTAACTCTGGATGAGCTGACAAAGGTTCTTGAGTTCTTTGAGAATAAAACTTCCAGAAGGGACAGCTTACCAGTCAAGTTGTATTCAAGACTGTGGAACTTGATTGGCCAGGACCTACCAGGGTGTATGATAGTATGATTCTGTCCAGGAGCATGTGGAATCTGTGAGGAAAGGCAGCGTCACCCACATCTACCAATAGAAGGGGGAAAGGATGATATTAGAAATGGACAGCCCATCTCACTGCTGAATGTAGACTACAAATTTCTGTCCAAAGTCTAGCATTTTAAGAGACGTCCTCAGCTCATACCTGATTTTGCTAGCATCTTCTTTAGGTTGATATGCTGTCATCAACCTTTCTTGTAATATTAATCTATGGGTTTTAATCATTAAATGGTGAAGTATTAATAACTAATAAGTCATTTGCAGAAGAGGCATGCGGAAGAGTAACATGAAGTAATTTATTACATCCTAAAATAACAGATAACATGAGCTTCAGGCTAGTAAACTATGATACACTTGGTAAGGGACTTCATATCTCCTAAGAGATACCAGGCTAACCTGAGCTACATGGTTGTTACCAGTAGGAGTATAACTAATAGCTGAATAGGTACATTAGGCAGCCAGAACTAACTCCTTCAAGACTGCCATATACCTCAGTGGGAAGAATAGGGGAGCAATTCATTTTAATACCTACCAATAACAGAATAGTCAGATAATTGGAAACGAGGAAAACTTGAAGTTGTGGTAATTCATTCTTTGCAAGTGAATGGGGTGTCTGTAGCTTCAGGCTTTGGAAAAATTTGCAGCTATATTTGGGAAGAAAATGTTTGGGATGCTACTGTAATGAGCTTTATGTCAACTGAATCATCCAATACTGAACATTTTCATTTCATAAAGATTTACATTTATGTGTTATCACATTGCAAAACATCTCACACTCTGTGAATTGCTTGAGGTGCAGAGAATGTGTTAGAGACAAACTTACAACCATTTAGTTGTGACCTTTCTAGACATTTGAAGCTTTATTTAGAGTGATGACTTTATTCTAGAAATATGTGCCAGTTATTATAACAAAAGCATTGTTGCTAACTTGTTGTCATATACAAATTTAAGTACCATTGTTTCAAGGAAGTGAATGCTTTCCTATAATGTTGCAAAGTTTAATAGAGCCACTGTATGGGTATCTCACAAAGACATCACTGAACTCGCACCCAGTTCATGCTTTCAAACCACTAATCTTTCTTGGCATAGTGCTTCCCACTCACCTGTTGACAAATGACTACTCAGTATCTCACTATTGTATCTGACTACTCAGTTCTGAGGAAGGGTCAATAGACCCAAAATGTTAACTCTGTTTTTTCCTTCACTGATGCTGCCAGACCTTCTGAGCTTTTCCAGCAACTTTGTTTTTGTTTCTGATTTACAGCATCCACAGTTCTTACGTTTTTTTTTGTTTTTTATTGACTACTCACTATGGTTATGCACCCTCACAGACTTTTACAGAAGATACAGCTGTCACATTCAATTCTTTTCTTTACCTCATTGCCAGAAAAGCTGGACCACAACTGTGGAGAGAGGGCCACAACCTATGGAGAGTGCCAGACGTAAAGATTCTGAGGAAGGGTCACCGGACCTGAAATGTTAACTCTGTTTTATGCTTCACAGATGCTGCCAGACCTGCTGACCTTTTCCAACAACTTTGTTTTTATTCCTGATTTATAGCATCTGCAGTTTTTTTGGTTTTTTATAAAGATCCTCACGCCCTTGCAGGAACGGGGAGTAGAGTTCTCTGGGGAAAGTTGGGACTGTATTAGTGGCAATGGGGAGACAGGAATGTCCAGTAAACCAGTAGCAACATTGCATTCTGCTTGTCTGGAATGTACATTAAGGCAAGCATACTAGTTTGCATAACCGATTATGCATCTTCAACAATTAATTATTTCCTTTATGAAGTGGAACCAAAGAGCCAGCTCAACGAAAGAGGCTGTGGCCTGAGCCACGTATGAGGAGGAAGCTTGTGAGCCAAAGAACAGGTCGAGTCCTCAAGGATGTGGGTGCTAGATTGGGTCTGCTGCAGGTGAGGAGAAAGTTTACCTGATCCTCAACTTCATTAATCTGTTAGTAAGAGCAATCACCATACAGCCTTTGTGGAGACAAAGATCCATTTTCACATTTTCCCCTGCTACATTTTCCGTGAAGGTCCACAATTAGCATGCACTCCATGTGAATCTGCATTGCTCTGTGGCTTAAGGCCATTTGTTTGCCATCAACAAAGAGGCATTTACTACTGCTGAATCATCTTTTAGCCCCAGCAATGTCTTCCTATGCACAACGGTCATTGTGATGTTATTTAAATTGTTCCAAGCAGTTGATACGGCTTTGAAATGAAACATTTGCTAAGAGGTCATCTGCATGCACTGATAACTACAAGATATAGGACCAGAACTAGGCCATTCAGCCCATCGTATCTGTTCTGCTATTTGATCATGGTTGATTTGCTTCTCAATTCTACTGCCTTCTCCCCTTACCCTTAATACTCTTATCAATCAAGAGCCTGTCTACCTCTGTCTTAAATATGCTCAATGACTCGGCTTCCACAGTCCTCTGTAGCAACCTACAGATTAACCACACTCTGACTGAAGAAATCCCTCCTCCTCTCAATTTTAAATGGTCGTCTCGTTAATTCTGAGGCTGTGCCCTCAGGTCCTAGCCTCTCCTATTAGGGGAAACACCTTCTTCATGTCTACTCTATCCAGGCCACCCAGTATTCTGTAAATTTCAATTGGATCACTCATCACACTTTCAAACACCTTTGAGTGCTGACTCAGAGTCGACAACTGCTCTTCATATGACAAATCCTTCATTCTCGTAAACTACCTCTGGACACACTCCAAGGTCAGTACATCCTTCCTTTGATATGGTGCCCAAACTGCTCACTATGTTCCAAACGCTGACTGGTCAGAGCCTTATCCACCCTCAGCAGTACATCTCTGCTCTTGTATTTTAGCCCTCCTGACAAGAATGCTAGCAGTTCATTTGTCTTCCTAATTGCCAACTAAACCTGCATGTTAACCTTAAGAGAATCATTAACTAGGGGTACCAAGTCCCCTTGTGCATCATGTTTCTGAAGTCTTTCCCCATTCAGGAAATAGTCTATGCCCCCATTCATCCTACCAAAGTGCATAACCCTATATTTTCCCCACATTGTATTTCATCCGTCACTTCTTTGCCTATTCTCCTGGCTTGTCTAAGTCCTTGTGCTGCCTCCCTACCTCCTCACCACTACCTGCCCCTCCACCTATCGTTGTATTGGTTGCAAACTTAACATCAATGCCCTCAGTTCCTTTGTCCAGATGATTAATGTATAATGTGAGAAGTAGTGGTCCCTATAGTGACCCCTGTGAATTCCACTAGTCACCGATTGCCATCCTGAAAAACATCCCTACTCTTTGCCTTCCGTCAGTCAGCCAATCCTCTATCAGTACCTTGCTTCCAAACACCATGAGGTTTTCCTGTATTTAGTAGCTTCCTGTGTGCTACCTGGTCTCCTGGAAATCCAAATAGATTACGTCTACTGGTTCTCCATTGTTTAACTTGCTTGTTACATCCTCAGAGAATTCTAACAGAATGGTCAAGCATGACCTCTCCTTGAAAAATCTGTGCTGACTCAGCTCTATGTTACCATGCACTTGTAACTACTCAGCAATCTTATCCTTAATAATGGGCTCTGACATCTTACCAATGACTGAGGTCAGGCAGATGGCCTATAATTTCCTGACTTTTTCCTCTTCCTTTCATAAACAGCGATCTCACAGTATCCATTTTCTGATCCCTCTGTTATCCTTCCTGATGCCAGTCATTCCTGAAAGATCACGGCCGATGCCCCTACAATCTCCTCAGCTATCTTCTTCAGAAGTCTGGGTGACTTGTCCACTCTCAGACCTTTCAGCTTTCCCAGCACCATCTCAATGATTTGCTGCCTGAGTTTCTTGAAGCTCTCGTATGTCTTCCACTGTGAAAACTGAGGTAAGCAGTTCCCCCATTTCTTTGTTCCCTGTTACTACTTCTCCATCCTCATTTTTCTGTCATCCAATGTCAAATTTTGCCTCTCTCTTACCTTTGAGATATGGAAAAAAATGGTCTTTCAATCTCTTTTCATATTACTAGCTAGCTTACTCTCATGTTTCCTCTTCTCCCCCTTATTGTTTTCTTAGCTATGAAACTTTGCCATTCTCTGTTTCGGTTCTCTAATGGCCCAGGTACACTTCCTGCCTTGGTCCCCTTGGGTGCTTTCACTGCACTTGTAGGGCTTACAACAGAAATGAAGGCATCGAACATTTACAACACTTCCCTTGAGACAGCCAAAGTAAAGCACGCACTTGAACTGGAGGTCGAAGACGAACTCAACAGATACACACTTGCTACATGCAGTCAGGTTTCTGAAATGTCGAGTCCCTCAACTGGGCAGAAATTCATTGGGAAAGCAATGTTATTTCCATTGGTTTTATACTTAAAGAGTTACAAATGCATGTAGACAGGCTCCTCTCCAATTGAAGCCAAGAAATTTGGCTGGCTTCAGACGAGGGGGCAATTCATTGCTGAAGTTTATCTTGGCAGTGAGAATCCTATTTTTGGACCCTTGTCCACTTAAGTCATCATACCCAGCATTATTTCCATTGCCTCAGAAAGCAGAAGATTGGGCCTATGTGCCAAAATGGATATGAAGGCTATCAAGTGACAGGCAGCAGAAAGTAGTAGTAAACAGTTGTTTTCAAAATGGAGGACAGTGTACAGTGGATATTCTCAAGGATTGGTTCTAGACGAGTGATTATCTTGATATGTTTTCGTAAATTTATACTTGTGTTTATTTGCACTGATGGTTGAAGGTACCAGAAAGCATTTAAAAGGGCTTGTGAGATTCTGAACTTCAGATATAGAGGAATAGAGTACAAAAGCAAGAAAGTTACAAAGAAGAACGACAATGAAACTGTGGTTTTGTCATGGCTAAAGTATTGCTTCCAATTCTGGACAGCACCCTTTAGAAAGGTTGTGAAAGTTTTCGACAGGATGCAGAAAAGATTTATGAGAAGTGTTACTGTGATGAAGTACATCAATTATGTAAGCAGAATCTGAGATTGTTCTACTTGGAGAAAACAATACGATTTAGAGGAGGTTTAGGAAAGTTGGTCAAAATCAAAGGGAGTCTGAAAAGGATAGATGGGCAAAAACTGTTCCCTTTGGCTGATATTATCAAGAAGCAGATGATTTAGCTTTCCTTGGCAGAAGAACAATATATGGAACAAGACAAATTAGGGACTGCAGACGCTGGAGAATCTGAGATAACAAGGCGTACAGCTGGGTGAACACAGCAGGCTAAGCAGCTACAGAGGAGCAGGAAGCCTGATGTTTCAGGTGTAGACCCTTCTTCAGAAACAACGTTTATATGCAGTAAGTTGTTAAGATCTGGAATGCATTACCTGAGAGAATAATTCATTCGTGGCTCTGAAATGCAGCCACAGAGCACAAATTTGAAGGATTGCAGGAAAGGGCAGGGGAAGGAGATTTGTGTATGCGATGCATACAGAAGTCCCCAAATGATCTTCTATGCTATAACCATTCTAGGATTATGGGCCTGATGCAGAAACAAATCAAATAAGGCAATATTAGTTAATGCAGTCTTATAAACATAATAGGTGCTCTGTAAAGTGTGAAGCTGGATGAACACAGCAGGCCAAGCAGTATCTTAGGAGCACAAAAGCTGACGTTTCGGGTCTAGACCCTTCATCAGAGAGAGGGGGATGGGGAGAGGATTCTGAAATAAATAGAGAGAGAGGGGGAGATGGACTGAAGATGGATAGAAGAGAAGATAGGTGGAGAGAACAGTATAGGTGGGGAGGTAGGGAGGGGATAGGGCAGTCCGGGGAGGACGGACAAGTCAAGGAGGCGGGATGAGGTTAGTAGGTAGGAAATGGAAGTGCGGCTTGAGGTAGGAGGAGGGGATAGGTGAGAGGAAGAACAGGTTAGGGAGGTGGGGACGAGCTGGGCTGGTTTTGGGATGCCGTGGGGGGAGGGGACGAGCTGGGCTGGTTTTGTGATGCAGTGGGGGGAGGGGAGATTTTGAAGCTTGTGAAGTCCACATTGATACTATTGGGCTGCAGGGTTCCCAAGCGGAATATGAGTTGCTGTTCTTGCAACCTTCGGGTGGCATCATTGTGGTACTGCAGAAGGCCCAGGATGGACATGTCATCTAAGGAATGGGAGGGGGAGTTAAAATAGTTCGCGACTGGGAGGTGCAGTTGTTTATTGTGAACCGAGCGGAGGTGTTCTTCACAAGCTTCAAAATCTCCCCTCCCTCCACTGCATCCCAAAACCAGCCTAGCTCATGCCCGCCTCCCTAACCTGTTCTTCTCTCACCTATCCCCTCCTCCCACCTCAAGCCACACCTCCATTTCCTACCTACTAACCTCATCCCGCCTCCTTGACCTGTCCGTCCTCCCCGGACTGACCTATCCCCTCCCTACCTCCCCACCTATACCCTCCTCTCCACCTATCTGCTCTTGTATCCATCTTCAGTCTGCCTCCCCCTCTCTCCCTATTTATTCCAGAACCCTCTCCCTATCCCCCTCACTGATGAAGGGTCTAGGCCCGAAACGTCAGCTTTTGTGCTCCTGAGATGTTGCTGGGCCTGCTGTGTTCATCCAGCTCCACACTTTGTTATCTTGGATTCTCCAGCATCTGCAGTTCCCATTATCACTCATCCCATTATCTCAGATGCTCTGTAAAGGTTTGCTTTGAGAGTCAGATAGAACAGTGATCGTGTTATATGGAGAGAAATTTAAATAATTTGTTAATTATACAGTTGTAGGTGACTAACTACATCACAGAAAATATAATAATAAGACCTATACTCATGAAATATCAACGAGAAATTATAGTTAAGTGAACTTATGATTGTGGGAGAGAAGGCCCTCGCTTGGATAATGTGAGACAGCAAGTCATACTACATCCACATGATAGGTCTAACAATTTTGCTTGTTTTCCTTAATCATCATGTGAATGTTAAAGCATAAAGCAAATAGAAATCTCATGGTCAGACCACAGGGACACATGATTTAATTGTATCAAGTGTCTTCCCTAATTGAAATCAACTAGTGTGTTTCATGACCTTCATTAGTTCAGATATCATACTTACATTAGTCAGAAGTCGATCCTAATAACACCAAGTACAGGTATTATGCAACATTCTATTTCCCATTGTGGGATACAACTTAGATTAGATTCCCCACAGTGTGGAAACAGGCCCTTCGGCCCAACAAATGCACACTGTCCCCCAGAGCATCCCACCCAGACCCATCCCCCTATAACCCACACACCCCTGAACACTATGGGCAATTTAGCATGGCCGATCCACCTAGCCCGCACATCTTTGGACTGTGGGAGGAAACCGGAGCACCCGGAGGAAACCCACATAGACACGGGGAGAATGTGCAAACTCCGCACGGACAGTTATCCGAGGCTGGAATCGAACCGGGGTCCCTGGCACTGTGAGGCTGCAGTGCTAACCACAAATTTAATGGTGAGATGCCTCTCTTTTAAGAAGGAAATGAGGAGAATTATTTTCTCTCAGAATGTAGTTCGTCTGGAATTTTCTTCCCAAGAAAAGAGTGAGGGCTGTGCTATTAAATTTATTCAAGGCTAATTGAGATGGATTTTTGACAGGCAAGGAATCAAAGATTATGGAGGGCAGTCAGGAAATTGGAGTTGAAGCCATAACCAGACCAACCAGGATCTTACTGAACTATGGGGCAGCTTGAAAGGCCAAATGACCTATTCCTTCTCCAATGTCCCATGTTTCCTGACAGTACCATGGATCTGACTTCAATTCCACCCTCAGGTGACTGTCTGTGTGAAGTTTGCACATTCTCCCTGTAGCTGCATGGGTTTCTGCTGGGTGCTCTGGTTTCCTCCCACAGTTCAAAGATGCTCAGGCTAGGTGCATTGGTCACGGTAAATTGCCCACAGTGTTTAGGGATGTGCAGGCTTAGGAGGTTTACCCATGAAAAATGCAGGGTTACAACAATAGGGTAGGGGGTGGGTCTGGGTAGGATGCTTTTCAGAGGTTCACTGTTGATTCGATGGGCTGAATGGCTGTTTCCACACTCTTGCGATTCTATGATTCTATGTCCTTGTGTCCTATTACGTCTTAGTATGAAATGAGGCTTATTCCCCCAATAATCTTCATAATAGCTCAGTAAAATGTTATCATTTGCAGGAGAAATAGTTTTGAACATCAGTGGAAGACAAATGACAGTATAAAGAACAGTTACTGCTTTGCTGATATACATATTGACAATACAAACAGAATAAAAAAAACATTATCTTTACCATCTCCATCATTTGTTTTAACTGAAGCTAAATGAAGATAAAACATTTACACAAAGATGTTTTAAACTGCAATATTTACGTAAACCATCTAATCTGCTTTATATTCTTGGACAATAAAATGACTTCCATATGCATTTGTTGCTGAGTTACACAGAGTTATAGAGTCATAGAGTCATACAGATGTGCAGCACAGAAACAGACCCTTTGTTCCAACTCATCCAGGCCGACCAGATATCCTAACTCTAGTCCCATCTCCCAGCATTTGGCCCATATGCCTCTAAGCCCTTCCTATTTATATACTCATTCAGATGTCTTTTGAATGTTGGAATTGTACCAGCCTCCAACACTTCCTCTGGCAGCCCATTCCATACACGTACCACCTACTGCATGAAAAAATTGCCCCTGAGGTCCCTTTTAAATCTTTCCCCTCGCATCTTAAGCCAATGCCCTCGAGTTTTGGACGCCCCCACCCTGGGGAAAAGACTTTGTCTATTTTACACTATCCATGCCCCTCATGATTTTATAAACCTCTACAAGGGCACCCTTCAGCCTGCGATGCTCCAGGAAAAATGGACCCAGCCTATTCAGCCTCTCCCTATAGGTCAAACCCTCCAATCCTGGCGACACCCTTGTAAATCATTTCTGAACCCTTCCAAGTTATATATTAGAAATGTATGCTCCTTTAGTTAAAAACGTTTTGTGCTGCAAACTGCTGGAATTGTGAGCTGTTCAAAGTTAAAGAGGCATTTGGACTCTTGGTGAATGGCTAAACCATCTCAATGAAATTTAAAGGAAAAAGTAACAGGAACATCCATGCCAGAAATAGAATTAGACTTTATACAGAAAAAGAATTAAAGCTGGCAAGAAGGATTGAATTAATGAAGTGAGAAAAAAAGATAGATATGAAAAATCATATTTTTCAATATAACTTCTTAAGAGCTTCTGGAAACTATATATATCTATAAGAATAAGACTTTTGTTTCGGTTGTTCCCCTTTGGACCTCCGAATTTGAATGGCATTGCAAAATGGAAAACTTGCTAATTAGAAGGTTCTTACATCTTGGACATTTGCCCTAACTTCCCCTTGTGAATTTGATTTGTTTCAACTTTGCAGATGCAACAATTTTTCCAATCACATGGGCAGGTGATGGCAATCTTTGGTTTTTGTAAAGTAATAGCAATGCAGCTTAACGAGTGTACCAATTTGTAGTAATTTGCAATTCATGGTCTATTTCTTGCTTGCCATAATTTCATAGAATTTTTGAACACGAATAAGTTTTCAGATTTAAATTGCCATTATTTTCCCAGCAAATTTCTAAGCTGGTATATTATGTGCAAACGGTATTTTTCACTTATACATAAAAGGGCAATGATTAATTAAATCATTATTTTCAGACAAACAATAAGTAGAACAAAAAGTAAAATACCTTATTTAAAATCTTGTGTAACTGAACATTTAGCAGGTCTGTGATGAGAGCAAGTATAGGTTTAATTAATATTTCAGATTAATGACCAATTACTACAGAAATTGCCTAACCAACTGCTTCTGATGGAAGGTCATTGACCTGAAATGTTAACTTCACCTGATTTGGTCAACATATGCAGTCAATCTGCTTATTTTATTCCAGAATATTCTGTGTTTACTAACATATGAATATACAAAATAGGAGCAGAAGTAGACCACTCAACTCATTGATCCTGCTCCACCACTCATTAGATCATGATTGATCAGTTGGTGTTCTGAAGTCCACATTCTGGTCAATACTTATCAGTCCTTGATTCCTCTGCCGAACAAGAATCTATCCACCTCTATCTAAAGATATTCAATGACCAACCTCCAACCACCATCTGAGCCAGGGAGTTCCAATGTCTCTAAGATTCTTTTCATCTCTGTCCTAAAAAGGCAACTCTTAATTTTAAGACACTGTCCTGGACTGATTCACAAGAGGAAACCTGGTTTTTGCATCCACCTTGTCAAAACCATTCAGAATCTTATACACGTCAGTCAGTTCATCCTTTACTCTTCTAAACTCCAGTGGAAGCAAGACTAACATGTCCAATGCATCTTCGTAAGACATCCTGCTTATTACCGATATCAATTAAACCTCCACTGAACCAATGCATGTACATCTTCCATTCATAGAACATAGAACAGTACAGCACAGAACAGGCCCTTCAGCCCACAATGTTGTGCCGACCATTGATCCTCATGTATGCACCCTCAAATTTCTGTGACCATATGCATGTCCAGCAGTCTCTTAAATGACCCCAATGACCTTGCTTCCACAACTTCCAGGAGACCGAAACTAAACCCAGTATTTGAAACGTAGTTTCAAATTTGATATCAAATCATGCATAACCAAAGCATAATATCCCTAGTTTATTGTTCCATTCCTGTCATAGTAAAAGCTTGCAACTTTCTTGATTATTTGCTGTGCCTGCATACTAACATTTTATGACTCAAGCACCATAACACCTAAGTCCCTCTGCATCTCAGACTTCTGCAGTTAGTGCTGGGAAGACCAAGAAGTGGAATCAGTATTGGTGCTATTATAGATTTTTTTTAGATGACCTACAGTGTGGAAACAGGCCCTTCGGCCCAACAAGTCCACACCGCCCTTTGAAGAATCCCACCCAGACCCATCCCCCTATAACCCACACACCCCTGAACACTACGGGCAATTTAGCACGGCCGATCCACCTAACCTGCACATCTTTGGACTGTGGGAGGAAACCGGAGCACCCGGAGGAAACCATGCAGACACGGGGAGAATGTACAAACTCCACACAGTCACCCAAGGCTGGAATCGAACCTGGGTCCCTGGAGCTGTGAGGCTGCAGTGCTAACCACTGAGCCACCGTGCCGCCCTTCATAGGGCCTATAGTACAGAAAAATGCCTTTCTATCCATCAAGTCTGTGCTGGTCAAAAACAACCACCTAACTGCCCCAATCCCATTTTTCAGTATTTGGCCCATAGCCATGTATATCTAAATACTTCTTACCTGATATGGGGGTTTCTGTCTCTACTACGCTATAGTCAGTAATTTCCAGATTCCCACTGGCGGTCTGGGTGGAAAAAAAATTCCTCACATCTCCTCTAACCCTCCTGCCCATTACTTTAGATCTATGCCCCCGGTCATTGAGCCCTTCACCAGGGGAAAAGTTTCTTCCCGCTTACCCTGTGCAGGCCTCTCATAGTTTTATACTGTGCCTCCCCTCACTCTCCTCTGCTCTAAAGGAAACAACTCCAGTCTGCCCAATCTCTTTTCAATGAAGGAACCAGTTATCAAGGTGCTCTTGGATGAAATAAAGAAGGATGTTATTATCTCCTATAGATATGCTTGAGTTCTCGGTGAACAGTTTGCCCTTTCTCTAGAAGCTATATTCTGAGATGATGAAAAACACAGGTTGGAAAAGAGACAGTTCCAGCTTTTGTCACAAATTTATTTTTTTCTCTATCACCTGGCACAGTGGCTCAGTGGTTAGCACTGCAGCCTCACAGCACCAAGGACCCGGGTTTGATTCCAGCCTCGTGTGACTGTCTGTGCGGAGTTTGCACATTCTCCCTGGGTCTGTGTGGGTTTCCTCCCACAGCCCAAAGATGTGCAGGCTAGGTGGGTCAGCCGTGCTAAATTGCCCATAGTGTTCAGGGGTGTGAAGGTTATAGGGGGATGGGTCTGGGTGGGATGCTTCAAGGGGCAGTGTGGACTTGTTGGGCTGAAGGGCCTGTTTCCACACTGTAGGGAATCTAATCTAAACGCAGCTGTTGAAATATAGTCCAGTCTATATTGCAAATCCAACTCTATTGTCTGTCCAAGCTGATTAACAAGCAAGCAAGCCTTTCAGCTCTCAATATGTGAAATTATCACACATGCAACTTAAAACATGTCATGTGAATTTCTTGTTGCTGACTGAGTTGCCTGGTTTCAATGTCCTTAGATAAATTAGTAATTTAATTGTGGGTGGTTTTCTTTATTCTAGACGAGTCTCACAATGTTTGCTTTGATTTGTGGCCAGGTGACCACTGCAGCCATTTCAGTCCACATTATTTTGTTAAAAAACAATTTAAGTCCATGTAAGGCTGCAGATGTAATAACCAAATGATGGAAGTAAAAATTTGATAGCTCATATTTAGTGCTATCATAAAAACAGCAAGATCTAATGTACATTGGCCAGACATATGTCTGTAATAAGGGATACAAGCAAATTGCTGAAATAGAGATTGCACTAAACAGGAGCAGTAGGAAAAGTTTTAAATGTCTGTTGCCACACAAGGATCTTACACATGAATGTTAACATAATTTTACATTAGTAACTGATTAATTGCTCTCTTATACTTTTTGCAGCATTTCCAATATTACCCATTTTTTGGCACATGGCCTTCTCTCTTGTAATGAATGGTAAGACAAGAGTTAAAAATGATTGATTTTTTTTTAAATTGTGGGATTGCTATGTTGAGGGATTGCAGGATGGGTGTTGGCAAACTTTCAAAATACCGGATGGGTGCATTGCTTCAGACTCATTGAACACTGTCTGACTTAGGCCATCCTAGGCAACCCTGTGTGATGCTACTAGTGCCCTCACCGATTAAAGCCCTCCTCTTCTAAGAATCAATAGGACCCTCAGTTCTGTCCTCTTGAAACTCCAACCCTTGCTATTGCATTATGCCGTACAAGGTACTGCAGACCATTTTGACTCTCAAACTCTAACTGCTAAATGCTGAAGGTCATTCTCACGTACAGATAGGTAAAACACATTCAGATTCTTGAGCTTTCTTCATGACAATTGTATCTCAAAAACAGGCATCAATGTCTTCACAGGCCTTCTGAGAGTAACCCTCATATTTAGGGAGAAAACTACTAATTCTGCTTTGAGAAGTGACTAGTACAGAAAGCTTGACTTACCTAGAACAAAAGCATTAGCTATCTCCTTGAAAAATATTATGAATCTGAAGGGCTAGGGTTCAAGTCCCTGTCTACATTTTTATTGAACTTTATTCACTAGGGCAGATATTATGGGATGAACAGACTCCTTCGGCAGCTAAGCCTCTACGATGTCAAGTAGTATGGAAAGAGATCAGGAGTAAGGCATTGAGATAGAGAATTAGCCATTATCACGTTCAAGGACAGAGTGGGTTCGTGGGCTGAATGGCCTATTCCTGCTTTTCTTTTTTATGTTTATCCTTTATCCCTCGAAGCAGCAGGTTAATCAGGACGCTCGTATTTTGCTAGCATTTCTCATATTGCTGCAATTCATCTTGGTCTGCATAGGTAGCACGCTTCCTGGATAGACAAGATGTGCAATGTACATCAGCCACACAAGGCTCAATGGAAATGGCCAGTGAACTACTGGAAGTCAACCACAAGATACTTAAAAAAAACCTAAATCTCAGAGCAATTCCTATGAACAGAATCTTTCAATTAGGCAAAGAAACAACAAGGAAGTCTAATTACTAAACAGGAATTTTACCTGCTATTTGTTTGGACCCTTCAATTTCCTGTTCTCCCTTTCACTGGGGATTTCAAGGAAACCCAATAATTCCAAGGTAAAGTGAAAAACCATGTAGGAGTTAATTGCCTTTACTATATTTCAATTGGCAGCCTGCCTCGCATGAGGTTTCATGCACACAGCTGAACACACATGGTAAAATTAGATGGCAGATTGGTCTGCTTGAGCACTCTTTTAACCAACCACGCATATACCCAAACTTTTCTCTAAAATTCTCCCCCTCCTCTCATCTTTAAAAACACATCATAAAGTTCAGTATAAATTGGTCTCTGAGCCATAAAGTGAAATGTATAAGAACAATTTTAAAAGATTTTCTCCTTCTTTTAAACCTGAATTATATTGCTGACATAACCAAAATCTATTTCAAGATGATGGATATTTCCATCCCAGCTTCTGACTTTGGTAGTATATTTATCATCTTCCATTATCATTTGTTCTATGTAGACAAACTTAAGTACTTGTTAGTTTGGCAAATGGCCAAACTAACTTTAGAATTCTTCAGGATGATGTAGAGAAATTCACTGTATATGTTGCAGGAAGATGGAAGGTAGTGCATTTGGGAGAAAAATAGTTGAGTACAGTATATAATGGAAAAAACAAATAAAAGATGTAGATGAACAAGAACATCTTCAGATGTACAAATAATTCCTTGGAAGTGCTGATATGGTAGGTATTTTCTTCTGTTCATGAGGGAGAAATGGGCTCACTAATGAAGAGACAAAAATAAAAGAATTGCAGCCTTTAAAACATTGAATTACATGATTAATACCATAGAAAAAAATTTGTAAAATGAATGAAGAATGTGTTTATCCTCTCCAAAGAAATGGCCAACTCAATTCATAAATATTTTGATCATAGTAAATATAAACAATATATAATTCTGTATTTGGCACTTTATTTTGATTTGCTAAATAGCTCATATAAAAGTACTAAAAGCAGCAAAATGAGCGAACGAACAAAACCCTACATACAACAGATGAACACTCATACATCAGTTACCATTAGTAATTCATTGATTGTGAAGGGATTTGAGACTTCCTGGCAATATGTTAAATAACTTGCTTTTCCTTTCTAAAATGAACAGATCTAGAACTAGCACTCAAGTAATAATTTGAGTCACAAGAATGTGTAAACTATATAAGCTTCAATTTCATAATTATAAGGCTTAAAAAAAGTACAAAAATACAAGAATTGTGGGCATGGATGATTATCAGGTTTTCATATATAAAGGTCAAATCAGGCAAATTACAGTATACATTTTATTTGGGATAAGTAGACAATCTGTGTTCCTAGGATGTATCAAAATGAAAACACTCCTGCTGTGCATATTTATACATGAAATTTAAAATACCATGTTTTTGTAAAATAAAAGTATTTCTTTGAACAATTACAATCAGTACTGTAGATAGTTAAATAAACTAAAATTAAAAAATGCATTTAAACTTATTTTTAAAAAGTTGTATACAACATACAATCTTTCCTGTTGAAATAATTTATCCAAAAGGCAGCTCAAGAAAAATTCAGACTTTAAGCTAAGGGAAATTAATATCTTTTCTGCTTACAGTAAATTTGCAGCTTGCAAATTATAACTCCAAGTTTCAGTGCTTCCAACATTCATTAATATATTCACCTTCTTCCCCCCTAGTCACTGGTACAAATGAATCATTTATCACTCTGCACACCTCCCTCAGAACAGCACATATTTCTGGTACAGGAATAACTACTGGTGCATTTATTTTAGTTTTACCAAACAGAGCCGTGCAATTTACTGATTTTTGTGATTTTTTTTAGTTGGGGAAATTGAAGAAAGCATGAAAAGTGTTGGTAGAAAAAGAAATAATAATCTATCCAATAAATTACTACAATGTTAAATCCCTAATATTGTGGATATTAATAGATATAGCAAGAGTTAAAATAAATTCAAAAGCATATTTTCTGGTCTAAAAAGAATGATGGTATGTAATCAACGTAATTATTACTTAGTCAAATTTACACATTTAGAAGTTCGATGGGTGGTGGCCTTAAAGGGATCCTTCCTAAAGTGAACTTCTTTGCTTCAAATTCTTGTAAGTCATCTGCTGAGAGTTCTGTCCGAGGTGTATACAATTTATCATTTCCACTGACTGGATTATTGCCAACAGGAATGTTCTGGGACTGAGGTACAGATGCTGCAGCACTCCCAAAAACATTTGTTGTCGCTGTTGTTGCTTTGCTCCCAAAAGAATTTGCTGGTGCAATTACATTTCCCCCAAAAACACGTGTTGCTGTTGTTGTTACGGTACTCCCAAATGCTGAGGATGTTGGTACTTGAGCAGGTGCAGAACCCCCAAAACCAGGGGAACCCATTGTTGGGTTGCTTCCAAATGGAGCAGAACTTCCAAACACTGGGGCATTTGGAGTTGAACTGGTAGCAGAGCCACTGAAAGCACCACTGGCTGAAACTGGTGTGGAAGTGTTAAATGCAAATGTTGATGAATTTCCAAACACAGAGGAAGATGCAGCTGGTTTGGTTTCAAATCCTGACAGAGGTGCTGAAGAATTTCCAAATAGTGATGTTGTTGTGGCAGTGCCAAATCCAACACTTGGTTTGAAGCTAAATGAGCTGCTGCTTACAGAGCTGGAGGCAAAACCTTAGGAAAGAAACAAAACCTATGTGAGACACATAATTTCAGTAAGCCAGAGGGAAAGAGATCTCAAAATTGACATGAACACACAACTGCTTTACTTATAACCTATTCATTAGCGTTACAGGCCACATAAAATTGACTTGGGAAACTGTGGAAATGAAAATTCCAGAGGTTTCATTTATTTCAATAGTAGTAGGCATAATCCACACAATTAGTCCCTAAAAATTAGACCAGCAGTCTCAAATGATTAAGAAACACTCAAATAGTTAGTGAATTAAGCATATCAGCACAGAACAGATGAGCAATCTAGGTTACAGTAGCAAAAAAAAAGAAATTTTAAATGTGAACCGTAACACAATCCATACCAGTTTTGAGAGAAGACGGCTCAATGTGCAAACAAGATGATATTTTTGAAACAAATGCTGGAAAAAGGACTAAATTAATAACTCTGAACACTGATGAAGGGTCTAGGCCCGAAACGTCAGCTTTTGTGCTCCTGAGATGCTGCTGGGCCTGCTGTGTTCATCCAGCCTCACATTTTATTAACTCTGAACACTGCTGCGTTAGGGATGGACCAAATCATCTCCTCTTTAGTTGGAAATATAGAATGAACTTACATTATAAAATAGTTTACTTTCATTGGTACTGTTAAGCATTTTGGCACTGATGTATAACTTGATATGAAGGCCCTCTTGTGCAAAGAATTTTCCAACTACTGTACCCTAATACCTACATTAAGGAATTACAGATGGATGATAATATGTGACTTAATTTGTCATGAACATCTTGAATTGTATTCTTCCCATCAGGAGTGATACAGTTTGGAGCCACAAGAAAGTTTTATATTACATACTAGAGGCATCTCCCTTTTAGCATTAATCAACACTAAACAGCACAGATTCTCAAGACTCCCACACAGCCCCAAGTGCCCAGTTCCCCAGCATTATGTTAAGAGTTGCATTCCTCAAAGGTTTAACTGAAATTCAACATTTTATAGTACAAATATTCTAAAAACGTATCTAGTCAAAACAGATTAAAGTGTTAGTTTGGTGACCACAGATCAATCTTCTGGCTTTTTAAGCAGATGACAGTCCAAAGTGATACAGGAAATTAACTAACATCACTTTTCAGAAATTTTAAAAAGCTTCTATTTTACATAAGTAAATTTATTTAAAACATTCATATTGTAATTGCACATTAATAATTACCAGATGAGCCAAAGGTTGAATTTTGTATTCCACCAAATCCTGTTGCAGGTTTGTGCTGATTTGGTTTTCTCAATTCAGCACCCTGGAGAAACAGAGAAAGAAAACAAAGGTTATATTTTAGAAGTCCCTAAACAAAATTAATCAAGATAATAGACTCCATTTATGCTGCAGAAATTATGGTTGGCAGAAATTCAAATAATTTTCAATCCAGGCAGGTAGTGGTACAGTGCTAAAGAATAGTTATTAAAAACAGTACACAAGTTAGTAATAAATCAACAATAAAGCAACTAGTCTATTAAATGCTTGATTATTCAATACCTAAGAATGACGTCTGTTTTAAGATCTGGCATGAAAATCACTACTAATGAATTAGCAGTTCAGCACAAAACTAAAAACAATAAGAAGTCACATAATGACAGATACAATATGATGGAAAAAAAAGACTGCAGATACTAGAAATCTGAAACAAAAAAAATAGAAATTGCTGAAGAAAATCAGCAGCATCTATGAAGAGAAAGCAGAGTTAACATTTCAGGTCCAGTGACTCTTCTATAAAATGCTTTTGAATAAGGGCCACTGGACCCAAAACACTAACTTTGCTTTCTCTCCACAGATGCTGCTAGACCTACTGACTTTCTGAAAATATAAACGGTAGACATAGTTTAACTGTGCATGTGATGCACACAGTGTGAGAAAAAAAGCAAAAACATATTTCATGACACAACAATGACGGATACATTTTGATGTGAAAAAGTACAGGGATACAAAGAACTACTTTTCAAGTCTGGAATAATAGCTTAGTATTCAATGCTCTAGTCATAAAACAGTTAAAATTACATTTAATCATTTATTCAAAATTTTTGATTTCAGTGCAATTGTTAGAGGACAAGCACCTTTTCATAAGAAAGGGAATTATTTTCATTATCTCAAAAAAAATAGAAGGATTCAGTCAGCATCGATTGCTTTGGTATCAAGTGTAATTATCTGTACACACATCATGTACAAAGAGCTAATTGAATAAAGATAGCTTTAAAGGCGCAGTGGGACTAAAACTGTTGCCGATCAGTTCAGTTCAAATGGTACTAGGAAGTTAACTTCGGCTTATAATTCAACTAAAACTAATTGCTAGGATCAGGAACAACCAATAATACTGAGACATTATGTCATTACTAGAATAACAGAAAATGAATTATTGGAGATAATGGGAACTGCAGATACTGGAGAATCCAAGATAATAAAATGTGAGGCTGGATGAACACAGCAGGCCGAGCAGCATCTCAGGAGCACAAAAGCTGACGTTTCGGGCCTAGACCTTTCATCAGAGAGGGGGATGGGGTGAGGGTTCTGGAATAAATAGGGAGAGAGGGGGAGGCGGACCGAAGATGGAGAGAAAAGAAGATAGGTGGAGAGAGTATAGGTGTGGAGGTAGGGAGGGGATAGGTCAGTCCAGGGAAGACGGACAGGTCAAGGAGATGGGATGAGGTTAGTAGGTAGATGGGGGTGCGGCTTCGGGTGGGAGGAAGGGATGGGTGAGAGGAAGAACAGGTTAGGGAGGCGGAGGCAGAGACAGGTTGGACTGGTTTTGGGATGCAGTGGGTGGATCCACTGTGGTTTCCTCTACATTGGGGAAACCAAGCGGAGGCTTGGAGACCGCTTTGCAGAACACCTCCGCTCAGTTCGCAACAAACAACTGCACCTCCCAGTCGCAAACCATTTCCACTCCCCCTCCCATTCTTCAGATGACATGTCCATCATGGGCCTCCTGCAGTGCCACAATGATGCCACCCGTAGATTGCAGGAACAGCAACTCATATTCCGCCTGGGAACCCTGCAGCCTAATGGTATCAATGTGGACTTCACCAGTTTCAAAATTTCCCCTCCCCCCACTGCACCACACAACCAGCCCAGCTCTTCCCCCCCCACCCACTGCATCCCAAAACCAGTCCAACCTGTCTCTGCCGCCCTAACCTGTTCTTCCTCTCACCCATCCCTTCCTCCCACCCCAAGCCGCACCCCCATCTACCTACTAACCTCATCCCACCTCCTTGACCTGTCCGTCTTCCCTGGACTGACCTATCCCCTCCCTACCTCCCCACCTATACTCTCTCCACCTATCTTCTTTTCTCTCCATCTTCGGTCCGCCTCCCCCTCTCTCCCTATTTATTCCAGAACCCTCACCCCATCCCCCTCTCTGAAGAAGGGTCTAGGCCTGAAACGTCAGATTTTGTGCTCCTGAGATGCTGCTTGGCCTGCTGTGTTCATCCAGCCTCACATTTTATTATAATGAATTATTGGAGCTGGTTTTTCTACAGTCAAGCAGTTCCTATGTACCTATCCTCTTAAAATACATCATCTTAATTGAGTTCAATTGTGTAGAATAGCACACAACTACTGGACACTTCTTTAGCTGACCCCTCTTGCCCTGTGCTTCTATTCCAGCTTTTAAGCAAAAAAAAAGGAATGAAAGTACAGTATTTCATCAATTCCTGGACCCCGCAGATACCAATTTCTGCCACTAGATGAAGTGTGGTCAATCTGCCAACCAGGCAGATAGTGAGCTGGTGTTGATGTGACAGTCCTTCAGTTCTCAGTTCCCCTCACCCATTCTAAATTGTCTTGCCCTGGCCCCAAACATGCTGCACTCTGTTCTTTCAAGTCCAGCTTTGATTATGTTATCAAACTTGTGGCATTGTCATTTGGTAGGCTGTTATCTATTTTTCAGAGGCTGAGCACCAAGTCTCAGACATTTTCTTTTCCTCCACAGGACCACAGCCTCGTTAATGAACATAAAACTTGTTTACAAGGCTGTCACACTAACTCATCTGCTCTATAAATCTTCCTCCTACAGACCTCAATCCTGCACAGTCAGCTTCTACCATCTTCCCAAAATCCACGATAGGGCTGTTGTGGTACACCCATTGTTTCAGTCTGTTCCTGCTCCACTGAACTCATTTCTTTCCATATTGAATACTTCTTCCTCCCTTGTTCAGTCTCTTACCACCTAATTTGTGATTTTTATGATGTTTTATGCCAGTTCCACAATTTCCAGTTTCTTGGCCCCTGCTGCCTTCTCTTTGTCATGGATTTACAATTGCTCTATACTTCCAGATGGGTCCCAGTTATGCCTGTCGCTTTGTGGAGCATGTGAACATTCCCTTTTCAAGTCCTAGTCTTCCCCCTCGCCCCAAGACTCTTCCTCTGATACATCAATGATTGCATCAATATAGCTTCCTGCTCTTGTCTGGAATTCAAAAAATTAATTACTTTCACTTCAAATTTCCATTCTTCTCTCACATTTACCTGGCCACTACATTAATGACACAAGTAGATACTCAGTAAACATTTGAGTCAAAGTTTCTTGCGGATGGATGGATGGAATTCAAAACACAATTAAATCAGACATGATCTAACTGAACTGTGGAACGGACTCAAGGGGACAAGTAAACTTTTTGTATTCCTAATTTGCATGTCTGTAAAAAAGTGACTGCACATGTCTACAAAACAGAAATACCATTTCAAAGACATTAACTTTGTGATACTATCATTTTAAAGGTCTGATAATGTATTGTATAAGAACAATGACACACATTTTGTAGTTAGCAGCAAGTGAAAGATGCTCATTGTTTAAGCTAACAACTTCCTGTGAACTTTTGCACTGTAATTAGCAATTGTTAGAGTCAAATCAACACCGCTCTCTTTACACAAACTGTAATGAGTATTCCAAGATAATAAAATGTGAGGCTGGATGAACACAGCAGGCCATTATCTCTGTAATGAGTATTAGCAGGTTAAGCAAGTGTTTGATTCCACGATCAGATTGAAGAATCCTCACTGAGACAAGCAGAATCTAAAGCAGACAATCCAAGTTAGAATAAATAATTCAATGTGAAATTAATTGTAGAAAGTAAATTTAAGAATAACTAGATCAGATGAGCAGGAAGGCTGACGTTTCGGGCTGACACCCTTCTTCATAATTGGGGGAGGGGAAGGAGGTTCTGAAATACATAGGGAGGGGGAGGCGGATGGCGCATGGGTAGAGGAGAAGATAGGTGGAGAGGAGACAGACAGGTCAAAGAGGCTGGGGTAGATCCAGAAATAGGTGACTGTAGGTGGGAGATAGGTCAGCCCCCGCTTCCCTAGCCTGTCCTTCCTCCCACCTATCCCCCTCAAGACCCAGCCCCATCTTCTACTTAGTAACCTCACTCCTTCCCCTTGACCTGCTCGTCCTCCCTGGGCTGACTGACCTCCTCCCTACCTCCCCACCTGCACTCAACTTTTCTTGGGTCCACCCCTGCCTCTTTGACCTATCTGTCTCCTCCCCACCTCTCTTCTCCTCTGTACATCTTCTATCCACCTCCCCCTCTCTCCCTATTTATTTCAGAAGCCCCATCCCCTCCCCCGTTTCTGAAGAAGGGTCTAGGCCCGAAACGTCAGCCTTCCAGCTCCTCTGCTGCTGCGTGGCTCGTGGTGTTCATCCAGTTCTACAACTTGTTATCTCAGATTCTCCAGCATCTGCAGTTCCTACCATCTCTTAAGAATAGCTATATGGAATTAAGAGAGATGAAAAACAAAAAGCTGAGGTAAAAATAAAAACAAAGTACTGTGGATGTGGGATATCTGAAACCAAACAAAAAGAAAATGCTGGAAAGACTCAGCAGGTCTGGCAGCATCTGTGGAGAGAAAAGCAGAGTTAACATCTGGATCCAGTTACCCTTCTTCAGGAGGTAACAAAAAAATTATATTTCCAAAATTTATTAACACCTTAAAGGGCAAGACAAGTCGAAAATAATTTTGAGGTTGTAGACATGATCACCCAGCTGGTGGATTTGGTTGCAAACATTTCATCACCCTGCTAGTTAACATCGTCAGTGCACCGTGGTGAAGCGTTGGTGTTCTGTCCCATTTGTTATTTATATGCCTCAATTTGTTGGAGTGTTTGGTACCACTTCCGGTCTGTTTCTGAACGGTGTGTACACAGTGTCTAATTCAAAAAGTGTTTGTTGATGGAGTTCCGATTAGAATACCAGGCCTCCAGGAATTCCCTGGCCTGTCTCTGTTTGGCTTGTGCGATTATGGATGTGTTGTATGGAACTGGAGGAACCAAGCAGGCCAGGCAGCATTGGAGGAGCAGGAAAGTTGATGTTTCGGGTTGGGACCCTTCTTCTTTTTCTGACCCGAAACGTCAACTTTCCTGCTCCTCCAATGCTGCCCGGCCTGCTGTGTTCCTCCAGCTCCACACTGTATTATCTCAGACTCCAGCATCTGCAGTTCTTATGATCTCTATGGAGGTGTTGTCCCAGTTGAATTAGTGTCCCTCGTTGTCTATACATAGTGAGAATTGCTGATGTCACTTGGCGGCTAGCTGGGGTTCATGTATCCACATTGTCAGTTTTCTTCTGGTTTGGCCAATGCAGTGTTTCTCACAGTCCTTGCATGGTATTTTATACATTATGTCGGTTTTGCTGGTTTTGGGTATAGGATCCTTTGTGTTCATCAGTAGCTGTCGTGGGTTGGCTTTCGGTCTGTAGGCTACCCTGATGCTGAGGGGTCTGAGTTGTCGTGGTCATCTCTGAAATGTACATCAGGGTGATTAGTGAATCTGGTCATGTTGTCTCTTCCCATTACGGTCTGTCTCTGAGGTAATGGTGGACTGTGTTTTTTGGGTATCCATTCCTCTTGAAGACTGTGTAGGTGTTCCTTTTCTGTTTTGCGTAGTTTCAGGTTGCTGTAATGTGCTGTGGTTCATTTAAACAGTGTCCTGATGCAGCTACATTTGTGGACGATGGGGTGGTTGCTTGTGTAATTGAGTATCCGGTCTGTATGTGTAGTCTTTCTATAGAGTTTTGAGAAGATTTGTAGCTCAGGTTGAGGTTCTGGATGTGAGTTTGCTTGCTGAGCCGCAAGGTTAGTTTTCAGACGTTTCGTCACCATTCTAGGTAACATCATCAGTGAGCCTCCGACGAAGCACTGGTGTTATGTCCCGCTTTCTATTTATCTGGTGAGGTTTCCTTGGGTTGGTGATGTCATGTCCTGCATTGGTGATGTCATTTCCTGTTCTTTTTCTCAGGGGATGGTAGATTGATTTGGAGCCAGTGTGTTTGTTGATGGAGTTCCGGTTGGAATGCCATGCTTCTAGGAATTCTCATGCATGTCTCTGTTTGGCTTGTCCTAGGGTGGATGTGTTGTCCCAATCAAAGTGGTGTCCTTCCTTATCTGTATGTAAGGATACGAGTGATAGTGGGTCATGTCGTTTTGTGGCTAGTTGATGTTCATGTATCCTGGTGGCTAGCTTTCTGCCAGTTTGTCCAATGTAGTGTTTGTCACAGTTCTTGCGAGGTATTTTGTAGATGATGTTCGTTTTGTTTGTTGTCTGTATAGAGTTTTTTAAGTTCGTTAGCTGCTGTTTTAGTGTGTTGGTGGGTTTGTGGGCTACCCTGATGCCAAGGGGTCCGAGTAGTCTAGCAGTCATTTCGGAAATGTCTTTGATGTAGGGGAGAGTGGTTATGGTTTCTGGGCCCGTTTTGTCTGTTTGTTTGGGTTTGTTGCTGAGGAATCGGCGGACTGTGTTCATAGGGTACCCATTCTTTTTGATTACACTGTATAGGTGGTAATTTTCCTCTGCTCTGTGTGGTGGCTCGTTGGAATAATGTTCTAATGCAGCTTCGTTTGTGGGTGTTGGGATGGTTGCTCCTGTAGTTCAGTATTTGGTCCGTATGTGTTGTTTTCCTGTAGACGCTGGTTTGAAGTTCCCTATTGGCTGTTCGCTCTACTGTGACATCTAGGAATGAAAGTTTGTTGTTGTTTTCCTCCTCTTTTGTGAATGTTATGCCAGTAACGGTATTACTGATGGTCTTGAATGTTTCCTCTAATTTGTTTTGTTTAGTGATGACAAAGGTGTCATCCACATAGCGGACCCGAAGTTTGGGTTGGATGATTGGCAGAGCTGTTTGTTCCAGTCTCTGCATTACTGCCTCTGCTAAGAACCCTGATATCAGAGATCCCATGGGTGTACCGTTGGTTTGTCTGTAGGTTTTGTTATTGAAAGTGGAGTGGGTGGTGCGGCATAGGTCCACTAGCTTGATGATGTTGTCCTTGCTGATGAGGTTAGTGGTGTCTGGTGTATGTGTCTTCTGTTCTTCTAATAGTGTCGTCAGTGTTTCTTTGGCCAGGTTGATGTTGATGGATGTGAACAGGGCTATTACGTCAAAGGAGACCATTATTTCATCCTCTTCTATCTTGGTGTCTTTGACGGTGTTCAGGAATTCTTGGGTGGAGCGAATGGAGTGGTGGGAGTCTTCTACTAGGTGTTTTAGTCTTTGTAGTTCCTTGGCTAATCTGTAGGTTGGTGTTCCAGGTAGCGACACTGTGGGTCTGAGGGGGGCTCCTGGTTTGTGAATTTTTGGTAGTCCGTAGAAGCATGGTGTGTTGGATCCATCTGGTTTCATTTTTTGGAAGTCTCTCTTGTTTAATTCTCCAGATTTTTGAAGTTTTTTGAGTAAGGCTGTGATTCAGTTCTCTAGTTGTGGGGTCGGGTCTATCGCCACCTGTTGGTGAGTGTCGTTATCTGCAAGCAGTGCGTTCGCTTTCTCAATGTAGTGTGTTTGGTTTAAGATGACTGTCAAGCGTCCTTTGTCTGCAGGTAGGATAACGATGTTTTTATCTTTTTTAGAGTCCTTTTAGGGCTTTCCTTTCTTATGTATTGAGTGTGTTTTCTTCCTTTTTCCTGCTTAGTGTTGGTGCGACTGTCTGTCTGATGGTTTGCTGGGTTTCTTCTGTGAGTTTGTTGTCTTTCAGTGTTGCTTCTAACGCTGCTAAGAAATCTTTCTTGTCCGCATCCCGCAAGTTGTAATTTAATCCTCTTACTAAGACGGCTTTTTCAGTGTCTGTTAATGGTCGGTCAGATAAGTTTTTTTAAATCCATGCTTCTGTGTTGTCTGTGTTGTTATTTTGTGTGAGTTTGTCTAGTTTTTTCGTTTTCTGTGTTTGCCATTGTCTGATGTCTATGGCTCGTTGTACTGTGTCTATCCATTCATGGTCTGTCGCGTTAGTGAGTAAAGTTTTTTGGCGCGAAATTTCCTGGTTGTATTTATGGAGTCTGATGTGAGCATCATTGATCATTTCTTGAAGCATTCTGCGGCCGTTTTGCTCAGCTATTCTTTTGGCTAGTGGGGTGTTAAGGGGAGGTTTGTATTTGAGACATTTGGGTAGTACCTGTTTCCTTAGGCATTCATGCAGGAAGTACAGCTGTTCGCGGGTGGCACTCTGTCGGATGGCATTGGTTTCCCATCTTCAGGCCAGTTTTAGCGTAATGCACCAACAGGTGCTAGCGAGTTTTGAGAAGATTTGTAGCTCAGGTTGAGGTTCTGGATGTGAGTTTGCTCGCTGAGCTGCAAGGTTAGTTTTCAGACGTTTCGTCACCATTCTAGGTAACATCATCAGTGAACCTCCGACGAAGCGCTGGTGTTATGTCCCGCTTTCTATTTATCTGGTTAGGTTTCCTTGGGTTTGGTGATGTCATTTCCTGTGTTGGTGATGTCATTTCCTGTTCTTTTTCTCAGGGGATGGTAGATTGATTTGGAGCCAATGTGTTTGTTGATGGAGTTCCGGTTGGAATGCCATGCTTCTATGAATTCTCGTGAGTGTCTCTGTTTGGCTTGTCCTAGGATGGATGTGTTGTCCCAATCAAAGTGGTGTCCTTCCTCATCTGTATGTAAGGATACGAGTGATAGTGGGTCATGTTGTTTTGTGGCTAGTTGATGTTCATGTATCCTGGTGGCTAGCTTGTTTGTCCAATGTAGTGTTTTAATGTAGAAAGCTAGCCACCAGGATACATGAACATCAACTAGCCACAAAACAACATGACCCACTATCACTCGTATCCTTACATACAGATGAGGAAGGACACCACTTTGATTGGGACAACACATCCATCCTAGGACAAGCCAAACAGAGACACTCACGAGAATTCATAGAAGCATGGCATTCCAACCGGAACTCCATCAACAAACACATTGGCTCCAAATCAATCTACCATCCCCTGAGAAAAAGAACAGGAAATGACATCACCAACCCAAGGAAACCTAACCAGATAAATAGAAAGCGGGACATAACACCAGCGCTTCGTCAGAGGTTCACTGATGATGTTACCTAGAATGGTGACGAAACGTCTGAAAACTAACCTTCCAGCTCAGCGAGCGAACTCACATCCAGAGTCTTTCTATTTATGCTAGTCTGGAGTTCCCTGTTATTTTTGTTTTCTATCATTATGTCTAGGAAGGGTAGTCTGTTGTTGTTCTCTTCTTTTTCGAATTTTCTGCCGATGAGGATGTTGTTTGCGTGTCGGTGGGTTTCTTCTAGTTTTGTGCATTTGATAATCATGAAGGTGTGATCTACATAGCGGACCCAGAGCTCGGGTTGTATAGTGGTGAGTGCTGTTCCTGTCCTGGGTTGTCTGCCTACTTGATTTGTCCAGTAGTGTGGCAACAGTCTCTTTGGCTAAGTCGATGTTTATGGATGTAAATAGTGCTGTTACATCGAAAAACATCATCTCATCCTCGACCATGTTGAGGAATTCTTGGTATAAAAGTGGAAGTAGTGTCAACTAAATATTTCAATTTCTGTTGTAGGTCTGAGGGGTCCCCCAGTTTGAGTAACTTGGGCAGGGCATAGAAGTGGGGTGTGTTGGGTCCCTCTGGCTTCATTTTTTTGTTAGGAGACATCAACAAGTAATTTCTTCAGGGTCTTTGCAACTGTTCCCTGATGGTGGTGTCAGGTCTATCGCCATCTGTTGGCAGGTATCAGCATCTGCTAGTAGTGCATTAGCTTTCTCAATATATTGAGCTCTATTGGGGATAACTGTCATGCATCCTTTGGCTGTTGGTAAGATTACAATGTTCCTGTCTTTCTTGAGCCTTTCCTGGGCTTTCCTCTTTTCTGTGTTCAATGGGTTCTACTTACCTTTTTTTTTGCTCAGTATAGGGACTGTCTGTCTGATGGTCTGTTGTACTTCCACAAGTCTATTGCTCTTTAGTGTCAATTCCAGTGCAGCCAGGCAGTCAATCTTTGGTGCATCTCTGTAATTATAATTCAGTCTACATACTAGGAGTGTCTTCTCAGTGTCTGTGAGTGGCCGGTCTGAGATGTTTTTAAATCCATGAATCTGTGTTGTCAGTGTCACTGATGCAGCTGATTTTGGTCAGTTTTTCTTGGAGGGCTATTCTCTTCTCTGTTACGGTATTTTGCTGTTTTGTATGCTGATGACTTGTTCCACTGTGGATGTCCATTCCTGGTCCGTTGCATTGTAAGAGAGTTTTTGGTGTGCAATCTCTGGCTTGTATTTGTTGAGGCAGTTGTGGGCATTGTTGATCATAACCCCTATCATTCTGCATCCATTCTGTTCAGCTGTCCTCCATACCTGTGGACTGTTGATAGGCAGTTTATATGCTAAGCTTTGTGGTAGTACCTGCTTTCTGAGATATTTGTGCAGCAAGTATAGTTGTTTGCGGGTCGCGCTCAGCCAGATGGCTTTTGTTTCCCATCCGTGGCCCAGTTTGAGGGTGTTGCACCTGTAGGTGTATAAAGTTTGAGAAGATCTGCAGCTGGGGTTGTGGTCGAGGTTGTAGACATGCACGCTGAGTCGGTGGGTTTGGTTGCAAGCATTCTGTCATCCTGCCAGGTAACGTCATTGGTGCACTTCCAGTTGTTACCAAGCAGGGTGGCAAAATGCTTGCAACCAAGCCCACTGGCTCAGCGTGCATGTTTACAACCTCATCCACAACCCAAGCTACAAATCTTCTTGAAAACTTTACACGTTAATTTTCAGTGTCAGCGTCAGAGAGATTGTTTAGCAGCAGTCAACATTGACAATGCTGTTAAAAATTGAAATGTAATTAAATGGGCAAATTCTAACCTTTTCTGGAATGTTTAGTGGGTATCTAGTACATAAGTACCACAAATTTATGCATTTCCACCTAAATTAGATTGGAGGAGGGCAGGATAATGCAAATAGCTATTTCCTGATTTCAATATTCAATTGCACATGCACAGATGCCAGAAGTTGCTCTGATTTATTCCATAAATATGGTGATAATAGTTTCACTCTTACTTCCACTACAAAATCTAAGCCAACTGTAACAATTTTTTAAAATGACATTTATACAAATTAATTAGCATTTTACTTTTACATTCATGTTTTCAGAGTCTTTTCTTGATTACAGCTTACCATTGAACTTCTTACAGATGAATTTGGTTTCTTAATTTCAAGCATTCGGTTCCTCTGTTGATTTGACAACTGTCTAATGGAATCAGCCTACAGCAAAATTCAACAAATTAAAGAACACTTCAGACTAACAATTAAAAATTAACATCACACATCATGCACTAAACATAACTGTTCAAACTCAGTAATTAACAACACTGGCCATTAAATCTACAGGACTGGAGTTTAAAAAAGCAGATGTTATGTGGAAGCTATAAAACCCTGGTTTGATCTCACTTACAGTACTGTGAACAGATCTGGGCACCACACCTTAGGAAGGGTATATCGACCTTCAAGAGAATACCACACGGTTTGTAAGTATAATAGCTGAACTTCAGGGGCTAAGTTATGAAGACAGATCATAAAAGTTAGGCCTGTTCTCTCTAGAATTTAGAAGATTCAGAAATGATCTGATCAAAATCTTTAAGATATGAATGGGAAATGGGCGATGAAGATAAGACTATTTTCATTAGCGAGTTTTGAGAAGGTTTGTAGCTCAGGTTGAGTTTCTGGATGTGAGTTTGCTCGCTGAGCTGGAAGGTTAGTTTTCAAACGTTTCGTCACCATTCTAGATAACATCATCAGTGAGCCTCCGACGAAGCCTTCACAGCATTGTCACTGATGATGTTACCTAGAATGGTGACGTAATGTCTGAAAACTAACCTTCCAGCTCAGCGAGCAAACTCACATCCAGAAACTATTTTCATTGGTTGAGGATTCTAGAACTTGGGGCCAAGCCTTAAAATTCAGGCCAAACTACGTTAGGAAGCACTTCTGCACACAAAGGATGATAAATGTTCAGAACCCTCTTCCACAAATGGCAGTTGACATGAGATGATTTGTAAATTTTAAATCTGAGATAGATAAATTTTTGTTAAGCAAAGATATTGAGGAATACGGGCAAAAGGTAGGTATAGCAGTTAAGACACAGATCAGCTATGACCTCAAAGAATGGCAGAACAAACTTGAGGGCTGAATGTTCTACTCCTATTCCTATGTCTTGTTTCTTCCTCATAGCAACATTTGAATTATTTTAAATTATTTCTTAAACTATTGTTTCAAAACAAAACAAAGAAGAATTAGATGGACATTCGGCTCAGAACATAAGTCTACTTGCTGTCAGTCAGCAAGTTATTCCAAATATTTTGGATGCTGACCTTCCCGTTCAAGGCAACGACTAACCAGAAATGCCAATAATTTAAAAATTCCATGTTGGATTGCACAGCTTCATTTATGCCCTTGAAGTTCATGAAAATAAAGTAATTATTTTGTTTCTAAATCATTAATAACATAGCGACATGCAAGGCCTGAGCCTGTAGATCATGCATAATTAAACAAGCATCCCAAAATGGAATTGATTTTAAAAAAAACTTTAGATTCCAGTTTATTAAAACGTTATAGAGGTGCTTCAGTTCACTTAAACATACCCACATTCACAAATGTCAATGTGTCCTCATTTTGACTGAGATCAATGGAACGTATTCCAACGACAGCATAAGACGAATTGGAGCAAGTTAGTAAGATTTGAGGATGACGACATGACTGCCAAGCTGATTCAGTGTGCTGCATGCATGATGTGGGAGGTCAGGGACACTGATGATGTTTCTGGCTCCTATAACTGTGTAAGTGTGTACACATTCAGCTTCTGAAGGAGGTTGTTGCAGCACTGAAGAAAGAACTAGAAGACCTCAGGCTCATCTGAGAGAATGAGAATTTTCTGGACAGGACCTTCAGCAAGGTCACTACACCGAGGATACTTGAAGAGAGAAGGGGGATGTCGATGACAAAGGAAGACATGAATGAAGTACAAGCGACCCCAGGGGAAGCAGCTATTGTAAACAGGCTGACTGTCTTGGAAACTGCCGAGACAGACGACACTGCCAGTCCGAGAGGTGGACAGGTCTGCAAGTCAAAAATTGCTGTAGAGGCAGAGCCGAGAAGTCAGTCATCACGGAGAGCTGTGGCAATAGGGGACTCCATTGTGAGAGGGACTGACAGGGGTTTCTGTGGCAACAGGCAAGATTTGAGGATGGTGTGTTGCCTTCCTGGTGCCAGGATCCAGGACGTCACTGATAGAGTGCAGTGAATCCTCAAGGGTGAAGGTGAAGACCCAGAGGTGGTGGTGCATGTCGGCAAAAATGACGTCAGGAAGAAAAGGAGGAGCATTCTACAGCGGGACTTCAGAGAACTCGGAAGAAGGCTGAAAAGCAGGACTTCCAGGGTGCTTATCTCTGGTTTGCTTCCAATTCCTCAAGCTGGAGAGGGCAGGAACAGAGAGATAATGGACCTGAACGTGTGGCTGAGGGACTGGTGTCGGAAGCAAGGATTTAAATTCTTGGATCACTGGGGTATGTTTTGGGGTAAGAATAAATTGTACAGGAGGGACGGTTTGCATCTTAATATTCGGGGGACCAGCTTTCTGGCAGGCAGGTTTGCAACTGCAACACAGGTGTGTTTAAACTAAGTAATGGGGGGGGGGGGGGGCAAACTGGAAATTTAAGAATGAAGTTAAAAGGAAAGTGAGAATAAGAGAGGTTAAGGAGGACAACAGAATCAACAGAGCAGAAAACTCAAGAAGGGATCGTACAGTATGGCCAAGTGAAATACGGACTGATAGGAAGGGTGAGGGGAGAAACAAATTAAAAATATTATATATGAATGCAAGAAGCATAAGATATAAGATGGAAGAGCTTGAGGCTCAGTTGGAAGTTGGCAAGTATGATGTTGTGGGGATAACTGAGACGTGGCTTCAAGTGGACAGGGCCTGGGAAATGAAGGCTATACGTGCTATCGAAAGGACAGACCGGTGGGCAGAGGGGGTGGGGTAGCCCTGTTGGTGAGGAATGATATTCGGTCCTTTGCGAGGGGGGACATAGAGTCAGGAGATGTAGAGTCAGTATGGATAGAGCTGAGAAATTCTAAGGGTAGAAAGACCCTAATGAGAGTTATCTCCAGGCCCCCAAACAGTAGTCAGGAGGTAGGGTGCAGGTTGAATCAAGAGTTGAAATTGGCCTGTCACAAAGGTATAACTACAGTTGTTATGGGAGATTTCAACATGCGGGTAGACTGGGAGAATCAGGATGGTACTGGACCACAAGAAAGGGAGTTTGTTGAGTGCCTCCGAGATGGATTCTTAGAACAGCTTATACTGGAGCCTACCAGGGAGGCGGCAATTCTGGATCTGGTGTTGTGCAATGAACCGGATTTGATCAGGGACCTCAAAGTAAAGGAGCCATTAGGAGGTAGTGACCATAATATGATACGTTTTAATCTGCAGTTTGAGAGGGAGAAGGGAGAATCGGAAGTGTCAGTATTGCAGTTGAATAAAGGGAACTATGGAGCTATGAGGGAGGAGCTGGCCAAAGTTCAGTGGTACAATACCCTATCAGGGATGGCAGTGGAACAACAATGGCAGGTATTTCTGAATATAATGCAGAAGGTGCAGGATCAGTTCATACCAAAGAGGAAGAAAGATCCTAACGGGAGGCGGGGGCAGCCGTGGCTGACGAGGGAAGTTAAGGACTGTATAAAAATAAAAGAGAAGTATAACATAGCAAAGATGAGTGGGAAGCCGGAGGACTGGGAAGCTTTTAAAGAGCAACAGCGGATAACTAAAAAGGCAATACACAGAGAAAAGATGAACTATGAAGGAAAACTGGCCAAAAATATAAAGGAGGATAGTAAAAGCTTTTTTAGGTATGTGAAAAGAGAAAAAATGGTTACGACTAAAATTGGGCCGTTGAGGTCAGAAACGGGTGAATTTATTATGGGGGACAAGGAAATGGCAGATGAGTTGAATAAGTACTTTGGATCTGTCTTCACTAGGGAAGACACAAGCAATCTCCCAGATGCAGTGGTGGCTGAAGGACCGAGGGTAATGGACGAACTGAAGGGTATTTATATTAGGCAGGAAATGGTGTTGGATAGACTGTTAGGTCTGAAGGCTGATAAGTCCCCGGGACCTGATGGTCTGCATCACAGGGTACTTAAGGAGGTGGCTCTAGAAATTGTGGACGCGTTGATAATTATTTTCCAAGGTTCTATAGATTCAGGATCAGTTCCTGCGGATTGGAGGGTGGCAAATGTTGTCCCACTTTTCAAGAAAGGAGGGAGAGAGAAAACAGGAAATTACAGACCGGTTAGCCTGACGTCAGTGGTGGGAAAGATGCTGGAGTCAATTATAAAAGATGAAATTACGATTCATTTGGATAGCAGTAACAGGATAGGTCAGAGTCAGCATGGATTAACGAAGGGGAAATCGTGCTTGACCAATCTTCTGGAATTTTTTGAGGATATATCTATGAAGATGGATAAGGGAGAGCCAGTGAATGTAGTGTACCTGGACTTTCAGAAAGCCTTTGATAAAGTCCCGCATAGGAGATTGGTGAACAAAATTAGGGCACATGGTATTGGGGGCAAAATACTGAGTTGGACTGAATATTCGCTGGCTGACAGGAAGCAAAGAGACGGGTCCCTTTCAGAATGGCAGGCAGTGACCAGTGGGGTACCACAAGGTTCAGTGCTGGGACCGCAGCTGTTTACGATATATATTAATGATATAGACGAAGGCATTAGAAGTAATATTAGCAAATTTGCTGATGACACAAAGTTGGGTGGTAGTGTGAAATGTGAGGAGGATGTTATTGGAATACAGGGTGACTTGGACAGGCTAGGTGAGTGGACGGATGTACGGCAGATGCAGTTTAATGTGGATAAATGTGTGGTTATACACTTTGGTGGCAAGAACAGGAAGGCAGATTACTATCTCAATGGAGTCGAGTTAGGTAAAGGGGAAGCACAACGAGATCTAGGTGTTCTTGTACATCAGTCAATGAAAGCAAGCATGCAGGTACAGCAGGTAGTGAAGAAAGCTAATAGCATGCTGGCCTTCATCACAAGAGGAATTGAGTACAGGAGCAAAGAGGTTCTTCTGCAGCTGTACAGGGCCCTGGTGAGACCGCACCTGGAGTATTATGTCCAGTTTTGGTCTCCCAATTTGAGGAAGGACATTGTTGCTATTGAGGGAGTGCAGCGTAGGTTCACAAGGTCAATTCCCAGAATGGCAGGACTATCATATGTTGAAAGATAGGAGCCACTGGGCTTGTATACTCTTGAATTTAGAAGGATGAGAGGGGATCTGATTGAGACGTATAAGATTATTAAGGGATTAGACACTGTGGAGGCAGGAAGCATGTTTCCGCTGATGGGTGAGTCCAGGACCAGAGGACACAGTTTAAAAATAAGGGGTAGGCCATTTAGAACAGAGTTGACGAAAAGCTTCTTCACCCAGAGAGTGGTGGATATATGGAATGCTCTGCCCTAGAAGGCAGTGGAGGCCAACTCTCTGGATGCTTTCAAGAAAGACATAGACAGAGCTCTTAAAGATAGTAGAATTAAGGGTTATGGGGATAAGGCAGGAACAGGATACTGATTGTGGATGATCAGCCATGATCATAATGAATGGTGGTGCTGGCTCGAAGGGCCGAATGGCCTACTCCAGCACCTATTGTCTATTTGTATATTAATAACTGAAATTATTGTGCACATGACAAATTTGGATGTTGCAGGAAAAGTTGGTTGAGGTACCACTCCCTATTGTTAAATGTATTTCAATTAATTATACTAGAAAAGAAAGGGGGCGCAATGGCTTAGTGGTATCATTGCTGAACTAGCAACCAGAGACCTGGGTTCAAATCCCACCAAAAAAAATGAATTCAGTAAAACAAAATCTGGAATTCAAATAAAACCATTGGCGATTGTCATAAAAACTCAACTGATCCTCGAACAAAAGCCAAAGGAACTGCAGATGCTGTAAATCAGGAACAAACTCAGAAGTTGCTGGAAAACTTCAGCGGATCTGGCAGCATCTGTGAAGAAAAATGACACTTAACGTTTCGTGTCTGGTAACCCTTCCTCAGAACTGACTGTAAAACTTTGGTTTATATGCTGAAAATAGGGATGGGGTTGGGGTAGGGTGTAAACAATGGGATAGAGCTCGAACGGAGAGAAGGGCAGTCGGATAGAAAAGGAATTGATAACGACCCCACATCCTAGCTCTCAACCCAACGCACCAGGCCTTGTTATCACAGAGTGACTAACAATAGATAGTGTGTAACGGCAGGCTAACAATCCCCAATAACAACTATCTGGCTAAGAGGGTGAATAGTTATCAACTCCTTTGTCAACTGTGCTGTTCTCTCTCTCTTTGGGCTCTATCCTACCATTTACTCCCTACACGCCTCCCCCCTCCACCCCATATTTTCTGCATATAAACTGACGTTTTCCCAGCTACCATTAGTTCTGAGGAAGGGTCACCAGACTTGAAACTTGAATTCTGATTTTTTCTTCACAGATGCTGTCAGACCTGCTGATCATTTTCAGTAGCTTCTGTATTTACTCTTGGCAAGTCTGGCCAACATGTGGCTACAGACCCAAAGCAATGTGGTTGACTCCTAACTACCCTCCAAAATGGCCTCAGTAGTAACAACCGTTAAAAAAGAATTAAACTAGATAGATCACATTAGGGGCATTTAAACAGTCCTTGGATAAGCAGATGGATGATGATGGAATAGTGTGGGGGATGAGCTTTGATTAGTTCACAGGTCGGCGCAACGGGCCTGTTCTGCGCTGTATTGTTCTATGTTCTAGATCACCTGGCATCAACAAAGATACCAGAAACGACAACAGCAGCAACCACAATCCTGTAAAACTCTGCAAAGCCCCCCTTACTAATATCTAAGGCCTTGGGCCAAAATTGTTACAGCTGTCTCTCTCAGACAAGTCAAGCAAACTGCCTCATTTAATCAGTGACTCCTATTTCACACACAACACCATCACCATAATGCCCAACCAGCAGGACAAACCCATCAGAAATAGCAGTACTGTGGCATACAGCTGGGAGGTCTCACGGTATTGGTACTCCTTCCTGCCGGACAGCACTTGAGAAAGCATCAAAGGTGGCAAGGGCTCAGAATGTACTTGCTTTGCAGGACAATTATTATTATCCAAGCTGGTCAGTTCCTAAAAGACAGTTTCTAGACCCCCTCAGAAATCAACAAGAGGGAAATATACTTGATATTATCCTCACCAAGTTTACTTGATGCAGATGCATCTGTCTGTGACAATATTATTAAGAGTGACCACTGCACAATCCTTGGAGAGATGAAATCCAGTCTTCACATTAAGATGATTTTTTAATTCATTCACAGGATATGGTTGTCATTGTCCAGGTCAGTATTAATTGCCCATCTCCAATTACCCAGTGGACATTTGAGAGTCAACCACATTGCTGTGTGTCTGGAGTCACATG
Organism: Stegostoma tigrinum; assembly: GCF_030684315.1. Taxonomy (NCBI): domain Eukaryota; kingdom Metazoa; phylum Chordata; class Chondrichthyes; order Orectolobiformes; family Stegostomatidae; genus Stegostoma; species Stegostoma tigrinum. The sequence continues at coordinate 76,136,889 of NC_081355.1, read as the reverse complement.
TAGGGCAGACCAGGTCCGGCTGGCAGATTTTCTTCCCAAAAAGGCATGAGTGAACCACTAGAGAATTAATATATAGAGGACATCAGCATACCCTACAATGTGCTCTGGAACTATCACTGTGCTAAATGGGATAGATAGCAACTCAAACTTAGGCATCCATGGAGGTGCTGTGGGCTCTCAGCAGCAGACAAATTGTACTCCAATCTGTGCCCTCAGGGTTTGGCATATTCTCCATTCTACTATAACATTCTTCTGATTCAATGAAGGGTGCAGGAGGGCATGCCAGGATTATCGCTGGGAATAGCTAAAAATGAGGGTCAACCTTGTCAAGTTACAAAACAAGACTAATTATGAACCAAACAGAAAAAGCAGCAAGTGATTGGCAGAATTAAGCAATTCCACAATGAAGAGATCAGATATAAACTCTGCAGTCCTGCCATATTGAGTCATGAACGGTGGTGGACAATTCAACAGCTCACTGAAGGAGGAGACTCCACAAATAGCCCCATCGCAAAGCCCAGCACATTAGTGCTAAAGATAAGGCTGAAGCACTTGCAACTATCTTCAGCCCAAAGTGCTGAGTGGATGATCCATTTTGGCTTTCTCCAACAGCTTCTAGCATCACAGATGCCAGTCTTCAACCAATTTGAGTCACTCCTTGGCATATCAATAAACACTTGAGACACTGGAAACTGCAACACTTTAACACTCCAGAACTTGCTACGCCTCTATCATGGTTGCTCCAATCCAGCTACAACACTGACATCTACCCAAAAATGTGGAAAATTGCACAAGTATGCCCTGCACACACACAAAAAGTACAAATCCAACACAGGCAATTACTGCCCCATCAGTCTATTCTCGAACATGAGTAAAACAATGCGATGTTATCAACAGTACTTACAAATAGCATTTGCTTAGCAACAATCTTTTTGGGTTCCTCAGCTCCTGACCTCACGGCTGCCTGGTTCAGACATTGACCAAAAAAAAAAGCTGAATTTCAGAGCTGGGCTAAGAGCGACTGGCGAGTTGGAGACAGTAAAGGCTGCAGATGCTGGAAGCTACAGTCAATAAATGTTGGGTCAAAACATTGACGTTCCTCATCCTGAATGCTGTCTGACTGGCTGAGCCATTCCAACTTCACATTTATTGACCACAACAGTGACTGCCCTTGACATCAGTGTTGAATTTGACAGCATGACATCAAGGTGCTCTAGCAAAACTGGAGTCAACGGAAATCAGAGGGAAAATTATTTGCTTGGGAAGCCACACCTGGCACAAGGGAAAATAGTTGTGGTTGTTAGAGGGGGTCAGTCATCTCAGCTCTAGAATATGTCTGCAGAAGTTCCTCAAGGTAGTGTCCTATGACCAATCATCCTCAGCTGTTTCATCCATGACTTTTCCTTCTCCATAAGGTCAGAAGTGGGGTTGTTCAGTGGTGACCGCACAAATGTTCAACATCAATTAAAGCTCTTCAGATGCTAAAGTTGTCTATATTCAAATGCAACAAGATATGGACAATAACCAGGCTTGGGGTAGGAAGTGGCAAATAACATTTATGCTAAAGAAATGCCAAGCAACAACCACCTTCAACAAGACAGAACCTAAACATTGGCCCTTGACATTCAACGGCATCACTATCACTGAATTCCCCACTATCAACTTTCTGGGGATTAGCACTGACCAGAAACTGAACTGGATTAGCCATATAAGTAAAGGGGCTCTAAGAGTAGGTCAGAGGCTAGGAATCCTGCAGCAAGTAACTTTCTTCCTGACTTCCTAACGCCTATTCATCATCTAAAAGGCATAAGTCAGAAAGCTTATGGAATACTCTCCACTAGCTTAGATGAATGCAGCTTCAACACCATTCAAGAAGCTTGGCAGCATATAGGACAAAACTGCCCATTTGATTAGCGCTACATCCACAAGCATCCACTCCTTCCACCACTGGCGCTCAGTAGCTCGAGTGTGTACTTTCTACAAGATGTACTGCAAAATTCACCAATGCTCCTTAAACAGTTTGTTCCCAACTCATGACAATACAATCCAGAGGGACAAAGAAATCAGATACGCAGGGACAAAGAAATGAGATATGCAGGGATAAAACCACTTGCAAATACTTACCCAAGTCACTCACCATCTAAACTTGGAAGCATGTCATTCCTTCACTGTTACTGGGTCAAAGTCCTGGAATGCCCTCCCTAATAATACTATCAGACTAAACACCAGACTTTAGTAGTTCAAGGCAGCTGCTCACCACCACTTTCTCAAGGGCAATAAGGGATCATCAGTATAAATGCTTGCTCACACAGCAATAGCCACATCTTGTGAATCAAAAAAAGTGATAACTAAATTGATAGAGAATTTCCATCTTTGCAAAGTATTATCGCATCCATAAACCAGTTACAGGTTACATCAATCTCACTTTAGCTCCGGTAACCAAAAGATGTTAGGAATGAAGTTCTTTCAACAAGTGAACTGTGATAGGAATCTATGCTAGAAAACTTGCAACACTATCTAAGAACTAAGCTCACATTTAAAATTGATGATTTAAAGGAGGAAGCAAATATCTCGCAAAGAACATAGATTCAGAATGAGAAGTCTCCATTTTGTCTTACCGCAACAGAAGGCAGAAGCAACACTTAAAAAGTGGATTACCTAACATAACTGATCAGTCCAATGCTTCCATATTCGTAAAAGCAACTTAAAGAATACAGTTCTTACGTAATTTGGCAAGCTGCCTCCTGCTCTACTGTTATAGTATTCCAATCGCAATTCTTCTGGGGAAATGTCCACAAGACCTATAGAAGAATAAAACACCCATTGTGCCATCTTATATATTTTTCAATAAGATTAAATGTATCCATAAATTACTTTTGAGAATTCTATTGCATCGGTAAGATTTTACTCAAAGTCTTCAGCCTGTTGTTTGGGCATTGTTTTCCCTTTCTTAAAAGTAACTTCTAATGTTGAATATAAGTGATGAAAACATGTTGGGATAATCTGATTCTAGAAAAACAATGACACAAAAGCAGAACCAGCTTTGTACCTGAGACACATGCATATTCCTTGGCAACCGAGTAGCAGGAAAATAACCATTGGCCAGAGCTTTCCCATGCTTCAATGTCTTTTCTTACTATTTCCCTGCAATAAATTCAAAACAATAAGACATTATATACATTCACACAAAATTAATAGTAATGACTATACAGTGATCCTAAAATCTTCCTGTAATGAGTTAAAGGGTTCTTAAAGAAGATAAGTTATGAAATTGATTTTCAAAGATTGGTGCTTTGATACACCACAATTTTCTTCATACTAAAATGCCTGACAATCTTCTCCAAACCCACGCTGGTAAAAAAAAGTGCTACTAATCCAAAGACCCAAGTATCCCACATTTAATTCCCAACAGTATTACCCAAAACACCAAATGTTTTACAGTCATTCTCCAAATTTCCTTTCCTCCTAAGACTGTGCTTCACGTCTCCTTAATTTCATCTAATTAAACAGTTTACCACTCACCAACAGCTTTATCAATATATCAAAGTACGTCACCAGTGAGGGTTTTTTTCCCTAAGTTAACATTGGCAAACCTGAATCCAACCTGATTTGAGAAGTACCACAAACTTTAACTTTAGTCTTTGATTCAAATTCTCTTCCTGGATATTTAGTCAAACCATGTCTGTCAGTGCACAACTTTAACGTATTGGAGATAACAAGGTGTACAGCTGGATGAACACAGCGGGCCAAGCAGCATCACAAGAGCAGGAAAGCAGACATTTCGGGCCTAGACACCCCCCCTTCAGAAATGGGATGGGGGTGGGGGAAGAGGGTTCCGAAATACGTAGGGAGAGAGGGGGAGGCGGATAGAAGATGGACAGAGAAGACAGGTGGAGAGGAGACAGACCGGTCAAAGAGGCGGGGATGGAGTCAGTAAAGGGGAGCGTATGTGGAGAGGTAGGGAGGAGATAGGTCAGTCCAGGGAAGACGGACAGGTCAAGGGGGCAGGATGAGGTTAGTAGGTAGGAGATGGGGGTGGGGTTTGAGATGGGAAGAGGGGATAGGTGGGAGGAAGGACAGGTTAGGGAGGCGGGGACGAGCTGGGCTGGTTTTATGATGCGATATTGGGGAGGGGAGATTTTGAAGCTTGTGAAGTCCACATTTTTGTCCTTAAATTCAACTCCAATTCCCATGTCCTATCCATTACTAAAGCTACATATTATCAAGACCGTGCAGAGCTTCTACACAGCTATTATAGTAGTATCTGCAACTACTATAAGTAAAATCTCCAAATGCTGGCAAATTTCAGTAGGTCTGACAGTATCTGACAGAGGAGAAATAAAGTTAACATTTCAAATCCTATATGGCTCTTCTTTGAGCACATCTAAAACTGACTGCAACCCAAAATGTCAGTTCACCCCTTCTCTGGTCTTCCTTTGGATCATTCCTTTACAAGTGCAAGGCATCATCCAAGCCTCAACAGTCAATTTTTTATTCAACTGGCACATATTGACTGGCCCTTGATTCAAAACTATAACCAAGATCCTGCCATTCAACCAGATTTTCAACTACCATACACACAGTGTACATTTGACTCAGAGAGTCCATGCCAAAACACTCTGGATAAATTTGTCACCTTGATACTTAAAACTTAATCATGCATTTAAAAAATTGCACTCACAATAGGTTTTCCGCATCACGATCTTGATCATCATTGGAAAGACCTGCAAATCTATTTTGCAGAAAGCCTCCAGAGCTTGAAGTTGCTTTTTTCCCCGTTTCTGCACCTCCAAATCCTCTTCTATCAACATTCCTGCCACCACCTCCCCATGATGCCGGTTTGTAAAACGTTGATGGCTGTATATAATTGGATTGATGTTTTTGGAATGGATTTCCCCAGTTTCCTCTGTAGGCTAGAAATACAGTATGAGGTAGCAAAACAGTGGATACATTTAATTGTAAAATACTTAATTAGACAATTAGAGAAAACGTAACTGGTAATGTAATATTCGAATATTCATGTGCGCTCCACTGAATTTTAAAAAGTCATCATAAATTCATTTTCCAAATTACTGGATGCAATGAGCTCAGGAATAAAGTTTACAAGAAAAATATATTCTTTAGGGCTAAAGTCAGGGCTGCCCAAAATGGGGGTTAGATCCCAAGTGGGATGAGGGCTTAAATTTTGCAAGGCAACAACGGTCCCATTGGACTTCTCTCAGTTATAAAAAAAACTGTACTACTCCTCCGAACAGGCCCCTACTTTTACAGCCCACATACTTCACTCAGAGCTCCCACTGAGGAATCATATCGATCTCCAAGCATCAATATGGGACTTACAGTTGGGAAAAAAAATGAGAATTAACTCGCTTATTCAAAACACATCTAGAAGGCAGAGATAGTAGGAACTGCAGATGCTGGAGAATCTGAGATAACAAGGTGTAGAGCTGGATGAACACAGCAGGCCAAGCAACATCAGGGGAGCAGGAAAGCTGACGTTTCGGGGCTGGACCCTTCTTCAGAAATGATTGAAGTGTCTAGACACAAAACGTCAGCTTTCCTGCTGTGTTCAGCCAGCTCTACACCTTGTTATATCTATAAAGGTGTCGGGTACCACTAAAATGCTATGGTTGAGAGAACTACTGGAAATGGAGCCGACTTCAAAACATTTTGCTGCAAATGCAATTCATGAAAATGAATTCTAAAATATGCTTAAAATAGATAAGGTTTTCTGTATCCTGTTAAAAACAAACAATGAAATTACTCAGCACAAATATAACAGCAGAAATGCAAATTTCTCAGTTTATTGACACAAAATACCCGCAGTATGCTGTCCACGCCCGGCGCCTCTCGGGTGTTCGTTCCAACAACTGTCCCCGAAACGACAGCGGCCTTCCTGGAAATACTTGCAGATCGGCATCGTGCAGCGTCTGAGAGCTTAGGGCAGGCTCCTCACCACCCCCCAGGGCGGGCCTATCGGACCCGCCGCTCGCCCGCTCCAGGCCGGGCCTTGTCCTACTCCGGGATGCGGACCGCGGCACTCTCTGTGGCGGGCAAGAGCCGCGGGAATCACCGACTTTCTCAACGCCGGGCACCGAATGATTTGGTTGAAGCAGCAACACATCCCATTGCTGAGCCCGCCGGCCCGTTCCGTGGTTCTGTCGGTTAAATTTCAAAACTTCAGCAGCTTCCCGCCGCCGTCAGAATCCAGCGGAATGACACCATCATGGAGTGAGAACAACGGAGGTGGATGACTGTAAACAAGTCAGTCAGATTGTGTCTGTCTGTGCCTGTGCCAACCTGTGTTGGAGGGGGTATTAGTGCGCACGCGCGGAAGTGATTGAGATGGAGGTGGGGTCGGTGTTAAGGGTGGAGTGGAGATGTGTATCTCGGGCGGTGGGTATGAGGATGTGTCCATGGGTTGGTTGTGTGTACGGTTATCAGTTCATGAGTGGGTGTCTGCCAGTTAGTGCGTATGTAGAGGAGAGAACTAAAGGGGAGATCAACACATCACGATAAAATAACCAAATAATTGGAATCACTTCGCAACAGGGCAATGTTCCCCAAGATATTTTTCAATGGCACCAAGGTTTAACACTTGAAAATTAATTTGACCCGACAGACCTGCAGACAGCAATAAAACACCATTATGGTTTTCAGTACATAATTATATTTGCATAATAGATCAACATTTAATAAATAATGAAGACTGTTCCTAAAACGCTGCTTAAAAGAATCATTCTTTTAAATATACTTAGGTTGCCGTCAAGCTCTTCATGTTCCCACAGGACAGAAGATTTCCTTTCTCTCCCCATTACTGCTCACTGCAATCAGTTCCCTTCCCTTCATGCCCATACAAAATCTGGGGATTGGATGATTGCAGTGTAATAAGATCCCACACCAAATGAAATTAGTGTTGCCCCTCCCACACACCATGATCAATCCCTCTGCCCACAAACCCCAATCTGCCCTCTTTCCCCATTTAATCTGTGTAACGGTCTGCAAAGCAGAGTTGCTAATCTGGCATAAACAGTATGTACAAGAGGCAGATTGGTTCAGAAATACTTTAGTTCAGAAATACTTTAAAAATTGGAAACCACCTTCTTGGTTTAGTCTTTCTTCTTACATTCCAAACTTGTCAGAACTGGAGTAGGTCATTCTGCCCTGGAACCTGTTCCACCATTCACTGAGATCATGACTGATCTGAGACATAACTATATAGACCTGCCTTTACCCTTTTTCCTCAATACCTCTCAACAAAAATATCTTGCTATCTCAGATTTAAAATTAACAACAGATCTAGTATCAAATACCATTTGTGAAGAGAGTTCCAGACTCTACCATCCTTTCTGTGTAGAAGTGTTTCCTAACACCCCTTAAATAGGCCCCAATTTTTAGACACTGTCTGCTAGCTCTAGAATCTCCAACCAGTGGCAAAGTTTATCTTTACCCACCTTATCTTTTCCTGTCAATATCTTGAAGACTTCAATCAGATCACCCTTAATCTTCTAAAGAGAACGCAAACTTAATTTGTATAATCTCTCCTCATAACTCCAGAAGCTCATGTATCATTCTTGTAAACCTGCATCCAAGGCCAATATATCCCTCCTAAGATGTGATGCCCAATCTGTTCACAATACTCCAAGTGGGGTCTAACCAAGATTTTGTATACCTCCAGCGCATCTTCTGCAGTCCTCTAGATAGAAAGGTCAGCAATCCATCAGCTTTCTTGATTACTTTCTGCACCTGTTCATGGCACTTCAAAGATCTGTGCACCTGAACCCTCAAGTCTCTTTGGGCATTCACTGTATTTAACTTCATATCATCTGAAAATACCTTTATCTACCCCTTTTTGGTCCAAAAAGGATAACCTCACACTTGCTTACATTGAAATCCATCTGCCAGTTTTGCTAATATACTAGGCTTTCAATATCCCTTTGTAATTTTATATTATCATCTACATTTTTGCAGCACTGCAGACACTTTGTGTAAACAGCAAATTTGAATGTGACTTTCTATGCTATTATCTCAGTTGTTAATAATGTGAATAACTGAGGCCCTAACACACATCATTGTCAGACCACACTAGTCACATCCAGCCATTTTGAGTACCAAGCCATCATCCCTACTTTCTGTTGCATTCCACTTAATCAATTTCACAGCTATGCCAGTATTTTGCCCTTAATTCCATGGACTTCGATGTTTGTTATGTCTCTTATGTGGGACATTATTAAATGCATTCTGGCAATAAACAACATCCATAGATATTCCCTGCCCACTATCCATCACCCACATTTGCAGTCTCTACCTGCATCCAGTTAGCACACAGGCATCACAGACCTGCTCAGCATTTGCTGCCAAAAGATTATCTGAGGTTAAGTCGTGCTTTGGCCTCTCTACCCAACTCTTACTGTTTAACAGAACTTAGCCAATGGGTGTCAGGCTGTCCTTTCATACCTTTGGGTTGAGTAGCCTCCTCCCACAGTTGCTATTGCTGCCTGGAGGAAAGGGAGCTTGCAATTGTATAAACCTGCTCTCTGATCTGATTTGAGATTGTGACAATGGATCATCAGCCAGAATTACTTAGGGATGTACTGAAATTTTAAGTATGTCATTCGTTTTCTTAAAAGTCATACAAGTCAAAAATGACAAAGTAAATTCCATGGCTGTCTGTAACATCTGTGTAGACTGCACAGTCCTGAGGGGAAGCAAGGACACCACACTTGAACAAAGTTAAGGGAACTTCAGACAGCAACAATTCAAAGGGAGCAAAAAAGACTGAAAATGGGTATATGGCTACAGAGATGATGGGGAACATATGACCCCTTCTCAGCAGAAAACCTGAGAGTTGCGTCCCTAACTACGGACATGATATGAGTTGAAAGAAAGGCATATCTGAGTGAAAAAGGTGTTTTATACCCTTTCAGTAAACACCGAAGGTGGTTTTAAAAAAAACCATATGAAACCTGGCATCTCTGGCACTAGAGTGCCAATATCCCAGTGCACTACCTTGATTTTTTGAGTTTCACCATCTACTGCAACAGGGCACAGCTGAAAACATCCACTGGACACTCTGCATGTGCAGCTAAATAAAAGTCTCTCTTTCCGATTACTGAAAGCAAGTCAACAAAGGCACGGTGGAAAGAAATCAGATAAACTCATTTCAGCTAACTGATGAACTAGAGCCTCCAATCAATCACCAAAGTCAGTGTTATTAGATTCATCCAACTTTACTGTTGCAACATTTCAAAATCCATTTGTCACAGGCAACCCAAAGATTAATTTTTTTTAAACTTCTTAGACTGACCTCTCATCTCTAATCTGTGTATGTGTCAAGTTTACTCATGTTTTAGTGAGTAATTGTAAACAATAAAGTATTTTAACTCATAAAAGTCTGTTTAAATTGAAAACATCCTTATGAAAACATTTGGGCTAGAAGAAGGAATCCATGAGGGGAAGGATCTTTTTAAAATTAACCTTCTTGTGACCTACAGAGGGTCAGTAGACTAAATGAGTGGAGCCAGGTCATCCCTCCTCACCTGGAAACATAACCATTTCGGGTTATTCTATTAGGAACTGGAGCAAATTTGAAACCTTTGGCTAGTGCCCAGTCATGACAGTTGTGACTCACAGGTTGGGACCTGCTGTTTGTAGGATATGTTGTACTATTCCGACCAGTACAAAGTCACATAATAAATTATTGGATAATAAAGAGCTGCGGATGCTGGAAACCATCTTTTCCGAGATGCAATCAGTTCTGAATAAGGGTCACTGGACCAAAAACAGACTCTGCTTTCTCTCCAGATGCTTCCAGACCTGTAGGGTTACGTTATTAGCGAAAAACCAGAAGACCTGCAGATTCTGGAAATCAGAAATAAAAACAAATTGCTGGAACAGTTCAGCAGGTCTGACAGCATCTGTGGAGAGAAATCAGAGTTAACAGTTTGGCTCCAGTGATCTTTCCTCAGAACACATTATTAGATAGTGATTTTACTCATTGACTTTATAACAACTGTTTACATTCACTATCAGTCATAGCACAGAAACAGACCCATCAGTCCAACCCGTCTATGACGAACAGACACCCTAAATAAATCTGGTCCCATTTGCCTACATTTCGCACACATCCTCTGAACCCCCTTCCTAATCATTTGCCCATCCAGATGCCTTTTCAATGTTGTAATTGTACCAGCCTCTACCAGTTCTCCTGGCAGCTCATTCCATACTCGCACCATCCTCTGCGTGAAAAAGTTCCCCTTTCAAATCTTTCGCCTCACCTTAAACCTATGCCCTCTAGTTTTGGACTCCCCTGTCCTGGGGAAGAGACCTTACCTGTTTACCCTATCCATGCCCCTCATGATTTTATAAACCTCTAAGGTCACCCCTTAACCTCCAACCGGCCAAGGAAAATAGCCCCAGTCTATTCATCCTCTCCCCTTAGCTCAAACTGTCCAACCCTGGCACCATCCTTGTAAACCTTTTCTGAACGCTTTCAAATTTCACAACATCCTTCCAATAGCAGGGAGACCAGGGCTGCATGCAGTATTCCAGTAATGGCCTAACCAATGTCATGTACACCTGCAACAGTGACCTCCAAATCCTATACTCAATGCACTGACCAATAAAGGCAAGCATACTAAATGCTTCTTCACTATCCTATCTACCTGTGACTCCACTTTCAAGTAACTATGAACATGCACTCCAATGTCTTTGTTCAGCAACATGCTCCAATCTTCTGATAACTGACACTAACTCCTGGTTAACGAGTTTGCTTTGTAACTTCTATATCCCAGAATTGAGATACTGAATTGTTTAGTCTCGGTCCATCTTTAAGATCTCCTTCAGTAAATTTAGTGACAAGTCAATGTAAGGAGCAACCTACTCTTGCAACAGTTTGCTCTTTAACATTTCACAATGAAAGAGATGATAGACTTGAATGGCTGTAAATTGGGAGAAGGGGAGTGTGCTGCGGAGTATCCTTGTGCACCAGTCGCTGAAGGTAAGCCTGCAGCTGGCAGTAAAGGAGGCAAATGGTATGTTGGCCTTCATTGCAAGTGGTTGAGTAGAGGAACAGGGTTGTGCTGTTGCAGTTATACAGGCCTTTGGTGAGACCACACCTAAAACACTGTGTGCAGTTTTGGCCTCCTTTTCTAAGCAAGAATGGTCTTGCTCTCAAGGGAGTACGTGAAGCTTTACCAAGCTGATTCAGGGGATGGCAGGACTGACATAGGAGGAAAGAGGGACTAGGTTAGGATAGTTTTTGCTAGAGTTCAGATGAATGAGGGGGCCATCTCATACAGACTTAAAATTTTAACAGGACCAGACAGGGTAGATGCAGGGAGGATGTTCCTGATGGTGGGTATGTCCCAGGGGTCACAGTCTGAGAATTTGGGGTAGATCACTTAGTTCAGATATGAGGACACAGAGTGGAAAGTCTGTGTAATTCATGACCACAGGAAATAGTTGATGCCAAAACATTGAATGTATTCAAGAGGCCGCTAGGTATAACACTTGGGGTAAATGGGATCAAGGGTTATGGGAAGAAAGCAGGACTGGGTTACCGAGTTGGACGATCAGCCATGATTGTCAAGAATGGCAGAGCAGGCTTGAATGACTGAATAGCCCCCTCCTGCTCCGATCTTCTGTCTTGTTAAGGGCAGATGCCCTAGAAATATAGTGTATTGGTGTGAGATTAAATTAGCATAAATTAATAAAAAGTGACAGCTATTCATGGATACATGCTGTTTCTACCATAGAAAATGTTGACAAAATTTGACAGGTGATTAAAGTGCGCACAGCAATTTGTTTTCAACAAAACGAACATGAAACAGATTGTACTTCAAAAATAAAACTGGTTTATTAAAACAACTGAATTACATACAACAAAAAAGAAAATTTTAATTAAGGTGCACTGTACCAAAGGAACATTTTAACATTAGAAACTAACAATTCTAGTTGATAAATTACTATTGCGATTGAGAACAAATCATAAATTTGCCTCAACTAAATTAGATCAAATTAATCCAATATTGGGAATTGATGAACAACTGACCTTGACTTTCCCTTAAGGTACCATAGGCCGTGGCATTCAATTTGACACAGTACGTGAAACAACCCAGTTGTTATATGTTTAGGCCTACGCTCAGTGCATAGGTTTCCAACCACAACCCACCCCCACCCCTCAATTTTTCTGCAAAATGTTGTACTTGTAGTTTTCCCTTCAGTAATGCGTATTTACTCGCCTTAAAAGTGAGTGCATAGACCATGTTACCAAGAGGCTGTGTGTGGGTGTTTAAGACAGGGTTTAGGTTATACATGACAAACAAAAATGGAGTTCTCCAGCAAAGTGAAAGAAAAGTGAAGCTTGTTTCTAGTGAAGGGTCATAACATTTATACCTGGCACATAATGTGACCTATACTTTTGGAAGGATTTTGTTTTGAGGTTTCGAAGGTTGGACCTACACATCATAATCAGTTCATACGAATATCCACACTAATGCCATTATTGTGATTGCAACGAAACAAAAATTGTCAAAAGATCACCCGAACTTAAACCAGAACAAAAGTCCTGATTATATGAAATTAAAATACTTTAAAAGAAAAAATAACACTTTCTTGCCGCAGTTTTTTTCAAAAAAATTGAATATAAAGTACAGGTCCATATTTGATATCTACAGGACATGCTCCAATCTTAGCCTCACATCTTTGCGAAGCACATTGAATAGGCTAAATGTTGATCTGTTGAAAAATTAACAAGTGTATGAAGCTACCCAAAACCTATGCCAAAATTCCTATGGTCCTAATCCGTAACAACAGACTGTTGCAGGACTATAATGACTGATACAAAACACAATGGAAAACATTAAACCACAGGATAAAATCTCAACTGAACTTAAGCTACATTCGGCTAAAAGTAAACATTTTATGGTTTGTTCTAAAATTTCTTTTATTGAGGTAAAGCATTTAAAACTTTGGAAGACACATTCTTTAAGCTCCAGAGGCACATTTGAATAACCTGTCTTTAATATGGAGTAATCAAGTGGATTCACTCAATCAATATTTTAGGCAATGTTCAGAGTTTTCATTGAATATATGCTTAACAAGTTAGGTGACTATCAGATTCAAGTCTGCTTCAAAAATTCCTCATCAGGAACTCATCCAATTTTTTCCACAAACTAGTTAAATGAGAAGAAAATCAATTCACATTTTTGAGTGGGAGAACTGAATCTGCTAGGCAATGGCCAATTAGCTGGACATAAAAACAAAAAAATGTAATTAAAGTAAATTCAAACTGAAAGTACTTAGTTGAATGGCTGATGAGAAATCATCTCTCTTCAAACACGCTCTCTGTCCTGCTGCATTCTGGTTTTCTGACTATTACATCCAGAATCTATAATATATTGCTTTTGTTTAAGTGTATATTTCCCATTTTCACATACTGAATTTCTTTAAACCATTTAAATTGAGCTAATGTTGTACTGTATTGGTATTCAATGCCATTGTTAACAAAGGTATATGCTAGAGAAGACTTGAAATTGGAAAAAAGGGCATTATAAGTACTAAAATCTCATGCGGAATAATCTCCATCATTTTAGATTCAACTGTATTGCTATTACTCCTAAATAGTTGGTAGGAACTGGCAATTACTTTCCATTCCTTGTTTTCCTTTAAGTGCTGAAGCTAAAAAATCATTTAGGGCGTTACTACTTAGCAGTGCATACAGGACAAGAGGTACCTGAAGTTGAAATACGAGACGATGTTAGTTTAAATAGTTCTTAAGTGCCAATAAAATAAAGCAATTTACCATCATTGAGAAAAATCACAGAATTATTCTGTTAAAAAAGTCTCATCAGCAGAAGGGTACTTTAATAACACCATTCAGCCACTTAATGCTGGTCTACCACTCTATTACATCATGTCATATCTGTATCTCAATTCCATTTTCTTGCCTTTGTTCCACAGTCCTTAAATATCTACCTAGTAAAATTTTATTGATCTCAGTTTTGAAAATGTTAATTTATATAGCATCCCTAATATCTTGAGAATAATGACTCAAATTTCTACTAGAGGAAAAATGGTTTCTGTTTTAATCTCTTAATTAATCACTCCCTAATTTAAATATTAAGCACCTTTATTCTGAAATTTCCCATCAAAAGGAAACAATGTCATAGGATAGATACAAGACTATCATTTTAAACGACTAATTTAGATCAACCTATCTTAATGTATTAACCACTTTAACTCTAATATTCTGGTGAATCTGTGCTGTACCCACTCCAAGGCCAAGTTATATTTCCTGAGAGTCGGTACCCAAAACTTTATGCTATATTTCAGATGGAGTCTGAGGCCAGGTTATATGGAAAGGCACGAGTCCACTCACTAATGGGTAGCGGTGTTAAATTACTGGGATATCCATACAGAAACAGCAACCATTCCGAGGCAGCAAGAATATAATTCAATTTAGTTTAAAAGTTGAAAAATGTATTTAGTAAATTATTGATGGCAGAGTATCTGTATTAATGAACGAGTGTCTTAATTAAACATATTAAGTAATACAATTTGGTTACACTCACTCAACTGACTTTCTAAAAATGCTATGAAGATTGAATTAAATAATGCCAGTGAAAATGAACATTTTACGACATCAACCAAATAAGCATTCTAGATTAATGTACAAACTGAATGGCTCCGTAGGTCTTAAAATTGTACACCAAATTTGAGATTCAGAATCATTCAAGCTGAATTCAGTTCGGTGTTCATGGCAGGTAGAGAGGACTTTTATGATTTATTGAATTTGAAACCAAACCCCATGGAACAAATAATAAATTACTACTACTTTTGGGTTAAACAGACAAATGTAAACCTTGTAAATTAACCACAATGCAGCACGTGCATTAAGTGCATTGAATGAGAATGGTAGGAATGACAGTGCTACAGAAGACAACTGAGTACAACATCACTGGACTGTATGACAGTCTCCTGTAGGATACAGGAAAATAAGTACTGGTTGTAAAAATATTAAAGATTATAAATTCAACTCAGATCCTAGTCTTTCATACTGAATTGAAATTTTGCCAATTGTGGATATGTCATTTAGATAGCTTCAATATTTATCATATTCTATCTGGAAGCATCACAGTATAGTATGCAACTGCTCTTTCCAAAACCACAGGAAACTACAGAGAGTCGTGAACACAGCCTAGTCCATCAAGCAAACTAGCCTTCCATCCATTGACCCCATCTATACTTTCCGTAGCCTTGGGAAAGCAGCTAACATAATCAAAGAGCCCTCCTGCTCCGGATATACTTTCTTCTACCCTCTTCTGTCAAGCAGAAAATATAAAAGTTTGAATACACATACAAAGAAATTTAAGGACAGCTTCTTCCCCAGACTTTTGAATGGACCTCTCAAATGTTAATTCTAATCTCTTTCTCTGTACCTTCTCTGCAACTGTAACATTGTATTTTGCACTCTGTCCTGCTACCCTGATGAAATTTGTATGATATGATTTGCCTGTATAGCATTCAAAACAACATTTTCCACGCTCTCAATATGTGTGACAACAATCATTCAATCATCTCCAGATTTGATACCCAACTCTCTATTTAATTTTTCACAAGCATAAGCCACATTCTCCTTCCTAGTAACTAAAATTAACACTTGTACAGTCTGGTTACAATGTATATCTCACTGTACGAAATAACTTTCAACATTCAAAATGCAGATTTTGAAGTTTTCTTTTAAGAGGGCTGTATGCCCACAGAAAATCCTTGTTTACTTTATCTAGAGAAGACTATAACATTTAAGTTATTGTTGCCAATTATAAAAACAATATGCTGGAGAAACACAGCAAGACTGGCAGGATCTACGGAGAGATGCCTCCAGTTCAGAACCGGAACCACTGGATTCAAAAACATTAACTTTGTCTCAACACAGACACTGTTGAGTTTCTTTAGCATTTGTTATTATTTCAAATCTCTTGATCTGCATTATTTAATTTTATTGTTTGAAGTTTCTTGTACATGACTGTCTCATATACCATTCCTTTGTGGCATTTTAGCAGAGATGTTAACCCATTTTTTAAAAAAAAATCATAGCTACTTTTAAATAGATTCCAGAAGAATGTTATTAAAGCATTTTCCATAAATGCTGTGCAAAATGAGTTAGGTAATTCCCTAAAATTATAATAAATGGAAATGAACTGTTAGAGATTTGCTTTGTGACTTGTATGGAGAAGATCACTCTTGCGGACTTGATGGATTAAATGGTCTGTCCCTGTGCTGTTACATTTGATAATTTGATGTCTGAAAAGCACCTTATTTGTTTACTAATACTGACAACAGTAATTTCTAGATTTGTTAAAATAAAAAAAATACAAAATCTCTTTCTATAGTGATTCCCAGAAATATCTAAATACTCCCAACAATTTTTAGAACAAAAATTCTGTAATGCTAGGTAAACAGACTTTTTTTTTTAAATAACTCTCAAAATAATTCCAAATGCCATCATCTCTTTAAGACACCTCAAAGGACTTAGAGTTAGAAAGCTTTTCAAATACCAGTTTCAGTCAGCACAAACTGACAAAATAGATGTTATTCTGCAGCTTCAATTATATTTTCTTCAAGTATCGACCTTTTCTTCATTTGCACCACAAGTGTCCACAACACATATAAGACAACTGGTTACAGGGAACGCACGGACCTTAGAATTAGTTGTCCATTTGTCAGTCTCAGTGTTATATTCCAAAATGTGACCCAATCGGCCTACACCTTGGAAACCAGCCAAGACATAGATAATAGGGCCTACTGCTGCACATTTAACTGTTACCCCTTTCCAGGGCATTGTTGACACCATTTTCCAATCATTCGTTTTAATATCGTAATACTCAATGGAATCCAGACCACCTGCAGGAACAAAAAAGCTGATTAATTTTCTTGCTCAATGCTAAACTAACATTAAACTTAATTTAGACCAGCATTTATTGTGCACTTTCGTAATACAACAACTCACCTCAAAAAATACTAAGTGATGTTTCTTTACTAGAGCACAGCACGAGAAAAAAAATGGTTACAAAATATCACCTATACCTACGATGAAACAGAAGTTTTTAAACTTCATTATATTTCATGTACTCTGGTTTTTTCAATTTCAGCACAACCATTCTATTTTCTGGCTTATTTTACATTATCCTTTTCCTTGTATATTAAGGCGACTTTGAGACTTTGATCCTTGACAGGCACAAAATTGATTCTGAGAGGTGGAGAGGAGTGTCATTTTCTTGCACTTGCAATAGGTAGATGAGACTCTGGGCCTAATTTGGAAGACTGTGGGATTCTGGAACTGAGGATTTAAACTGTAATGGAATGGAGATGAGCACGGTGGAGCTTTGGGAGCCATCAGTCCTGTTTCCACATTTTTAAGAACTGCAACAAGCATCATGCCCCTTTCATATTTAAAAGCATTATTATAACCCTCATTTTCAATGTCTTAAGTTACCTCACTTACTTCCCTACTATTTAAATATGACTCCAAACTGTGAAGTTCCTTGTAATATTTTGCTGAATTAAAACCATTGAAGCACACACGCCTGTTCTTTTAACATATAATTGTCCTGCTAAAAGTTTAATCCAGGACAAAATACTGAAAAATAGTATTCAAGAAATCATCTTTAACATTATTGTAAAATGCAAACCTGGACATGGACTATTATCAGGTGGGAGGATAAAGTGACTGGTAATGTCACGTTCATGAAAATGTGGTGGCTATGTTAGGATTTTGATTTTACATTTAAAAATACCAGCCAGGTTTGAAATCATATATTAGAACTGCCAGGACAAAAAGGAGATTGGTGTGTTAATTAAGCAGGCACTAAAACGGAGATAGGGATGATGAACATTCACACTAATGGTACGGGGTAAAATATTGTCTTGGATCGTGTGTGGCTAGCTGACATGAAACAGAATGTACACATAAATGATTCAGTTTCTGATTTACAAGATGTAATGAGTGGTATTTGATCCAGAACAGTGCTGGGACCTCTTTTTTTAAAAAGCAGTTTGTATAAATGATTTAGACAAAGGTACTGAAGGTATGATTGCCAAATTTGCTGATAGCATAAAAATAGCTAAAAAGTTGTGAACACAAGGAGGTTACAAAAGAATGGTTAAGAATAGGTTAAGTGAGAGCATAATAGTCTGGTAAATAGAATACGATGGAAAAGTGTCAACTTTTCCATTTTAGCAGAAGAATGAAAATCGGCTTATCTAAATGGAGAAATTTCGGAGTTCTGCAGAAGTATCCATATGGCTTAGAGCATTTATCACAAAAGATTCGTAAATGGGTACAGCAAAAAATTAGGAAAGCTGATAGAATGTTATTCTTAATTGTGAGGGAATTTGAATACAGGAGTGGTTATGCTTCATTTACACAAACACTGACCATATTTAGAGTATTGTGCACTGTAGTGATTTTCTTATTCAAGAAAGAGTGAAAACATTTTCAAAGAAGATCAAAGGTTTACTGGACTAACACTTGGAATGGCAAAGATTTCTTAAGAAGAAATGCTGGACAAGCTCCACTAGCCAACTCACAGATAGGAAAGGGATCAAGAATCAAACTTCCAATCTCCTGGGGCACAGCAGGGTACAGAATAAAGACATGTTACGGGGCAGTTTGTGAGATCTGCAAAGGTGTAAGCGAAGGAAACAAATGCTGAGCATCAGATGCAAGTTCTGTTCAAAGGAGACAGCAAAGGGTACAAAACCCAAGCAAGGCGTAAGTTTTGAAGACACACTAAAGTATATTATAAATATTAACTATCATAATAAATATTAAAGCAGAACTTGTTAGCTGATGCAGAGAATGATGCATCATATTCCAGTTGGGAAATTTCACAGGAAATAATCAGAGCAAATTGTGTTGTGAAAGACCACAAACCTGTAATAAGTACAAGGGAGAATATGAATATTTGAAATTTCTTTCAAATTGATGACTGAATACTACCTTTCTTTCCTACTTCCTATCGATTTTTTTGTCCATCCCACTTTGACTACTTTCTTTTCACATAGCCAAACAATCATTTCCATGCCTACCTCAACAACAATTGGAAAAGAAGAAAGGACACGCATATATGTAGTGCTTTTCATGCTCTACTGGTGCAGTGGGGACACTGTTGATTCTGACTTGCAATTTTAGGGGAATGTAATGCAGATGAACCTCAACTACAACGAACAGGCCTAAAAATGTCACCATTACAGATAGAATACAGAAGTAAGCTTGAATTTTAAGCAGCTACTTTTGGCAAAGAGGAAAGAGTGAAACTAAGCATGAAGCACTGAATGCAGGTTGAGAACTCTCTCTTCCTTGAAAGAGACAGAGACAGAGACAGAGAGAAAGCCCAGTGACAATATTAATTGGAAAGAAACATCAGACCACTGATAAATCAAAGGATAACATCAATGTTCCCTACTTCTAATAGTCCCTGCAAAGGCTACATGCTCTGGCAACATCCAACAATAGTACTGAAGACATGCTTCTGAACTGACTGACTAGTTCCAAAGATCACACCAAACTTTAAATGTTAACTCTGTTTCTCTCTCCATAGACACTGCCAGAACTGCTGAGTTTCTCCAGCATTTTGTGTGTTTATTTTAAGTGTGTACCTATTAATGTCAGAAACGTGTCAGCAAAAATCTGCACCATCTAAAAATGGCCTGACCAGACACACGTGGAATTTAAATGTCTTATGCAGCTGGCTTTTGAATAGTAGAGACAGGCAGTTAAAATGGAAGCTACATGCAAAAACCTTCACGTTGGAATTGTCCTTGAAGCTCGAAGATTCTAACTTTTTCAATCCACGCACATATTGACGAACAGAGGGAAGTACGGTTCAGAGGGCACCATTCAGGTTGACAATTATATTGACTAGGCTGGGGACTAGAAATCTTCATAGATCAGCAAGAGGTAAATATCACCAACTTCTTCCATCCCCAACCTGAGGCAAACAGAGGGAAAAAGTAACCCAGGCAGTGAAAGATGACTTGTCCCTGACTGTAGAAAGAAGCTTTCCGAACCGGAGAGAGGTAAGCAACTGTCCTAAGCCGTTCCAAAATGGTAAGGCCAAGGAAAAAAATAAATTGGAGGTTCAGTCATTTCACAGAAATTCAGGCTGCAAAGTTATCTGGTCAGGTATGTTGACCAGGACAGCCAGCAGGAATGTGCTTCCAAAAAAAAGGTTATCACTGACTGTTTCAAACTGCCAGAAAGCGAAATAAGCATCCTCCAAAAGATCAGATGCTCACAAACATTACAAGTGGGAAAAATTAAACAACTTCCATCTGAAATCAACTTAATTTCAAGTGTCCTGATGTAACAGCTTATGAGAAAGAAAATGGAGGTGCCAATTAAATTTTACTTAGTTAGTGAACTTGTTATGGGCCATGTTTTAGTAGGTCTAATCCTACACTTGGAAATACAAGGGTATTTTAGTGGGGGAAAAAAGCTTCCCAGCAGCAAGATAAACCCCAAAAAAAAAACGAAAATCTTGAAAGGCTGGAGAAAGCTGAGGGAAACCAATAGGAAGCAGCAGAGAGAATGGGAACAGACAGAAGTTGAAAAGTCCTATGGGGACAGTAGAACTCCAAGGGTTTGGAGCGGTTCATGTAGGGTAAACTTCAATTAAGCCAGAGGGAAGCAACTGAGAAACTGTAATCAAGAGAGGTTCTGAAGGTTCAGAGGGGGCTGTAGGATCCATGAGGGTTGACTTAGCTCAAGAATGGTCACTTGACCTAAACTGAGTTTCAGGTAGCAGTGCCAGGTGATCAGGACAAAACCCAAATAATTGGGTTTTAGAAATTACCAGTGAGATAAAACAGCATTGCGCAAGTTTTGAACTTCAACCAATCAAATTGGGATAATGCAATGTAAAGTTCAACGAGAGAGAGGTGTACGTTGCAAGTCCAGGCAACCTACCGGAGCTGAAAAATCTAAATAAACTCATTGACCTCCAGGAAATTAACTTTGCAAGAATGGTTGAATCACATATACAGATTAAAGAACTGGTCAGTGAAGGGTTACGAGTCAGACAGGCAACACAGTTCAGTGAACATTCTTTACTCCCAAAACCAGGTTTTAGAACAGGTTAAAGAGAACAAGTACGAATGTGGAACATTTAGAGATAATGGGAACTGCAGATGCTGGAGAATCCAAGATAATAAAGTGTGAAGCTGGACGAACACAGCAGGCCAAGCAGCATCTCAGGAGAACAAATGTGGAATGCTTGTCTGTCCTCATCCTTTTTGTTTAGTTATTTCGTTCCCACTTTGCAAAAGAACCAAGGAGGGATAAATATTGTTTGAGTTCCTTTGGGAAGGGGAGGTGTCCAGTCAATATAAAAAAAAAATGGGCTGTGTACATTGAAATCCCTTGTCCGATTTAGTACCTGGGACTTGCATGGACTGAAATTGTTCTATTAAAAAAAAGGTCCAAAAAACACTGGATAATAAAGTGTGAAGCTGGATGAACACAGCAGGCCAAGCGGCATCCCAGGAGCACAAAAGCTGATGTTTCAGGCCTAGACCCTTCATCAGAGCTGCTCTGAAGGGTCTAGGCCCGAAACGTCAGCTTTTGTGCTCCTGGGATGCTGCTTGGCCTGCTGTGTTCATCCAGCTTCACACTTTATTATCCAGTGTTTTTTGGACCTTTTTTTTAAATAGAACAATTTCAGTCCATGCAAGTCCCAGGTACTAAATCGGACAAGGGATTTCAATGTACACAGCCCATTTTTTTTTTATATATTGACTGGACACCTCCCCTTCCCAAAGGAACTCAAACAATATTTATCCCTCCTTGGTTCTTTTGCAAAGTGGGAACGAAATAACTAAACAAAAAGGATGAGAACAGACAAGCATTCCACATTTGTTCTCCTGAGATGCTGCTTGGCCTGCTGTGTTCGTCCAGCTTCACACTTTATTATCTTGGATTCTCCAGCATCTGCAGTTCCCATTATCTCTCTCTCCAAAAAACACTGACCTACATAAGGCAGCATAACAGCAGCTAAAATTAACGTTTTCTACAAAGGCAATGAAAACCACATGCAAGCCCTCTGAGAAGGCTCAAAAGGACATCATTTCCTGTTTAGATTTAGGCGGCACTTGTGTGCCACACCGCTGCTAGATAGAAGCTTGCAGTCCACAAGTACTGAGGTTATGAGTTGTACTTGACCTAATGTGGCAAAAACAACTGTGTTGTACTAAAGTAAGTTTTAAGCAGGATGTAAGTAATCAGACAGCAGCAATATCTTATTTTTAAATTCTAAGCTCACTGTGAAATCCAGTAAAACACAGCAATGTGTAAATTTCTTTGCAAACTAATGCTCCTGGTTACTGTTGAATAGCCTATACGTTTAACATTGAATTAGCCTTTTTTTCAGTGAAACCAGGGACTTTCCTACCAAAAGGCTTTGACTGATTAGAATTGTTGTCTTTTTTCAAGTCTTACAACAGTGCATACATAGATGGATCATAACAGCTACTTAGGAACATTCACTCTTTGTTTTATACCCGAGAATGTTGAAGATGAAGTCTTGCCTATGATTAACAAGACTAAAACTTTGGTTTTTGCAGAAAAAACACAAACAAGCTTGTAATTTAAAAAGCTGCATTTGGGAAAGAGGTTTGATGAAATGAATGGTGCAACACCAAACACACACTGAAAAGGTGGTTATGGGATATTTTCATTTATTAATGCAGACATGTACTGAAAGAACAATGGGTTCACGCAGGAACTGCAGAAAACACTACTCAGACCATAACTCCAGTATGGCATACCTCAGCAAATGTTGATCAGAATGGTAAATGGAGATTCTTCTTTCAACAAGAGGATATGGAAGGAAGGTTTCATTGAGGTGTATAAAATTATAAGAGGCCTTGAAAGATTGAGAAAGACTGAAAGGACTTATTTCCTTCAGCCGATATCAATATCAGATTCAAAGATTTTAGACATATTTGGAAGCAGTACAGCTAACATTCACTAAATTAGTTCCTGGAATGATAGGGACAGCCTAACGATAAGACCATTAAACTGGACCTTTTTTCCCTGGAGTTTAGAAAAATGAGAAGTGATTTCATTGAAAATGTCGACACAGATTATTTCAACCAGCTAAGGGAATGAAAACACAGGGGCATAATCTCAGGTTAAGGGTCAAATTTATGATTGAGATGTGATGTGGAGGAGATCAAGTTGGTGTTATTGATATACAAGAATAATTGTTGCACTGTATTTCTGTGGTATACTGGTTATTACAATCACCTAATGTAAAAGGAGATTTACAACATTGTTGCTAGGGATAGAGAACATCTGCTAAATTTAATAACAGGTCTGTTTGTCATAAGAGAATCTTGTGGGGCGGTGGTAGTGTCCTTACCTCTGGGACAGGAGGTTAGAGTTCAAGTCCTACTTGCCCCCGACATGTGCTGTAGTACGTCTGAATAGGTTGATTTAAACAAAAAGTATTAGGTCCTAGTGGCTGCAGTAATGTTGCTACCTCTGGTCTGAAAGGACTGGTTTCAAGTCCCACCAGCTTCAAATACGTGTCATAACATGTCCATGAAGGTGGATCAAAAATTCTACAAGGATAGTGTCAAAAACATTATATATTACTACAAGCATTTCAAATTCTCAGCACCAGGACCAAGTGGCATCTTGAAACAGGGGATACAAGTAAAGAACCATACCAAGTCCATTTTGTCCTCCAACAGCATAGATTCTATCATTAACAAAAACTAATCCATGGTTCTTCCTAGCCTCCAGCATAGCAGCAAGCTCTGTCCACCTGTGAAAGACACATTAAATTCAACATTAGCTTATGCTGTTACTGCTGCTCATCATTAGAAATAATTTCAGAGACCCTACCAAAAGCTTTTGGTAATATCAGCACAATTTCTTAAGGCTGATTAAACAATAGCAAGCAGACGGCTTTGATGCATCCACAGAGGCATGAAGTATAAAATCAGGGAATTTACGTTAACATTTTCTAAGTCACTGGTGGAATGTTGTCGCCAAATTTAGGCACCATACTTAATAAAGGATGTTGAAGCCTCAGTACAGAGTGCAGGGAGATGTACTGGAGTGGTACTAGGGCTGAGAGGTTTCAGTTTTTTTTCCCCAAGAGACTGGAAAAACAAAGAAAAGAGAAAGTTATGGCTAGATTTGATATAGATATTCGAAATCTTGAAGCTTTTGGCAACAGTAAAGAAAAACCTTCCAATGGCTTATACCAAGAGGAGATATTTTAAGGTATCTGGCAGAAGAACTAGTAATGACATGAAAACAAAATTACAATGTGAGTTATGGGAAGTCAAAATCTGCTGCTGGAAAGGGTGGTGGAAGAGACTCTGAAATAACTAAGAGAATTGGATCCATGTTCGAAAGGAAAACAATTCTGGTTATGTGAAAAGAAGGGGATTAGCACAAATTGGAATGATGGGCCACGCAGCCTCATTCTATCCTTTAGCAGCAGAACAGTCCAAGTTTCTAATGGGAAAACTAACTTACAAGACTGGTAGATTACCTGAGAGAAGGACTTATCTGATGATTGTGGAAATAAATTCACTGTGGAGGTTAGAACATTGTTCGTACTTTCAACCACTCATACCAAAAGCAACACAATGGGATACACAAGCCCGGTACCCTCTAATACCACTTCCAAAATATCCATCTTCACATGCAAACTTGTTTTGTGCATTTATATAGAGTATTGCTCTGTTGGAAAAAGGCACACAAGTCCGATTGTGTATTTACTCAGTATCTGCAAACACTTCCAGAAATTTCACTAGATTAAAATCAAAGGCCAATGATAGGATTGTTAGTGGAATGCATGTCATGAAACTGTAAATGTGGGAATTTTCTTGCTTCATGATTATTTTAAACTATACTGAAATTACCAAGTGGAGAAGGATAGAGAGAAAGAAAGAGAGCTATGCTCTGATTTAATTCTTAGTTGAGATAGCAACACTCAGAAGAGATTATGGTAATTTATAATTAACAATTAGTTTATAATAAACAGAAGGACCTAGGAGGTTAAATGTACACAAATTATTGAAGGCAGCAGGACAGATTGAGAAAGTGGTTAACAAAGCATATTAGAGATCTTGGACTTAATAGGGGCAGAGTGTACTAAAGTGTTAGGAATGATCGTATTGTATTAAATGCTAGTTAAGACTCAACTAGATATTGTTTCAATTCTGAGCATCACAATTTAAGAAAATCAGGAAGGTTTGAGAGAGGGTGCAGCAAGATTTGTGAGAATGATTCCACAGATGGAAAACTTCAGTTAAGCTGACAAAAGCTGGGGCTATTCTCCTTGGATAAGGTTGACAGAAGATTTGACAGATGTACTTAAAATCATGAACATCCAGTATGCAGCACATAGGGAGAACTGACATTATGATCCAGAATGAGAAGACACTGATTTTTTTTAAAAATGTACTCACTTGTGAGACACTGGAGTCGCTGACTGGCCAACATTCATTGCCCATCCCTAGCTGCCCTTGAATTGAGTGGCTTGCTAGGATATTTCAGAGGGCAGCTCAGGGTCAGCCACATTGTTGTGGCTCTGGGGTCACATGTAGGCCAGATCAGGTAAGGATGACAGATTTCCTCCCCTGAAAGAGGGGAGTGAACCAGATGGGTTTGTCTGATGATGGTTTCAAGATCAGTAGTAGATTCTTAATTCCAGAATTGTTTTTAGTCAATTCAAACTCCACTATCTGCAGGATTTGAACCTGGTCCTCAGAACAGTAGCTGAGTTTCTGGATTGACTGTTGAGTGATAATACCACGAGGCAACTGCCTCCCCTTAGAGGCGATTAGCAAAAGGAGCAAAAGGACATCACCAACACAGGAAATGACATCACCAACCCAAGGAAACCTAACCAGATAAATAGAAAGCGGGACATAACACCAGCCCTTCATCAGAGGCTCACTGATGATGTTACCTAGAATGGTGATGAAACGTCTGAAAATGAACCTTCCAGCTCAGCGAGCAATCTCACATCCAAAAGCAGAGTGAATGGTTACAGACAAGGAACAGGCATAGGCCACTCAGCTCTTCAAGCCTGCTTTGATATTTAATAAAATCATGGCTGATCTGATTTTAACATCAACTTCACATTCCTGAATATCCCTGATAGATTCTTGATTACCAAGGGAATGAAAAATTACCTACTTGTCTTAAAAATATTTAAAAGATTCAAAATGAATTCTCTTTTGAGGACAGGAATTTCAAAGATTTCCAATACTCCGAGTAAAAAGGTATCCTCTTCTGTCTTAATGGGTGACCACCTATTTCTAAACTATGTCACCTCGTTCTAGACTCTCCCACAAGAGGAATGATCCATTGAATATGCATCCAGTCAAATCCATTCAAAATCTTGAAATCAGAGATTGCTGGAGAAACTCAGCAGGTCTGGCAGCATCTGTGTGAAGAAAGCAGAATTAATATGTCAAGTCCAATGGCTGAAGTCTCAAAACCTTATGTCTCAATTGTCACCTCAAACTCTTCAAAATTCCAGAAGATTCAGGCTAGTTTTTCCTCATTAGGTAATCCACTCATTCCAGGTATTAGTAAACCTTCTCTGAATCACTTCTACACATTAACATCCACCTGTAATCCAGCCACCAGTAGTGTATACAGTACTCCAATACAAAGTGACCAATGGCTTGCACTACTAAAGCATAATCTCCTTACTCTTGCATTCAATATCTCTTTGCATAAGAGATAACATTTCTATTAGCTTTCCTGATTACTTACTGTACCTGCATACTACCATTCTGTTATTCATGCACCGGAGACTCAGATTCCTCTGTAATTCAGAGCTCTGCCTTCCCTCCCCATTCAAACAATATGCTTCATTTTTGTTTTTTCTGCCAAAATACTCTTCCACACTTTCCTCACGCTGTACTCAATTTGCCAGATTTTGCTCAAAAATTTATATATTTTCGTATACTCCTTATATCTTCTTCACAATTTACTTTCCTATTTACCTTTGTGTCATCAGCAAATTTAGCTACCATTCCTGTGGTTCCCTTCATCTAAATCAGTGGTATAAATTGTAAAGAGTTGAGGCCCTAATGCTGACTCCTGTACCCTACTACTTGCTACAATCTGTGAGCCTAAAAAGGACCCAGTTATTCATACTTGCTGCTTCCTGTTAGCCAGTCAATCTTCTACCCTTGCCAATAAGTTACCCCTACACCATGAGCTTTCATTTTCTGCAAACAACCTTTGACGTGGCACCTTGTTAAATGCCAACCAAATGATATGGATTGCACAATAAAAACCAAAACCAGATGCTGTAAATCAGGAACAATCAGTATATCAGAACTGAGTTGAGGAAGTGTCACCAGACCTGAAATGTTAACTGTGTTTTCTCCTTCACAGACACTGCCAGACCTGCTGAGCTTTTCCAGCAACTTTGTTTTTGCTCCTGATATAGATTGCACTGCCTGAGTACATGAAGGGAAATGTAACTGAGGTGTTGAAAAGAGAATTGGGCTTCAAGGAAAATCAGGGCAATGCGATTAGGTAAACTGCAGATGTAAACAGCTGACATGGACATCAAGTTGCCTCTTTCCATGATTCTATAGTCTGAATGTAAACAATGAGTTCTTTCTACTTTACTGTAATAGAACATCACAAAAGATTCATGCTTTTTATAAATAAAACAAGACACCAAGCTCTTAAGGTTATGTTTCCCAGAGTATCATACAGGACGCATGGGATGTCGGGAGGTGTTAGTGTGTGTTTGTGCGTGTGCGCACGCGCACATGTGCAAGCTCAGTTGAAGACATTGCCATTACTGGCAATGCATTTAAAATAGTTCACCCTCAAAATTTCTCAATTATTTGAGCGCAGAAATCTCGAAGATTGTGAGGCTGACAAATGACAGATAGGGAACCGCAAGGGCATGGAAGGATTTTTAAAAATTAAAAAAAGTGTTGAGAATTCAAAAATCAATACCCTGCTTGCTTAGGAGCCTATGAGGATCAATCAGCAGTGAGTGATGGGTGACAGAGATCTGAAAATTTAGAGAATGAATGAACATTTCAGCAGCACATGCTCAAACACTGGTATACTCAAATGATGTTCAGATATGAAAGTAGGTGATCTTAGGGATGGCGCAAATACATGGAAGAAACTCATCTGGATATCAAATATAACTTCACAACAGAGTCACGCAGCACGAAACAGACACTTTAGCCAACTCACCCATGCTGATCAGGTTTCCTAAACTGAACCAGTTGAACAGACTGGTTTAGTATCGAACAGTTGCCAAGAAGAGAGATAGAGTGAGTTTGAAGGAAGTGTTTGGAGTTGGGACTGAAAATATTTAATTGGAGAAAGTTTCTGGTCATCCAATACTGGATATCAGGTAAGAATCCTGTTAACTTAGCAAGATTGGAGCAATCAAGAGTGATGATAATGAGGAGCAGCTGTGTGGCCTCAAAGTACGTGTTAAAAGTAACACTGTACTTTTCGAAGATATTGCTCGGGGGGTGACACGTATATGAGAAACAGGAGGCCAAAGATAGATTTGTGGTAACACAATAAAAGGTGTGGGAGCAGAAAGAGAAATAATTCCAGGTGATACTTTGGCCATGATTAGGTAGACAAGAATGGAATTAGGCAAAAGCAATTTATGCTAAATTGCAGAGGGAGTAGAAGAGAATGGTATGGTCAATCATAACAAATGCTGCAGACAGGTTGCAAAGGACCATTACTTCAAAAATGAAAGATGGGAATTCAAAATTAAGGTAAGTTTTGAAAACCACACCTTTGGAAAAGCGAATTATTTATAGATTCCAAAATTACTGGCACTTACGATTCAGTTGCAGGATTGTACACTTCACAGGAATTCAGAACTCTTCCGGATACATTGTTGCCTAAACTTCCCCCACAAACATAGATAAGTCCTTTAGCCTCAACCATACCATGGCTGCACCGGGGTGTCAACATACTGGGTTTGGTATGCCAGTTTTCTGTTCTGGTATCATAGCATTCAAACAGATACAAGGCAGAGTTTCCTACAACAGGAAAGAATAAGAATTAAAATGGCTAATACCAATCAACTAGAAGTGTGGCACCATTTATGTCTTAGGAGCAGGCAATCTATTTTGATGTACAATACAGCATTGTCACACCAGCAATTGACTTATACAAGAGTCCCTAAACGGATGAAAAGTACTCCCTACTCAATGTGGGATAAATAAATATTTTCTGCTCAAGTTAGAGTTTTCACAGTCCCAGGCTGTTGCGAGCTTGCAAATGTCTGCTGCAGCTATTTTTGTATTTGATCTAATTTTCAGTAGAAGGGTAATGGCAGACAGTCAGAAATACCATATTTGTCTAAGAGCTCATAATTAACAAATATGTCCTATGGGTCCATTAATTATAACACTCATCTGGATGCTTCGCAAGCATATTTATGTACATCAAGCATAAATATTTATGTGCATCAAAAACATTGATTAGTTGAAAAAAAAATGGACTCTAGTTGAGGCACTGCTATGGAGAATACGCGATTAATGCCAATTGACAGTTAACTGCCCAGCTTCGTTACACAACTGATTGGTTAGAGCAATCTAACCAATTGATGGGCCCAAGTAATGAAAATCAAATGGTTGTCACATTCTTTGTTCAGTTGTATATTCATTGTGCCTATTTCATGCTCTTTCTGTTTGGATAAACACTGCATATTAATATGTGCATCTTCCAACACACACAAGTACAATACATTATGCATCCAACTGACAATTTTAAACTGGTTGTTAGCAATTTTTCACACACTTAGCCATTTGCTAACACATTTCTCAAAGCAATTCCCTGACCAATCAGATTCAATATGCCCAATTTAAAATAGCTTAGCAATTAACTAACAACCAGCATTAATGGCTACATTTTCCATGAAGGTTTTAAGATTACAAAGGGATCTTGATCAAATGGGTCAATGGGCTGAAAATGGCAGATGGAGTTCAATCTGGATAAATGCATTTTGGTACAACAAGAGCAGGGCTTATACAATTAATGGTAGGGCCTTGGGTAGTGTTATAGATCCGAGGATCTATGGGTGCAGGTACATAATTCTTTGAAGTTTGTGTCACAAATAGGCGGGTAGTTAAACAGGTGTTTGGCACAATTGCCTTCATTGCTCAATCTTTCAATACAGGAGCTGGGAAGTCATGTTGAGGTTGTACAGGATAGTGGTGAGGCCTCTTCTGGAATACTGTGTCCAGTTCTGGTTGCCAAGTTTTCGGAAGGATACTATCAAGCTGGAGAGCCTTCAGAAGAGATTTACCATGACGTTGCTAGGAAGATTTGAGTTTTAAGGAAAGGCTGTATATGCTGGTACATTTTTCCACTGGACTGTAGGAAGTTGACAGGCGCCCTGACAAAAGGTTATAAAATAATTCGGGGTATAGATAGAGTTAATGGTAATTGTCTTTTCCCTAGGATGTGGAATTTCAAGACATTTTTAAAGGGAAGAGGAGAGAGATTTGAAAAGACATGAGGCAATTTAACAACAGAGGGTGGTTCACATGTGAAATGAAGTTCCTAAGGAAGTAGTGGATGCAGGTATGATTAAAATGTTTCAAAGACATTTAGGTAGATACATGAATAGGAAAGGTTTGGTGGGATATGGGCCAGGAGCAGGCAGGTGGGACTAGTTTAGTTCGGGATTATGTTTGGCATGTACTGTTTGGACCAAAGGGTCTATTTCCATGCCGTGGCACTCTTACGACAATGCTAATGCAAAGTAAATTTGAGAACCAAATCAGCACTCTCCTTTTGTGCAGTATAAAGGTCAATTTTCCCCTTGAATTGGTACTCTTGTAAAATGCCTTGATCAGTTCAAGACCTAAAGCTTCAAAACAAAATGTTTTTTTTCACCAATTTACAATTAGTAAAGCTGTCTGACCATATATTTGCCGCATATTTACAATGACATTTTTATCAGGAAAAAGTCAAGCAAAATCTTGAGAAACTATTAATATTTGTTTTGGGTCAAAATACATTTAGACTCCCTGATGATCACTGAATAATGCAACTAGTACCTGGTACCACTATACCTGTCAGACCACAGGGTAACAATTGTGAATTCAGGTCTGTTCTGTGGTAGCTGATTTTAGCTGTTACAATACAGGAGGACAGAAATAAAGTAATTCCTGCAGTTGAACAATATTCCTGAATAAGTGCTGGAATTTGTTTTCCACAATCACCATTTCACAGGCCAATTCCTGAAATGATACTGACTTGATTTTCTGTAGGTATCAATAGTGCAGGAAAACAGAAGCACCTCTTCAACTTTATGAATGGCTTAGGGTCAAGATAATGAAGAAGATGCAAGCAAACTTTGTAAACATTTAGACTGAACTACAATTCTTTGTGTACTCATTATTGCAGAGCATTTCCCAATAATAAAAAAAAGCAAAACAAGTTTGATTACCAAGACCTGAGCTTTCCTAAAGAGTCAGCATGTATAGCTCATCTTAACTGTCCTTGAAGGTAATCATTAACCTTCTTGAGTCTTCTTTAATGAAGGAACTGTGACATATGTCCAAGGTAGGGCAGTTTATGTATTGTGGTGATGTATTTCCATAAACCTGGTGGATTTGTCTCTCCAGGTGTATGAGGTCTTGGATTTTATGAACAGATTGCAAAGAAGCCTTGTTGATGTGCTACAGTGCATCGCTGAATACACAGTCAATTAACTCACCTACTTCAGAGCCACCAGATGTGTAAATCTTGCCTTCTGCAGCACATGCAGCAAGACTGTCTCGAGGTGTTGGAGGACCAAGCTTAGAATACCAGCTATCCTTAACCACATTGTAGCAGTCCATCCGTTTGATGGGGAAAAGCTGTGAACCACCTAATATGTACACAACATTGTCCCAGAAGACACACGCTGCATCTCGACGTTTCTCAAATGGACAACGAATGTCCATCCAAGTATAATCCTGTACAAAGAGTAATATAATTTAAGGAAACTTATCTCCCAATTAATGGAAATTTATCTACTGGAGTACTGCAATACACAGCAAGAGCCAATTCATCTCACTTAAACTTGGCATATTACACTGAACACTTTAGGTGGTATTAGGGTAATAGTAATATTTCCCAAAGGTTAGAAGATATTCAACGTAAAAATACTTAAAATTAATCTTAAGGAAGTCTGAAAACCACACTTAAAAACTTTTCCGAGTGATCTGCAGCAATTATGTTATTTTGAGCTGAACAAGATGATATATCCCCCACACCAAATGTGTTTTCTTCTTACAGCAGCATGAGACAGACATCCGCTTCGCTGATATATCACAAAAGGCAGTACATATTACTAATAATTTTATTTCAGATAAAAATTCCTACTTTATTGACATTAACAACAAATAAAGTTTAAACTTCTCTGGACTATGACTTGCATGATGAATATCAACGTAGACCATGTGTGGTCATAACTGCAGACATCTAATCTGATGAACTGTTAACTTCCAATCTTAGATGTTGCTTGGGTCAACTGAGCATTTCCAATACTTTCCATGTTTATGGCCAATATGGACTGATTTGACTCAACTACTTTTTTTTATTTTATGCAAGTTTTGTATAGGTTCTATGACAATACTTGGCCTTGTGGAATTGCTGATTGTAAACCTCTTGCTTCCATGTTACCCCGCCTCCTCTCATTCTCAGACCCAAACGTTTACCTTAGGATTAAAGTATCGACAGGACTGTGGCTGAGATCCACCGAACAATGCAATACGATAATCATGTTTCTTTTGTCGTGGTCGTGTACTTTCTCCCAACTCTTCTCTGTCCTCTGGAGACAGAAGATGATAACGCATGCCACCTAGATAATGAAAATTGTCAAGAATTCAAAAGAGTACCCAAAACTTTCTGGCTGTTCGGATACATAAAAGAAGTGTTTCAAAATCCATTTGGATTGTCACTCCCTCAATAAGTCAAGGCAGTTTGAAAGATTCACTCCCTCTGAAATTGGTGACTTATTTTAAGTAGAATTTTTACAGCTCGTACATTCAGCATGACTACTGAAATCAGTATGAAACAAAACACTTCAGTTTTATCACCCACGGTCAACACAAATTAGATAAAGCTTTTCTATACTGCCACGCAATGTGCTTTACCTCTAACATCAAAGGCTCATTTCCGTGAAAATTTTCAAGACCATACTGCTTTACTATATAAGAACCACTACAGTGTGGAAACAGGCCCTATGGCGCAACAAGTCCACATCGATCCTTGGAACATCCTACTCTAACCCACCTAAGCTACACATCCCTGAACACTACAGGCAGTTTAGAACGGCCAATCTACCTGACATCTTTGGACTGTGGGAGGAAATCCGGAGGAAGCCCATGCAGACACGGGGAGAATGCGCAAATTCCACACAGACAGTCACCCGAGGGTGGAAATGAACCGGAGTCCTGGCGCTGTGAGGCAGCAGTGTTAACTACTGAGCCACCATGGTGCCCCTTAACTAAGCGATATTTAGTTAAAATCAATAGCTAGATTTGATTTGGATTACTGGGTTGAGTGTGCCTTAATTCACCCACCAATATATTGGATCCAAAATCATTTCCTGGGCAAAATGACACTGATTTAGCTCATGTAACAACAGTTCTCAAATAAGCATATTTGATCTGAGTGAAATAAATTAATGTGCTATATTATATTCTAATCACAATAAATATTAAATGACCACCCGTGTACCAAATGCATATTATTCCTATTTCATCCAGCAACAATCTACAGTTGTCACATAATTACATCTAAATTCAATTATGCTTTGGTTTCATTTGTTATGCAGATATACTAATGCATCAATAACCTGATCAGAGTATATGTAAATTCTTGGTCATCTTTCTACTAAAGCCCAGTAAATATTCATTAAAAGGTCACTACAAAATATGTAGAAGAACAGACTTTTAAATTAATCTTAAATTCAATTATTTGAAAAAGAGAAAACACCCTGTGCTTAATGTTCTGATCTGTATCAAAATCGACCTAGTTGAGAACAAAGTTGAAAGTAATCATGCATTTTTCCACTAAAACTAAATGTGGCAACGAGGTGGCAAAACACGTATACTTACTAATAACCATTTTAAGACACTCTGGATTATCCTGTATGAGTGATTCTGCTTGGACAGTTTTGCTCAAAAAATTCTTAGAGATTAACGGAAATCTGACTTTAGCCAGAATATCAACCATGTACTGCTGTCGATTGAGTTCATCGTATTTTAACCATCTGACTGCTGCATCATAAACCTACAGTGGAACAGAAATAAAGCATCACAAATGAATGAATCATGCTTGAAGAAAACTTATATACATTGAATATATATGTCCAAAATGAGATACTGTAAAATTCAAGTTAATATTTAATTCAGCTTACTCCCTATCCCTACAACGTAAATAATAGAAAGACATAAAGATGATACAGAGGAAGCATTTTTATCTCCTAAATGATTTGTATTCAGCAGGAAATGAGTGTAACAAATAGGTTTTCTCCCCATCTAATTCAACACCAATACATAATCATTGTTTTTGTCTATGTCATAGTAACGACATTTGGTTTTAAATGCTTAGAAAACGTATTTGAATAGTGAGGACCTCGAGGGAAATTTGAATATGGCTGTGTACCTGGTCTTCTGCTCTAACTGTCAGAGCATCTTGTTTCAATACATGAGTTACTCTTTTAACATCAAGTTGTAAAAATTCATCAGTTTTATAAACTTCAGTGAAATGCTGATGAATGAATGCATCTGCTGAAGTCTTCAGCTCTGGACAGTCAAGGCACTCTGCCAATACACTTATTCCTGCAAACAAAAACATGAACACACACAATAGAGGATGCAAGTTAGACAGGTGAACTGATTCCTTTCCTAGTCTCACTCCTCCACTGGTCATAAGATAACAAAGTTTGTATTTAAAAATGGCAGTGATATTACCAGTTTTGTAGGGACGATATTCAATTTAGTTTAGCATCAGAAACAGGTCAGTTAAGATTCTTTATTGAACAAGTAATAACTAGTTCATTACAAAAAAAAACTTACTGATGCAAAAGGTTTACACCATACAAATATACCTTACCTATATTGCTGTATCCATAATCAATGAGGCAAACATGGGTAACACACTGATTCTGGTTGAACAATCCAAAGAGCACACCAATTAACAAATGAACTCAAGACAGATCCCATAGATTTTGCAGGACTTTCCCAGACAATACGGACATTGTACGTCATTATTTTGCATTAAAACTTTACATGCAGTTCAGATTCTTCACTCAAGAACTAGCTTCAGAACTCTCAAAAAACCACTCCACCACGGACCTCCTCAAAGACTGCTCAAGTCCTGGTAATTTACATTTCTTTGTTGGGTTTGCACTCCTCTAAATTTTGGAGCCTACCCAAGTCATAATTTCAGTTTATTCGCAGATGTATAGCTTCACCAAAATAACATGGCCTTCTGTTTCTCCAAAGTCTAATCCTATGCAGCTGCATCAAGAAAATACCACTTGAGGGCTTCCTTCAACCCCCTTCTCCCCTACTCAGCTGCACTGAACTTCTAATGGCTCACAAGCTTTTGCTCCCATGACTCATGCTAACTGCCTAAAATCTGCTAAAAGCACTTACGTTGCTTAAAGTCATTATTTGCTTCAGGACCCTTTCAGCTCTGACTAATTCTGACCATTTATTAACTCAACTATTCTGAGTGATATATCAAAAACATTACAAGCTCTGTCTTTATTTAGAGGCAAAGCAAATTTCACAACCATAACACATTGTTCCTTAAGTGTTACAACATTCAAAGATTGTACAAATGGTTCCAACAACAAAAACAATTTCACCACTCCATAACAGAAAAGTATTTCGTCAGATTGGTCAACAATCCTCACAATCTCTCTTTTAATTAGTTATAAATTTTTCCTTGAAAGATTCAAATCTGCTGATTCAATTACTTCCTGCAGCAATGCATTACATGCGCCAACAAGTCTCCATACAAGAGAAACTCATTCTAAATGCTAATCCCTTTCAGTGACCATTTTAAATGCTGACTCCTGGTTGACCAGTCAAAAGAGGAGACGAAACAGCATTTCTTTATCCTTAGAATGAAATTCTTCATAATTTAAAAAACTTCCACAGCATCTCTTGGTACTCTGCTTCCATTGAAATAGTCCTGTTATCTCCAATCTCTTTTGTAATGAGGATATTGCAGCTGCTCCTGAATTGTAGGCCTTGTTGTATAGTTCTTATGATTCTCAAATGTGAAAAGCATAAGATTTTTACTTTGAATCATTTTTGAACTCTTGTGCTTATACAGAGTGTGGCTCATATGTGGAATGAGCTGCCAAAGTGGTACAGTTACGACATTTAAGACAGTTGGGTAAGTTCATGAGGTTTGGAGGGATATGGGCCAAGTGCAGGCAGGTGGGACTACTTTAGCTTGGGAACATGATTGTTGTGGGCTGGTTTGACTTAAAGGTCTGTTTCCACGCTGCACGACTCTCTGTCTCTTTTCATAGTGTTCGGCTGTGTATAAGCATGGTTTAAATTTCCTATGATGGAGCATCAAAAAAACTGCACATGGTGCTCCAATTTTGGCTTAAAATATCTTATATGAATAAATTAAACATTAAAAGAATTAAAA
This sequence comes from Stegostoma tigrinum, assembly GCF_030684315.1. NCBI lineage: Eukaryota > Metazoa > Chordata > Chondrichthyes > Orectolobiformes > Stegostomatidae > Stegostoma > Stegostoma tigrinum. The sequence goes on along the minus strand of NC_081355.1, from coordinate 76,100,168 downwards.
TTCCTGTTTCGAAACAAAAATAATGTTGCCCTATTCCGGTCATAAATGACTGTCGCAGTCTAATTTGGCATTGCAAAATGATATGATTAAAGAGCTTTATTTTATTAATTCCGAGAGACCAGGATTGGTGATGCAACAAAGAGGCATGTGTGCACAGCAAGTCCTAAAAGCTAGTGCCAGTGGAGTATTGGCTTTTATTTCATGTGGGCTCGAATACAGAAATAATGAAGGGATGCCTCAACTGTATACAGCCTTGGTTAGACCGAAGTGGGGACTATTCGAGTTTAGGAAATCAATGATCCAGAGAAATATATTGATAACTTCAGAATTAACAACACAAATGGGTTGACTTGTGTGCACTGGTTGCACAAACTAGGGTTATATTTCCCTTAGTTTAGAAGAACAAAGTATACTCTAGTCAATTTGTTAACAAAAGGATTCCAAAAGATACAAACATTATTTTACCTGGGTTGCAGAATGCAGAACAGGAGGGCTTTTTATTTAAAATGTAACAGCTGTGCCATTAAAGAGTAGAATTAGGAGGCAATTTTTCCACAGAAAAGACAATGGTTACTTGGTTTATTAACAAAAAAATCTAAGTTTTTTTTAAAAAAGTTGGGTATCAAAGGATACAGAGCCGTGACATGTAAATGAAACTGAGATACAGATCAGCCACGATCTAAATGAATAGTGGAATGGGTTCAAGGGCTGAATGACTTCCTGCTGATCCAATTTATCATCTGAAAAACTGAGGGACAACTTTCCCCTTCTACAAGTTATGTCATTTTGAGATCTACTGGTATTTACAACTTGAGATATGAATAATTATGTGAATGAAATTACAATAGAAAATTGTGTACTGACAGCACAAATTTCAGGCAATCCTTAAAGCATTATAAGCCTATTGAGAACTAACTGATCTACACCTCTGGATGGAAAGAGCACCCGAAGTGTCACTTACATATTCCAGCAGGAACACTTTTAACAATCAGAAGTAGGAACTGTAGCCAATTTTCTATTTCCTAATACAATGACACTCTGGGCAAATGCACAGCCTGGTCAATGTGGCATAGTGGTATTGTTTCTATATTTGAGCCAGTACAAATCCCACCTACCCTGCAAAGCACATCCAAGTAGCTTGATTAAAATAACTACAAACTGATTGAGTGATTCATTATAATCCAATGGGAAAAAAAGAAACTACTATGAATAAAATTTGACAATGGAGGATGATTTGGGTGATTTTCCTTAATGAACATCACCAGGGTCTCTATGTACAGCATCATTTGTCTTTACTCTTTGCTTTTATTAGAAATGAAGACAATATAGGTGAAACGCATGGCACAGGTTTCAAAAATGAAAACTGTATCACTGTTATATAGTAGTACTCTATTAAAACAATAATCTTTTACACAGATCAATGACATACCAAGACAATTTGAAGCATCAATTTGCTCTTTGAGGAACTCAACACACATTTTCTTCACTGGTTCAATCTGATACTGGTTTGCTGCATCCAAGAGAGATTGAACATTATTGCTGTTAACAGAGATCCTGCAAATACATATATAAAAAAATTGGAAACTATAAATGCAGTTATTTTGAATCAAGCTCTTTACATCATGTCTCTGTATTTCTTTGAGCAACAGCTTTGTTGGCATTCAAAAGGTAATTTGATTGTTATTTTAAAATGAAATATGTGCAGGGTTACAGAAAGAAGGCAGGAAAATGGCACCAACTGAAATACACATTTGGAGACCTAGTTATCATTCCAAAATTTGATCTGGAAGGAGGCGACAAGCCAATTTTTGGATCAAACGAGGCATTGATTCATTTTCAAGAGAAAAGCCAAATTGAAAAAGTGAAGTGCCAGTGATCACTAACTCCTGTCCCTACTCAATGCGCCACTTTAAATGGATTAAAGCAGAATATAAGAGTAACCAGACCATGTCAGATTTCCCTGAGAAGGTGGCATGACTTTCACTACTATACAGTCAGAGTTATACAGTATAGAAATAGGTCCAATTTGTCCACACTGACGAGATAACCTAAACTGATCTAGTCCCATTTGCCAGCATTTGGCCCGTAACTCTCTAGACCCTTCCTATTCAGGTACTTATCTTGACGCCTTTTAAATGTTGTAAATGTAACTGCCTACACCACCTCCTCAAAGAGTTCATTCCATTTGAACAGCTGGTCAAGAAATGTAATCTCTCACAGCATAATCTATGCTGTTACATGTATTCACCTAAATTTCTGCTTGTACTTTCACCATTTAAACCACAATTCATGTCATTTCTGAGACAAATTACAGCACAAAACAACAAAGGCGGTCCAGGATTAAGACGTAGTCATCTGCAGCAAGATTTATGAGGGCTAAATCAAGATCATACAACAAAACTATCATATCTCACACAAGCTTCTCTCCTCCATACTAAATCTTTACTAGAGAAACTGTAATCCTACCATTTCAAATTTTCCGTTCACTGAAGAATACAAACCTCTTGCTATTTCAAGATCAAAAAACTCACTCCGAAGCCGTACAGCAATATCCATTGTAGGACACATGCTTCCTGGAGTTATGTACGTGGAACTGACAAACGTACAAAGCAATGCAAGGTCTATTCCTGTGGCTTACTCAGCATTACAATCCTCCATGAACACAAACACATGAATATAGTCGAACAATGACTCATTCTATACAGACAAGGACAAACAGGACTGTTAATTGGCAGAAATCCTCCCAGGTTCTCAATTCACATGAATTCAAGGTCAAAGGTAAACGATTTTCTTGGTTTTGCATTGCTCCCTGCATAAGAAACATGCAAAGAAGCCTTACTGTATAAATGACATCGTCTCACATACATCAAGGGTAATATATTATGTGAATATACTCGAGATTCAGGGACTAACTTGCCTCTAGATATTGTAGAATCTTTCAACATGAGAAATTCACAGCATAAATTTGAACTGAACTCGCCATAAAAATATTGTGGCTACAAGAGGTGGTCAGAGACTAGGAATCCTGCAGCAACTAAGTCACCTCCTCGCTATCCAAAGTCAGATCACCAACTACAAGACAGAAGTCAGGAATGTAATGGAATACTCCCCACTTGCCTGGATGGGTGAAACTCCAGCAACAATCAAGAGGCCTAACATCATCCAGCACAAAGTGGATTGTTCATTTTTCATCACTTGCTCAAATTGCCTCAAATATTGACTCTCTGCACTACTAACATTTAGCAGCAGTTGTGCGAGCCACTTACATATGCACTGCAGAAATTAATCAAGGATTCTTAGGCAGCACGTTTCAAACCCATGACTACTACCATTGAGAAGGTCAAGGGCAGCAAATAAATGGGAACACTACCACCGGCAAGTTTCTCTCCAGACCACTTACAATCCTGATATGGAAATAAACTGCTTTTCCTTCACTGTGACTTGGTCAAAACCCTGAAATTCTCTTTCTTACAGTACTGAGAGTGTATTTACAACTGAAGGACTGCAGCAATTCAAGAAGGCAGCTCACCACCCCCTTCACAGGGGAACCTAGGGATGGGCGGTAAATACTGGCCTGGCCAGTGAAACCCACATCCCCTGAATAAATAAAGAAAGGAATTTCATTCTACCATTCCATTGTGTGATAGTGCAATACATTTAATTGTAATTCAGATTTTCAGTGTGATTATCAGGAAACCTTGGAAAAGTTTGTGTAGTTTTCATGAGCTGAAAACTTAAGGAAAAGATTACAACAATTAAAGGCTAATTTTTAAAAAAAGACAGAAAAGGAAATATATACTCACCTTGCAGTATATGCAAACTCGACCAACAGTTCAATTATGTCAGGTTCGGCATCTTTGAGCTCCACTTCATAAGATTTTGATTCAAGCATATTTGCTACCAGGGAGACAGCAAAGCATTAATAATGATCTAATTTAGAGTTCAGCATGAGGAGTTTTAATAATCACCTATGGAAACTAAAAATAACTGGCAAAACCAAACTTACTGGTAAACATTAGATTGAAAAAGTGGCTGGCAGCTGCAAGCACTACTCGGTGAGCTGGGATTTTTCGATCTGACACCACCAGAAGCACATCACACAAAAGCTTCTGTATAGGGAACAAAGAAGTTAGTTTAACATGATAATGGAAAGAAATAAAAATTAATCCAATGTAAAAAAAGAAGCTGATTTGTTCAACCAGTCCATGTTGGCGCTTATCTTTTATGTAATATTACGATCCCAGCCAGTAGCAACACCGGACAAGCCAGATCCCAGGTCTGGTTTCATCGAAAAGTTTAATTTTTGCAGTTGATTACCCTGGGTGGTTATTCAGCGATCACAGGCACACAAGGCTGCGAATGTTTTTTTAAATGAGAAAAGGAGTTTATTGCATAGAAGATAAAAAAAATCAAAGCTATATATATGACAGCTGAGAAAGATCTTAACATAAACAGCAAAACAATGTTTCAAACTGTTCCCAACAACATCCTTTCATCATAATAAAACAAAGAACTGCAGACATTGGAAATCTGAAACTAAACAGAATAAAGACCAAAAGAACTGCGGATGCTGTAAATCAGGAACAAAAACAAAGTTGCTGGAAAAGCTCAGCAGGTCTGACAGCATCTGTGGAGCAGAAAACACAGTTAATGTTTCAGGTCCAGTGACCCTTCCTCAGAGCTGATGGTGGCTGGGAAATCGTCAGTTTATAGGCAGAAAATAGGGAGATGGATGGGGTAGGGAGTAAACGATAGGATACAGCCCAAAAAGAGAGAAAGACAGTTGGATACACAGAGGAGTTGCTAACGATCAGGCTGGGAGGGTGAATAGTTGTTAATGGGGACTGTTAGTGACAACCAACAGCGGGTGTGTAGTGGCAGGCTATGTGGTAACAAGGCCTGGTGTGCACGGTGGGGGGGCTGGGGCATGGGAGAGTTTAGGCCCTAAAATTCTGGAATTCAATATTGAGTCTGCAGGGCTGCAAGGTCCCCAAGCAGAAAATGAGGTCTTGTTCTCCAGCTTGTGCTGGGCTTCACTGGAACACCGTAGCAAGCCGGAGACAAGAGATGTTGGCCAGGGAGCAAGGTGCTGCATTGAAGTGGCAGGCAACAGGTAGTTCAGGGTCTTTCTTGCAAGCAGAATGTAAATGTTCGGCGAAGCGGTCGCCAAGTCTACATGTTTATCGTTTACTCCCTATGCCACCCACCTCCCTATTTTCTGCAGATAAACTGACCTTTTCCCAGCACCATCAGTTCTGAGGAAGGGTCACCGGACCCAAAACGTTAACACTGTTTCCTCCCCCACAGACCTGTTGAGCTTTTCCAGCAACTTGGTTTTTGAAACTAAACAGAAGTTGCTGGTAAAACTCAGCAAGTCCAGTAGCATTTGTGGGAAGAAAACAGAGTTTACATTTTGAGTCCAGTGACTCTCAGAGTTCAGTTAACTCTGCTTTCTCCCCAGTGATGCTGCCAGACCTGCTGAGTTTCACCAGCAATTTCTGTTTTTCTTTCAGATGTCCTTTCATTCCCAAAGAAGTAGCACTCCTATCTCAACTCTAATATCTTACTTAACTGACTCCTTCTGGGAATACAGAGACAGTTTTACAACCTCTTTCCAATTCTGATGGCTAAAACCTCCTTTGAATGCTGAAAACTTAAATTTCTACACAGGCTTCACAGTTTGGAGAATTCACAAACTAAAACCATTCTACAAGGCTGAGATAACAAGGCATAGAGCTGGATGAACACAGCAGGCCAAGCAGCATCAGAGGAGCAGGAAGGCTGACGTTTCAGGCCTGGACCCCCACCTTCTGAAAATGAGTGACAAGAATGAGTACAAGAGTGACTGTTCTTCTGCACTGAAAACTTGATTCTTTGCTGGGAGGAACTGTTCTTCTGAATTAAAGTCCAAGCAGTTGCCTCAACCAGTTGCCTCTGCTCCACTTTTTCTGTTTATACTGCTCAGTTAACATCAGACAATCTGTTTATTAACACTACAGGTATCTTGCTAGACACTTAACTGAAACATGTTTCCTTGGAAACTATGTACTTAGGGCATTGTTTCAAAGGAAGTTCAGATCTTTTTAAAAAAAGGAAGTCATTGACACAAAACTGCAATCAAAGTTCACCCATCTCTATTTTAAAAATAAATTCCCAATTAATAACATAATATAAACCTATATCAAAGTAATTCATGTGGTTAACTCTCATTTCTGTCTACTCTTATATTGCCTTATACTCTTTTAAGGTGAGATGTAAAGTGTGTGAATTATATATTGATATTATGTATTGACAGTTTGGATTTTGAATAGTGGCATTGAGTTTGGTTTGTGTTTATGAACAGGTTTCATAGGTAACTTTCAGTATTTCTAGAGCCATGATTTTAAACCAGAGAACGAGTGGCACACCTTACATCATACTGAGAATTTGTTTGTATTGAGAGAGTTGGGTGATCAAAATTGGGTAACCATTGAAATGCATTAGCTTGCTTTTGATTTAAAAAGAATCAAGAATTCATTTTTCTCCAGGAAAAATCCTTAGATTGGAAAGCTCTTGGAGCAGTTTGCAGAAGGCCTGGCTGGGACCCGATAGAAGAAAGCTGGAGAAAGTAAAATGAGTTAGTTCACAGCAGTTAGGAAATAGTGTACTTCAGCATAAAGGTTTCAGTATGAAAATTGCAGAAAGTGTTTGGTTAGAACCCCAAAAGGGTTATTTGAAGCGAAAAAAATTAAGAGCAGTTTTGTGAGTAATCAAGGAAAACTCTCAAGACTGGGAATTTAAAGAAGTACAAGTCAAACTTATTGATATGTTAGAGAAGGAAACTCTCTGGTATTGGATTACTCTAAAATTATGCTGTTGGGATAGCTGAGATTTTATTTTTCCTTATGTTTTGACATTTTTCAAACTGTGTTAAACATAAAGAGCTTGGTTTGTTCTATATTATCTCTATTTAGCAAAAACATTTGATTGACTGTTAAAGCAAAATCTGGGGCCTGTTGTATTTATGTCAATTAGAAAGCATCATATTAAATAAAAATCAACAAAATGTGATCTATCAAGCCAGATTTCAGTCTTGTAACTAACTTGTTCACTAGTTATGTCAGCACGGATGATAAAGGTCACATACTGTTATTGTATTCTACATATACAAACATTGTCAAGCAATACATTTTGAGGAGGCTTTTTCCTTCAGTTAGGTCTTCCCAACAGCTAGTCTTAACTAACACCTCAAGTTAACTTTGGCATTGCCATAGGGTGCATACCGTTACATCAGGAGATGGTGGTGTTAACATAGCAGTATTGCAACATGAAAGCAACTTTTAAAAACAGGAATGTGAACTGGGCAGGCAATTATCTGATTGACAGCCAGTGATTAGTAGGTACTGCGGGATCATTGCTGGGACCTTAGCTAATTATAGTACACATTCATGCTTTAGTTGAGGAACAAAATGTAATTTCTCTGTTGGCAGATGACACAAATCTGAGAGGAAGGGGAATTGTGAGGAGGAGGAGGAGGAGGAAGAAGAGATGCTTCAGTGAGATTTGGGCAAGTTGAGTAAGTGGGCAAATGCATGGCAGATGAAGTAGAATGTGGATAAATGTGAGGTTATCGACTTTAACAGCAAAAACAGGAAGGCTATCTGAATGATGATACATTGGGAAAGGGAGAGGTGGAATGAGACCGGGTGTCCTTGTACACCACTCGGTGAAACTAAGCATGCACGTGGTGAAGCAGGCAGATGCTATGTTGGTTTTCATAGCAAGAGGATTCAAGGAGAGGGATAGCTTGCTGAAATTGGACAGGTCTTGGTTAGACCACACCTGGAATACTGTGTGCAACTGTGGTCTCCTTATCCAAAGAAGGATGATCTGGCTATGGAGGAAATGCAATAATGGTTTACCAGGTATAAATAAGGGTCACTGGACACGAAATCTTAACTCTTATTTCTCTCCACAGATGCTGCCAGACCTGCTGTGATCTTCCAGCAATTTCAGTTTTTTTTCAGGTTTCTAGCATCTGTAGTTTTCATTTTTTTTTAAAACCAGACTGATTCCTGGGCTGGCAGGATCGATGTGCGGACAGAATCTGGATCAGTTACAGCTATATTCACTGGCATTTAGAAGAGCGAGGGGTGATCTCTTGGAAGCCTATAAAAGAACACAGAAAGATGTTCCTGATGACTGGACAGTCCAGGCCAAGGGTCACAGTTTAAGGATACAACGTCCTTTAGAACTGAGATGAAGAGGAGTTTCTTGACCTCGATGATGATGACCATGTGGAATTCTGTGCCACAGAAAGTGGTTGAGGCCAAAACACGGAATGTTTTCGAAGAGTTAGATATCGTTTGTAGGGCTTAAAGGACAAAAGATGTAGGATGAAAGTGGGAACAGGGTAGTGAAATTGATCATCAGCCATGATCATATCAAAGGGCCTACTCCTGTTTCCACCTTCTCAGAGCCAGTCCTAATATCCCAGAATTCTGACTTCCCCTCTCCGACACATCTCACTCTGCCCACCCCCACACTACTTCTTCACCCCCCCAGCCACATATTAATATGTTAAATCCTGTTATTTTCATTCTTGCCAGCACAGGGCACTGGAAGGAATCTTGACAATACCAGCTTCTAGGCCTTACATTTTCATTTTGTCCTAAATCCCTATGTTCTGCTTGCAGGACATCATTCAATTTTTATCTATGTTGTTGGTACCAATATGTACCCTGACCACTGGCTGTTATCCCTCCCACTTAAGAAAATTCTGCAGCTGCTCTAAGACATCTTTGGCTCTAGCACCAAGGAAGCAACATACCATTCTGGAGTTTCTTTCGGGATCATAGAAATATCTGTCCATTCCCATACTTTTGAATACTGCATCACTGTAGCCCTGTCATTTTTTACCTCCCCTCGTGTACCACAGGCACTCATGCTGCCATGGACTTGGCTTCAGTTGCTATACCTGGAGAAGTTGTCCCTCCCAACAGTATCCAAAATGCTATATCTGTTACAGAGAGGGTAACAGCTATAGGGGACGCCTATACCTCCTCTCTGTCGTATGGTCACCCATCACCTGTCTGTTTGGACTTTACTTGTGATGTGGCTACCTCACAGAACATGCTTTTCACAATTATCTCATCATAACTAGTGCATGCCAGTGAATTACTTACACACCTTCCATCACATGTGCACCTCTTTTTTTAAGCTTAGGATCCAACAGAGTTTATAATGTCACAACAGAGTGGACCACCATGTTGAGCTTGCACAATAACTTGTATCTACGGTTGTGCGCCACTATTCAGTTACAAACATTGTCACTTCTTGGTGTCAGTTAGTAGCACACACAATTCAGGAAGTATTTAATTGGATACAAAGTGCCAGGAAATGCTGTGGTTGTGATATGTACTACATGAATGCAAATTTTTTCCTCCAAAATTTCACAGTCCTCAAACACCCAGATGAGCACATGTCCAACAAGAGTTCCTGAATGAAGCCATCAAATGTAGAAAATCCACAACCTTCCCCCCAGATGTACTGAGGCCAAGTAGAGAGCGAACATGCATTAATGTAACAACTTGCATAATTGAGTATCCCAAATAATTTTAAAGCCAATGAAGGGCTTTTGAAATTTTCATTATTGAAATGGAAGAAAGGGGTTCAGCAATTTATTTATAACAAGGTTGCCATACACCAACAAACCAGCTCGGTGAGCCAACCAACCTCAACACCTGCAACCCGAGCTACACATCTCATCCAAAACCTTAAAGGTTGTAATAAACAGCAATAAAACAGACCAACAGATTATCTGTTTTAGTATGGTATTGATTCAGGGATAAATGTTGACCAAGAAGACAACTGTTCTTCAAATCGTGCCTTACAATGTTTAAGCAGCAAAGGCAGGAGACAGATTTAACAATGATACACTGGTGCCAGCCTTAATAAATGTACTTCAATATTACATCATCCTCTGGCTCAGAAGATGTGGTGCTCCCACCAAACCAAGGATAATTTTATTACACAATGCCCCATAAATAATTCTTTCTTCAGTAAATTCAACAAAGTGAGCAACGTGCTATATTCCTTCCTAATCATTACAGTTCACCCACATTCTCCAGTACCATGTTACGTGTGGGCTCTGAAATTTGGCAAATCAACTCCGAAAACAGTAGACCTTCCTGCACCTTCAAATAGCAATTAGCATTGAAATACCTCAACTTGCCAGTATAAGCCAGTATTCTGATACTAACGTTCCAAGCGAATGTGCACCACGGGGACTCCCTCTGTCCTTTATCATACAAGAACCTTATTTAGCGCTCCAACAAAAATATACACACAGAGTCCTTACCTGTTTTCGCATGTTGTTCATGACACCCATAAAAGTTGCTAGGAGCTTGGCTTCCTCTCTGGCTGCGAATTTCTTCTCACTTTTCTTCTTGATGGAGCTTTTCTCTGTGCCCACAGACGCCATGACAACATTGAGGGAGACTATGACTCAGGTCAGGTCGGTGCCAGGCCACGCTGACACTAGTGGTCAGGGACAATTCAGACACACCGAGAGGGTATTTCGATTGCGTGTACCTTGAGGGTGTTAAAATGTCACCACGGGGCCTTGGGACAGCTGCGGAGACGTATCGACTGCCGGGTGCATTCGCCAACGCTCCCCAGGGGGAAAATAAGCTGTGAAAGGAAACATCTAATTCTAGCTTTCCCAGGGAACGAGCGGCACCACGGAGCTCTGGTTTGTCTCTAGAGGGGATGCCGGCAGGATTTGGAGTTGTGTCTACAACAGCAGCACCACCCTCGTCACTCCACCTCCTCAGCCGGACACCAACAGGGCAACGAACAAGGCGGACGCACGGAAAGAGAAAGAAATGTCGAGCTACGAATAAAACCCCTCGTCTGCTGCACTCTGGCGCCCTCTCAGGATGTCCCGACACCGAAGGCAATGCAATTCGAGGCGTCCAGAGCTCTGCTGCGGAAGAGTCGCTTTCTTCGACAACCTTCGCAAATGCATGGCACTTTATTTACTTATTTACGGCCGACTTATCCTCCATCCGCATCTTCCAGAAATCAGTTCATTAGTGCCGAAAAACATCGCCATTTCTTTCAATTTGCATCAGCAGGCTGTTAGGAAGAGGCAAGGATGGACACTGTACCCAAGATAACAAGGTGTAGAGCTCGATGAACACAGTAGACCAAGGAACATCAGAAGACCAGGAACGCTGACGTTTCGGGCCCAGACCCTTCTTCAGAAATGGGCTGATGAAGGGTCTAGGCCCGAAACGTCAGCCTTCCTGCACCTATGATGCTGCTTGGCCTGCTGTGTTCATCCAGCTCTATGCCTTGTTATCTCAGATTCTCCAGCATCTGCAGTTGCTCTTATCTCTGGACACTCTATCCATGTTGATTTAATGGAAAGTGACTTGCAATGCGATTACAAGACAGCTTAACACAGTAAGAAAATACGAGATGATCTCAAACAACAAAATGGCTCGAAGAGTCAAATTGGTCTCAGGCCGCAGTCTTGCAGAGACCGCAGTCTTGCAGAGACCGCAGTCTTGCAACAAAAACAGAAGTTGCTGGAAAAGCTCAGCAGGTCTGGCAGCGTCTGTGAAGAAAATGTCAGAATTAACATTTCGGGTCAGGCGACCCTTCCTCAGAACTGGAAAACATTTCCTTTTCAGGAGTTGCTGAACATGATCCACAGCCCCGACTCCCCAAATAATGCTGGATGACGATCACAAGAGGAGTTTCGTCCTTGGAAAGTTTGGTGCCCTTGAATGGGCAGGTGAATGCTGCAGCTTTTAAATATGAAACAATAGATGTCATTTGCAGGAATGTGAATACAGTAGTATATTTAGATCATCATGGTATCTGGGAGATGATAACAGTGTACTAGCTGCCAGGAAAGTGATGGGTTAATTTCCACAAAGGTACTCCTGATCGTCCACCCTAATTATGGCAGGAAACCTGTGGAAACCCAGAGAATGATATCCAAAATGAGATCACTCAAAAGACTGCGAGACATTCTATGACACAGAGTCAGTGTAGAAAGAGCAGACAGAATTTACAAGTGATATTTAATGCAGGCAAAGGGAGTGTCACTCGCCAGCTAAAGCACAGCAAGATCCTCCCATCAAGTACAAGAGTAGAGAGGTTAAGATGGAGCTGTATATAACATTAGTTAAGCCACAGGTGGAGTACTGTGTGTAGTTCCAGTTGCCACTCTATGGGAAGGATGTGATTGTACTAGAGAGGGTGCAGAAGAGATTCATCAAGATCTTGTGTCAGCTGGAGTGATTCGGCAATGAAGAGAAACTAGATAAGTTGGGATTGCTTTCCTTCAAGCAGAGAAAGCTGAAAGGGTATCTGATTGAGATGTACAAACTTCTGACGGGTATAGATAGGGTAGATGGGTAGAAACCTGTCTTGTTGAGGGATTAATAACCAGGGACACAGTTTTAAGGTAAAGAGAAGATGGTTTGGAGGAATTTGAGGAAATATTTTTCATCCAGATGTTTGTGCTCAATGCTTAAAAGGGTGGTGGATGTAGAAACTATCAAGATATATAATAACTATTTCAATGAAGACTTGAAACACCATAGCACAAAACAAGAGGTTAAGTGCTAGAAAATGGGACTAGGAAAGATGGATGTTTGGTGACCAGTGTTAACATGATAGGCTGAAGGATCTCTTCCAGGCTGATAAAACTCCATGATGATGACATCACTGTCTTTCAGGAAGATCTGTCAAATTAAGTCTATTACAATGTCTCTTTTGTCACGTGGTTTTTTGCCCACACCTAAGAGTCTGGATTCAAGACAAACTGATTGAGGAGAAGGCAAAGTCAAGAACTGTTTTCTTAGGCTTCTTTAGAACAGTTTATTGCATATTAATACTAACTACTATGCGTGATCATCTACAATGTACCAAGCTCAAAACTATTCGGTACATGTTTCTCCCTATATGTTCCACACATGCATATCTCTAACCAACTCTGCCAACACTGTGGTATTTATGCCTAATGAGGAGCATCTCCATGACATCATTGCTCCAGGGCCCATAAATCCTTACACAACATGATCTTTTCCCAGATCTCTGGAATGAGAAATCCCACCCTCAGGGTCTACTGCCGCTGTATGTCGTGGATCACATCAAGGATAGACAGGGTAAAGGCATGTAAGATGGTTCCTCTGGTTGGTGAGTCTACAACAGGAAAACAATTGAGAAGTAAGGAGCTTTCCATTTAGGACCAAGATGAGGCAAAATTGTTTTACTCAGTGTTGTGAATCTTTGGAATTCTCTACCCAAAGGACTACGAAAGCTCAATCTCTGAGTATGTTTAAAGTAGAGGTTAATAGATTTCTGATTACCACTGGTATAAAGGGTTACAGGGATAGTGAGGGGTGCTGAAGTATTCGATCAGCTATGAGTGTAATAAGTGACAGAGTAGACTCAATGGGCTGAATAACCTATTTCTGTTTCTATGTTCCTAAAGAATGGTGGAGGATAAGGTGAGATGTGGGTGATAGTTGGGATTTGGTAACAGAAAAACAAGATGGTGAATAATCAAGTTTATTCACATAAAACTATTGATTTAATTATTTTATAATGAAATAACTGACAAATCTAAACTGTACTTAAAGAATAACAAAGTGTGTAGCTGGATGAACACAGCAGGCCAAGCAGCATCTCAGGAGCACAAAAGCTGACGTTTCGGGCCTAGACCCTTCATCAGAGAGGTATGAATGATGAAGGATCTAGGCCCGAAATGTCAGCTTTTGTGCTCCTGAGATGCTGCTTGGCCTGCTGTGTTCATCCAGCTACACACTTTGTTATCTTGGATTCTCCAGCATCTGCAGCTCCCATTATCTCTATACTTAAAGAATGTTGCTTCATGATTAAATCTTGGCTGCTGAATTGCAGTGTTTGAAATTTCTCAAACAGAGCAGAACAAGTACCCTTTAATGTGAAATTGTTGCCTTCTTCGAAATGATTGAGTTTTTAAAAGCTGGAAGTAGGTAGAGTAAAGGGAATGTATCACGTATGTTATTTGATCTTGATGCCTTGACTTATTAAAGTGATACAGTTGATATATTTACACAAAATGAAAGATCAAAATTTGGGTAATTACTGCAATAGCTTCTGCAGATGTACATTGTTATAAAACTAGAAATTCTTAAGAATATGTAAGATAAGTATTATGAAGACCATATATTAAAATATAGTGGTTGATCTCTAAAATGTTCAAAAATCCTGCATACTCCGTTTGTGTGGTGTATAAGTGGTTTGCAGAAAGAATAAGATAAAGGTCCAGAAAAGGCCTTTCAGCTTACTGAAGCTTGAAAATATTGTATCCTACCTTTCACAGCTGAAAATCCTATATTTCGAACACTTCTAATGCTTGTAAGTCTGCTACCATTCTTGTAAGATTATTTTGGATAAATTTCTCTTCAATTGATATTCCTTCTATGCTGCCTTTAATCTGTCAGTGATTTATAGAATTCTACTTGAACAAACATGATTTATTCCTAAGTTATTTGCATTTATCCAATTGAATCCTTTAAACATTCAACATATGATTTACTGCCTGTGTGCACTCCTGAATCTATAGTAAATGCATTTCCAAAGTTTTTTCCTCAAATTTCATCTTTCTAATTTATGTAACAATTCATCAAGATCTTCCCTACAATAATTCTAAAATTATTAATATGTTTCCTATTTGTCAACAGGGTCTACATGCCAAAAGCACTTGATTTGTTGTAAGTGCTTTGAGATATCTTGACATTTTGAAAGGTGCTAAGTAAATGCAAATTTTTTTTTTATATATTGAACGTCCCTTTTATAGCATGGCAATAAGAACTAAATGCCATGCAATATTGTAGATTGGATAGTCTGACTGAGCATACTTTCTGCGGACTTGTAATATTTTTGATTATGATTATAATTCTTTTGTTACTGCATGTTTAGACAGCATTAGAACAATCATTCCTACTAGATCCTTTTCTGTGTCACAGAAACATTTTGCAAATGTTTGATTCTTGCAACATAATCACATACAAATGTCTCTTGTAAAACCTTGTCAAACAACAAACAGTTTTTAGAAATCTAAGTGAACTATAATAAGAGCAATTCCCCTGTCAACTTCATCCATAATATAGTCAGCACAGATCCCTGCAGGACTCTACTCCTCATGTCCTGACAGTGTTAATCAGAAATGGACTCATTTATGCATACCATCTGTTTGCAGCCAGCCAACCAATCTTCTATCCATGCTAATATGTTACCCCTACTCCAAACCTCCTGCTTTGTGCAATAACCTTTTTATGCAGCACTTTGTAAAATACTAACTTGAAATCCATGTATAGTAAGCTTGTTCTGGATTTCGCTCCAACTGAATGAAATAGAACAAGCACCCCTGTAAACAGTCACTGCTCAAAAGATCCTAGTAACAACAAACAGTTATGTCATTAATCATGTGATACACAGAAGGTCTTGCTTTAAAAACTCTCCAATGTCCAAATGAAATTTCAATGACCTCATTTAAAGAAATCACTGCAGGAATTTTCCTCAAACATAAATCCATTTTCCACAATCCTTCAAAAATTAATTCCTCCGCAATATTAAACGCAAAGCATCTTCATAACACACTTACAAGGTACTTAATTGGCAGTAAAACTTTCTGAGACATCCTAAGTTTGGGTAAGGTGCAATTGACAATGTTTCAGATGGAAAAGCTGAAGACATCTTGTTCCCTTCAATCTTCAGAAACCAAACTTATTAGCAAACAAATCAGATATTGTTAAAAGAAAATAAAAATGGCAAGATTAAAATACTGATTTTTCTAATGGTGGAAAACATTTCAGTAAATTGACAGTCAAACTTAATGCTTTGAAAGTTCTTATGGTTTTGTTTCCTCCACCCATTTCTGACAAAGTGAGTCACTGTACCATCAGGAGGAAGAGTAACCTTTATCATTCATTGATCACTGCACATGGAATAGCAGTCAAACATTTCCCAAATGCCTGTAAATGTGCTCATTACATCTACATTTACTTTTGAAGAAAGCCTTTACCTTCTCCAATGCTTCTTTTTGAATGGTCCTCTATGGTTTTTAAGTTCCCTTTTAAAGACACGACCAGAGTATTCAATGGACTTTTTTTTGTGATATGCACGATTCAACTTATGGCATCTAAAGATTCTCTTCTGTGCCTTTCTGTTGGTTCTTTCTTAATCAAATTCTAGTCTGCAGTGTAACCTGGGTAGATCCATCCCAGAGTTTACTCAGTATTTTGATACAGTTGAAGCCAGAGAGAATCCTATTTGGAACATTTAATCAATCAATTGAATTAATTATTATTGAGGCTTCCCTTGTTTCAGATTAGACTGCTCTTTGGCTCACAAGATGTTGAAATACATGGGCATAAATTGCAATTCATATACTTTGTCAGCAGTCATCGTGCAGAGAAAGGAGTAAAAGTTTTCCATTCTGGGAGATGCCCAGACAACCTGAGAGATTTAGCAATCCTACCTTTACCTGAGTACGTAGGTCATTCAAACTGGTCAAGAACTCAAATTAGACATTCCAATGATAAAGTTTAATTTTACTTGTGTTCCCTTTGCTGTCTTCACAATGAGAGCTTTTCCTCCCCACTTCTTATATTAGCTTTGAGCTTTATTTTTTACATCACTGTGTTTTTCCAAATTTCAAGCCCTCTATTCTACTTACAGCTTTTTTTGAATAATGTGATTCTCCGTAATTTTCACAAATTGCACATGTTGGCTGCCTGTTATACCCTTACTCAAAGTCCCCAGGTGGTGCTTCTCTTTGCATAATGACTGATTCAGCTGCCTTCCATCTCTGAGAAATGCTCTGGCAGATTTTAATGGTGCCCTTTCTTTTTCTCAATTCGTATGTCACTATGAAATTCCAGCTGATTTACTTCCATCCATAACATATGAATTCATTGAAATTTTATGCTAGAGTTGATCATGAGAAAATTGACTTTGTCTAATGTTTAATTTTTAACTGTCTTATTTTTAACTAGTTTTCTTAAACTAAGCTAAAGTATGAACAGAATGCATGGTGAGTTCCCTTTGGATTATTTTGAAGCTTGTAAAGCCAACGCATTGATGCAGTCATGACATTGCTTCACATGAGGTAATTGGTTTATTGCCTCAAAATCGGAACTAACTTTGTGTGTGCTGTGTAAGTGAAAGAACAAGTGCCAACAGACAATAGAGACAGTGAATGTTAGTCTGTGTAGGCTTCAGCTGTTAATCTACAGAATGGGCATGCCCAATGTAAATATGCAAAGATGCAATCTGTAAATAGCTTAGTTTATATACTTAGGGTTTCTGTGAGTTTGTCAAAAGGTATTTAATGCAGGAGCTCTCCAGGTGCGAATTCTAAAGATTTCAAACTAAACCTTAGAATATGTTGGCAATTATATTTTATTTAACAAATATAATATTATTCTGCAATTAGCGTACCATTAATTACAGCTGTTATCACAGCAAATGCTCTGATAATTTATAAAACATGACAAAATAATGCTTCTTTATTGACTCACAATGACCAAGGTGGCTTGGCAAACCATTCAATTTTAAGAAATCGTCATGAGTTTAAAAATAGGAAGTGCTTGCCTCAGGATCAAACTTACACAATATTGGCCTAGCTAACCCTGTAAATTTGATAGCTTCTGACTTTCCTCTGCTGTCATTATTGTGCTTGCAGCATCTGTCTCCTGGGAAAGGACAAATGCAAAGTATTCATTTAATGCCTGAGTCATGCCTCTTGCTTTTTCATCCTTAATTGGCCATACTCCTTTCTTTTACTATCCTTTTACTGTAGATTTATCAAAGATACATTAAAAGCATTTCTGTCTCCTATAATCGCCACCATCAAACCCAGCATTATTATCTGAATACCAACACCACCAGAGTCTTCTTCAAATCACATTTTCTTGAATATGGCCTTATATGTATCAGCTTTGGCATTACTCATACCGTCTGAACCAGAAAATGTTGTGTCTCATTTCCGGGCACAAGCACAAAGGCCCAGATTTATTCTAGTGTAGAATGATCCTGTCACCTCTCCCATGTGGTTGTGAAAGATCCCACACAACCATTCTGCTTAATAGCAGACAGGTTAACCCCAAAGTCCCACCTAATATTTATTCTTCAATCAACATCATAACTGTAGAATATCTGCATCTTATCTCATTACTGATTTTTGGAACTTGCTGTGTGAAAGTTAGCTACTGCATTTCCTCGAGTGCATACACTTCAAAAGTACTTGATTAGCTGTAAAGCAATTTGTGATATTTTGTGACCATGAAAGGCAAATGTCAATGAAAGACATTCTTGCCCACCTATTTACATTACGTGTGCAACTTCAGCATATGGACTTTTTAAAATACAATTCAAAGAGCACATCATCTCTGTCCCAAGACAATTAGTGGTGGCTGATAAGTGTGACTTCATCATGGTGACTCACATCCTGATAGCAATTTTTGCTTTAAGTTGACAATTTCTACAACTATGCATATTGCCTAAAGAAGTCAACATAAATCAGAGATGAAATTTCATGCCTCAGTTTCTGACCCTCCAGTCTGTCAGCATCCAGAATGATACATGCAGTGTTTTCCTGATTGAATGACAAGCACACATATAAGTGATCAGAGGTAATGGGAACTGCAGCTGCTGGAGAATCCGAGATAACAAAGTGTGGAGCTGGATGAACACAGATGCTGCTTGGCCTGCTGTGTTCATCCAGCTCCAAACATATAAGTGGTCTGGGTTTTAGCTCTTAGCACACATATTGGCAATGACAAGTTTGTTATTTCAAAACTTCTGTCTGAATACATTGAGTTTTAATTACAGAAAGCTGATTGTACTGTGGGACAAGTATTCTTCTGCCAAGCTGCTAGTTTTATCTGCAGTTCACAGCAATGTTGATTGGATTGACAGACCTGTCATTGAAACATTCAGCTGTATGCTGATTTAGAATTGGTCTATTCTTCATTAATTTCTTGGAGGCCTGTTGCTTTAAGAAGTTCAAAATTTGTTTCTTCTTCTGGTCTTTGCACAATTTTTTTGCTGCTGTTGGCAAGGGTATGAGTTCAGTATTAATTTGACTACATGACAATGTAGGTTGCATAGTGGAATTTAAAGATAGGACAAGCTATTCACTACTTCAATTATCTTTAGTTCCTAAAGGTTAAAAAAAAGCAAAAAGAAAATTTATGCTTTACGAGATGCTGAAAACTGTTCAAGAGCAACACACAACTACAATGCATTTTTTGATTTTGGCTTAGTTATGCTGAATTTTGAAACAAGGGGAAAAACAATGGAAATCCTATACAGATTGAAAATCCTGTAAAAGGACAGGGGCAGTTTATGCATGGCAAACCCAACCATTTTAGGTGGGGAAACACAAAATGGGATGGATCTAATTTCAAATATTCAATAACCTATGCTAACTGAGAACTTAAACTTGCATGTGAAGTAATTTATTTCGCCAAATCATATCATAGTAGATAACCTTGTGACAATTAAGTGGCCAAAACAGATGCTATGTACAAGCCATGAAGTGTTGTATGGTCTGTGTGCTATAAACTACTTCAGATAACATTACATTGTAATGGTTGATTGGCACAAATCAAAATAGTGCTGTGCCACTGTGTGTTCTTCTTTGTCTTGGATGACAGATGAATTTTTGTATTTGGGACCTTTCACACCATGAATTCAGCTGAGATGCCATGCAGAGGCACCAAGTGAATTGTACGGGCAGGTAGGTTGCTCTCCTGCACTTCCAAGCAAACAACTTCTCCCTGCCATTTAGGGAAGAAGAGATCATTCTGTCAGTTATGTGACTATAGTATGAACCAAAGTAAATGGAAATATCATTTTACAAAGAGATTGTCAGCTGCAAGAGTGTATATCCCCCTCTACCTTGGTAATATAAATGCTTTCTTTTGTTTTTATTCATTCATGGGATGTGAGCATCAACGGCTGGCCAGCATTTATTGTCCATTCCTAGTTTCCCTTGAGAAAGTGGTAATGCGTCTGCTGGTCATCTATTTAATCTATGACAAAATCTGCCAGTGTGCAATCTGCATTTCAGAAATTGAATTGAAAACTCAAACGCTGCGTGTTGTCTGAGATTTAAAATTTTGCAATAAGTTTAGGATTATCCCATAAAAATTAAAATCAATAATTCAAAACAAAAACAGAAGTTGCTGGAAAAACTCAGCGGGTCTGGTAGTATCTGTGAAGAGAAATCAGTTAATGTTTTGGATCCGACGATTAGGTTAGGATTCAAAGGTACTCAAAAATCTCCTAACTTGAAAGAAAGGTCATGGAAAGTTACTTTTCAATTTTTTTTTATAATTCACTTGTGGGACATGATTATTACTGGCTGGCAAGCATTTTTGGTGTCTGTCCCTAGTTGCCCTTGAGAATGTGGTGGTGAGCTGCCTTCTTGAACCACCGCAGTCCATGTGCTGTGATTTGATCCACAATGCCCTTTCTTTTGCCACGTCTGGATTGATATTTGTTGTAAAGGAATAGATGACATTCTGTTCAAGTCTGAATTTTGCTTCCAAACAACTGAAACTTCCCTACGTTGTCCTTCTCAGTGCCTCCACCTCTCATATTTTCCACTCCTGTACCCTCTTTTCTGCATTTGCTCTATTCTATCACAGTGCTCTGCCCTATCCTCACCTGGCAAATTCTGCAATTAAAATTGACAAACATAAATTAAGAAAAATATGATGCGTGATGTTGGACTTGCGCATTTGGGTTTTGGTTTCAATCTAAATGAAATGTTCTTCCCTAAATACTGCATGGATTCTATGTGAAAAATTCTTTGCAGGTTCAATTCATATTCAAATGTAGAGGACGCCATGGATCTAAACAGCAAAAAATGTCCATACTGGCATGAGGGCAAATAAATGTTCTATTGCCCAAGTATTGACATTCTTATCATGGAATGAGCATGAAGTCTCACTGAAAAAGACCACATTGATAGTGCTTGCCTTATTAATTTGAAACATTGACTGGACACCCTAAGCTATTGCCACAAGAACATTTACTCCATGTTCTTTTTGTGTGGATAAATAGAATTAACTCCAAATTAAGATAAAATAGAAACGATGATGAAATAAATTACTTAAATGTTACATTACTGGTCCTTGACTGACGTGTGCAATGACAGGGCAGTTGGGAAAATGATGCAAGATCAGAAAAATAAGATACTTTACAATGCAAAAAGATTTTCACCCGAGGTTTTAATAGCAAAGCAGACTCCAACTGGGTTTCACATACGATATTTTTAAATTTAATTGCGTAGAATTTACATTACATAAACAGGTCATTCATTCCAACAGGCCTAGGCCAAGGTTTATGCTCTTCACAAGCCTCCTTCAGTCTTACTTCATCTTATATCAACAAGGTCTTCATCCTTGATCTGAGCCTGAATTTTGGTTAAGAGAAAAGCCATCTAATGAAAAACATTGGAAGCTGAAACATACATGTTTTTTAGCTAAGTCTAAATTGCTTCAAGTTTTCTGGCAGGTTTTTTTGACACAAGGCCAAGCAAGTTCTCTCAACTCAGTCGGCTGAATTCTATCAAAATGAACTAAGTGTCAATTTTGGCGGATCTCTTTCAATGAGCCCAGCCAGGTTTACTCATGCAATTCTGTGAGGTAAGCAACACAGAATTGTATGCACCAGACCTCTCTGTGGTGCTGACTTGCTATCTTGCACTGACCAGATGTTGTGCAGCAGGCCAATTGCTCTCAGCCATGAATAGCCCTTCACAATGTGCGTAGTAAGAGGAAAACAGAAAAGCAAAGCTTCGTGGAGATGGCACAGGTGACATTTCATTGCAAATAGAAACTCACATTCAAAAATGTATTGACACTTTATATCATCACCTGATCACCTGACATTGCAACTGCAAAGACAAAAATCACGCGACACAGGCTACCTGTCCTAATTGCCCAACCAACTTGAACCTTGTCTGTGAGAGTACTAATCTTTGCTGAGCACTCAGCAAGGCATAAAATCTTGTCATTCCAGATGACGTTGACCCACCACCTGCCTGTCTTGGATGGACAGCCCTGACTGAAGAGTGACTATATATCTGTCCAATTTCTGTTTAGCTCCTGACTGCCTAATCACTTGGCTGGTTGCACTGGATCTGCAGGACTGACCGTGACTCACCTCCCTGACTGCAATGACAAAGAACCTTGGCCCAATGCTGAACATTGGGGACTTCTGCTTTGTTTAGCAGTTCAATCGTTTTCCTGTCTGCACAGCTTTTTATGAATTTTCAGTTCATGTAGCACCATTTCACATGGTCCTTGTCCCATGCCAGTTGACTCCCGGTGCACTGTACCACATGATCTTGCCTCCCACATTCACTGTGAGAATAGCAATATGCAACAAGGACTACTGGTGAGTTTGGTCTCATTGTTTGAAAGGTGAATCATGGGGTATTGCTCCAAGGGAGTGAAGAATACACTGGTGTCATGGTGAACAAGGAATGAAAGGGATTATCTGTGTTGTCTTGTTTGCCCTGCTGAGGCTGTGGAACTGCTTGCAGTACCATTAAGGTAGGCAATGAAGGTGCCATTTCTCTTCAGGCAGCCCACTTGATAATTATGGTAGAATTGATGGCACATACTCATTTTAAAGTTGAGGCAGACCAGGGCAATGACCCAGTTACTACACCAGCCTTAGTTGGTCAAATAGATGGAGAGGTCCCATTTGTCCTACCCTTAATGTTCTCACTGAGGACTTGGAGGTTTAACAGAGTAACATTTCTTCTCTGTCATGATGCCCAGTCCTCTGGGCACAATGAGACACAACTGGTTCTTGAATATTCATAATTCTGCCGATGTGTCATCAAGATATGTGGAAGTCATGCAGTGAAATAATTTGTGAAAGAAATGAAAGAACAAAGCAATGTTCCTGCCTTATCTCCCAGTGCCCAATGTTATGCTGAATAGCGCAAGCTGAACAAACGTTTTTAACACACCGGAGATTCCTGCTAGTTTAGCTGTAAGCATAAGTTTTATACCATTGGACACACAAATGAACTTGGCAGGAAATCAACGTGAATCTCTTTTAAGCAGTGGAAACATAATGACAGTTTAAAAATGTTGTAAATCATGTAGAGGAAATTTTGGAATATTTCAGGTAAGTAATGACAGGGACTGAGCGGGGAGTGGTCTTCGGTATTAAACACTTGCTGGAACAGGGTGGGAGGGTGAAGTAAGAGTGGTGGTAGTGCTAATACTCTATTTTAGAAGAAGTCAGCATTTAATTCAATCATTGTGGAGATTCCTGAATCTGATGGAGAATTTATGGAGAGAACAGCTGACCACCTTGATACACGACTAAGCCAATGATTTAAATCAAAAGTATGCTTGACGTGTTGCAGAGTGAGTTCAAAGTCAGGCACCAAACTGAAAAACAAAAATTCAAGGGTACTAATCTCTACATTGTATCCTGTGCCAGTGGTGGGCAGGTATCAAGCTGAACGATTAAGGAAGGAACAGTGCAAGGCTGTAGAGGAAAGGCTTCATTTTCTTGGGTACTGCAGCAAGTTTTGTTACGAGGAAACATTTCACCATAGCAAATGTTTCTACTTAATTGAAAACAGCACAAACATTCTTGTGGATAAAGTGAAAAACAATGGAAAGTATGGGAGTTAATACTGCAGCGATTGAGAATAATCTGAGAGATCTGAGTTATAAGGAGAGGCTGGAGAAGCTGGGACATTTTTCACTGGAGGGTATGAGGTTGATGGGTGACCTTATAGAAGTTTATAAAATCATGAGAAGCATAGATAAAGTAAATAGCAAAGGTATTTTTCCCTCTAAAGTGGGGAGTTCAAAACTATGGGCGTATTTTTAAGGTGCGAGGAAAAAGATTTAATTGTGTCCAATTTTGGGCCCCACACCTCAGGAAGGACATACTAGCCCTGGAGCGTGTTCAGCGGAGATTCACACGGATGATCCCTGGAATGGTAGGTTCAACGTATGATGAACGGCTAAGGATCCCGGGATTGTACTCATTAGAGTTTAGAAGGTTGAGGGGAGATCTAACAGAAACTTACAAAATAATGTATGGTTTAGAAGGGGTGGACGCTAGGAAGTTGTTTCCATTAGGTGGGGAGACTAGGACCCGTGGGCACAGCCTTAAAATTAGAGGGGGTAAATTTAAAACTGAAATGAGACGACATTTCTTCAGCCAGAGAGTGGTGGGCTTGTGGAATTCATTGCCACAGAGTGCAGTGGAGGCTGGGACGTTGGATGCCTTCAAGGCAGAGATCGACAAATTCTTGATCTCAAAAGGAATCAAGGGCTACGGGGAGAGTGCAGGGAAATGGAGTTGAAATGCCCATCAGCCATGATTTAAATGGTGGAGTGGGCTTGATGGGCCGAATGGTCTTACTTCCACTCCTATGTCTTATGGTCTTATGGAACCTAGAGTCAACCTTTTCACACAGAGGGTGGTTCATATGTGGAACGAACCACCAGAGGAAGTGGAAGACACAGGTACGGTTACAACATTTAAAAGATATTGGACAGGTACATGAAAAGGAAAGGCTTAGAAGCACAAGGGCCAAATGCAGACAAAGGGGACTCGTTTAGCTTGGGAAACCTGGACAAATTGGACTAAAGGGTCTTTTTCCATACTGTATGACTCTTTGACTCTATTTGGCAGTATTGCACTCACCAGACACCCAGAAATGCTGGGTGATCCCAGGCCAAGAGTGAGTAGGGAAAAATGGGAGTTGTGGTGCAAGTCAGAAAATTTTAGGCTACCAAAACTACCTGGACTATTTTGTCTGATTCTTCGTTTTTTTTAAATGTCTATTTGTTTTCTTTTCTCCTTACATTGTAACTATTACAATGGCATTCACAAATCTAAACATAAATGCATGCAATTGTTTGATTATTCTTGTCAGACAATTTTGGTGAATTATTCAGCAGAAGTTCAAAATTCTTCCTTTGTTGATTTCATATTCTGCTGTTTCTGGCAAAATTGTTAATGCATGTGGCAATATACATGCATTTAAACTCAAATATTCGTAAATGTAATAACAGCCACTGTGCATCAAAATAATTATTTGCATGTAAAGTCTTATGAAATGTTTCTAAGTAAAATGATTGAGCGCGATATAAATGTAAGTTTTCTTTGAAATGTGTTATTTGGAAATGCTTGCTTTGAATTTATGTGCAGGTCCCTTCTTCCAGCCCATACCAGGCCCCTAAATTGGAACAGAATCAGTTCAGTAAACTGCAGTAAATGTTTTTGTTCTCTGTTTCCCTTCATACTGACCTGTTTTCTCAAATAACTCATAGGGCATATTTAACAGTTGCTGTAGCTAACCAAAATTAAACAAAAAACAGGGGTATTAATGATTAAATCATGCTGTGTGTTAAACATTCAGTATTATAAGCATATATGGAAAAAAACATATTCTTTTTTATCCTTACTACGCTTAGTAATTTTCCTCATTGACTTGGCTCCACCCATTTCAGTAACTGTACCAACTATTTGCTTGTTAACCACCACTGTGACTTTATGTATATTTTTAGAAAATTTACAATGAAAGACAAATTGAATACTACTAAGAACAAGAAATAAAACAAAAGCTGAGTACATTCACTCTCTATTTCATAAATCAGAACTTTTTTTTGATTGAGGAAGGAAATGGAATTTACTGATTTTTTTTCTTTCTTACTGTTATGGACAGACTAAACTAACACACACCTCCCCCCCCCCCCCGCCCTGCCCAAACCCCGGCCCTGCAAAATATATTAAGAAGATGGTTTAGCCCCTAACTTTTTCTTATTTTAAGTGTAGGTTTAAGGCATTCTGTTCCAGATGCAACTCCATTGGTCAAACTGCTTAACTTTAAGCAAAATGCACTTTATTTTTATACTACAGTTAAAATACAGACAAAATTTTTAAAAGGCTTAACTGTAATTCTATCAAAATGCTTAACAAAATAATTTATATGTTATATAGAACTAATTAACTTTTCCAATATAGTAACATTCTGTAAACACACCCTTGGCAAAAGGCAAATTCAATAAAATCAATTGTCTCACATACAATTCTAGTAGCAGGAACAGAATCCTAGCTTTTAGTTGTAACAGAGACAGGAACACAGTTTCCACATCCAGTCTGAAGACCCCAGCAACTGCAGAAAGCTAAAACTAAAAAGTCTGGAACTGTGAGAGCCTGACCTCACCCATTCAGGCTGCTTCTATTGTTCCAACTTTAAAAATAACAAAGGGGGTGGCCATGGGTACCCGCATTGGCTCAAGCTATGCCTGTCTCTTTGTAAGCTACATGGAACAATCCCTCTTCCATACCTACACTGGCCCTAAACCCCACCTCTTCCTCCGTTACATTGATGACTGTAACAGCACCGCCTCGTGCTCCCACAAGGAGCTCGAACAGTTCATCCACTTCACCAATACCTTCCACCCCAACCGTAAGTTCACCTGGACCATTTCTGATACCTCTCTCTCCTTCCTGGACCTCTCTGTTTCCATCTCTGGCAAGCATCTGGACACTGATATCCATTTCAAGCCCACCGACTCCCACAGCTACCTAGAATATACCTCCTCCCACCCACCTTCCTGCAAAACTGCCATCTCCTATTCCCAATTCCTTCGTGTCCGCTGCATCTGCTCCCAGGATGAGGCATTCCACTCCCGTAAATCTCAGATGTCCTCGTTTTTAAAGGACCACAACTTCCTCCCCTCAGTGGTTGACAACGCCCTCGACTGTGTCTCCCGCATTTCCTGCAACTCATCCTCACACCCCCTCACTGCAATAACAATCAAAAGAGAATCCCCCTCGTCCTCATGTACCACACCACCAACCTCCGGATCCAATGCATCATTCTCCGGCACTTCTGCCATCTACAATCCAACCCCACCGCCGAAGACGTTCTTCCTTCCCCACCCTTAGCTGCTTTCCGGAGGGACCAGTCTCTCCATGACTCCTTTGTATGCTCCACAGTCCCCAACAGCCCCACTACACCTGGCACTTTTCCCTGCAACTGCAGGAAGTGCTACACCTGGCCCCACACCTCCTCCCTCACCCCATCCCAGGCCCCAAGAAGACCTTCCACTTCAAGCAGATGTTCATCTGCACATCTGCTAATGTGGTATACTGCTTCCGCTGTACCCGTTGTGGCCTCCTCTACATCTGGGAAACCAAGCGGAGGCTTGGGGACCGCTTTGCGGAACACCTATGCTTGGTTCGCACTAAACAATTGCATCTCCCAATCGGGAACCATTTCAACTCCCCCTCCCATTCCTCAGATGACATGTCCATCCTGGGCCTCCAGCAGTGCCACAACGATGCCACCTGAAGGTTGCAGGAACAGTAACTATATTCTGCTTGGGAACCCTGCAGCCCAATGGTATCAATGTGGATTTCACAAGCTTCAAAATCCCCCCTCCCACCACTGCATCCCGACACCAGCCCAGCTTGTCCCCATGTCCCTAACCTGTCCTTCCTCCCACCTATCCCCTCCTCCCACCTCAAGCCCCACCCCATCTCCTACCTACTAACCTCATCCTGCCCCCTTGTCCTGTCTGTCGTCCCTGGACTGGCCTATTCCCTCCCTGACTCCCCACATGCACTCACGTTTAGTGGCTCCATCCCCACCTCTTTGACCTGTCTGTCTCCTCTCCTACTAGCTTCTCCTTTATCCATCTTCCATCCACGACCCCGTCTCTCCCTATTTATTTCAGAACCCCCTTCCTCACCTCCATTTCTAGGCCAAAAACATCAGCTTTCCTGCTCCTCTGATGCTGCTTGGCCTGCTGTGTTCATCCAGCTCCACACTTAGTTGTCTTAAGCCTTACAAGCTGTTTACTTTTTTGCCTTTAAGCAGACTGCAGGGTACCTCTGTCTCAAACTTATGTCATAAAAAAAGTCCAGACACAATATACCTTTTAAAACAATAGTATTATCACACTACTCAGAGAGATCATTAAATGGTTTAGATTTTACAGTCAAAATAACACTAAGGCTAACTATATTTGGAGTTATCAAGCAATAAATATAAATGCAATTTCAACTTCTCAGCGACCATATTTGAAGTTGAAGGTGTGAATGAACACGTGATTATACTGTGGTACAAGAAAAAGCATGATAATGATGCCTCTTTGAGAGTCCTGAAAGTTAAATTCCTGAAGGGAATTAAGTTGCAGTGTACTTACCAGATGGCCACTAAACATGGTACTGAAAACTATGATGTCTCATTCCTAAAGATGTTAATCAAAATTGCAGTTTCTTTAAAAGTACAATATTGCTTTCAGCCTCCTCTCTCTCTGTTCATCTAGTCTTTTTTCCCAATCTTTATTTTACTTTCTGTAATTTGACATTGAATTATGTAACAGCTGAAATGTTGTGTCAAAATAACAATGTGGCTACCTGTGCTAACTGTTGATAAAGACAGAACACAATGGCAACTTCTGACATCCAAAAGTGCACAGATAAACACAAACATGGGGGTGAAAGATTATTGGAGATGCGCAACAATTTAGAACTGAGGTTAGAATCAAATCAACCACTATCTGATTGAACATTGGAGCAGGCTTGAAGGACTGACTGTTGTTATGTAGAAATCAGGAAAATATTGTTTGAGCGTACTTCTCCACAAATTTCACTATAACAGCACCTCCTGTAGAAACTTAATATTCATATACGTTCAACCGCATTTAAAAGTAGTTTTATTTCTGTCTTGTATTTCCTACTTATTTCTGCTTTCCTCTCCTTCACTTTAGTTTCCTTTCTGTACAGAGTCAACACTGAATTAACTCCTCTTCATTGACAGTCCCTTGCAGATGAGGATGACACTCTTCTATTCTAGGAGTTAGTCCACAGGTGGCCCTGCAGACCGACGAGGCTCCTGCAGGTTCTCTTACACTTGGGGCAGATGGTGGTCACAGGAAGGGATGGGTGGGGTGTTGGTGTGGCAGCAAGATCCCTTTTCTATTCATAATTGGCTTCTGCTTTTTCCTGATGGCTAGTCTTGAGGTGCTCGGTGGCTGCCCGGTTGTTCCTCTTCCACTTTGAATGGTCTTGGGTCAGTGATTCCCAGGTGGCTGTAGGAATGCCAGTGAGATCTTGAAGATATCACTGAAGTGTTTCTTCTGTCTGCCTGGGTCTTGCCTGCTGTTTCAAAGTTGGGAGTAAAGCATCTGCTTGGGGATTCTCTTGTTGCTCATGCGGACAATGTGCCCAGCCCACTGTAGCCAATCAAAGGTGGTCAGTGCCTTGATGCTGGGAATGTTGGCCTGGTTGAGGTTGCTGAAGTTGGTGCATCTTTCTTCCCAGTGGATTTGCAGGATCTTGCAATGGGCTGCAATGCTGGTACAGCCCCATGCCTTGAGGTGCCTGCTGTAAACAGAGCTAAATGGGAAGGCAGGAACTATCACCGCTCTGTAAACCATGATATTGGAGTCCGATCTGATGTTTTTGTATCTTGAGCACCCTTTTCCTCAGCGAAAGCTGCTCATGCACGCTGGAGGCGACGCTGGACCTCTTCGTCAATAGCTGCTTCGGCTGATAGGACAGTCCAGAGTTACTGGAAGTTGTCGACTTTCTCTGAGGCCTCGGGTGGGCCTCACTGATCAGAATGGATTGGTGGAGGACCTTCCTCTTTCCCATGTTCAGAATTAACTGATGCAACTTCCACATATTGGACCTAACACACTAGATTTTTTCTTAAATTGAAAAAAGTCAGGAGTAACAGCTGAATTGCAAGCCCTCTTTATTTACAGACATGCCTTGGTTTTGCAGTTCGGCCAGGTGCCCTGTAGAGTGCCAACTGACACGATTTTATCTAAAGTCAAAGCGTAATGGGCACAAAATCCCATTGTCTAAAGAAAGAGTGAGCTGTTCTGTTGGCCACTGACCGCAAAACCTGGCTTTAAATTGTCCAAATTGCCGCCTGGAAGGAAAGATTTCGTATCGGCGAGCTCTTCCTCCCCCTTTGCATTCGGGTACTTTTTTTAAGCCCACCCCACTTTGCCAACTGGCAGGCGGTATTGTTATTTTGCACATTCTACGCTGAAGTGCAGCTGGGGCAGGCACCGTGGGACAGGGTTCCTCCTCTGCCAGAGCACTCCTGATGGTTCACCGCTTTCCACACTCGTCGCCGCAACAGTATCCCTGAACCTGACAGATTTACCAAGACAGGCCGCGCAGGGCCAGAGCTACCGGTGCTAAGCGATTCGAAGCGATTACAGTGCTGCACAGATTCGTCCTATAACTTTGACAGGGAGTTCCGTGCTTTGCGCATTCCGAGGGGAGTTGGGAGAAGAAAGTTTCCCTATCTCAGGAGATGTCACACTGCCGCAGCTCCTGGTGTTGTTGCTGCTGTCCTTGGCGCCCAGAGGATCTCGACGCTGAAGCTGAGGTGGGTGCAGACACTTAGGAAAGCCACTAATGAACAGCGGAGGGGACTGGAAAATATAAAGGAGGCTAGGTTTGCCATTGCACTCTTCCGTCAACTTCACATAAGCAAGGATTCCCCTCCCCAAAAAAAGGTGGAGGATTGCCGACTGTCAAACGCTGACTTGTGTAGAAAGCTGACGTTGTCTTATTTGGGCTCAATTTTGCGATAGCGTGGAATTTCTTACAACTTTTAGTTTATCCTCTATTTCTGTTTGAGGATATGTTGCTAATACGTTCATTAACACAGATTTAGCTACTTTTTGACCATAAGATTGTCTCCAATCACTTTGTGTAGGCGAACATGGTGTCAGTGTTTGGTCTGGTGCTGTAACTCCTCTGGCAATAATGCCCTAATTGGTTGTAAAAAAATGCGTTTGCAACTGGTTTTGCGCTCAGTACTTTGTTTTATTTTATTTTAGGTTACAATGAATTGCAGGTCATTGGAGTCAGATTCCTTAGTATTAACAGAGCGTAGCTTTGTGGACTGGCACAGTACCAGAACCTCGCAGAAAACAAGCATGGAGAGTGGGTCGCAGAGCGCAGTTTGGCTGGCAAAGCAATTGCTCAGGAATTTGCAGGCCTGACCCGACATTCCACACTGCACCTCCACCCACGCACCTCGGCCCACCAAACCCAAATTCTACAGACTCAACCCCTACCCTCCCCACATCCTGCTGGACCCAGTTTCTCCCACTCTTACCTACCCTAGTCACTGTATCACTTATCTTGACTCCTTGCACCATGGCACGCTACTCACTTTGTACCCTACCCTCTACCCAGCTGGCACCCCATTGACCCAGCATCCTACCCACCTGGTGCCCTACTTATTGGAAACACTGCCCTTTTCCCATCTGGTTTCTCATCCATAAGACATAGGAGTGGAAGTAAGGCCATTTGGCCCATCGAGTCCACTCCGCCATTTAATCATGACTGATGGGCATTTCAACTCCACTTCCCTGCACTCTCCCCATAGCCCTTAATTTCTTGTGAGATCAAGAATTTATCAATCTCTGCCTTGAAGATGTTTAACGTCCCAGCCTCCACTGCGCTCCATGGCAATGAATTCTACAGACCCACCACTGTCTGGCTGTAGAAATGGCTCCTCATTTCCGATCAAAATTTACCCCCTCTAATTCTAAGGCTGTGCCCACGGGTCTAGTCTCCCCACCTAATGGAAACAACTTCCCAACGTCCACCCTTTCTCATCCATGGAACCCTACATTTCCCCCAGCATTGCCAAATGCCATGACTACAATCTTGCAAGGTTTTCTCAATTTGGGAGCATTTAGTTTAGATTGGAAAACTGCAAGTCACCACTATTTTTAAGAAAAGCATGATGGGAAACTAAGGAATTACAGAGCAGTGAACTAGTTGTCAGCTGTCAGGAAATGAGTGGAATCTCAACGTAAGGATAGAATAGTTGAACACCTTGAAAATTGAGCTATCCAGTGATTAGATAGAACCAGCATGAATTTGTACTGTACAGGGCTTCCCAAAATGGGTTTGTGATTCTCAGTGCGTTTGCAAGATGAACTTTTGGGATATGAGCTTCAAAGTAGCAACGCAAGCTGTGTGGCCCTTTAAAATGCTCGCAATTTTTCAACTGGAGGGTGTCGTGTAACCGACTGCACAATCGAGTCTGATTAATTTGTGTTCGAACCTGTGTGTAACAGTAAGTGGGGAGAGAGAGAGATAATGGGGACTGCAGATGCTGGAGATTCCAAGATAATAAAATGTGAGGCTGGATGAACACAGCAGGCCAAGCAGCATCTCAGGAGCACAAAAGCTGACGTTTCGGGCCTAGACCCTTCATCAGAGAGGGGGATGGGGGGAGGGAACTGGAATAAATAGGGAGAGAGGGGGAGGCGGACCGAAGATGGAGAGTAAAGAAGATAGGTGGAGAGAGTGTAGGTGGGGAGGTAGGGAGGGGATAGGTCAGTCCAGGGAAGACGGACAGGTCAAGGAGGTGGGATGAAGTTAGTAGGTAGCGGGGGGTGCGGCTTGGGGTGGGAGGAAGGGATGGGTGAGAGGAAGAACCGGTTAGGGAGGCAGAGACCGGTTGGACTGGTTTTGGGATGCAGTGGGTGGGGGGGAAGAGCTGGGCTGGTTGTGTGGTGCAGTGGGGGGAGGGGACGAACTGGGCTGGTTGAGGGATGCAGTAGGGGAAGGGGAGATTTTGAAACTGGCGAAGTCCACATTGATACCATATGGCTGCAGGGTTCCCAGGCGGAATATGAGTTGCTGTTCCTGCAACCTTCGGGTGGCATCATTGTGGCAGTGCAGGAGGCCCATGATGGACATGTCATCAAGAGAATGGGAGGGGGAGTGGAAATGGTTTGCGACTGGGAGGTGCAGTTGTTTTTTGCGAACTGAGCGGAGGTGTTCTGCAAAGCGGTCCCCAAGCCTCCGCTTGGTTTCCCCAATGTAGAGGGAGCTGCACCGGGTACAGTGGATGCAGTATACCACATTGGTGGATGTGCAGGTGAACCTCTGCTTGATGTGGAATGTCATCTTGGGGCCTGGGATGGGGGTGAGGGAGGAGGTGTGGGGACAAGTGTAGCATTTCCTGCGGTTGCAGGGGAAGGTGCCGGGTGTGGTGGGGTTGGAGGGCAGTGTGGAGCGAACAAGGGAGTCGCGGAGAGAGTGGTCTCTCCGGAAAGCAGA
Organism: Stegostoma tigrinum; assembly: GCF_030684315.1. NCBI lineage: Eukaryota > Metazoa > Chordata > Chondrichthyes > Orectolobiformes > Stegostomatidae > Stegostoma > Stegostoma tigrinum. Next base: position 76,067,000 of record NC_081355.1, on the reverse strand, counting down.
CAGGGGAGGGGATGGAAAAATGTCTTGGGTGGTGGGGTCGGATTGTAAATGGCGGAAGTGTCGGAGGATAATGCGTTGTATCCGGAGGTTGGTAGGGTGGTGTGTGAGAACGAGGGGGATCCTCTTGGGGCGGTTGTGGCGGGGGCGGGGTGTGAGGGATGTGTCGCGGGAAATGCGGGAGACGCGGTCAAGGGCGTTCTCGATCACCGTGGGGGGAAAGTTGCGGTCCTTAAAGAACTTGGACATCTGGGATGTGCGGGAGTGGAATGTCTTGTCGTGGGAGCAGATGCGGCGGAGGCGGAGGAATTGGGAATAGGGGATGGAATTTTTGCAGGAGGGTGGGTGGGAGGAGGTGTATTCTAGGTAGCTGTGGGAGTCGGTGGGCTTGAAGTGGACATCAGTTACAAGCTGGTTGCCTGAGATGGAGACTGAGAGGTCCAGGAAGGTGAGGGATGTGCTGGAGATGGCCCAGGTGAACTGAAGGTTGGGGTGGAAGGTGTTGGTGAAGTGGATGAACTGTTCGAGCTCCTCTGGGGAGCAAGAGGCGGCGCCGATACAGTCATCAATGTACCGGAGGAAGAGGTGGGTTTTGGGGCCTGTGTAGGTGCGGAAGAGGGACAGTAAGTGTTCATTTTGCCAGTTTTTTCATCAACTGCTCGAGGGGAGAGGCAGATGTGGGTGCCAGAAGGAGGGAGAGATAAGGATTGGTGAAGGAAAGGAGAGGTGTTGCATGGTCCAACCATGCAATAAATTTTATAAACCCTTCAAATTTTTTGCCAGGGTCACACAAAATGCAAGGTATGAAAATAGGGCCACACTGCAATAAATTGTGGGAAGCATTATTATGGAATGACATATCTGACAAACTTGATTGAAGAATCTGAAGTGGTGATGAAAGTTGTGGAGTGGGAATGACTCTAAATATTATTTGATTAATTTCCAGAAGTCATTTAATAAACTTCTCATAAGTGAATATTGACAAATGGTGAAGCTGATGCAATTGAAGGCCAGTTGTGGAGCTGGTTAGGAAATTGGCTAAGTGGAAGTGGAGAGTAGGAACAATTATATGTTTTAATTCATAAGGTACATCCAGTGGTGTACTGGTTCACAATAGTGACTCAATAATTCACTGCACTTATTAATAACTTCAGTGATGAGATAGACAGCTACTTCTGTGAGTTTATTGATGGCACAAACATCAATGGTATTAAAACCAGTGTATGTGGAAGCCGAAAATTACGATGAGATATGGATAGATTGAGTGCATGGACTAAACCATAACAAATGGAATTCCATGCAGGCATATGTGAGGCCAACCACTTTAAACATTAAAAAGTTACAGCATCATACTTCAAAGGCCTGCCAGCCATATAATTAAATTGGGGTGAGATGGGTAGGTTCACCCCTGATATTTACACCCATAAGGTACAGACAGCCCTCCTTCAGCATACTATCTATTCCCTTTGTTGGTAGATTTACCACCACAAACTCCAATTGCAGTAGTAATCTGAGATGTTACTGTCAAAATACGGGCGCATCTGATCATGTATTATGACTTTGGGAACATAAAATGCTCTACATAGTTTAGAAATAAAAAGTTGTGATTTAAGATCAAACATTTTTATTTAGAGTCATAGCCATAAAGGTATACAGTCCAACTCATCCATGCCGACCAGATATCCTAAATATTTCTAGTCCCATTTACTAGCATTTGGCCCATATCCCACTAAATCCCTCTTATTTATTTACCCATGCAGATGCTTTTAAATGTTGGAATTGTAGCAGCCTCCATCAATTCCCTTAGCAGCTCATTCCAAACATGCACCACCCTCTGCATGAAACAGTTGCCCTTCAGATCCCTTTTAAATCTTTCCCATCTCACATTAAACCTATGCCCTCTAGTTTTAGACTTGCCCACCTCTTGGAAAAGATCTTGTCTATTTATCTTATCCATACCCCTCATGATTTTACAAACCTCTATATGGTCACCCCTCTGCCTCTGATGCTCCAGGGAAAATAGCCCCAGTCTACTTAGCCTCTCCCTATAGCTAAAATCGTCCAACCCTGATAACATCCTTGTAAACTTTTCTGAACCCTTTCAATTTTCACAACACCCTTCCAATAGCAGGGAGACTAGCATTGTACAGGTTTCCAATAATGACTTAACCAATGGTCCTGTACAGTTGCAACATGACCTCCCAACTCCTATACTCAATGGACTGTCCAATAAAGGCAAGTGTACCAAATGCCTTCTTCATTGTCCTATCTACCTGTGACTCCACTTTCAAGGAACTATAAACCCGCACTCAAAGGTCTCTTAGTTCAGCAAACCCTTTCCAGGACTTTACCGTTAAGTGTATAAGCCCTGCCCTGATTTGCCTTCCCAAAATGCAGTATGTCATGTTTACCTAAATTAAACTGCCTCTGCCAGTCCTTAGCCCATTGGCTAATCTGATCAAGATCCTGTTGTACTTTGAGGAAACCTTCTTCATTATCCATGACAGCTCCATTTCCCAAAACTAATTTCATAAATAAAAATTGAAAGATTTTTAAAATTCACAACAATTCCAAATTATACTTTTTGCGTATTTTAATAAGTCAGCCTTTCCTTACAAACATTTCCTCTGCAAAGTAAATTATTAAGAATTAACTTGCAATGCATATGCTAGTTTTACACTTTCTAGCCTACCAATCTGTGGAGTGTACACTTTCACTGGGTAAGAAGTCTAAATATTTATTTTATAGAAATCTAATTTAGCCTAATCTGGTTTGTAGTTTGCAGAGGCACAAAACTGTAACAGTTTGAATCCTGTAGTTACCAGCCTTAAGCAGGGTTTCCCCCCCCCCCCGCCAAAGGCTCCAATGGAAGAGCAGCTAATTGAGAATCAACTTAAATTGAATCCCTGCTAAGTTACTCAGTAGACCTTTTATTTTGGGTATAATCAACTCAGTATGATTTTAAACTTGAGTGCAGTTTACAATAGAATGTTGGAGTTGAGCACTTCAAGGAGTTATTAGGAGAAATGAAAGAAGTGTTTGGTTGCTTTTGCCAAACAAAACAGCTAATTTGTCAATAGAATTGGAGAGTATTTCTAGTCTTGAAAGTAAAAGTTAGGTCTTTACTTTGTGTTTCTGTCCTTGACTTTTTATTCTCCCCTTTTCTTAAAGACAGCTTTTTAGATATGGATTGACACTAGCGTTAAAAAACATTAAAAGCATTAAAAAATGTGAAGCTTTGGCAGCAATCTTCAGCCAGAAGTGTCGAGTGGATGATCCATCTCAGCCTCCTCTGGTGATCCCCAGCATTACAGAAACCGGTCTTCAGCAATTCGATTCCCTCCACGTGATATTAAGAAACAGTTGGAGACACTGAACTCCAAAGCCTGACAACATTCTGGCAATAGTACTGAATACTTGTGCTCCAGAACTCACCATTCCCCTCGTTGAGCTGTTCCGGTACAGTTACAACACTGACATCTACACAACAATGTGGAAAATTGCTCAAGCATGTCCTGTACATAAACAGCAGGACAAATCCAACTCGGCCAATTAGTGCCCCATCAGTCTACTCTTGATCATCAGTAAAGTGATGGAAGATGTCTTCAACAATGCTATGAAGCAGCACCTGCTCAGTGATGTCCAGTTTGGGTTCCACCACGGCCACTCAGCTCCTGACTTCATTACAGCCTTGATCCAAATATGGACAAAAGAGCAGAATTCCAGAGGTGAGCTGAGAATGACAGCCCTCGACGTCAAGCCTGTGTTTGACCGAGTGTGGCATTGAGGAGCCTGAGCAAAACTGGAATCAATGGGAATCCAGCAGCAAACCCTCCGCTGGTTAAGTCATATGTGACACATAGGAAGATGATTGTGGTTATTGGAGGTCAGTCATCTCAACTTCAGGACATCTCTGCAGGAGTTCCTCAGGGTAGTGTCCTTGTCCCAAACATCTTCATCTGCTCCATCGATGACCTTCCCTCCATCATAAGGTCAGAAGTGGGGATATTCATTACTGATTTCACACTATTAAGTACCATTCGAGACTCAGATACTGAAGAAGTCTGTGCAAATGCAACAAGATCTGGACAATATCCAAGCTTGGGCTGATAAGTGGCAAGTAACATTTATGCCAGGCTATGACCATCACGAACAAGAGTCAATCTAACCATTGTCCCTTGACATTCAAGAGTGTTACCATCACTGAATCCTCCACTATCAACATTAGGGGGTTATCAGTGACCAAAAACTCAACTGGACTCACCAGTTAAGGACAGAGGCTACAAGAGCAAGTCAGAGGCTGGGAAGACTGTGGTGCCTAACAGATCCCCTGTCTCCCCAAAGCCTGTCCATAATCTACAAGGCACAAGTCAGGAGTGTGATGGAATACTCCCCACTTGCCTGGATGAGTGCAACCCCAACAACACTGAAGAAGCTTGATACCATCCAGGACAAAGCAGCCCACTTGATTGGCACTACATCCACAAGCATTCACTCCCTCCACTATCAATGCTCAGTTGCAGCAGTGTGTACTATCTACAAGATAGTCACCAAATTCACCAAAGATCGTCAGACAGCAAAAACCCACAACCATTTTCTAGAAGGGCAAGGGCAGCAGATATATAGGAACACCACTACCTTCAAGTTCCCCTCCGAACCATGCATCATCCTGACTTGGAAACATATTGCTGTTCCTTCACTGTTGCTAGTTCAAAATCCTGGAATTCTCTTCCTAATGGCATTGTGGGTCAACCCATAGTAGGCAAACTACAATGGTTCAAGAAGGTAGCTCACCACCACCTTCTCAAGATCAACTAGGGATGGGCAATAAATGCTGGCCAACCAGTGATGCACAAATCTCACAAAAATGAATAATTTTAAAAAAAAAAGCCCATGCTGCTGCATCAGTTTCATGAGCAGAGGATGGGCTGCCTGCCCATGGGCCCAATTTAAAAGTTTTGAAGTGTTAATTAATGCCTCATCCACCCCACTGCTGTTTTGATTTAATGGGTGGCAGCAGAGATCTGCATCTGACATGCAACTGACAGGTGGAATGCACAATTAACAAAATATGCAGTGCCCTCAGCTTTGTTAACAGGGGCATAGAGTACAAGAGTAAGGGGGTGATGTTAAACTTGTATAAAACGTTTATTTGCCTTAAGCTGGAGTATTGTAGGCAATTGTGGGTACCACATTATAGGAAAAATGTGAATGCATTGGTGAGCTTGCAGAAGTAATTTACAAGGGTGGTTCAGACAATGAGAAACTTCAGTCATGACAACATATTGAAGAAGCTGGGACTGTTCTCCTTGGAGAGAAGAAGGTTGAGAGTAAATTTGATCAAGGTTTTCAAAATCATGAACAGACTGCATAGAGCAGATGGGGAGAAGCTATTCCATCTCATAAAAGGAACAAGAATGAAAGGGCATAGACCTGAAGTGATGTGCTAAAGAAGTGAAGGTAATGTGAGTAAGGAGTGTTTCACACGGCAAGTAATTAGGGTATGGAATGCAATGATGGGAAATGTGGTGGAGGCAGGCTCATCTGAGGCATTTAGGATGGCATTGGGTGATTATTTCATAGAAATAATATGCAAGGTTATCAGGAAAATAACAAACGTGGCCTTACCAAAGACTTGTACAGCTGTAACATGACATTCCAACTCCTGTACTCAGTAACAAAAACAAAAACAAAGTTGCTGGAAAAGCTCAGCAGGTCTGGCAGCATCTGTGAAGGGAAAAACAGAGTTAACGTTTTGGGTCCGGTGACCCTTCCTCAGAACTCTGACTGCTGAAAGCAAGTGTGTCAATTGCCTTCTTCACCCCACTGTATACCTGCAACTCTACTTTTAAAGAACTATCTACCTGCACTCCTAGGTCTCTCTGTTCCACAATCCTCCCCAAGGCTAGACCATTAACTGTATAAGTCCTGCCCTCCTTTGTCTTAACAAAATGCAACATCTTGCATTTATCTGATTAATTCATGTCTTTCTAACAACTTGCTTAAGACTTGAGATTGTAATGGCCTGATCTTTGGTTTCCTGCAGCTGGATTTCTGCTATGTTTGTGTGACACTTGTGTCCTTTGAAACAGGACCATTGCTCGGCTGTTGGCTATACCTGAGTTGGTAACCCTGCCCCAGTTTCTATATCAGATTCCCTGTCATCTTAACTTTGACTCTAGCATTTATGCTAATAGGTTAGCACATGGTTAAGTGTGATGCCAGAGTATTTTAAACTTGGTTCGGGGGGGGAGTAGTTGGCCACAGAACTGAACCTGAAGTTCTTTTAGTCTTTGAGTTGTTCAAGGGGAAAACGGAAATGGCAATCTTTGCAGAATTTGATTGAAATTACCAATCTCTAAAATAGGCTTCCAGAAAATATACATCTTCCCTTGACTGTTTTCTTAATATCCTGGAGTTGTTCAGCCTGGAAAGCCTGGACAAGTAGTAAGCGTATGAGAAGAGCTATAACTTTGTGGATGTGGGCCCTGTGGACAGATACACTGAAGAAAGCCAACTCAGGGTCTGAGCCTGTGGAATCATATTGTTGGCAATGTGGGTATAGTTGACTTGAAAGCAATATGCATATAGAATTGTCAGTGCTGATCATGAAGTTAATTAGATGTGGGGGTTTCACAAGCAGTACTGTGGATTGGAGTCAGCCTGGGATAAGTTAACAAATGCATGTATTATTTCTGCAGTTATGAAGCCAAATTAGTTTGAGTAGCTTCCTGTGCTAGGCTACACTGAACTTGATATCCACGTTGAAAACATCCCATCCCATGCAAAGAATGGCACTGACTGACAGCTAACAAAACAGTCCTTCTGACACATCAACGAAAAACGATGCGTGAATCTGATGACTTGTAGTCATTACTGTAACAGACTCTATTCCGTACAAACTGATCATGGCCCTGCCTGGTGATGATATACACCTTGGTTCACTGCAAATGTCACGAACTGCAACCTGGTAACCGTTCTGAGTGGCAAAGACCCAAGTTTCAACCTTCCTTTGAAAATCCAGATAACCGTCAACTGTTGAAGGACTGGCCAGGGAAGATTGCTACTCAAGTAGAACAGCTCAAATTCTGAGTCAGACTTCTGAGCACATACTGACCTCTTTTCCTGTGAGATCCATTTCTGGTGGCATCACAACTGTGAGAGCAGAAGCTGTTGGTAACCTTGGCATGTGGCTTCTCCAGCCACATATACTTCGTCTGCCCCTTAATCTCATGGTATAATTCTCACAGCCCTCAAGACCTTTGGCACTACACCTGTCATCGGATTTGGAAAATGATAGTCAGAACCTCTGTTATTTTCTCTTTTGTTTCTTTTCGCATCCTTGGATATATTTCATCCAGGTGTAATGAATTATAGATTCACAGAGTTATACAGCACAGGAACAGACCCTTTAGTCCAACTCGTTCATGCCAACCAAGTGTCTCAAAGTAAACTAGTCCCACTTGTCTCTGTTTGGCCACTCTCCCTCTAAACTTTCACTATTCATGTATCTATCCAAATGTCTTTTAAATGTTGTAACTGTACCTGCATCTACCACTTCCTCTGGCAATTCATTCCACATATGAATCACCTGCTTCATGTTTGTCAATGTTCTAGTCTTTGTTTTTCTACCTTCCATACCTACTTGCTAATTTTCTACCATCCACGTTCAACTTTGCTCCTTTAGCTGGAGTAATGTATGCAATTTTGTTTATTGTGCATTCTACCTGTCACCTGTTCCTGCTCTGTTGAGGTGTAAACCATTTGGCTTTGGCAGGTACCACCTCCTCCAGAACCATTAAATGTCCCAGGAATCTAAAGCTGTCCCCTTCTGCATCATCTCTTCAATCGTGCATTCATCTCCACTATTCTCCCTGAGTTGATCATTTTTCATGCTCATGGTTTTTCCGCACACATAAAGCCTCTTGACTTCCCACATGGCACAGAAGATGCATTCAGTAGGACTTGGCTGCCCTGTCATGCTGTTTGTCTGTTGTTAGATGAAATAGCTTAACTTACAAAAATAAATTTAATATTTGATTATTTGATCTAGTTTAAGTTCAATATGGGTTAAATTAAAATCTACATGATGCAATTTCCTTCTTATTTACTATGTTTTACTATTGCATTTACTATAGCACTTTCACAAACTTCTGTGATGTTTGTTTATTCACTGTAGATTTTATGCAGTTTTTAGGATTCAGTCTCAGCCTTTTTATGAAGTGTGTTGTGTTGTGTTCCATGAAGTAATCTCTTTTCTGCTTGGAAATTAATGATGTGATAATATTATATGGTAAAGATTTATCTTTGTTCTTTGCAGCAAGAACCCCTGATGATTCCACAGTCGGCACGACAATTGCGACGTCCAACAGAAGGTACATTTCGTTAATACCTTATTTGTGTTGCTCAGCCTTGTTACTTTCCCATGCCCTCTGTCTGGTTATGAAACAACATGCATGATTATTTTGGTAGGCTAGCCAACAAGCTGAGGTCATGTTTCCGTTTTTAGTTTTTCAATATTAGAGTCTTTATATTTCATTCCTCTTGAATCCAAATTAAGATTAATAAATTTGGCATTATGGAATGGTTCAATCTGTGGTTATGTTTTCTGGACTGAGGCAATTTGAGTGTATTATTTTAGGAATACATTGTGATTTCATGTCAGAGAAATATGATCTTTGCACATGTAGATTTCTATGTCATTTAGTTTGAAAACCTTTAGAAATAATGGCTTGGATTTTGTGATGGAATAATGGTGACACAGTGAGCACACTTCATTATTAAGGAATAGATTGGACAGTCCATTCCACAGATGTGCAATTCAACACACAACTCCAGAAGTTACTGCCTGCTTTGCTCTGCTCCTTCGCGAGTTTTGTTTGGCTAAAACCTTGAGAAGAGACTTGGAATTGAAATAGGTGGAAGGTGTGAAGTTATACTCACCTCTGTTACCCAGTAAAAGATCCTCAGATGGGAATCTGCAATTTGCAGCTCATAGAAGGTTCTTTAAAGACTCAAATGCATCTCTCAATCTTGTCCAATTGGTTAGTATTAAAATGGGAAAGGACTAAATATAATTAGACAAGTGAAGTAAGAGCTATGTTTTTATTGTAGGGATAAAAATCTGATCATCATGCTGCACTTTAATTATTATTTTAATGAAAAGTATCATTGTGCTCTAAATTGACCTGTTCAAGTGAAGTAGCAATATCATGATCATTGATAATGGTCAGAATGTTATAGGGGTCTGAGCAATGTGGGCTATGGAGGAATTTGTGGGAGAAATGGATGAGATGTTTAGCAAGGCCTACTTCCATGTCGGGAGCATGTTGCTCCACCTTTAATGTTTTGGACAAGTAGCATAGCATTTTTCTTGCTAGGCAGTGGCTACTTGTCAAATAAGGGAGTTATTGCATGTCAAATGCCTGGTTAACTTGCCTCATTTATATATTAATATTCAGCTCCCGATCTTTCCGAACATGTCAAACAAGTTAGAAAAAATTCGACTTGGAAATCAAATCAAGTGGATACCTATCAAATTTAGCTTGTTGCTTGTTTTGAGGGACCTCTATGTCGAAGACCAGGCACCAACATCTCAGGGCATTCACCATGAGTACTGGCCACACACACAGACCAAGTCCAGAGATATTGGCATCCAATATGAGCCTGCTTGTAACAACCATGGCAGAACATTTCTATAAGGTTTTTGAGTAGATCTGTAGCTCTGGTTGCGGATGTTGTGGCTGGTTGCCTTGCTGAGCTGGTTTGTTGTTCCGCAGACGTTTCATTACCCTGCTGGGTAACATCATCAATGCAGCCTTCGATGAAGCGCCGGTGTGTTTTCCCGCCTGTTACTTAAACTCTGGTGTTACCTCACTTCCGGTTTTCCTTCACAGTGGAGTATATATAGGGTCTAATATGTATTTGTTGATGGCCTTCTTAGTGGAGAACCAGGCCTCTAGGAATTCCCGTACTTGTCTCTGCTTGGCCTGTCCCAGGATCCCGGTGTTGTCCCAATGAAACTGGTGTTTTTCCTCATTCATGTCGATGGAAATGAGTGAGTATTGGTCACATCTTTTTGTTGATGGTCGTGTACTCTTGTGGCTAATTGTCTTCCTGTCTAATGTAATGTTTGTCACAGTCTTTGCAGGGGATCTTGTATATTATGTTGGGCCTGTCCATAGTGCGTAATGGGTCTTTGGTTCAGGTTAGCAGTTGGCATAGGGTTGATGTGGGTTTGTGTGCTATTCTGATGCCCAGTGGTCGTAAGAACCTTGTGGTCAGTTCAGATATGTTCTGGATGTATGGTAGTGGGGCGTGCAGTATTTTCCTGGTGTCGTTCGTGTACTCAGTATCCTCTGATCCAGTTTTTTGGGTAACCATTGTCCTTGTATACTTGCAGTATTCCAAGAAGAAGAGTACCTCCTCCAAGCTCATTCCCTATATACAGTACCCTCTGTGTGAAAAAAATGCCCCTTGGTCCCTTCTAAATTTTTCCACTCTTACATTAAACCTGTTCCGTCTAGTTTTGGACTCCCCCACCCTGTGGAAATGGCCTTGTCTTTTTACCCTGCCCATGGCTGTCATGATTTTATAAACTTTTATGAGATTACCCCTCAGCCTCCAACGCTGCAGGGAAAATAGCCCCGGAGTATTCAACCTCTCCCTTTAGCTCAAATCCCCCAACCCTGGCAACATCCTCATAAAATCTTTTCTGAACTCTTTCCAGTTCAATTTGGATTGGTATTTCATTGTCTGCAAACCCATTTCACCCATTCAGTAGTATAAACTAGTTGCTAGTTTGTTTTCTTGGAATAAAAATAGCACAACTGAAGTGTTTTGTCCATTTCTGGAGATCAGACTTGGAAAGGATATAAAATCTTTAGAGAAGTGCATAAAAGATCCAAGGTATATTCAATAGTTTGAGAAGTTGGAGTGGTTCTCTTTAGAGAAGGTTGATGACAATTTGATAGAGAGGCTCTAAACCGTACGTGCCCGGACTGAGTAAAAATGAACTATCGTTATTAGCAAAAGTGCAAGAACCAGTGGACAATGATTTTTAGGTAATTAACAAAGGAATTAGCAATCAAAAAGATTTGTAATCCAGTATGAGAGATTGCGGTATTTGATTGTGGCTTTCAAGTGGGCACTGGATAATTATCTGAATGGAAAACATATCACAGCTCCGTCGGGAAATGGGAGATTCTCTTGGCACAAGAAGTTGTGTCCCTGGCTCTGAGCCAGTTCAAGACCCACCTACCCTGGAGGTGCGTCACATGTCTGAACTGGTTAATTTAAAATAATTACAGGAAATGGGACTGACTTAAATGTTCTTGCAGAAAGTCAGCATGGGCACAATGGGATGAATGCCTCCTTTGGTGCTGTAACGATTCTGTCATAAATTGTGTGTGGAATGTAGAAATAGTACTATATGCCACAGTACCAGATATTGGAGTAAGCAGCTGTAATCTAGTTGATTATGGTTGTGAATAGGGAAGCTGCATTCTGATTTAACTTCCATATTATAGCGGAATATGGGTGAACCTGTCATAGGATGCCAAATCAGTTCTGAAGTTCTGAAAATGTTGTTTGTTGTTAAACATTAGAAAGCCACAAGTATTTATTTTTAAAATATTGAGTAACAAATTTTCTTACAGTTATGTCTATAAAGGATGGGAGAATTTCTGCTAAGATTGTAAACGTGGCTGAACTTGATCACTGTTTTGCAAATATTGTGGATACATTCAATCATCAACACAGCAATTACATAACTCTGTGTGAGTTCACAAGACTGTTGAAAGAATGTTGTCAGTGCAACACACTCATGGACTGTTTTCGGACACTTCAGCTTGAACACAGTAAGTACTTGGACGAAGGGATAAGATTGACATGGGGGCTTTGTTCACTGCCAGAAACATTCCCGGGGGTGCTTAGATTGCTGCAGAGTGGAATATTTATTAACATCTATTTTTGTGAGGGGTTCACAATATTAAAAATATTGTAATTAAAAATATGCTAAAAGCATCAGGCCAGAACTTGAAATATATATTTATATGGTCTTATATCGAATATGTTTGTCTCTCTATTTATGCTGACAGATTTGTTGTATATATCTAACATTTTCTGCGCTTATTTCAGATATCCAAGCATTTGTGTATTTTGCAACTTTAACTAAATTGTGACATTAACTTCTCATATTTTGTTCATTGAGTCCATACCATTTGGCAAGTGTGAAATTGAATAGGAAAATGTGTTGTACTTCCCACATTTTTAATTTCGCTTAATTTTTCTGCTGTTTAAGATGACGATTTTGAATACACTACTGGTATCTAATTCTAATATAGAGTACTTGTATTAAACTTGGAACAAAGTTTTTTTTAACATAGTTGAGCAGAGTTCAAAATTTATATCTGAACACTGGTTCGACAGCTGAAAACATGATGTAATAAGTCACAGCTGCAACCAATCCCAAGTTAAGTTAGAGTGGTTTAAAACTTTACTGTGCGTTGACCTGATGAAGATGGGTGACCAAGAAAATTGACATTGACAACCTCTTCACTGTTGGTCCGCTACCCCTATGTCCAACACAGCCAACTTCCGTGAAGATGGGAAAGTTAGGTTACTACAAAATCACATTGTTAAATAACAAAGTGTAGAGCTGGATGAACATAGCAGGAGCAAAAAAACTGACATTTCGGGCCTAGACCCTTCATAAGAAATGGGGAAGGGGGAGAGGGTTCTGAAATAAATAGGGAGAGAGGGGGAGGCAGATGGAAGAAGGAGAGAGGAGAAGATAGGTGGAGAGGAGACAGACAAGTTAAAGAGGTGAGGATGGAGCCAGAGATAATGGGAACTGCAGATGCTGGAGAATCCGAGAGAACAATGTGTGGAGCTGGATGAACACAGTAGGCCAAGCAGCTTCATAGGAGCACAAAAGCTGATGTTTTGGGCCTAGATCCTTCATCAGAAAAGCTGGGAGGTGCAGTTGTTTATTGTGAACCGAGCATAGGTATTCTGCAAAGCGGTGCCCAAGCCTCTGCTTGGTTTCCCCAATGTAGACGAAGCCACACCGGGTACAGCGGGTGCAGTATACCACATTGGCAGATGTGCAGGTGAACCTCTGCTTGCTGTGGAAAGTCTTCTGAGGCCTGGGATGGGGGTGAGGGAGGAGGTGTGGGGGCAAGTGTAGCACTTCCTGTGGTTGCAGGGGAAGGTGCCGGGTGTGGTGGGGTTGGAGGGGAGTGTGGAGCGGACAAGGGAGTCACGGAGAGAGTGGGCCCTCCAGAAAGCAGACAAGGATGGGGATGGAAAAATGTCTTTGGTGGTGGGATCGGATTGCAGATGACGGAAGTGTCGGAGGATGATGTGTTGGATCCAGAGGTTGGTTGGGTGGTACATGAGGATGAGGGGGATTCTCTATTGGTGATTATTGCGGGGACGGGGTGGGAGGGATGAGTTTTGGGAAATACGGGAGACACGGTCTATGGCATTCTCAGCTACTGCAGGGGTGGTAGGGGGAGGTTGCAGTCCTTGAAAAGCGAGGACATCTGAGATGTACGGGAGTGGAATGCCTCACCCTGGGAGCAGGTGCGGCGGAGGCGAAGGAATTGGGAAAAGGGGATGGCATTTTCCTATGAAGGTGGGTAAGAGGCGGTGTATTCTAGGTAGCTGTAGGAGTCGGATGAACTGTTCAATCTCCTCGTGGGAGCACAAGGCGGCGCCGATACAGTCATTAATGTAAGGTAGCAAGAGGTGGGGTTTAGGGCCAGTGTAGGTACAGAAGAGGGACTGTTCCATGTAACCTACAAAGAGGCAGGCATAGCTTGGGCCAATGCGGTTACCCATTGCCACCCCCTTTGTCTGTAGGAAGTGGGAGGAATCAAAAGAGAAGTTGTTGAAATGGGTACATTTATGTAATTTAGGGAACTTATTGAGAGCTTGCTAGCGGCCTGAGATGCCTGCAGGTGAGGATGGCTTGTGGGAACTATTTAATAGCAGAACAGTTCCAGCCTATCATGAACAGTATTGACAACATTGAAAAAGTTTGAAATGACTTTTATAGAATTAAGAATTGACAAAAATTGTTCCATAGCAATGAATTTAATCACATTAACATGACCATGCTCAAACCCACGTTCTTGTTCTTTTTCTGCCCTGGCCAATTTGAAAACACAGAATCTTTCCTTTCTTTAAGGAAGGACAATCAGAACATGACCTGCTTCCGTTATGTTTTGCCTCCAATTTAACAACTGCGCTCAATAGCTTGTCACCACTCCCATTTCCTCACCAGTTAAATGCTTGCCTGCATCAAAGTTGGAAGCCTTGTTTCCTTACCTTCAAGGATGGATTTACAACCTGGAAATGTTTCAGTGGTTCGGCCTATTATTGAATCCTAGTACCCAATTTCAGGTCAGACTTGGGCTTCCCAGTTAGGATAAATGCCTCATGCGTGTTACCCTTTCAGACCTAAAATCAGACCTAGTGCAATTTAACTCTAGAGGATTACAGGAGCCAACATTCATCGCCCACCCTTAGTTGCCCTCGAGAAGTAGTAAGCTGCCTTCATGAACAGCCTTGTCCATTTGCTGTAGCTAAACCCACAGTGCTATTAGGAAGGCAGGTCTAGGATTTTGATCCAGTGATACCGAAGGAACGGTGATATATTTCCAAGTCAGGAAGGTGAGTGGCTTGAAGGGAAACTTGCAGATGGTGGTGCTTCTATGTATCTGCTGCCCCTGTCCTTCTAGTTGGTGTGGTCATGGGTTTGGAAGGTGTATCAGAGATAATGGGAACTGCAGATGCTGGAGAATCCAAGATAATAAAGTGTGAAGCTGGAAGCTTGGGGAAACCAAGCAGAGGCTTGGGGACCGCTTTGCAGAACACCTCCGCTCGGTTCGCAATAAACAACTGCACCTCCCAGTCGCGAACCATTTCAACTCCCCCTCCCATTCTTCAGATGACATGCCCATCATGGGCCTCCTGCAGCGCCACAATGATGCCACCCGAAGGTTGCAGGAACAGCAACTCATATTCCACTTGGGAACCCTGCAGCCCAATGGTATCAATGTGGACTTCACCAGCTTCAAAATCTCCCCTTCCTCCACCGCATCCCAAAACCAGCCCAGTTCGTCCCCTCCCCCCACTGCATCCCAAAACCAGCCCAGCCTATCTCTGCCTCCCTAACCTGTTCTTCCTCTCGCCCATCCCTTCCTCCCACACCAAGCCGCACCTCCATTTCCTACCTACAAACCTCATCCCACCTCCTTGACCTGTCCGTCTTCCCTGGACTGACCTATCCCCTCTCTACCTCCCCACCTATACCCTCCACTCCACCTATCTTCTTTTCTCTCCATCTTCGATCCGCCTCCCCCCTCTCCCTATTTATTCCAGAACCCTCACTCCATCTCCCTCTCTGATGAAGGGTCTAGGCCCGAAATGTCAGCTTTTGTGCTCCTGAGATGCTGCTTGGCCTGCTGTGTTCATCCAGCTTCACACTTTATTATCATGGGTTTGGAAGGTGTTGTCTAAGGATCTTAGGTGATCATCACTTAATGTCAGTACCAAACTTCCATTCAACAATTCTTTCAAGTGAAATAGAAATATCTTTAGAATGATTGATTGTTGTTGTCAATTCCAATCAAGATTGCTTCATTCAAATTGAGTTTTATAGCACAAAATTGCCATTTTGAGATGTTATGATATTATTTAATAAATCAAGTCTTCCCATCAGACGTTATTTCGAATTAGCAGAAGTCACCCACGCCTGACAAATATTCAACTTCCGAGTTTGTTGATAATTTTTTCAATCAGGAGCTCAAAATCTTTCTAATGTGCTATAGTTTTGGCCATTTTTAATTTTTTTTTATCTGGATCGCTTTGTTCTTATTTTTTATTTTATCTGCTGTTTGGGTTTGTACTGTTGTTCACTTCCTACATGGTCATGCTTATACAGAATGTTGATCTTGCATCTGAAATTTTGTGCGTGATAAAGGTGAAGAATGATGCAACATTAGTACATTAAATCGGTGAGTTCTTCAGGGGATCTCCTGTCCATTTGCTCTTTATGTCATGTCTGCCTTGGAGCTCTGTGTTAGCTCTGATGAAATTGTGGAAAAGTGCAAGAACCCCGAAGAAATTTGCATCCTGTATTGCTGAACTCCTGTCTGCTAACTAGAAAGTGTCACATATGCACTGCCTGACAAGTGCAGGTTGAAATGGCAGATGGAGTTCAATTGGGGTAAATGTGAGGTATTGCATTTTGTTACAACAAACAAGGGTAGGGCCTATAATGATGGCATTGTAGGACTGGGGCACCTAGAGTTAGAGGTACATAATTCTTTGAAGTTTGTGTCACTTATAGGCAGGGTGGTTACAAAGGTGTTTGGCATGCTTGCCTTCATTGCTCAGTCTTCTGAGTATAGGAGCTGGGAAGCCATGTTGAGTTTGTACAGGACAGTGGAGGGGCCTGTTTTGGAATACTGTATCCAGTTCTAATTGCCCACTTATAGGACAGATATAATCCAGCTGGAGAGGGTTCAGAAGATATTTACCAGGATGTTGCTGGTATGGAAGATTTGAGCTACAAAGAAAGGCTGGGGCATTTTTCACTGCAGCGTAGGAGATTTAGAACTGACCTGATTGAAACTTATAAAATAATGAGAGGTATAGATCGAGTTAATGGCGAGTTAATGGGGGTTTTCAAGACTAGGGGATCATTCTTAAGGTGAGTTGGGAGAGATTTATTGAAGACAGAAGAGGCAATTTCTTTTTTACACAGAGGGTGGTTCATGTGTGGAATGAACTTTCTAAGGAAGTAGTGGATGTGGGTACAATTACAATGTTTAAAAGACATTTGGATAAGTACATGAATAGGAAAGGTTTGGAGGGAAGTGGGTCAGGAGCAGGCAGGTGGGACCAGTTTAGTTTAGAATTATTTTTGGTGTGGACTGAAGGGTATGTTTCCATGCTATTACTCTATGATCATTGTCATCTGGAGATTGAGACTCCACATTATACCTTTGTGCATTTTCTAGTAGCAGAACGTCCTGGTTTGGCACAGATGAAATAAATATATAAAAAGTACATGTGGGATAATCAGTGTCCAGTTTCCCAGGCAAAAATCACAGAACTGGCTTTTTAGCTTTGTTCAGCACACTTCAGTAGCCTTGTTATTCCATATAATTGTCCTCCGTTCTCTGTTCAAATGAGATCCTTGGCAATTATTTGCTGAATTGTGCCAAAGTGTCACAGTCTTGTCACAATGGATAGGGTGCGGGGTTAGATCAGGAGTTAATCTAACACTTTAATAATATTTTAGACATTTGGACATAAAGCAGTTTTTCTGCCACCTTCACCTCCATGCTTACTTCTTTAACTGGGAGCCCAACCCTCCCTCCACTGACCCCTTCTCCCGCCTCCAACACAAGTCATCCTACTGGACACCACCCCCAGGCCTCCTACCCTCCCTTGACCTCTTCATCTCCAACTGCCGTCGAGACATTAACTGCCTCAACCTCTCCACCCCTCTCGCCCACTCCAACCTCTCCCCCGCAGAAGGGCAGCCCTCCGCTCCAACCCCAACCTCACCATCAAACCCGCAGACAAGAAAGGCGCAGATGTATGGTGAACTAACCTCTACATCGCCGAGGCCAAATGCCAACTCTCCGACACCTCCTCCTACCGCCCCCTCAATCATGACCCCACCCCCGAGCACCAAACCATCATCCCCAACACCATCCATGAACTCATCACCTCAGGGGACCTCCCACCCACAGCCTCCAACCTCATTGTTCCCCAAACCTGCACCGCCCGCTTCTATCTCCTTCCCAAAATCCACAAGCCTGCCTGCCCTGGCCGACCCATTGTCTCCACCTGCCCTTGCCCCACCGAACTCACCTCCACCTATCTGGACTCCATTTTCTCCCCCTTGGCCCAGGAACTCCCCACCTACATCCGTGACACCACCCAGGGCCTCTACCTCCTCCAGAACTTCCAATTCCCTGGCCCCCAACACCTCATTTTCACTACGGACATCCAGTCCCTATACACCTGCATTCCTCATGCAGATGGCCTCAAGGCCCTCCACTTCTTCCTGTCCCGCAGGCCCGACCAATCCCCCTCCACCGACAACCTCACCTGCCTATCTGAACTCGTTCTCACCCTCAACAACTTCTCCTTCGATTCCTCAAACTTCCTACAGACAAAGGGGGTGGGCATGGGCCCAAGCTATGCCTGCATCTTTGTAGGTTACATGGAACAGTCCCTCTTCCACACCTATACTGGGCCCAAACCCCATTTCTTCCTCCGGTACATTGATGAATGTATCGGCACCGCCTCTTGCTCCCAAGAGGAGCTCGAACAGTTCATCCACTTCACCAACACCTTCCACCCCTACCTCAAGTTCACCTGGACCATCTCCAACACATCCCTCACCTTCCTAGACCTCTCTGTCTCCATCTCAGGCAACCAGCTGGAAACTGATGTCCACTTCAAGCCCACCAATTCCCACAGCTACCTAGGATACACCTCCTCCCAATCACCCCCCCTGCAAAAATTCCAACACCTATTCCCAATTCCTTCGCCTCCGCTGCATCTGCTCCCAGGATGAGGCATTCCACTCCCGCACATCCAGATGGCCGCATTCTTCAAGGACCGCAACCTCCCACCACGCAGTGGTCGAGAACGCCCTTAAGCGTGTCCCCGCATTTCCCGCAACACATCCCACACACCCCGCCCCTGCCATAACTGGTCTAAGAGAATCCCCCTCATCGTCACATACCACCCCACCAACCTCCGGATACAACACATCATCCTCCGACACTTCCGCCATCTACAATCCGACCCCACCACCCAAGACATTTTGTCATCCCCACCCTGGTCTGCTTTCCGGAGAGACCACTCTCTCCAGGACTTCCTTGTCCGTTCCACACTCCCCTCCTACCCCACCACATCCGGCACCTTCTCCTGCAACCGCAGGAAGTGCTACACTTGCCCCAACGCCTCCTCCCTCACCCCCATCCCAGGCCCCAAGATGACTTTCCATATTAAGCAGTGGTTCCCCTGCACATCTGCCAATGTAGTATACTGTATCCACTGTATCTGGTGTGGTTTCCTCTGCACTGGGGAAACCAAGTGGAGGCTTGGGGACCGCTTTGCAGAACACCTCTGCTCGGTTTGCAATAAACAACTGCACCTCCCAGTTGCGAACCATTTTAACTCCCCCTCCCATTCCTTAGATGACATGTTCATCATGGGCCTCCTGAAGTGACACAATGATGCATCCCAAAACCAGCCCAGCTCGTCCCCTCCCCCCACTGCATCACAAAACCAGCCCCGCTCGTCCCCACCTTCCTAACCTGTTCTTCCTCTCACCTATCCCCTCCTTCCACCTCTAGCCGCACCTCCATTTCCCACCTACCAACCTCATCCCACCTCCTTGACCTGTCCGCCCTCCCTACCTCCCCACCTATACTCCCCTCTCCACCTATCTTCGGTCCGCCTCCCCCTCTCTCCCTATTGATTCCAGAACCCTCACCCCATCCCCCTCTCTGATGAAGGATCTAGGCCTGAAACATGAGCTTTTGTGCTCCTGAGATGCTACTTGGCCTGCTGTGTTCATCCACCTTCACACTTTGTTATCTTGGATTCTCCAGCATCTGCAGTCCCCATTATCTCTGAATTTAATAATATTTTCTGATAAAAGCTCATGACCTAAAATTGTTTATCCACTGATGTTGCAGAACTTGTTAAGTATTTTAAGCATTTTGTGTTTAATTAAAAGATTAAATTGCCACTTGTGAGATTTTAGAAAAAAAGCTTACGTTGGAAGCAGAGCTATTGGGAGGGCCCAGAAGGTTGCCTGTCTTGGGAGTTCTCCAGTAACAGCCCCCCAACTTTAGTGACACATCCCTGGCCTCTGAAACCCAGGTTCTCCACCAGTTCCCCCTTCTCCCATGCACGCGCAAACACAGACACTGCCTGGCAAAAATGTCTAGATGTATCTTCAAGTTTTTGTGACGTGCTCTTCCTTCCCAGAGACTGTCTGTAGTCCAAGCACCGGCTACTACTCTCTTCTGCTAGGACCCCGGAGCTAATAACCAAATAGATAGACTGGCAGCTCCCTAGGGTGAGACTCCTGTCCCCGAGGGTTGGAAGTGCAACTGTCATGCAAACAAGACCACCCCCAGTGTAGTATTATTATGGATGGCTGGAAGCCTGGTCTATGTGATTCTGACTGAACTTTGTGCCTATCCGTCCACCCACGTTCCCTCCATTCCAGTGGAAATATTTGGGCAACAGTCATACTGTTAGTGCAGTGTCAGATCAGGGTGAAAGCACTTTACATCAATTCTGCCATTATGTTGTAAAAGCAAAATGTTAAGAAGATGGCCTTGCATTAGTAAATGCGCCGTTTGCAACCACAGGAGGTCTCAAAATCTTTTGTAGACTGTGAAGTATTTTTGAAATGTAGTCACTATCATTATGTAGTGAATTTTTTTTCCTGTTTGATAATCAGAACCAGAAATATAATTAAGCTGTGGTATCTGACATGGAAGGACTACATGAATTTAATGTGTGTTGGTTACGGACTACATGAAATTAATGTGTGTTGCATTGGTCAACCTGGCCTGTAGTTTTCCCAACTGAGTCTATTACTTTTGAATATCAGGTGTCTAATACCTCTTTCAGACTCATTCACAAATTGGGTCACAATTAAATTCATATTCTGGTTGGTTTTCATGGGTGTCCAAGAATTGGAATAGAGGTCCCTCAAGGGGAACAAGAAGACTTCCAGCTGAAGTACAAATGATTTATTTACTTGAACGCATAGCCACTTGGAGTACAAGTGTTCCAATTGGCTCTGTATCAAAACAGTGTGCCACACCCTTACTTTTGGTCCTCACCTGGACAATTTTCTTTTATCTAGGCCTGTACCAAGACTAACAGTCTGTATCTGGGACTACAATAGACACCTGCAGTTCCTCAGCAATACACAAATGAGGTCAACCAAACACTTTGTCTTAGGCCTGCTTCAAGTCTGTTTGTGTGCCTGTAGATAATTTTACATCCAGATTGTGTCCAAATCAGGATGCAGTCAAATTTCTAAGCTCAAATGTCCATTAATCACCATCACAGATTGCTGGACTCACATTCATTAAATCTCCTGCTGATTACATTTCTGTGAAGGATCTCCTGACTCTCAATCCTTACTTCAGTAGGTCAGCATGTGGAAACCCTGGGAAAACATTCCTTCTGCAGAAACAGTTTTCTGGGTTTTCTGCAGACCTACCACTGACTATATGATGGAAAATTGGAAAGCACAACTTATCCTGCTTCCAGGACATATTGGGGTTAGTGAAGTAGAGGTTATGGACAATATGATGATGCTTGCCATCCATGTTACATACAGGCAGTTAAAAACATTAAGGCCATAACTATGAAAGAGCTCAGTGCATTTTCTCTGTTTTCTTCAGGAGATTTTACAATCAAGCTTGACATGCAGGGCTATAATTTTTCACTTTCTGTGCAGCCCAAACAATCAATCCCAAAGCAACTTCTGCTTGCACAGCAGTATACGAAGGAACTGTGTACTTCGACAAAATCCATATTAGCAGCTGACCCTAAACTCCAGGAGATGATCAACTCAATGCTACAGACTGAAGATAAGCATCTTGAAATGGTGAAACATGTGAATGAATCCTATCAAGAGCGGACTCGATGTTTGTCGAATGCCAAAGATAATTTCACGGAATTAAGGCGAGCCAAACAGTTTTCAAATGTACACAAGGAATTAGCCGATAGGGTACTTAAAGAAATTGTGGGGCTAGTGGGCATAAATATATAAAAGTTTGGAACAGATATATGATCATACTTTGTGAGCTCATGGTTACAAAAACAAAACACCATGGAATTTAGTAACCATTTGAATGTTGCCTCCTGTAACTATATTCATTATTTTCCTGCCCAAGCAGTTTCCTTCATAGTAATGAATGCTTGCTATGTCACACTAATACAAGCTGATTAAAAATGGTGTTGGGATTTAGAATCTAACCTAAATAAAAACAATTCTTTAATTCCCATGTAAAGTATTCCATATCCTGAACACATCAGGGATAGGGTGGAGATTAAATTTCCTTACAAGCTCACTAGCTGATTTGAAATAACTTTGGATGATCTGTAGCAGCCTGTAAAAAAAATTACTTGCAGTAAATTTTCACTGAAAGTCATGATTGCATTCTTGAAAATGGCAACTTTAAGTGAATCATGATTTCCCATTTTAATAAATGTTAAAGCCAGAGATAGGCTCCTTCTGGCATTTCTTGTTTGGAATAAACAACATACAGCTTGAAATACAGTACCACGCATGCAGTACTGTGCATGCTTAACTAAAATAACTTGTAAAATAAACTCATAAATGTAACAAATACTGTGTACATTTACATTAAACAGCAGTCTCTTTTCAGCAATATCTCTGGATTGGGGATAATTTGCATCAATTCTAACTGAAGGATTGGAAATGGCTGATAAATCCAAGACACATTCTCGAGCTTTTACTCTGTGTGGGTCGATGTTTGGAAGGTCTTTTGGATGAGTTACATGGAGATTCTTGCACTCTTCATTGCTTTGAGGTGATCTCTGTATGTTCCTGATTCCGTCTGTTTGTTTTGCTCCCAAATGAACCATCTCCAATTTTGCTTGGTTACCATGATATTTCTTCCAGAACGACTCACCCTGCTAGTACTTAAAGAGGTAATGTTTTGTACGTTTTGATTTATGTTGTTGTTATTATGACCAGGGATTGTTCTCACTGTTGTAAGGTAAATACTCTAGCAATTAGAAATATTAACTACTTATTCTCCTGCCTAACATCATCTTAAATCATCTAATTTCACTGCTAATCCTCGATAACTTTGCAGCAGCAAGTTCATTGCCACTATTTGCTGAGGCTTGTGGCCTGTTCAAAAGTTTCTATAGCACCAAATGACAAACATGAAATAAGGGGCAGGGGTCCCGCCCAGAGGTTAGAAAATAAAATTAGAGTGTACTGAATTGGTGATAATATACTGGTATGGTTTGAGAATTGGTTGATGGACAGAAAGCAGAGTGTAGGAATAAATGGGTTATTCTCCAGATAGCAGACTTTTATTGGTTCAGAACTGCAAAGATCACAACCAACTCCACAACTGTTAACAGTCTATGCAAATTATGTGGGTGTAGGGACCAACTGTAATATTTCTAAATTTGTTGAAGATTCAAAACGGAAATCTAAGTTGTGAAGAGAATACAAGGGGGCTTCAAGTGTTCAGGTGAAGTGAATGGGCTAGAACTTAGTAGGTGGAATATTAATATAAAATGTGTAGTTATTTACTTCTTCAGGAAAACAGGCAGTTTATTTCTCAAAATGATGAGGAGTTGGGAAGTGCAGGTGTCCAAAGGTACTTGGGTGTCAAGTTATCAAACAGATGCAGCAAGTAATTAGGAAGGCAAATGGTGTCATTCATTTCAAGGGATTACAGAACACCATCAAAGACACCAAGATAGAAGAGGATGAAATAATGGTCTCCTTTGACATAACAGCCCTGTTCACATCCATCAACATCAACCTGGCCAAAGAAACACTGACGACACTATTAGAAGAACAGAAGACACATACACCAGACACCACCAACCTCATCAGCAAGGACAACATCATCAAGCTAGTGGACCTATGCCGCACCACCCACTTCACTTTCAATAATAAAACCTACAGACAAACCAACGGTACACCCATGGGATCTCCGATATCAGGGTTCTTAGCAGAGGCAGTAATGCAGAGACTCAAACAAACAGCTCTGCCAATCATCCAACCCAAACTTTGGGTCCGCTACATGGATGACACCTTTGTCATCACTGAACAAAACAAATTAGAGGAAACATTCAAGACCATCAATAATACCCTTACTGGCATAACATTCACAAACGAGGAGGCAAACAACAACAAACTGCCATTCCTAGATGTCACAGTAGAGCGAACAGTCAATGGGGAACTTCAAACCAGCGTCTACAGGAAAACAACACACACGGACCAAATACTGAACTACAGGAGCAACCATCCCAACACCCACAAATGAAGCTGCATTAGAACATTATTCCAACGAGCCACTACACAGAGCAGAGGAAAATTACCACCTATACAGTGTAATCAAAAAGAATGGGTACCCTATGAACACAGTCCGCCGATTCCTCAGCAATAAACGCAAACAAACAGACAAAACGGGCTCAGAAACCATAACCACTCTCCCCTACATCAAAGACATTTCCGAAATGACTGCCAGACTACTCGGACCTCTTGGCATCAGGGTAGCCCACAAACCCACCAACACACTAAAACAGCAGCTAATGAACTTAAAAGACCCTATACAGACAACAAACAGAACAAACGTCATCTACAAAATACCTCGCAAGAACTGTGACAAACACTACATTGGACAAACAGGCAGGAAACTAGCCACCAGGATACATGAACATCAACTAGCCACAAAACGACATGACCCACTATCACTCGTATCCTTACGTACAGATGAGGAAGGACACCACTTTGATTGGGACAACACATCCATCCTAGGACAAGCCAAACAGAGACGTGCACGAGAATTCCTAGAAGCATGGCATTCCAACCGGAACTCCATCAACAAACACATTGGCTCCAAATCAATCTACCATCCCCTGAGAAAAAGAACAGGAAATGACATCACCAACGCAGGAAATGACATCACCAACCCAAGGAAACCTAACCAGATAAATAGAAAGCAGGACATAACACCAGCGCTTCGTCGGAGGCTCACTGATGATGTTACCTAGAATGGTGATGAAACTTCTGAAAATGAACCTTCCAGCTCAGTGAGCAAAACTCACATCCAAATTACAGAACAAAAGATAACTTGGTGCAGTTGTGTAGAGGCATGGTGAGATGTTTACTGACATCAGCACATGTACACAACCTGCCACATTAATTTGTGCATGTGCATTTAAATGGTTTCAGGAGAACAGGGCCTATGAGACGGATGTGGGGGAAGGTGGGGTGTGCGTTTCGGGGGTAAGGCCTGGAAGACTGGGGAATAGCACCCAAATCCCCTCTTCAGCAGCCCCTGTTCCCCACTCTCCCTCATCCTCACTCTTCCTCGCAGCACCAACATCCTAACCATTCTCACTCCCCCCTTCTATCCTCAACATTTTACATGATGATTCGTTGGGTCTGAAATTGTGCACATGTGCAGTTCCACAGAGGTGCAGATGCTCGCGGTTTCAAGTGTCAGCAGACACTATTTCTCAGTTCTTGTCTCTTTATCTGTGGAATGATTATAATTGAGGTTCACCAGATTAATCCTTGGGATGCTGGGATTGTTTTGTGAGGAAGCTGTATTGCTTAAATTTTGAAGAAATAGACATGATAACATTTAAGATTCATACGGGGTGTAATAGGGTGGATGTTGGTAAAATTTGAGAGGCTGAGTAAATTTTCTTGCTGTATCTGACCAAATTTGCTTCAATAATTGCCTCTTAATGTGGCAACTCTCTTGTATGATTTCTGCCTTATCTTACCATGAGCATCATCAAAACTTAGTTCCGATGAAGTGTCACCAGGCCTGAAATGTTAACTCTGATTTTCCTTCACAGATGCTGCCAGACCTGCTGAACTTTTCCAGCAACTTCTGTTTTTGTTACAATGTGCCGTTCCTAAATCAACTCACCACTAAGCAGATATCCTGGATTCATCAGCATCTTTTGCACTTGTACATCTTTTAAAAAGTTGCTGTGCACCCAGGCAAGCACTGTCAGTCCGGAGGTTTGCTGACATTTGCCTTTAATGTAGTGGACAGAATAAATCAGTGGCCTGCTTTGCAGCAGAGTCCTGGAGGACCAGCTGGATGGGCTGGTACAAAAGCAGCACTTTCTGTTCCCTCATGACCAGCAGTGGAGGTCACCAGATCATGTCTGAATGCTTCCCAAATTAAAGCAGTTTCAGCCACCTGGAGGAAGGCCCAGCATTGTAGGAAGAACGTCATTCTCCGTCTCTACCATCATTTCATCTGATACCTCACACTCACTCTCTGATAATATCCTCGCCTCACACCAAGGTTCATGTGCCGCCACTCTCACTAATACCTGCAACATCATCCTCAATTGCTCTTACCCAATCCCAACACCAGTCATGCTGTATGCCCTTTGTGTGGCCTACTCACTTGCTCGGGACACCACCAACAATATCTATGCCATCCACTTTTGTATTTCATAATATCTGGTTTTGTCTCGGGAGAAAAACATCCCACAATAGGGACAGGAAAAGTCAAGGCACATGGTGTGCTGCCTGCCTTTCAACTCTTCATGGCTAATGGAGAATAGGATCCTGATTCAGATCATCCTGAACAGGGCCTAGACTGGTCTAGGAAGCTGCCCTTGCCTTACTCTGCAGGCAAGCGTTGAGAGAAGGTTAACCACCCTGACTTAACTGAGGCCCCCTGGTCATGTGAGAGATAATGGGAACTGCAGATGCTGGAGAATTCCAAGATAATAAAATGTGAGGCTGGATGAACACAGCAGGCCAAGCAGCATCTCAGGAGCACAAAAGCTGACGTTTCGGGCCTGGACCCTTGATCAGAGAGGGGGATGGGGAGAGGGAACTGGAATAAATAGGGAGAGAGGGGGAGGCGGACCGAAGATGGAGAGTAAAGAAGATAGGTGGATACTCTCTCCACCTATCTTCTTTACTCTCCATCTTCGGTCCGCCTCCCCCTCTCTCCCTATTTATTCCAGTTCCCTCTCCCCATCACCCTCTCTGATGAAGGGTCCAGGCCCGAAACGTCAGCTTTTGTGCTCCTGAGATGCTGCTTGGCCTGCTGTGTTCATCCAGCCTCACATTTTATTATCCTCCTGGTCATGTGCCAGGCTTTGGCTCTATGATAAACAGCATGGTAATATGAGGCTGATACCTCTAGCTGAGAGGCAAAGCAGAAAAAGGCAAGACATTGCAAGGCAGAGATGCCTTGCAGAGATAGGTCTGGTTAAAATTTGAGAGCGCAATGGCAGTAAGCAAAGAGCTGCAAGATACAGCCTGGTTCAGTCCATGAGCTGGGGACAAGTCCCTGACTGCAGTGTTCTTGCTCCAGCATTACAATGTTAGTTGCCAGTGCAACTCAAGGTATGGCGTTGAAATGTAGAAATGTCTTGTAAATAGATTGGAAATGTGACCTCAGGGTTCTTAGAGTCTGTCGTGGATGTGGGCTGCATGTAGCTGGTGCCCACGGAGCTTGCTCTGAAATGTTGATGCCTGGTTATTAAAATGGAAGTCATTTGGATCAGGTAGAGAGCTGAATGCTCCAGCTGCCAGTTACGATTTCTTTGTTGGGTTTTCCCAATGTTTAGGTTGTTTGGTGAGTTTATCAGATAGAAGGTTGACTATTAATGAGGCATGTTAAAGAAGGTATTTAACAATGATTCAGAGATAGCAGAAACTGCAGATGTTGGAGAATCTGAGAGAACAAGGTGTAGAGCTGGATTAACACAGCCAGCCAAGCAGCATCAGGGGACCAGGAAAGCTGACGTTTCAGGTCTGGACCCTTCTACAGAAAATTTTCTGAAACGTCAGCTTTCCTGCTCCTCTGATGCTGCTTCGCCTGCTGTGTTCATCCAGCACTAAACCTTGTTATCTTATTTAACAAGCATTACTTCCTGTTGACTGGCAACTCATTGTGCCCGTTGAGAATCCTATTGTTCTGCTTATGAAAAGCGTAAAAGGGTAAGGTGCCCCTAACGTCAAGATGGGCCTTTCTGTGTGCATTTCCCAGTTCTGTCACAAATCGTGTCATTCGCATGGTGCTCAGAATCTTATAAAGATTCCAGCCCAAAGACCCGACTGAATCATAAGACCTGACTGCATCAATGCTCCTGATGACAGCTTGCCCCTTACACGATGCCACATATTCATCATGATATGTTCACAACCTGGAAGTGCTAAATCCTCAGGTAGAACACTGATTAAAGCCCATGGCACCCATGTTAAAGTGAAGATGGTGATCTTATCCAAGACGCATGGCCTGGGAAAAAACATACTAAAGCAAAACAATCATCAGTGTTCTAATTTTAACTCCTTTACTTGCATCTAAAGTGTGCAAGATGTGAAACATATGAGAGGTAATTACATAACCTCTTTGGTTTCAACTCCTTAATTAATTGTTGCATTTGCAGAGCTCGGAGGTCAGTTTATTGGGCAACGGAGAATTGATTCGTATTTACAAACCTGCAAATCAGTGATTTACTGATTGGGATTTACTCAGCCTTCAGTACCAAAAGTGTTTGCTAATCCAGATGGGGAAACTGCTGCTTGCTTTTAAAGAGACCAGGGAACACACCATAGCAAAAGATTTGAGATAACAAGGTGTAGAGCTGGATGAACACAGCAGGCCAAGCAGCATCAGAGGAGCTGGAATGCTGACGCTTCGAGTCTGGACCCTTCTTCAGAAATGGGGGAGGGGAGGGGGATTCTGAAATAAATAGGGAGAGGGGGGAGGTGAATAGAAGATGGATTTCCCACAATGGGAAAAGCGGATGGACACTTCCGCCATCTGCAATCCGACCCCACCACCAATGACATTTATCCCTCCCCATCCTTGTCTGCTTTCCAGAGGGACCACTCTCTCCACGACTCCCTTGTCCACTCCACACTCCCCTCCAACCCCACCACACCCGGCACTTTCCCCTGCAACCGCAGGAATTGCTACACCTGCCCCCACACATCCTCCTTCACCCTCATCCCAGGCCCCAAGAAGACTTTCCACATCAAGCAGATGTTCACCTACACATCTGCCAATGTGGTCTACTGCTCCCTATGTAAGCCTATCTAACTGCATCCGCTATACCCGGTGTGGCCTCCTCTACGTTGGGGAAACCAAGCAGAGGCTTGAGGACCGCTTTGCAGAACACCTACGCTCGGTTTGCAATAAACTGCTGCACCTCCCAGTCGTGAACCATTTCAACACCCCCTTGCATTCTTTAGACGACATGTCCATCCTGGGCCTCCTGCAGTGCCACAACGATGCCACCTGAAGGTTGCAGGAACGGCAACTCATATTCCGCTTGGGAACCCTGCAGCCCAATGGTATCAATGTGGGCTTCACAAGCTTCAAAATCTCTCCTCCCCCTACCGCATCCCAAATCCAGCCCAGCTCATCCCCGCCTCCCCAATCTGTCCTTCTTTCCTACCTATCCCCTTCTCCCAACTCAACCCCACTCTCATCTCCTAGCTACTAGCCTCATCCCGCCCCCAGATCAGTCCGTCCTCCCTGGACTGACCTATCTCCTCCCTAACTCCCCACATACACTCACCTTTTTCTGGCTCCATCCCTGCCTCTTTAACTTGTCTGTCTCCTCTCCACCTATCTTCTCCTCTATCCATCTTCGATCCGCCTCCCCCCTCTCCCTATTTATTTCAGAACGCTCTCCCCTCCTCCATTTCTGATGAAGGGTCGAGGCTCGAAACGTTAGGTTTTGTGCTCCTAAGATGCTGCTTGGCTGTGTTCATCCAGCTCTACACTCTGTTATCTCAGATTCTCCAGCATCTGCATTTCCCATTATCTCTGACCACATTAGCAGATGTTCAGGTGAACATCTGCTTGATGTGGAAAGTCTTCTTGGGGTCTGGGATGGGGTTGAGGGGGGAGGTGTAGGGGCAGGTGTAGCACTCCCTGCGGTTGCAAGGAAAAGTGTCGGGTGTTGTGGGGCTGGAAGGGAGTGTGGAGCAGACAAGCTCGTTCCCACTCCCCTAACCTGTTCTTCCTCCCACCTTTCCCCTCCTCCCACCTCAAGCCCCACCCCATCTCTTACCTACTAACCTCATCCCGGCCCTTTGACCTGTCCATCCTCCCAGGACTGACCTATCTCCTCTCTACCTCCCCACCTACACTCACCTCTACTGGATCCATCCCCACCCCTTTGACTTGTCTGTCTCCTCTCCACCTATCTTCTCCTATATCCACTTTCTATCCGCCTCCCCCTCTCTCTGTTTATTTCAGAACCCCCTTCCCCTCCCCCATTTCTGAAGAACGGTCTTGGCCTGAAATGTCAGCCTTCCTGCTCCTCTGGCCTGCTTGGCCTGCTGTGTTCATCCAGCTCTGCACCTTGTTACCTCAGATTCTCCAGCATCTGCAGTTCCTGCTATCTCATGGCAATAGGTTTGACAGGTGAATCTCTGCATGCAGCAATCAATTTTATGGGAGGAATTTGAACGAAATTGGCTGCCTCAACGGGAGAAGATGGTGGTGAGTCAGTGAGGAGGTGGGAGAGTGCTAATGTTATGCAAAGCTAGGAGTTGGAGCCCTTCCAGCTCTTCACACAGGCAAATAAAAAACTTTGGACTTACATTTTTCACAGCAACAGTTAGTGTGCTGTTTGATCATAAGAGTCAAAAGAATGGGAGCAGGAGAACTACATTTGGATTCTTGAGGCTGCATCGCCATTCAATAAGGCCATGGCTGATTTATTGTGGTCTGAATTCCACTTTCCCTCCCTGACACCTGTAACCGTTAAATCTATTGTAGATCAAAAAAAATCCATCTGCCTCAGCTTTGAAAGTGTTGACCCAGCCTCTTTTGTTCTCTGTCAGAGAATTTCACAGTTGAATGACCTTCTGAGAGGAGAAATTCCTCCACATCTCTGCCTTAAATTGGAAGCTGTCTGTGTTTTAAACTATGCACAAGAGTTCTAGATTCCTTGAGAGGAAACACTCTCTGAGCACTTACTATGTCAATTCTCCCAGAATCTTCTCCGTTTCAAACTATCATCCCTCATTCTTCTAAAGTCCAATGAGAATAGGTTACGACCTTCATAAGACATCATTCTAGAAGTCAGCCTTGTGAACTTTAACTTACATCATTGTTTCTACATTTCTGTAGCAGTTGAGGCAAAAACATTAAAAACGTTTTCAAGAAGGAATTGTATATAGTTCTTATGACTAAAGGATCAAAGGGGAGGTAGTGACCTAGTGGTATTATTGCCAGACTGTTAATTCAGAGAACCAGGAATGTTCCGAGGACCCGGGTTTGAATCCAATGATAGCACACAGTAGAATCTGAATTCAATAATTATCTGGAATTAAGACTCTAATGATAACCATGAATCCATTACCCATCGTCATTGTCAGGAAAAACCCATGAGGTTCACCAATGTTCTTTAGGGAAGGAAACTGCCATCCTTGCCTACACAGCAATATGGTTAACTATTAACTATCCACTGAGCAATTGAGGATGGGCAACAATGACCTATCCAGTGACATCCTCATCCCAGGAATGAATATTTTAAAAATGGTACAAGGAGAACCAGGTACCAAGTTCAGGCATAATTATATTGAATGGCGGTGCAGCCTGGGAGGTCTGAATAGCTTAATTGTTCCTATTTTCAATGTTTCTACCTATTTGTTTTAAGTAAGGAAACCAAAACTATGCTCAATAATCTAGGTGTGGTCTCACCTGGATAAATTTACAGTTGTACCAAAATTTCCCTAATTTTATGTTATATTCTCCTTGCAATTAAATTAACATTCAATTTTCCTTCCTAGTTTCTTTCTAGGCCTGAATGCTAACTTTTTGTGATCATGTACAAAGATTCCCAAATCCATCTGTGCGGCAGCGTCTTTCCACTAATAGTCTGCTTTTCCTCCCAAAGTGGACACCTTTATATTCCCCAATATTACGTATACCAATTTTTTGCCTGAGATAGTAGGAACTGCTGATGTTGGAGAATCTGAGATAACAAGGTGTGGAGCTGGATGAACACAGCAGGCGAAGCAGCATCAGAGGAGCAGGAAAGCTGATGTTTTGGGTCTGAAGAAGGGTCTACAGCTCTCCACCTTGTCATCCCAATTTTTTGCCTGTTCTGTTAACCTATCCATAACCCTTTGTTGATTCTTTGATTTCTAACTTCTTACCTATTTTAACCTTGTTCAATCATGTCACGATATGTCTCCAATGCAGGTGAGACTTGAACCTGGATCTTCATGCCCGGAGGTGGGGATACAACCACTATGCCACAGTCCCCATTTATTTATGTTTCTTTTTATTTTACTCAGATTGATCGGAGATGTTATTACACACCTCTGGAGAAGGTAGGGCCTGAACATGTCCATTCTGGCTCAGAGACATGGGCATTAGCACTGCACATTAGGCTTCCCTAATCTTTGTATCATTTGGGAATTTAGCTATAATACAATCTGGTCCCTTCATTTGATTCATCAATACAGTTTGTATATATTTGGGGGCCCAGCACTGATCCGTTTAATACAGTTTGGATTGACTGTTGCATTTGCAAGAAATCAGAGGACAGCATGAATTGTACCTGCGGTATTCAGACACAGTCTAATTTAGCAACAAGGTCTGAAACAGATATTACACTCCTAATTTACATAGACAATTTTTTCAACAAGTTTTTAACTGCCAGACTGCTTCACAATTTAGTTCCAGATATTTTCTAAACAACCTGTGCACAGTTGTTATTACAAACCTCTGGAGCAGGGGAAACTTGAACCTGGACCTCTTGGCTCAAAGGCAGGAACACCAGCACCGCACGACAAGAGCCCCACATAATTTAGTTCCATGGTTGCCACTCTAAGGTGCATCACATGGTTGTGTTTGTGTTAAAAATAATTATCCTGCTTTCCTCAATTTCCTATCTAAAAGGACAAGTATTTTCTAAATACATCCATCTACACTTTGAATCAAAGACAAAGACATGGGGGCCGAAATTAAATAAGTAACAATAGTCAATATTCCACACCTCCAAGTAGCTGGCTGATCTATACATAGGCATCTACTCCCAATGCTCAATTGGAAATGAACACTGGTCAATTTTAAGATTCAAACTGTTCTCATTTCAAACTGGAACTTGTTTGTTTACTTGCATCTTGCATTGTGAAACTTCTGATGAGTTGGTTCAGATCTTGAATTGTCAAACAAATCATTAACGTGACCACTAGAGCTGGTCTCATCAAAGCTTTGCAAAATAATCATTTCAAGGGAACAGTAGCAGAGGGAGAAAAAAGGGTGATTTAGTGATGAGGGACAAAAAACGTTTTGTTGTGTACAAGGGATTTTTGGAGATTTAATAAAAAGCAAAAAGAAATCAAAGCTACCCTCCTCCCACACTAGTTTGCTAGCCTTCCTTCTTGCCAGCACATTCCCAAAGGCTCTGTAAAATTTGACTAACTTACTTCAAATATCATGAAAATATGTTCTATGTAAGTGTAAAATGTGGGAATGTCTTTCTGATGAAACTCAAATGAGGTAGAATCCATAACATGGTAAATTAACATGATTGTTGGAAGAGACAGGCCTGATGGACAGAATTACATTCAATCCATTTCTTAATTTTCTTCATGAACAAACAAGTCCTGTTAAACATGAAAGCCATGAGATGCGGCTTGAAGGATTGTGTGTTTTATTCCGACTATCTGGAAGTGTAAATCTATCAATTAAGCAACGTTATGCAGACGGGAAAGATTGAGCTCATGGAGAACAAAAGAGCAAAGAAAGGGTCAGAAAATTAACAAAGTGCACAATATTCCCCTCCTGAGGCAGCAAGCATAAATCAAGGGTCAAAAAAGGGGCTAAAGTAAGAATTGAAAAACGTTTAGAATAAATTAACTTAAGTTTGCTTACAGGCTAGAGACTGGGCAGACATGAAGATTTTAAAAAATAATTCAATGTTGACCAACATGTGCTTAAATGTTTTGGGCAGAAAAATAAGAAATCAAAGAGTATTTGAAATATAGGAAATAATGCTCAAGACTGTAAATTAACAGAATGATCTTGGACATTAAACATTGATTCTGAAAGTGTGACTTCAGGTAGAATAAAGTATTAAGATGCAATGGGATGTTCATTGCAAGCAAACTTAAGTTAGTCAGTAAAGTTGCTGTGGATCCTAAAAATAATATTTGTAGATAATCATAAGACAAAAGGAACCCAACTCATTGTCAATTGATTATACATTTAATAAGTAAATCAGAATTAAATAATATGAGTGTATGATGTGCCACGCAAATCCCTGTGTGCATGATTTCAAGCCACATGCTGATTTTACAGCTTTCAAATTCATTGTCCCACTGGTACATCAGAATTCAGTTCAGACCAGTTAGTACATTCCTAAAGGAGAATAATTTATTATCCATTGGCAATAAACAATTAATAATGAGACCTGAAAGATCCTTAAAAATTTGAACATGCTTTATAGATGTTAAGTCTGCTTTCTCGATTGTTAGAGGGAAGGTATTATTGGATGACTCATTGATATATTCCCCTAATTGATATTGAAATGAATGGGTGACTAAAAATAGCTAATGAAAATATAGACACTATGAATAAGACATTACATTAGATAAAACAAAACTGTTCTTACTCATGATGATTATTAGCAAGGATGCTGAAAAATCTTGGGAATTAAATGAAAATTGATTCATTTAAGTGCACAGAAGGAAGAATGTAACAAAGAGGCATTGAAGTGAGGAAGCAGAAAAGACAGGGAAGAAAAAATGCAGTCACAAAAAAAATCATCAGGTACAGTGTAATTTACATGAATAAGTTGAAAATGTAATTAAAAAGGCTAGTAAATTTTAACCATCATCTTAAATGAGAAGGATTACAAAGGGGAGGAAGTTGTTTTGATGATTGATGTGGAAATTTGGGTAATGCAAAATAAATTTTCTGCAAATTATTCTTATGCAGGGAACAGTGTTTCCACAAAGAAGGAAGTAGTGTTCGTTCTCGGGAATGAAATAGGGCAAGTGGTGTATGTACCATTAAGTAGCAGATGACATAGTTACCAGTGATCGCAATTTTGTTTAATAGTAATAATGAACAGAGACAAGAAAATATCCAAGGTAAAAATGCTCAACTGGAGAAGAACTAATTTCAGTGTCTTAACAAAGGATCTAACACACACTGGAAAAAAACTTGTACAGAAAAGGAGAAGCAGAGCAGAGGACGGCAATCACGGAAGAGATATTTATGTGCAATCCAGACATATTTCTATGAAGGGATAAGATACACCATTTAAGGCTCATGTGCCACTAGATGACAAAGGATATAACAGTAAAAGAAAAATAAGGTAAAGGGGGCATGTGTCAAGACAGGAGCAGAATTCTGTTAAATAACCAGGAAAATTATGGAAAAACAAGGGAGAATCAAGAATGTTAATATGGGAGGTGAAGAGAGATGATGAGCAGACTACTGTCAACAACAAAATGAACTCTTAAAAACATTTTTCAGATATGCAGGGTTAGTTTTTCCCCTCCTGTTGCAAATCTGAAGGAGGTTGGATAGACTTTAAAAAAATTTCAGGCGGGTCTTGAATCCAGCCTTCAAAATCTCCCCTTCCCCCACTGCATCCCTAAACCAGCCCAGTTCATCCCCTCCCCCCACTGCACCACACAACCAGCCCAGCTCTTCCCCCCCACCCACTGCATCCCAAAACCAGTCCAACCTGTCTCTGCCTCCCTAACCGGTTCTTCCTCTCACCCATCCCTTCCTCCCACCCCAAGCCGCACCCCCAGCTACCTACTAACCTCATCCCACCTCCTTGACCTGTCCGTCTTCCCTGGACTGACCTATCCCCTCCCTACCTCCCCACCTACACCTTCTCCACCTATCTTCTTTACTCTCCATCTTCGGTCCGCCTCCCCCTCTCTCCCTATTTATTCCAGTTCCCTCCCCCCATCCCCCTCTCTGATGAAGGATCTAGGCCCGAAACGTCAGCTTTTGTGCTCCTGGGATGCTGCTTGGCCTGCTGTGTTCATCCAGCCTCACATTTTATTATCTTGGAATCTCCAGCATCTGCAGTTCCCATTATCTCTGATTTCTATTAGACTCCTGCCTGAATTCTAACAATGTCACAACTGTGGCTTCTGCATCTATTCTACCAATACAGAGCTCTCAATAGTAATCTTTCTCTGTTCAGTACTTCCTGTACTTAGTACTCTTTTAGATCTTTTGACATTTGACTGAACTGTCCTCCTTGGCTCACTGCACTAACTATCAGTGGCAAATATACTCTGCTCACTCAGTTTGCAGTCTAAATCTGTTAGTTGGGAACAGATATCCTGTTTGCTTAATTAGATGTTGCAGTTACTTATCGTGATCAACCAGAACATCTTGTACAGGTCTGAATCATTTACTTGAGTGCGTGCATGGACAGAGTCCTCTCTAGATTAACTAGAATTAAAATTCTGCTGAATACAAGATATTAATCAATTTATAAATATTTAGTCACATCTGCAAATTCCAGCCGTGTCAGTACATAGAGATATAATAAACGGATGTCTCCAACCCTACATACGTGTGTCCATACAAGGAGCACTTAATTTTAGAACATAGAACATAGAACAGTACAGCACAGAACAGGCCCTTCAGCCCACAATGTTGTGCCGACCATTGATCCTCATGTATGCACCCTCAAATTTCTGTGACCATATACATGTCCAGCAGTCTCTTAAATGACCCCAATGACCTTGCTTCCACAACTGCTGCTGGCAACGCATTCCATGCTCTCACAACTCTCTGTGTAAAGAACCTGCCTCTGACATCCCCTCTATACTTTCCACCAACCAGCTTAAAACTATGACCCCTCGTGCTAGCCATTTCTGCCCTGGGAAATAGTCTCTGGCTATCAACTCTATCTATGCCTCTCATTATCTTGTATACCTCAATTAGGTCCCCTCTCCTCCTCCTTTTCTCCAATGAAAAGAGACCGAGCTCAGTCAACCTCTCTTCATAAGATAAGCCCTCCAGTCCAGGCAGCATCCTGGT
Organism: Stegostoma tigrinum; assembly: GCF_030684315.1. NCBI lineage: Eukaryota > Metazoa > Chordata > Chondrichthyes > Orectolobiformes > Stegostomatidae > Stegostoma > Stegostoma tigrinum. The sequence goes on along the minus strand of NC_081355.1, from coordinate 76,030,176 downwards.
AAACCTCTTCTGAACCCTCTCCAAAGCATCCACATCTTTCCTATAATAGGGCGCCCAGAACTGGACGCAGTATTCCAAGTGCGGTCTAACCAAAGTTTTATAGAGATGCAACAAGATCTCACGACTCTTAAACTCAATCCCCCTGTTAATGAAAGCCAAAACAACATATGCTTTCTTAACAACCCTGTCCACTTGGGTGGCCATTTTAAGGGATCTATGTATCTGCACACCAAGATCCCTCTGTTCCTCCACGCTGCCAAGAATCCTATCCTTAATCCTGTACTCAGCTTTCAAATTCGACCTTCCAAAATGCATCACCTCGCATTTATCCAGGTTGAACTCCATCTGCCACCTCTCAGCCCATCTCTGCATCCTGTCAATGTCCCGCTGCAGCCTACAACAGCCCTCTACACTGTCAACGACACCTCCGACCTTTGTGTCGTCTGCAAACTTGCTGACCCATCCTTCAATTCCCTCGTCCAAGTCATTAATAAAAATTACAAACAGTAGAGGCCCAAGGACAGAGCCCTGTGGAACTCCACTCACCACTGACTTCCAGGCAGAATATTTTCCTTCTACTACCACTCGCTGTCTTCTGTTGGCCAGCCAATTCTGTATCCAAGCAGCTAAGTTCCCCTGTATCCCATTCCTCCTGACCTTCTGAATGAGCCTACCATGGGGAACCTTATCAAATGCCTTACTGAAGTCCATATACACCACATCCACAGCTCGACCCTCATCAACTTTTCTAGTCACATCCTCAAAAAACTCGATAAGGTTTGTAAGGCATGACCTACCCCTCACAAAGCCGTGTTGACTGTATTTGATCAAGCCATGCTCTTCCAGATGGTCATAAATCTTATCCCTCAGAATCCTTTCTAACACCTTGCAGACGACAGACGTGAGACTTACCGGTCTATAATTGCCGGGGATTTCCCTATTTCCTTTCTTGAACAGAGGAATTACATTTGCCTCTCGCCAGTCCTCAGGTATGACTCCAGTGGAGAGCGAGGATGCAAAGATCTTCGCAAGTGGCGAAGCAATTGCATTTCTCGCTTCCCAAAGCAGCCGAGGACAAATCTGATCCGGGCCTGGCGACTTGTCAATCTTAATGTTTGACAAAATTTTCAGCACATCAGCTTCGTCTATCTCTATCCATTCCAGCATGCACACCTGCTCTTCAAAGGTTTCATTCACTACAAAGTTCGTTTCTTTCGTAAAGACAGAAGCAAAAAACTCATTTAGGGCTTCCCCTACCTCCTCAGGCTCCACACACAAGTTCCCTATGCCATCCCTGATCGGCCCTACTCTTTCTTTGACCATTCTCTTATTCCTCACGTAAGTGTAAAATGCCTTTGTGTTTTCCCGGATTCCTTCTGCCAAGCCTTTCTCGTGCCCCCTCCTGGCTCTCCTCAAGATCCTATCTTGGTATTGTTTGCTTTAACCCCTATCTGTTTATTCTAACCACCTGGCTTATAAGTGAATAATCAGGCAATGCTTGTTTATTTTGCTAGGTTTATGAGCTGTTAAGACAACAGCGATTTTTAAAAACACTTGTCTATTTATTTGGTGCATTTACGATTTTCAAATCCTTCCAGATGGTTATTATGAAGCTAAATTTTCTGTTTAGGTATTGGATAAATGTCTTTTGGATTTTGACGGAATGGGTATTTGGGGTTAGGCAGGAGGCATTGGCATCAGTGAGGGAATATCACACTTTCGGAAAGTTGTGAAGGCGTAGAAATGGTTTTGAGGTGTTTGACCAGAATATTATAAGAAATGAGCAAGTTCTGTTATGATGGCAGGTTAAGGAATTAGGACTTCTTGGAACTGAAGTTTTGTCCGAATAGAGGTCTTCATGATGTTGAGAGGTTTTAACAGAATGGACAGATTGCAGAGATGCATTTGCAGTAGCTGGATTGTGAGCTTAAGCAGCTTTTTGTCATTAATTCCCTAACCACCTACTCAGTCTCAATCTAGCAGTTATGCCCAATAGAACATAATCAATAAAAGTGCTACTGAACCACTATTGATGGTGGATATCAAAGTCCCCACTCAGACTACATTCTGTGCCCTTGCCATCCTCAGTTCTTCTTCAGGTTGGTGTTGAACATGGAGTAAAATTCATTCATCAGTTGAGAGTGAAGGGGGTGCGAAGAGTGGGTGGTAATCAGCAGGGGTTTGATTATCCATGTTTGAACTGCTGTTGAAACTTCATGGAGTCTGGTGTCCGTGTTGAGGAGTCCCACTCAGTTCCTGATCTCGTTGCAGCTTTGGTCCTGTATAAAATGAATAGAAGAACTGAAATCCAGAGGGAAGGTGAGAGTGACTGCTCTTGACACCAAGGCAGTAATAGCCCAAGTATGACATCAACAATCCTGAGCAAATCTGCAATCAAGGGCAATATGGAAGAAAATTCTCCATTGGCTTTATTCATAATTTGTGTAAAGCAGGATAACAAGATAAACAGCTGGATGAACACAGCAGGCCAAGCAGCATCAGAGGAGCAGGAAGGCTGATGTTTCAGGCTTTAGGCCCTTCAGGGTCTAGGCCTGAAACGTCAGCCTTCCTGCTCCTCTGAAGCTCCTTGGCCTGCTGTGTTCCTCCAGCTCTACACCTTGTTATTTCAGATTCTCCAGCATCTGCAGTTCCTACTATCTCTGAAGCAATTTGTGTAAAGCAAGATGGTTTTGATGGTTGGAGATTAAGCAACTCAATCCAGAAAATAATCACAGGGTTTCCTCAGGGTAGTGTCCTAAACCCAGCCAACTTTTAATTTGCTTTATAGACATTCTTCCCTTGATCAAAGATTCAGGAGTGGGGCTATTCACTTCAGCGCACAATGCTCAGCACAATTCATGACTTATGTTTGCATGCAACAACGACGTGGGTGACATCCAGGCTTGGGCCGATAAAAAAGACAGGTAACATTTGCAGCACACAAGTGCCAGACAATGACCATCTTAAATAGGAGAGAATTGAATTAAATCCTCTTGGTATTCAATAGCATCAATCACTTAAGTCTCCATTATCAACATTTTGGGATTTACCATTGACTGGAAACTGAATGGATTAGCCATGTTAACACTGTGGCCATAACAGCAGATCAGAGACTAGGAATTCTGTGACAAATAACACAACTCCATCAACACCCAAGCAGCTTCAAAAGCAGCCCACTCGATTGGCACCCAGTCCAACACCGTCAACACCATTGCACAGTGACAGAAGTATATAACATCTACAAGATGCACAGCCCACAAAGGCTTCTTCCAAATCCACAGCCTCTACCATATTGAAGAACAAAGAACAGCATGGGAACAACACCATTTGCAAGTTCCCCTCCAAATATCACATGATCCTGACAAGGAACAACATGATCATTTCTTCACTATCACTTGGTCACAATGCTAGAATTCTCCACCTTACAGCTTCATAGATATACCTGCACAGTACATGGGCATTTCGGTTCAAATAAGCAGCTTGCCCCCAACTTCTCCAGGAAATTTAGATCTGGGCCTAGCCAAGGACACTCACATTGCATGAATGAATTTTTTTTTAAATTTTTCATGTAAGATTAGTGAAATATGGACTTACTTCTCCAAAGGTTTCTGAATGTTGGGCAAATTTAAATTTTCAAGTCTGACAGTATAAATTTTAATTAAGCAAGATTATTGGGAAATGTTCTTCAAGCAAAATTCTAATTTTTAATCCCACTTTCTACTTTAGATGATCCATGAAACCTCCCTCTTTGATCAAATATTTGGCCATCTGACCTATTCACATGACTTAGTGCCAAATGCCTTTTAAGTCCCATTTAAAACTTCAAAACCATTTATTTTACTTTCAGTTTAAAGTAAGTGCCTCAAGAATGCTTCTGTGACCTTTTTTTGTAACAATCATGACTCACAAAGATGGCTTTGAAAAGCAGACATCTGTCAGTGCAAGCACCAAATGCTCATTCTTTGATAATTTTTCACTAAGTCTGTGAAAAGGAAGATTTTGTATTTGAGTAGTAATTTTGGGTTTTCTTAAACAGTGTAATTACTGCCTCAGTCTATTTTCGGAATTTCCGTCATCAAGATATTGTCAAAAACATGGGTAGTCACCTCTAGCTGTTGCAACATTGTAATGATACTGCATTGAACATTACAAAACTAGCATTGTGTAACTTAGCATTGTAGTATGATGAATTAAACCTGACGTTAATGGCTAAAGAAGACAGCTGCATCATCATAGGAAATGATATATTATCACATGGCCTTGATACCTATTGTGCACACTCGTGACAAAACGAAGCCAGAGTGAGATTTTTCCCCAGTAAAGTTAATGTTTCCCTCACCTCATCAATTTCTTTTAAGCAGTACAAGACTAAGCATAACGTATAGAAGCAGTGAATGAAAAAAAAATACAGTCAACTTTCTACGATTTGAGAAAAGTTTTGAGGTCCAATAAGTAAAGGTGAGGCTGAATTGTTGCAAAAGGTTTACAAGGTATTGTTCTACATCTCACCTCACTGTGAAGCCAGGCAGTGGGCAAGTCAGTATGCCATTATATTACAATATATACAGACAATGCCCTGGATGGACAAAATATCAATGAAGAAAAAGCAACGTATGAGGACATAATAACAGCATTGAACTCATTTCAATCTGTGAAAAAAAACAGTCTATTTAAGAATTGTAAGTGATAAGGGAAAACTGATAATTTTATCAATGATATGTAACATATAAAGAATTATCTGTAAAGCAGTTTAATAGAACTAATTAGGGAACTGATTTTCTGGGATATGCAAAACTTAAGTAATATATTATCACAGTAAAGGAAAAATTAAAATTCCAAAGAGAACAGATTTGCATTTACTGATGATTTGGAGAAGCCATGAAAGTTTTCTAATCCCGTTCACGTAGCCAGAATACTGGTGCAAAATAGGTATCAATACTGAAAGTACATAAAGACTGCAGAATACAAAATAATGGTAAACCTTCCCTAATTTTGTTTCCAAGGCAATTTCCATTAAAAATGTGGACCTGACATTTAAAGAGATAAAAAAAAGAGGACACATGTATAACTTCAAGATGATGACCAAGCTTAAGCATGTTTCAACCCATTGTCAGCATTAGGTAAATTTGTCAAAAATGCTGTTTTGTATAATAATTTGTGCTTTTCTTTGATAAGATAATTACTGCCTTGGTCTATTTATAATAATTGGACTCCATAGGCCAGGTATTGCCAAAAACCATGAGGAGTTTTTATTTTTTGAATTTATTTGTTGGCCTTTGAGGAAACTTGTAAATTATGCTAAATAAAAACTGAAAGAACTGTGGAAGCTGGAAACCAGAAACAAAAATAAATTGCTGGGAAAGCTCGGCAGGTCTGGCAGCATCTGTGAAGAGAAATCAGAATTAATGTTTCGGGTTGAGTGATCCTTCCTCAGAACCTAACTTAAGCTGTCTTTTAGGTGAAAGGACACTAAAAGATAAATCTTTTATAATTACTGACAAATGATTATTGTGCCTCAATGTAAATGGCTCTGTGTGCAAGTCATTTTCAGTTACTTAATAGAATAAAATTTAAGATTATGAATGGGGGTGCTGAACAGCCTGCTTCTATTCCTAATGTCATTCAGTGGCTTAAAATAAATTTATTGTACACCCATTTCTGCAAAACAAAGATACCTATTTTGTGGAACCTACAAAATAGCCTTTTTAAATCCCATGAATTTAAAAGTTGTTTCTTTTAATCTAAGTTCAAGTAAATATCTCAAGGACGCCTTGCCAACATATTTGTAACACCCATAACTCTCCAAGATAGCTTTGGGCAGCGGGCACTTGTTTCTGAGCTCAAAGGCTAAATAATCAATCTTAATCACTTCTCTCAAAAAAAACTGTGGAATGAACTGTTTTGTATAATTTTGTATTGCAGTGTGTTTTTTAATAATGTGGGTACTGCCTTAATTTATTATATTAACTTGTCTTTAGGCTAGAAGTCACAAAACATTTGTGGTCACTGGCTTTTGCAATATTGTAATGACTCTGCAATGAACAATTACAAAATAGCATTGTGTTGCTTAGTTTCATTAAAGCTTATTGTTGGATCAAAGTTAATTTACTTTTTGTGGTATTTTGTTTTAAAACACTGTAGATATGGAGGTAAATAAATCATTGTTGATTTTTAAGAATTTCATAGGAACCTGTTGAAGACCTCTAGTTAGTTAGTACAATTTGTGCAGCATTAATTGTGCTGTTCTTCCTTTCACAAAAAAAATGCACTTCAGTTTTCTGGCAATGTAATCTTCCTAACAATTATTTGCAATAAATCTGATTTGCTGGAAGGTGCAAAACTGGGACAAATTCAGAAAGGAATAATTGAGGTTCTCGTGAGAGGTGGCCTGGTGACCTGGAGAATCACAGTATTGTCTGAGCTCCTTTCATAATCAACAGACTGATATGGTATAATTGTCTAAATTAAATGGAAATTCAAACTTACCCTGATTTTCTGTTCCAAGGCAGTCTCTATTTGAAATGTTGTGATGAAGGGTTCAAACAATCATAGTTACTGCTTTGAATAAAAGTTCGCAGATCTTTCCTAATTTCATCAATATAATAAAAAAGGTTCATTATCTTACTGTAATGCTTTGCAAGTGGCACCTGTTATTATAAACCACCATATCTTCTGTCATGAAGGTACAAAATATGGATTATTAATCATTGCTTCCATAAACTGATTTAATACCAGGAGATTTGTGTTTGAAAGAAATCACTTTTAAATGACATCAAACACTATTTTGAAATGGCTGCAGATGACCTCAGCAAGGTGGTTAAGCTTCTCAAAGAATTACAAAATGAATGCCTAAACAATGTTGCTAAGAAAGTGACTTGCATTAAGAAAACTGAAATGGACTATGGCAGAAATAGTTCAGTTCTGTCTAGAAAATGACCAGTTTGAGGTGTGAATGTTTCTCTTCATTTGAAAGAAGGCAAATTATACAGGAGTCACAGCTGAAGCTTTAATATTTAATTGCCTTGAGCTATCACAACAGCTAGCCGGATGTAGGGGATTAATTAACCATCTTTGTTGGAGACCATCTTGGATCTATAGTGCTTCTAATAACAGATGAGAGAATCCCAATTACCTCATGGGACCACGACTGTGCAGTTTAAAACCAGTGGAACATCAGCATTCTTTCTGTCAGATATAGCAAACAGCAAATTAGCTGCCTTAAAGAAAAGGTCTACAGAATTAATTGAATTCCTACAGTGTGGAAACGGGCCCTTCGGCCCAACAAGTCCGCACCAACCCTCAGAGCATCCCACCCAGACCCTTCCCTGCATAACCCACCTAATCTACACATCCCTGAACCGTAGGGCAATTTAGCATGGCCAATCCATCTAACCTGCACAACTTTGTAAAGTTTGGACCCTGTCTCTGTTACAAGTTGGATTGCATCACAATGACAAAAACAAAGGAATTTAAAGAACTATGATACCTACCCTGGGAAAAATACTAGTTGCAGATTTTTTTTAAGAGATATGTTCTTCTGGAGCCAATTTACATTGACTACAACATCAATGGATTGCTTGCTATGATTTTGTAACACAGCAGAATTGAGTCAAGGACTCTTTGCTTCCATTTCTGGTACAATTTGCAATGTAGCTGAAAAAGGGTGGCAATCCAATGGATCCCCCTTCATATCTTACATACTGCTCAGATTCTATGACTATGCATTACAAAAGAACATGTTCTTAGGACTGCTGATTTTTTAAGTTGTTGGGGATAGAGAGGAGCTCTATAAATGCATCTTCTATCCATATGTAAATTCTCCTGGACAGAGCAATCTGGAGTTTCAGGCAGGTAAGAGTGAGATAATGCACATATGGCACTACCTAATTGGATTCATACTGCCACTGACATTGAGTTCAATAACCACTCCTGTAAGTGATATGATGAGTGTATCCTTGTGATAACTTTCCTATCTGGATATTCAATGTGCACCTTGATTTTAGACAGACACCATCTGTATAGATCATTTATGCCAATGAAAAACAAGTATTCAGAGGAAGTTTTCTCTGTCTACATGCAGGTTCTTCTGGAAGATCTCTTCCATAACTGACTCAGAGATAGTAAGAACTGCCGATGCTGGAGTCAGAGATAACAGTGTGGAGGTGGAGGAACACAGCAGGCCAGGCATCAGAAGAGCTGAAAAGTTGGTGCTTCAGGTAAGGACCCTTCTTCAGAAATGGGGAAGGGGGAGGGGAAAGGGAGCTCAGCAATAAATAGAGAGAGGGGTGGGGCTGAGCAAGGTAGGTGGGATGGTGACAAGTGACTGCAGGTAGGGAGTGGTGGGGATTGGTCAGTGAAGGCATCAAACAAACCTTCCACATCAGACAGAGGCTCACCTGCACATCCATCAATGTGGTCTATTACATCCACCGCTCCCAATGTGGCCTCCTCTACATCGGTGAGACCAAGCAGAGGCTCAGAGACCGCTTTGTAGAGCACTTACACTCTGGTCACAACAAATGATAACACCTTCCAGTTGCAAACCATTTCAACTCCTCCGCCCCCACCTACTTCCCTGGGCAACATGTCCATTCTGGGCCTCCTCCAGTGTCACCATGATGCCACCCAGAAACTGGAGGAGTAGCGCCTCATATTCCACCTTGGAACCCTACAATCCAATGGTCACAATGTGGATTTTACCAGTTTCAAAGTCTTCCTACCCCCGCCAGCCTCATCCCATGATCAATCCTCCCTGGATCCCAGCCTCCTTGACCTGACACAACCTGTCCATCTTCTCTCCCACCTATCTGCTCCTCCCACTTCACTGACCAATCCCCACCACTCCCTATCTGCACTCACCTGTCACCATCCCACTACCTTCCCCAGCCCCACCTCTCTGCTCTATTTATTTCTGAGCTCCCTTTCCCCTCTCTATTTCAGAAGGGGTCCCCACTCAAAGTGTCAACTTTCCTACTTCTCTGATGTTGCGTGACCTGCTATATTCCTCCAGCTCTACACTGTGTTACCTCTTCCATAGCTGTTCTGGTCCTGAGATGAGAACATGTACTGCTTCACCACTCAGCGGCATAAATAAATCTATTATAATCTAGCATTGTCTTGACTGTTAATGGATGCCTACACGATTGAAGTGCAGTCATAGATGTCCATTGGTTGATTCAAAATGCTTTTTTGTGGTAGGGAACACCACATAATACTGGCGAAAGCGGAATAATCATTTAACATTCTTTACAGATGTTAGTTTGAGTCAGCCACTTAATATTTATGACTTTTTTCTGTGGGGAATAACACTTGCACTTAAATGTGTTACGGTGGTATTTGCTTCATGTACATTCCATCAGCCCAGACTAAGAAAAAGACTCACTTGAAAGCAGCGCGTATTGATGGGCAAATTGAAGGAAATTAGATTGCTTTTTAAATCTACTCTTTGAAGGTCGTTCCATATGATTGTCAAAGACGATTAGAGCTAATAAATGTTCGTGTAATTTCAAAGTTTTTTTAACTAAAGTGGTATACTCTTAAAACATTTAAAACAAAAGAGTGCTGGGAACTCTCATTCAGCTAATCATAGTATCCTCGCCATTGTCTTCACAAACTCAGTTCCCAAAGTAGTTTCGGGAGGAGGACGGGGCAGGGAAGCGCGTAACCCCCAGTCCCGCCTTCCCGTGATTGGCGGACTTGAAGAACCGTCTTTGTGACGATCGTGCTCTCAATTGGTCTACCGTTTGAGCTCGCGGTTTGGTTGGATGGGTGCGACCGCCAATCACGAGATTGGGCACTTGGGGCTAGATCGTGCTCTCGGAGGAAAATCCGCCTGAAAGCGGGCGTGCAGCTGGCTGCCGGAGAGGGATGGTGCCTTGCTGCTGGTTCAGCAAGGGAGATCTGACAGCGGTCTGGGATCACACGCCGTTTAGGTTGTAGGTAGGTTGGCTTCTTGTGTTGAAGCAGCTCGTACGGGACTTGGCGTTAAGCGGTATTCTCGGTCCCGATTAGCGAGATTGTGTGCAGTTTGAGTCCGGTCTTGCCACTTTGTGTTTCTGTGGGTAGATCAGGAGGATTGGGTTGTTTACCCCCGCGAGTTCGCGGAAGGGTAGTTACCTCAAGTCTCGGGCTTTCCTTTCCCTTCCCTGGTGGTTTCTAATTGTTAAGTAAACTGCTTAATTATAAAGAACTCTTATTGAGGTTCACAAAGTGGCGACTTCCTGAGTGTTTCTCTCTCTCTCTCTCTCTTACTGGGGCACACCCACTGTCTGAGGGACCAGGCAACTGTCAATGAAACAAAAGGCAGCGAGCCAAAGCCATTGCATACGCTTTTCATATACTAAAGTTGTTGGTGTTGAAAGGGAGTGAGGTGAGGGAATGGATTGGCGAGAGCTGAATTTATTTCGCATGAGGACTGTAATTTTCTCCGGTACATAAACGTCGCAATAGTTAACACGCTGTGGCTCCGAACGTGAGGATATATGGAGTCTATTAAGTGAACATAAATCGTTCCTTTGAAACTGGAATGCTGTCATCAAATTTCCTATGAAGTAATTTGAGATGTTTCGCCCGCCGTCATTAGATTTGCTGCTGATACCGGCTCTTTGAACGTTTGGCTGGCTCTTAGATTTACTTTGCGCTACGAAGTGAGTTTCAGTGCTGTCGAGGACCGAATGAAGCAACTGCAGCTAGTTAAAAGTCACGATTGCTTTGCGTTGTAGGAGCTATGTTGACTAGAATGGATGGGCTGAATGCTGAGAGAAGTGCAACAATCTGGTGATAAACTTTTTGCAGGAGGTTTGGTGTTTGGGCTAGATGTTTGTCAAATCAGTGCAACACAAAAAACGATTATCAATTGATTTTTATCTCACTTCTGTTTATGGGACTGTTCGGCAGTTGTTTGCCATATTTGCGTAAATGGCAAATGCTGACCCATTAAAAGTGATGAGTTGACTGAGGTGCTTTGTGGTATCGGAGGCTGGAAACATATCACTATTTTGTTCTGCATCAATTTGCTGTTTAGTTCTGGGAGTGATGGCTTTGATGTGATCTTGGCACAAGGAGCACTGAAAATAGCTTAACGAAGAACTTGGATTATGCATTTGTCTTCAGGATGTTTGGGTTATTTTTCAGGTTCTGCAAGTGACTGCACGGTCTAAATTCTAAAAGACATCTGTTTCGATTACACTTCCTTGTTGAACCATCTGGTTATAACTCGTGTAGGCTGCAATCAGGATCCAGAAATCCAATCTAAATGAATGGGTTGGAATGAGCTGACTTGTTTAATTGTCGTGACTGCAATATCTAGTATGATTACATAAGTTCCTGTGGGAAGTTGTTTCCTGCCATTTTATATTGCCTTCTATTGGTGTCCTGAAACGTTTTGCTGTACTGAGAAGTCTAATGCTTTAAAATTGAATTAGAAAGCAAGGTTGACGTTTTTAACTGTTCAAGTTGCATTTAATTCATGTGCGTAAATGGCTGTTCGAAAAGGTTTTTTTTTAAAATCAGCAATGTATGTATCTCAATAAGAAATAGAAGCATTTGTACCTCCTTTATTGCCTCCCACCCCCTCAAATTTGACTGTGCAATCTCTGGCTTCCAGTACTGTTTGTTAACTTATGATGTAATGAAAGCATTTAAGGTGCTTTTACAGGAGTTCTGTGTAAGCAAAATAATACCTGATTTACATGGAGATGATCAAAAGCTTGGTCAAGAGGTAGTTTTATAGTGTTTTTCAAGACAGGTGAGGAACTAAACTGAGGAGTCATTATGGATTAAAAGTTAAGGATGGTTTAGTAAGTTTGCGGATGATCCTAAGATCAGTGCGATTGTGAGTAGGGTAGAAGATAGTTAAAGGATACAGTAGGATATAGGTCAATTGCAGCTATGGGTAGAGAAATGGCAGATGAAGTTTGATGTGGGTGAGTGTGAGAAGCTGCACTTTTGGAGATCAAATTTTAAGGACAAGTATAAAATTAATGGCAGGACCCTGAACAGCATTGACAAAGGGATCTTGGTGTTCAAGTCAATAGCTTCCTGAAAGTAGATGGGGTGGTTAAGAACATGTGACATTCTTGCCTTTATCGGTTGGAATTGCGTGGAAGAGTCAGGATAGCATGCTGCAGCTATTTTGGGTTTTGGTTAGGCCACACTTATAATATTGCATTCAGTCTGGTCGCTGCATTATAGGAAGGATGTGGATTTGGAGAGGCTGCAGAAGAGGTTTACCAGGATGCTAAGATAACAAGGCATAGAGCTGGATGAACAGCAGGCCAGCAGCATCAGAGGAGCAGTAAAGCTGGCATCTTGGTTTGAGACCCCTCTTCAGAAAATGGGTGCTGCCTGGGTTGGAAGATATGAGCTGTAAAGAGAGGCTAGAAAAACTCAGCTAGTTTTCTCTGGAGTGGTGGAAGCTAAGGAGAGATTTGATAGAATTTATAAAAATTTGAGATGCATGGATAGGGTTGACCGTCAGAAGCTTTCTCTCTTTTTTTTATTCACCCCAGGGTTGAAGCGACTAAAACGAGTGGGTATGCATTAAGGCGAATGGGGGAAAGTTTAAAGATGCGGGGGGTGGCATGTTGTTTTTCCTACACTGAATGGTAGGAGTCTAGAACGTGCTTCCAGGCATGGTGGTGGACGAGTCTGATACAATCGGGGCATTCAAGGGACTTGTGCAGAAGCACATGAATGTGCAATGAATGGAGGGATAGAGACTAAGGGCAAGCAGAAAGAATTAGTTTAATTTGGCATCATGTGCAGCTCAACATTGTGAGTCCAAGGGACTGTTCCTCTGCTGTACAATTCTATGTTCTGTTAACTGTTTTTTTTCCTTTCCCCAGAGATGCTGCCAGATCTGCGCTAGCATTTCATTTTTTTACTTTATTTCTGATCCCCAGCATCCACAGTATCTGCTTTTTATTTCATTGCATAATTGGTTCTTGGGTATGATTAGCTGTAAACTTCACTTTCTGACCACTCATTGGAACACCATAACATACCTTTTAGGCAGCTAATATGGTTTAAATTGATGTTACTGTTCTTTCAGATACATCTCCAAAGCATGAGTAATAAATGATCTTTATTGTTTAACTTTTGAATGTTTGCAGTTTTTCCACTTTAAGCAAATCTATACAATGTAGATTATTTTTATAGCCTTTGTATTAAATGCTGATAAATGACCAGCCGAAAAACTTTTGTTTTAACTTGTGGCCAAATGTCAGTCTATTGCCAGTAAAGAAATATAACTCAACAAAACATCTTAAATCCTTACCCCTGCACAAGAATATTCCTTTGTTATGCTATGCTTGGAGTTTTGCATTTTCTGCAGTGCATGTTACCATGGCAGATATTTGCTTGACAAGCATTATTGGTGTTAGCAGACTTGCTGCTAATTTTTATAGCAGTGTATGAAATCAATTTAGTACAGCTGTGAAAAATGTGAATTCTGCAGGCCCAGAAAAAAACATGCCCTTTATAATATGACATCATTTATTGTTGTGCTCCTGATTTAGTAATCTCTCTAAGCAGTCAACAGCTCTGAATCTAGTCTTGGCAGCTGTAAAGTTTTCTTGTGTAATTGGTAACAAAGCCAACAATAGTTGTCTCTGTCAACAAGATTGCCATTCATTATTAGATTAAATGTTTTAATTTTTAAATGTTATGAAATTTAATCTCAGAAACCTTAATGGGTTACAGAAGAGCCATGGGGTCATTCTTTCTTTTGTCTTGTACGATGGGTTTATGCCAAATTATGTGTTCATGATCTAAAAGCACAGTGTAACAGCAAACATTTTATCATGTGAAATACTGTTTGTTGACTTCAAGTCAATGGAAGTATTGCATGCAAAATGAATCGTGGCGCTTTTTTTTGTGGAAGCTGCTTTAGGGATGGAATGAACCTGGTAACTTGCTGAAAAAAGATCAGGTGAGTATATCATGTAGTGTATTATGCCAGACTTTTTAAAGTGATGGGTTGCAGTCCACCAAGTTAAATGTGAAAACAGCCCAACCCAAAGAAGCAGTTTTAAGGCGTGTCTTAAAGGTAGAAAGTGAGATTGCAGGGGAGTTTGTTTTGCAATTGGAACTTTACCCGTGCCACGGCTCATTGCCTGTTTCCATTCCTCTATCTCATGGTGGACAGTGACTGCTTCTAGGTCAGGTAGCAACTTTTAAGTTGGAATTCTTGTATTTGTTTTCAGAACCCTCTGTGGCACCCTCTTTCTTCCGCCCTGCAACTCTTCAAGATGTCTCTGGACCTGGACTCTTGCACATTTTACACTTGTTTGCAGGACTTTTGATCTCACCTTGCTTTCAGTTGCTAAAGCTGTAATCTGTCTGGTACCCTCCTTCCTTCACAATTCTGCCTTGCTTTTTTTCTTTTGGAATTCTGTGGAGCATGCCTCTGATCTGGTGTCTCCTTGTGTGAATCATTGTCATGCTTTGTTTTGTGATGCTTTTGTGAAATGTCTTGGGAGCCTTACTGCTTTCAGGCTCTACATAAATGTAACTGCTAGAATTTTGAAGTTGGGCAGCAGTAGAAATTTTAGGAGTGCAAAGTATGATAAGTGAAGAAAAAATAACAGACCTCTCTTCCTTGGCTAAGAGCGAGAAATTGTAATAGATTTGGGGAGTATTAATAGATTTGACATCTAATATGAGATACTGTAGAGTTGCAGTCAACAGATCAAAATAGAGTCCTTTGACTTTGTAGTCTGCACCATGTACTATAGTTCCCAGGATATCACACCAAATGCACACAGTTCAAGTCAAATAGTTTGTCAATTTTTTTTTTTTGTCTCTTGGGTATGTTTCGAAACTCTCAAAAGCAACTGAATTTTTTTGCCTAATGCATCCCTTGATGGGATGGGGTGTTTGGGACTGAAAGGGAAGCTCAGTGGTACGTTAGTATTTGGGACTGTATTTAAGACATAAGACATAGGAGCAGAAGTAGGCCACTATTTCTGCTTCACCATTCATTTAGATGTAGCTGATCTGATCCTTAACTCCACTTTGCCAATTCCTATAACTCTTGCTGATTCTGAAATCTGCCTTTCTCAGCATCTATACTTCATAAACACAGCCTCTACAGCACTCTGGTAAAGTATTCCATCAGTTCACTACCCTCAATCCTCATTTGTTAATTTTTGCAAGCTCTTACTGAGATTATACCCTCTGGTGCTACACTCAGTGGGGAAGCAGCCCATGTCCCCATGTCAATTATTTGAGTTCTTTTTATGCTTGAAACAAATGCCTGGCATCAGCAGGCAGGTAACTAAGTGCTTACACATGTGGAGCATCACTCTACAAAGTCCATCTGTACGTGGCGTATTGCACAGTGATGCTCTCCCTTCAGTCTAAATGGGGTCATTCTTATATGCACAAACTTGTTCCTTTAGTCATGTAGATAGGCTAGTACAATTAGTCAATTCCCCAGTCACATGTCTTAGCAACAATACTTTTTCCATCCTTCCGCTTTTTTCTATTTCACAATTCTCAGAAAAACCAAAGAGAGTCCTTTATCATTTTGCCATACTATACAACCGTCTTCTCAACCCCCTCCCCTCCCATTATCTCATTACCTCCTTTAATCACTTCATGGTAACTAACCAGACGGGAGGTGAAAAAGGTGCAGCCAGCTTACTCATAATCTTACAGCCAGTATTTAAGCAAGTTATCAACACACAACATACAATGGTTAAAAGAAGAATTGAGACCATGCAGTAGATAGGATACCCAGGATCCTCCCAGTAGCCACCCTAAGCAGCTATCTCCTTGTCTAGGACCTTGCCTAAAATCATCTAACTGCTTTTTAATAGACTGAATGGCATGGGTTGTGTTATACGATTTGTCCGTAACACGGGTGATGCATTTGTCTCCCACTATAGTACATACTTCCCCTTGTTGAGCCAACTGATAATCCATAGCATACCTAGTCTGTTGTATGTATAGTCTCAGTTCTGACAGCTCCTTTATTAACAGCTTCCAGTCCTGCTACAGTCTTGTTTCCCAGGGTGGTTAATCCACAAATAAGGTAGCTTCTATTTTTGGCACTAATTACTCCCACTGCTCCCCCCAGAGACAGGGCCCCCAGGATCCCGTAGCCAAGCGAAGACCCCAGTGTTACCGGGTCCTTCCAATCTGCACAGAATTGTTCACTAATGGCACGGGTCACTACCTTCCTACAGGTGTGTCCTCGCTGAGGGCATGGGACAGTAAGTGGTCCAATAATGCCAACTGCAAAGAGGACTGGAAGGGTCAGTGTGGCTGTCGTGTACATCCCATTAAGGAGGAGCACAAAGCCTTTCTTGGCTCAGTAGCATTTGACCCCCTGATTATTTTTCTGCATGAACTGTTCGTGCCGCCAGTTCCCTGGCTGGCTGGAGTCTCCACCTGACTCCACCAGTTGGTAGGTATCAAACGGATATGTCCAGGTGGCTGAACTAATGTGTCCCATTACATTGTCCACAAATAAACTGTCTACCTGCAGTTATGTTAAGACATCTTTGCTCATTGCAAATGCATGTAAACAGGACTTTGTTCACTTGGCAATGTTGGTGGGGGCACTGCCTGTGCTCACATGTGTTCTTGGGGACTAGAGCATATGCGCATCCCTATCTCTGTCCTGAGAAGCAAAGCTGGCAACTTAGCAGGTTCGAACATGTTGTGCCGTTCTTTCGAGTTCCTGTACAACTAGGGGTCTGTATCCTGTTTGAGTTTATCAGCTCTACACATTTCCCGTGAATACCTCTGTCAGTATGTACCAGTTTGGCTGACACAAGGGGATGTCAGTCGTGTATAGGTCGAAGGGGGACCGTCCGGGGTGGCTACGAACATGGCCTCAACTGACTGAGCAGTGCGGTTTCCATATAAATGGATATGAGTCTTATAAAACAAATTGTCCTCTAGGCCCAATGCTGTAAAGGTGGCCATGACAATGGAAAGTCCAGTAGCAGTCTTTAGTCCTTCTATGGGGCCCATTGTAAACAATCACGCAGGTGAATCCAGTTGCTAATTCCCTGAACTTAGACTGCCGTTGGTGTTTGCAGGAGTATCTGGAATGGTCTTTTCCACCTTGGTCCAAGCTTGTGGCAGTCCCAGTTCTTGATCAACACAAGGTCCCCCGTTTGCAGTCTGGGAGATTCCTTCTGGTTGTTTGAGTCTTGATCTGTTGCTTGCAGCGGTGGTCCGAAGGCATTCTTTACCTGTGAGTGGAGAAACTTTAAAGAGGAGGTTAGCTGCTGAAAGTATATTTGCATTTCCTCTCCATGATATTCAGGTCTACCTGGGCAGGTGGGCCTGTGTCGGCGTCCCAAGGGGTTCTATTAGGTCGGCCATAAATTATCTCTGCGGCTGATAAAACTGTAGTTGAATGGGATTAATTCTCAAATGGTATAAAGCTAAAGGCAGGACTTTTAGCCAATTGAGACTGGTCTTGGACATTAATTTAGTCAGTTTAATCATAAGGGTTCCATTTTCCCTTTTCACTATTCCTGCTGCTTGTGGATGTTAAGTACAATGGAATTGCTGCTGGATATGCAGTACCTCACATAGCTCTCTGTTGATCTTCCCTACAAAGTGGGGCCCATTGTCTGAACTAATCTGAGGCACCCCAATCGATGGTATGATTTCTGTCAGTAGTAATTTTACCACTGTCGAGGCTTTTATTATTAGTGTTTGGGAAGGCCTGGATCCATCCAATAAACAAATCAACAACAAGACAATACTTTATAGCAATGTACATGTGGAAATTCAATAAAATCAAGCTCAATGTACTCAAATGGACCACCTGGCCAAGGGGGTTTTCTCTGCCACGCACCGCACTCCTTGGCCAGCATTATTCTTCTGGCATGTTAGACATGATTGGACATGGGTTTGGGCTGCCTCAGCCAATAGAGGGTCCCATCAGGTGTGTAGCATGATATTACTAGTTCTCTCCTTGCCAAGGTGAGTATCAGTATGAAGACAGTCAATAAGCAATGGCAGCAAGCCATCAGGTAATCACTTGGCCAACCGGAGTGACCCAGAGGCCTTTTGATGCAGAGCGCAAGCACCCAAGCGTCTTCCATATCTGTTTTTCCGAATCAGGGGCATCCCCCTTGTAAATGCTGCACAGTGACAATGTCTGGCATGCCTGTTGTTTTCGAAGCAGGTGAACGATTTTAGATCCTGCCGGTTCTTAGAGGATACAGTAGACTTGCAAGCTGTTGTAGCTTCTTTGGCAGCTTGATCAGCTCTAGCATTGCCCTTACTGACATCTGTATCATTGAGGACATGGGCAGCACATCTCATTCTGGCCAATTGCTTGGGGAGGAGGATGGCTTTGAGAAGGTTTTATATGTACAGTGAGTTCTGAATGGGCGATCCCGAGGGAGGTGAGGAACCTTCACTGGGACCAAAGCTGGCCAAAATCATGGACCACGCCAAAGGTATATCGTGAGTCAGTACATATGTTAGCCGATTTCCTGGTGGCTAAGATACAGGCTCATGCTTAAGGCAAGAAGTTCTGCTTTCTGGGCGGATACAGGAGGATCGAAAGGGGCTGATTCTAAGGTGGTCGTGTAATCCACAACAGCATAGCCTGATAGGGGAACTCCTGAAGGTGATATTGAAGAACTACCATCTACAAAGAATATAAGATCCGGTGTCGGCCATGGGGCGTCTGAAAGGTTCAATCGAGGGGAGGTCAGAAAATGATTGCACAAAAGGCAATCATGGTGGTGGGGGGGTGGTTCCTGAAGTTCATCAGATGGGCCACTCCGGGAAGGTGGCAGTAAAGGCTGCTGGCCCTGGGATTGGGGTGGGGTGCACTGACAACAGGGTTAGGGTATATGGTATGGTAGTGATAGTGGAGCATTGGGTGACCCTCGCCAATCCTCCTCTTGTTCATCAGTCATTATCCTGAAATAACATGGGCAGGCCAGACATGTCAGGAGGTACCTCGTTTTTATTTCTGTAAGTTAATTCAGCCTGGCGTTTCATTCCTAATTCTTCAGTCTGCTTTTCCTTTCTTAACCTCTCTTCCCTTTCCCTAGTCATATCATAATCCTCACTGTCACTTCAGTATCTCCCAAGAATTGGGATTTCCTGCATGATCACAAACACTAAATCCCTATGTGACGTGCATTATCTTCCCAACTTGCCAGTTTAGATTTGTTGGTTATTTCCTCCGCAGTCTTTCTCCATGTGGATATCCAAGTTTTCCGTTTTTGTCCCCGTATTACGTTCCCAAATTGCTGCTTCTGCTTTTGTGCATTTGTCTACATCCCAAGCTCCCCCCTGTTGGCCAAATTTCATTTCCCAATTTGTTATTAAGGCATGCTGACAGATGTCTGAACCGCTCCTCATCCATATGTCCATGTGGACGTACATGGAATAGTGTAGGTTAGATGGGCTTCAGATTGGTACGACAGGTCGGCACAACATCGAGGGCCGAAGGGCCTGTACTGTGCTGTAATGTTCTATGTTCATCCTCAGGATTATCTCGGCACATTCTGTGTAGGGGAGTTCCGTTGCTGGATTGTCCAAGGTTCCCTATTTTAGCACTTTTACATTTTTACTTATTTCTACATACTACACCAATATCCTCTAGTCTCAGCCCCCACTTCAGGGCCCTGACCTTCACATGGGGGATTTCCCCTCTTAACCAGTCTAAGGCAGGGTGGTTGAGACAGACAGACACTGCAATTATCCTATACTTATCCTATATGTATACTTTTCGGAACACTTATTCTCCACGCGAGGCCCCACCTTCCTTAATTAATTTTACCTGCTAACCTCCTGAATTTTTTTTCTCACTTCCCCCGCTGCCGGGGGACTCAAACCTCCAGTGTTTAAACGCAACTCCTGCTGAACGCATTTCCCCCTACCCTGGATTTAAGGTCTGTTAATGCCCAAGCGTATAAATGTTGAGTTACCGTCAATACAGAGACCACTGGGACGAGGGGTCGACCGAATGTTAGATTAAACAGAGAGGTCAAGGCAAATCTTACCTTGTGGGCCCACCTGTCTTGCGCCAGCGGAACAAGGGCAATCACTTACTCAGCCCTGTTAGGAACTCTGTGTATATTGGTATCCCATCCTCATTGCCAAATTGTCAATTTGAGTTCTTTTCACACTTGAAACAAATGCATAGCATCAGCAGGCAGGTAACTGGCAGTAACATGTATTTAACTAAGTGCTTACACGTGGAGCATCACTCTACAAAGTCCATCTGTACGTGGCGTATTGCACAGTGATGCTCTCCCTTCAGTCTAAACGGGGTCATTCTTATATGCACAAACTTTGCTCCTTAATCACGTAGACAGGCTAGTACAATTAGTCAATTCCCCAGTCACATGTCTTAGCAACAATACTTTTTTCATCCTTCCCTCTTTCTATTTCACAGTTCTCAGAAAAACCAAAGGAGTCCTTTTGCCACACTATGCAGCCGTCCTCTCAACCCCCCTCATTATCTCACCCATCAATCCTGGAAAAGTGAAATCATCACAGCCTGGGTGACTAAGGATTGCTTTCTCATCAGAGATAGATGACTGGTGGTGATTTAACTGGAGGGTTGTGGGTAGTGGTGAAAAGGCATTGGGAAGTATTCTGGTTGCCATCCTATTACGCACTGAATCTGAATGCTAGCTATTGTGACAGAGATAATGGGAACTGCAGATGCTGGAGAATCTGAGATAAGTGTGAAGCTGGATGAACACAGCAGGCCAAGTAGCATCTTAAGAGCTCAAGCTGACGTTTCGGGCCTCGACCCTTCATGAAGGGTCGAGGCCCGAAATGTCAGCTTTTGTGCTCCTAAGATGCTACTTGGCCTGCTGTGTTCATCCAGCTTCACACTTTGTTATGCCAGTTATTGTGATTTAGGCACAAGAAGCCTCCAATACCTAATTGCTGTAGCTTCCGTAATCTTTGGTCATGTAAATAATATTTGAATTCCATATTTTTCTTGCCAAAGTGTGTAATTTCACATTTTCCCACACTGTATCCTATCTGCCAAGTTCTTTTCTATTTGCATAACCTGCATATATCACTCTGTCGATTCCTTTACGTTCTAACTATTTGCCGTCTCACCTAGTTTTGTCATTGTGCATTTGCTTCCATTACCAAAGTCTTTCTTTATAATAATTGTAAAGATATTGCAATTTGCTATCCTGAAAGTTCCATACTTAGCCTGTTGTCTATTTGTTAGTCAATCCTCAATCCACATGAACATTACTACCCCAAGGCAATTGCTTTTACCTTTATGTAGCCTTGTGTGGTCGTCTATTGAATGTCTTTCTGGAAAATCAAATCTACTGGTTCTCCTTTTTTATCCACACTGCTACTTCAAGCTATCCTAAAAGATTCAACTATGGAGGTGTGTATTTAAATAAGTTTTTAAACAAGTTTAAAACAGTTCAAATTTCTCGGCAGAAATGAATAGTAGAATTTGTTGCAGAAGGTAATCATTCTAAAACGATTAATGTTGGAGACCGCAGTAAGTCCCAGCTTATCTGGTGGTTATGCAGCCTTGAGAAATATGCCAATGTGGACTCATGGCCTCATTGTCTCTGTTCCCATTGCTGTCCTGCAAGAAACTTCTTGTGAAGACAAGTGCATATTCATATGACTGACTAGTCGTCCGGCATTTATGACTTGACTAAGTAGGCTCTCAGACCCAGTGGCCTCCAGGGACACAGCAGAAATTCACTGGATTCACAATCCTGAGGTGATGGATTAAAATTATCCCTTGCTATTCTTATTTTTTCCATCAGCAGGCAGCATCTGTTGCTGTGATGCTATTGGGTTTTTCAGGGTAGAAAGGAGGATAGGTGATGCCATAGTACTCCGAACATTAGTGCTTAATTTTGGTTCTGGAGAACGTAACGGAATTATGGGTGGAATAGAGGCCAAGACACCAGTTCAGTGCAGTTTCTGCACAATGATACTTTTGAATAATCCGATGACTCTATCATTTCAAATCTTAGCCCTATCTTAGTTTTTGTATGATCTGCATTCAAGTTGTTAAACCTTGTTTTGAATTGAAACCTTTTTATTTTTATGTATCAGATACTTTTAAGAATCTATAATGGCCCAGACTTGGTGCAGCCACGACAGACTGCTTTTGAGTCTCATCTGTTGTAAAATTATTTCATGTTTTGCATCTGAATGTATTCCGTGTTCAGTTTCGATGCCAGGCTGTAGTGTGGCCATGAGAGTTCCTACTTCCAAATTTTCCCAGTCACTTTGATTTAAATGACATGATAATCTGGAATACATGTCCTAATTTGTCAGCCGTCTGACCACTCACTAGCCAGTTTTGCTCAAAACTGAAGTTAGAAAAGCTCATTTTCAGTGGCTGGCTTCCTACTTTTGAGTTTAAGATTAGAAAGAGATGAAAATGATTGATATTTATGCATGTGCTCCCCTACGTTGTATTGGGGGGAGGTGTGGGGTGGGAACCAAGATGTGGCTCTGGGGGAAAGGGGTATGAAGGTAAGGAAGACAACAATCAGACAGACATAATGTAGTCTAGTGAAGTTATGGAATTCAACATTTGAGACCGTTTTAGACTGCAAACTGCCTATGTGGAAAATAGGGGCCGCACCTTGAGCTTGCGTTATGCTTTGGTGGAACTAGTACCAAGACCAGACTTGAATTCAAGATTAAAAACTGAAGCAACTGTGGATGCTATAAATGAGGAACAAAAACAAAGTTGCTGGAAAAGCTCAGCAGGCCTTGTAGCCTCTGTGAAGGAAGAAATGAGTTAGTTTTGGGTCTGGTGACCCTTACTCAGAACTGTTTCAATTCAAGATGTTAATTAAACTCAGATTCCATGAGTTGTGATGAGAGTTTGAACCCATGCCCTGAAGCATTTAGATGTGCCTTGATTTAATAACCACTGGTTATTGTACTAAGGGAGTGAAAAATGAGCACACTATCACCACTGTTTTAGTTTGAGCCTGAATTGGAAATACTTCAGTGCCTAAAGTGGTAATGTTAAGAATTGAATTCGATTTTAAAACCTGAAACTTCAAATTCCACAATCTGTCATGATCAGGTTCCCAGAACTTCTTCAAAAATATTTTAAGCTTTTGTGAAGAGATCGAATAAATTTTGATACTTGACCTGTATAGAGCCAGAATTGCTGATGCGTTTCATCCCTGTCATCCCAAAACTGGAATATATACTTACTCTTGTCGTTATTAACATCTTTTTAATCAAATCTATCAGAAAATTTGTCTTAAATATTTATAAATGGCTGCTAAATAGTTCCTTTTGAATAATTGAAGTTGTCCTTGGTCCCACTGTTTTTGGTTTTGCTTTTTCTGAAATACAGCTGTCCAGACTTTGTTTGTTTAGAATATGTGAATTGGAATTCTAGTTATTAACATCAATGCAGTAACGTGTAACTAATTTTCACTGAATGCAATTTCTGTTTAAAATTCCAAAGTGGACAGTTTTTCATTTAAGGTTTTCCCCCTTGATAGACTTTAGTTACAAGGCCTTCTCAACTTCTTTCAGTTTCACAGTTTAAAGCTGCAAAGCCTTGCCACTTAATTTGGCAGCATTACTGACCATATATTTTTATTTAAAAATGACCTGATATCTACATTGTATTCAGTTCCCAGAACATTAGACTTTCAAGTCTCTTCACCTTGATCTCCTACAACATATGCCTTTCAGCAAATTAGTGGTGCAATGGAAAAATGTCTGAGATTTATATATCCAATTTACAAAACTAGCTTTTAATGATTTATCAATCTCGTTTTATTTTGCAGTAGTAGAGCATGAGCTATGTGAACAAAGATGGCTGCTGGGAAGAATTTTTTTCCTCTAAATGAGCAGTTTGTAAATGATGATTTCTGATGTGCTGGTTTGGTGGCTTTCAAATGTCCTTTGTGCTCTCACATTGTAAGCTTTTTGCCTATACCCTATATTTGGTGTTATCTATTTTGCTACCTTTTTTGATTTTTGTTTTTCTCTCAAAATACTTGTTCTTTGTATACGGGCATTAGTGGCTAGGCCCATCCCTATGATCTGTTCCTTCTTGACAGAACTGAGTCACTCCAAACAGCGTTTCTTCATAGGAAATAAAAGAAAGTAATGTAACTGAGCTCACCCAAGCATTTTAAGAGTAGATGGTATGTAATTTGGTAAGATTTTGTACTAACTTAACAAATCTAGGGTTGCAAACCTTTGATAATAAAATGTGAGGCTGGATGAACACAGCAGGCCAAGCAGCATCTCAGGAGCACAAAAGCTGACGTTTCGGGCCTAGACCCTTCATCAGAGACCCTCTCTGATGAAGGGTCTAGGCCCGAAACGTCAGCTTTTGTGCTCCTGAGATGCTGCTTGGCCTGCTGTGTTCATCCAGCCTCACATTTTATTATCTTGGAATCTCCAGCATCTGCAGTTCCCATCATCTCTGATACTTGCAAACCTTTGAGATTCATTATCAATCAATTAATTGTTTTAAACGATATGGGGGAATTAATAGTTTAATGTCACTTTGCTATGAACTACACCATTGATTTTGGGTTTGGGGGAGAATGACTGACTACCTGCAAATTGGAAAGAATGGTGTTGCTGATAATTTGAAATAAAATATTTGCAATGTATTAAATACTTAAAACAATGTCTAATTAACTTATTTTGTGATTTAATGGGCTTTGAGCTCTGCCCACGCATGCTCATGTACGTGGGTTGTTGCTGAGTGCGTTAACTTGATATGGAATGGGAGGTTATAAACAGGAGTCCAGTCTTTTTCCTGAACTGATTCTGGAGCAGCCAATTAAATTGCAAACAACCTGTTGTTTTGTTGTGCAAAGGGGAAAAATGGTTAGCAACAAATGTTTGATCAATGTATGTCTTCTCCCTGGCATTGCTGTCTTTTGCAAAGAGCCATTGATTTTTGCAGTCACAGTCGTGATAGATAAAATTTCAACAAATTTACTTATCTCAAGCCTTTCCGGTTTATTCACTCAATATGCATATGTGCAGTTATCTTTTGCATTTTGATACCTGTATAGGCTTTCAATTTTAAGCAGGAAAATGTGGTGTGAGATGACTTGCCAGGTACCAAATTTGATTGGGATAATAATACACACACTGAATGATATATGGAGATGGTGCTTTTTCTCCTTTTTTCCTGGGAGTAGCCATGCATTGATATGGGCACCCGCAAGGCCCCAGCTATGCCTGCCTCTTTGTAGGTTACGTGGAACAGTCCCTCTTCTGCACCTACACAGGCCCCAAACCCCACCTCTTCCTCCGGTACATTGATGACTGTATCGGCGCCGCCTCTTGCTCCCCAGAGGAGCTCGAACAGTTCATCCACTTCACCAACACCTTCCACCCCAACCTTCAGTTCACCTGGGCCATCTCCAGCACATCCCTCACCTTCCTGGACCTCTCAGTCTCCATCTCAGGCAACCAGCTTGTAACTGATGTCCATTTCAAGCCCACCGACTCCCACAGCTACCTAGAATACACCTCCTCCCACCCACCCTCCTGCAAAAATTCCATCCCCTATTCCCAATTCCTCCGCCTCCGCCGCATCTGCTCCCACGATGAGGCATTCCACTCCCGCACATCCCAGATGTCCAAGTTCTTTAAGGACCGCAACTTCCCCCCACAGTGATCGAGAACGCCCTTGACCGCGTCTCCCGTATTTCCCGCAACACATCCCTCACACCCCGCCCCCGCCACAACCGCCCAAAGAGGATCCCCCTCGTTCTCACACACCACCCTACCAACCTCCGGATACAACGCATTATCCTCCGACACTTCCGCCATTTACAATCCGACCCCATCCCCTCCCCGTCAGCTTTCCGGAGAGACCACTCTCTCCGTGACTCCCTTGTTCGCTCCACACTGCCCTCCAACCCCACCACACCCGGCACATTCCCCTGCAACCGCAGGAAATGCTACACCTGTCCCCACACCTCCTCCCTCACCCCCATCCCAGGCCCCAAGATGACATTCCACATTGGCAGATGTGCAGGTGAACCTCTGCTTAATGTGGTATGCTGCATCCACTGTACCCGGTGCGGCTTCCTCTACATTGGGGAAACCAAGCGGAGGCTTGGGGACCGCTTTGCAGAACACCTCCGCTCAGTTCGCAACAAACAACTGCACCTCCCAGTCGCAAACCATTTCCACTCCCCCTCCCATTCTCTAGATGACATGTCCATCATGGGCCTCCTGCAGTGCCACAATGATGCCACCTGAAGGTTGCAGGAACAGCAACTCATATTCCGCCTGGGAACCCTGCAGCCATATGGTATCAATGTGGACTTCACCAGTTTCAAAATCTCCCCTTCCCCTACTGCATCCCTAAACCAGCCCAGTTCGTTCCCCTCCCCCCACTGCACCACACAACCAGCCCAGCTCTCCACCCCCCCCCCCCCCCCCCCCCCACCCACCCACTGCATCCCAAAACCAGTCCAACCTGTCTCTGCCTCCCTAACCGGTTCTTCCTCTCACCCATCCCTTCCTCCCACCCCAAGCCACACCCCCAGCTACCTACTAACCTCATCCCACCTCCTTGACCTGTCCGTCTTCCCTGGACTGACCTATCCCCTCCCTACCTCCCCACCTACACTCTCTCCACCTATCTTCTTTTCTCTCCATCTTCGGTCCACCTCCCCCTCTCTCCCTATTTATTCCAGTTCCCTCTCCCCATCCCCCTCTCTGATGAAGGGTCTAGGCCCGAAACGTCAGCTTTTGTGCTCCTGAGATGCTGCTTGGCCTGCTGTGTTCATCCAGCCGCACATTTTATTATTTTGGAATTCTCCAGCATCTGCAGTTCCCATTATCTCTATCATTGATAGGTGTTTTTTTTTCGAAAACTGGATTAAAATGTGCAAGAGCTTTTTAAAACCAATATTTGAAAGGTCTGCTTTCCCTCCATGTGGTCCCTCCCAACTGCACTTGACCTGTTCATAGAGAACTGTCAATGGTGGGATGATCATCCAGAGGATCATTTAGCTGCAATTTCTGCCACCTTCAGCAAGATGCCCCCCCACCCCCCCGAGACTTGTTCCCTTGCCAACATTGGTCGCTTCAATTTCTCTGACCTCACCCATTCCAACCTATCTCCCTGTGAACTCGACAGCACTTTGTGCTGTTAGCTCCAACCTGACTTTGTAATATTGCATGCTGATAAGGCTGGTGCTGTTGTTGCCTGGCTGCCACATTGCAGAGGCTGAGCGCCAGCTCTCGGGTATCTCCTATCTCCCCCGGACCATGACCCCACCATGGAACATCTGGCCATTTTGTCCACTATGGTCACTAAATTCACTTCTGGTGCCTCCAAGCTGATAGTTTCCCAACTCCACACAGCTCAGTTCTAACTCCTTTCTGAAAATCTACAAACAGGCCGGCCAGGACAGACTCTCCATTTCTGCCTGCTCCTGCCCCATTGAACTCATCCTTTCCTACCTCCAAATCAATTTTATTTTCTCCCCTAGTCCAGTCCCTTCCCATCTGTGATTCCTCTGCTTCACTTTTTAAGTATTTCTAGCTGCAGACTCTTCTTGCAGCCTCTTTATCATGGGCATGCATTCCCCCTGCATCTCCATCCCACTCCCAGAAAGGTCTCGGGATTTTCTGCTCTTTCCTGGAGCAAAGACCTGAACTGTCCCCATCCTCCTGCCAACCCCACCTGGCTGACCTCGTCCTCACCCTGAACAGTTTCCCTTTTAAATCCTGTCACTTTCTTCAGGTTAGAGGGCTGGCTATTGGTACCCACATGGGCCCCAATTATACCTGTCTCTTTGTGGGGTACAAGGAACATTCCTTGTTCCATTCCTACTTTGGCTCCCCACTCCAGTCTTTCGGTGGGATATCAGTAATATTGTTGGCACTGCTTCCTTGTCTCATCTGGAACTGGAAAAGTTGATCAATTTTGCTTCCAACTTCCACCGCGCACTGTCCTTCACCTGGTCTGTCTCTGACTTCTCCCTTTCCTTCCTTGACATCTGTTTCCATTTCTGAGGATAGGCTCATGGCCACTATTTGCTACGGATCCACTAACTCCCACAGTTACCATGACTATATAGCTTCACACTCTGCTTTCTGCAAGGACCCTATTCTGCTCTCCTAGTTTCTCCATCACATCTGATTCTGATGATGCCTACTTTGACAAAGGGGCCCCTGAAACGTCCACCTTCCTGAACCATAGCCTTCAGCCAGGTGAGACCCATCTCCTGCGCTTCGATCCTCAACCCCTTTCTTCCCTCCCATGACAGCAATGCAGTCTCTCTTGCCCTTACCTGTCATCCCCCAGCAACCACGTCCGGAGGATCGTTTAGTTGCCATTTCTGCCTCCTTCAGCAGGATGTCCCTTCCTTGTCAGTGTTTTGCCAAGACCGTTCCCTCTGGGACACAGTAGCCCATTCCTTCTTCACACTCAACACCCTACCAAAGCACCATGGCACCTCCTGGAATCGCTAAATGTGTAACACCTGCCAGTTGGCTTCCTCTCCCTCAGTATCCAAGGGCTCAAACACACCTTCCAACTGAAGCAGCATTTTATCTGTACTTCGCTCAATCTAGTTTTAGTGCGTTTGCTGCTCAGTGTGGTCTCCCCCATATTGGGGAAATGAAGCATTGACTGGTTTGCAGAACACCGCCTTTCTGTAAGGAAGACTGAGCTTCCAGTTGTTTGCCACTTGAACACACCATCCTGTTCCCTGGCCAATATCTCTGCCTCAGGCTTGTTGTAGTATTCCAGCAAAGCTCAGTGCAAGCTGGAAGAATAGCAGTCATTTCTGATTGGGAATTCTATGGCCTTCTGGATTCATATCAAATTTGACAATTTTGGAGCTTGAGGCACCTTTTCCCATGTCCTTACCCCAACTGTCCCACACCATGTCCAGACTGACCTATCCCCTCCCTACCTCCCCACCTATACTCTCCTCTCTACCTATCTTTTCTGTCCATCTTCGGTCCACCTCCCCCCTCTCCGTATTTATTCCGGAACCCTCACCCCATCCCCCTCTCTGATGAAGGGTCTAGGCCCGAAACGTCAGCTTTTGTGCTCCTGAGATGCTGCTTGGCCTGCTGTGTTCATCCAGCTTCACACTTTTTTTATTATCTTGGATTCTCCAGCATCTGCAGTTCCCATTATCATTGGAACTGTTTCAGTTGTTTTTCTTTTTCAATGTGCTGGCTGGTAGAATAATTATGAAGTTCACATCTGTGCATGAAATGATTCAATAGAATTACTTTGAATTAGTAGTGTCTTTATGCTGACAGTTTATTGCTAATTACTTATAGCTGAAGTCAAATTACTTCTGAAATAGAATGCACAGGCCAAGAAGTACTATCAAAATCTGATGGAACTTTGTTTTCTAAAATCTTAACTTTTGTGATGACTCTAGGAATGACCGGGCTTGGATCATAACAACAGCCTGGTGTACTGTGCACTTTTGGTCTTTGTATTCAGTGAGGATATGCTTGCATTGGAGCCAGTGCTGAGAATGTTCACTAGATTGATCCTTGGGGTGAACTAAAATGGCATCTTGGAGACATCCCCCTCCTTTTGCTATGCCAACTTTGCATACAAGAGCAGGGAATGCATTCCTGCGAGGAAATTCCTGAATGTTCTGCCTAGGTAAATCTTCAATTTAGTTGTATTTTCAACTTGCTATATTGCACTCCCTACTCTGTCAGTGCTGTCGTCTTTAGATTGGGAAGGCCAGATATAGATTGGGTTATTACTTTTGCAGTTCAGAGATAGCGCTATGCCAGTACACTTCCCCCGCTCCCATATCTGAAGAAGAGTCCAGATCCAAAACGTCAACTTGTCTGCTCCTCTGCTGCCTGTCATGCTATGTTTCTCAAGCGTC
This sequence comes from Stegostoma tigrinum, assembly GCF_030684315.1. Lineage (NCBI taxonomy): Eukaryota > Metazoa > Chordata > Chondrichthyes > Orectolobiformes > Stegostomatidae > Stegostoma > Stegostoma tigrinum. The sequence goes on along the minus strand of NC_081355.1, from coordinate 76,000,339 downwards.
TGTGTGTTATCTCTACTCCTGCAGTTCATCCTGTGTTTAGTCTGCAAGTATGGCCATGAGCTTCTTATCACCTGCAATTTTAATTCTAAGCCTAACTCTCACCCTGACTTCTATGTCCTCTGCCTCCCATACCTTCCTAATGAAGTACAAGATGACCTTGAATTTTGATTTGGCACCACTTCACCTTTCAGGAATTGACCTGAAATTCAATAACTTCTGAGAACAGTCTTGTACTTTCTAGGCTTTTGGATGCACTATTCCCACCTGCCTCACCATTTGTATTTCCTGTAAACATGCTTTGATTCCTATGTCCATTATTGCTGCCTTTCACCTTTTTCTCCTTCATTGTTTATTTTTAAAATCCTGTTACATGTTTCTGTCACTGCCTATCACAGATCATCTTTTTGCTGAAAACAGGGGTGCAGTCTAAGCTTTTCATCTCACACTCATCAGAATCAAAGAACAGTAAATGTTCAAAGAACAACAGTTTGTACTGCTTATTGATTATCAAGTGGTCTCTGCCTCAGCAGGAATAGCCTATTGGCATGGATAGAAGAATGGCCAGTTAATGGAGAACAGAATAGAAATGCAAGTGTCTTGCAAGGCAGGTTGGAAAATGTAATGAATGGTGTGCCACAGGAGTGAGTGCTAGGACCTCTGTTTGCAGTTTATATAATTCTTAATCTGAAGGGATGGAAGAAACGATGGTTGCCAAATTTTCTGATCTGCCAGATGATTAAGAAAATAAATTGAATGAGAGTATAAAAATAAAGTAGCTGAAGTACAAAGATGTGGCAAATGGAATACAATGTGGAAAATTGCAAAATTGTCCAGTTTAGAAGGTAGAATGATAATCTAAATAGTGAGGTTGTAGAATCTTGATGTGGAGGGATCTAGTTGTCCTTGTGCATGAATCGCAAAAGCTCAGTCTGAAAGTACAGGTAATTAGGAAAGTCAATAAAATAACCCTGTTGATTACAAGGGAAATTGAGTACACCATAGGGAGATAATGCTTCAGCTATAGAACAGACTGGAGACATTTGCCCCTGGTGTACTGTGCACAGTTCCAGTTATTTACATCTTTCCTGACAGAAAGTGTGTTGGAAATAGTTCAGAGGTTACCAGATTAATACATTTGAAAGGTTGCTTTATGAGAAAAGGTTATACAGGCTGGACTTTTTTATCTGCTAGAGTTTTGAAGAGCAAGTGGCAACTTGATTGAAACATACAGGATTCTGAGGATATTTGACAGGATGTATATGAAGAAGATGTTTCTTATGGGAGAAGCGAGAACCAGAAATTATCATTGGCAACCCCTGATTTTCAAATGTAAAACCTATTGGGCAACAATTTTCCCTAATGTTGGGTCTCTGGAATCCTTCCTCCAAAGATGTGGAAATGGAGTCCTTGAACATTTTTAAAACCTGGTAGATTTAAGGGGGTTGAAAGTCTATTGGGGGAGGTGCAGATTCAGGTTTTTGTGGGTGCGAGTGTTCAATTTTGATCTTGCTGAATGGCAGAGAAAGCCCAAGGGGCTGAATAGCTGTCCCTACTCCTCCTCATTGACATGTATGAATATATGGAGCTTTCAACAAGCTTAAATGGGAACACAACTGTTCATTTGCTTAGAGCGAATTACTGCAGATGCAGAAACTTGTACTGAAAATAAAAAAACATGCAGTCGGAAGGTCAGTCAGTCAGTCAGTAAAAATAGTGTGTGAGCCAACACTTTGTGTCTAGATGACTCTTCAGAGCTGATGTGGAGGGAACAGCATTTATTCAGTAGTTGGAGTGGTGAAGTGCTGGGGGAGAAAGGGTGTTAATAGTCCCGATTTAAGTGACCGCAATCTGAGAATGGCAGAACAATGGTGTGTCCAACTGCCAGAACTGAAGGAACAGACAGTCCCATTCCAGTGGGAGGAAGGGAAAGGCCACAGTGACAGAAGACTACAAGTAAAGCTAAAAGGAAAGGAGAGAGTTCACAATTTGAAGGTGTTAAACTCCATATTAAGCCCAGAAGATTGTAAAGATGAAATGTTCCTCCAGTTTGCATTGTGATTCACTGGACTGTTACAGCATGTTGAGGATGGACAGGAGGGCATGCAAGCAGGATGCTGGGTCAAAATGACTGGCTACAGGCAAGTTGGGCTTCGTGCTTGTGTGGACTGGAGGTGTTCTGTAAAGTGGTCACCCAGTCTGTGTTTAGTTTCTGTAATGCAGAATAGGCCACATTAGGTGTGTTTGAATGCAGTAGACCAAATTGGAGGTGGTACAGATGAAATGATGCTTCATGTAGGAAGACTTCTGTTTTCAGGCCCTGGAATGGTGAGCAGGGAAGAGTTGAAGGGCCATGTGCTGCTCTACTTTTTCTAACTCCGGAAAAGTCGCTCAAAACTCTATCCCCTTATGGAATGCTGTGAGAGATGCATTTTTGCACTGAGTTTTGAAATATTTTTATTCATAGTTTATATACTTTATAATCAAATTATTTCTTTCTGACAGACTGAATTCAGATAACTGAACCAAATGGCCTGAATGTACCTGCTTTTGAAAATGAAGTTTCTTTGGAACTACACTTCACCGTAATTGCGGGTTTTTTGAATGGCATATTCCTTCATCCTACTGAGGTAAGGGTTTTAATTGTATAATGTAGAATAAAAAGATATTTGTAATTATAAGGTATCAGTTGTCTAATTGATTTGCACAGTGAAAAGCTTGGTGGGTTTTGAACTGTAGTGTCAACCTGAAGATTACATAAGATGTTTCTGAAGTCCTGAGAATACTTCAAACCTCAGTAAAGATAAAATACTCATGTTAGAAGCAGACTGGCATCCAAAACCTGGTTTTAAAATTTTAGCAGTATTAATGTTGCTGGAGACTTCGGTTTTCTTGGCCAGGAGTGTTGCCGTAAAATAACCTTTAATCGTGCTTTCTTATGCCATGTGCTATTCTATTGTATTTAATTTTAAGGCTGCAGAAGGACTTTGTAATCTGTGTGTTTCTGAAATAGCTTATTTATAATTGATTTAAAATCAGCCACTATCTGCATGTATTAAGCATAGAAAAGCTTTGAGAAAATTGCAGGATTTACAAGGAATACACTGGGATTATTTAATTTGTTTGTAATGAGTGAAAAGTAACCGTTCACCTTTTGTGGTAATTATTAAAATGATTGTGCAAGTTTCCAAAATTTGGTGTAACATTAACCAAGGCTCTTAACACTTGTTTGAGACAATGCTTCTGAACTGACTTGTTACAATATATTTTTGCAACTAGTGCTTGCACACCTATCTAATTCCAAGGTTTTGCCTTTTGGTGCCCTTGTTTGTTTTAATTTATTAGTTGCATTTATGTGAAAACTGTGTTTTCAGGTATCTGACATTCATCTGTTCTCTCTGCATGTTTGAATGTGTTGACTTTATGGTTTTTTGCTGTGCTATCTGACTTCTGAGGAAGGATCTCAACTCAAAACATTAACTTTCCTGCTTCTCTGCTGCCTGGCCTGCTGTGTTCCTCCAGCTCCACATGTTTGCAGCTATTTGGTTCAGTTCCTACCAATATTAAATAAGCGAGGAGCAATAAGGCACTTCTATTCTGTAATTATGGGACAGTTTTGTGCCAAGTTTAAAATTCTTCCAATTTTACTCCTTTTGTCATGTCTTATTAGGTTAATGCCATTATTTTAAGTGTCTTTCTAATTTTGGCTTTTACTTTAAGGTAGAAAGATGTTGGCTACAGACAAAGGAGTGGTTGAGGAGTGGCTTTCAGAGTTTAAGGTACAATTCTCATTATTTTAGTACTAATGTTTAAATAAATAGTCTAATGTATTTGTTGCTATTATTTTTACTTAATGTGTAAGTAGCACTGTGTCCACATGCATGAAGTACAGCTTTTCCTGAATGCTGAACTTGGAGAATTTTGGTGTCAATTGAAGAGGTGCAATATGTTTTAAGAATGAGAGCTCATATCTAGAGACATAGATCAAACAACTGGTTTTAAATTTATGTAATAACAAGATTCTAAAATGGTGGGGTTGGGGGGCCTCTTTCTAAGATCATTTTAGCTGGTAGTTTTGACGAGCTGTTTGCAATTTCTGGAGAACGGTGTTCAAGGAGGAGATAATGCTAGTAGGAAATCTTACCTTGTTAGATGACCAGCTAAGGAAGCCTACAAGAATTGGTTTTGAATACACTTGTGTAAATGTGCAAAGTATGCTGATTTAATGTTACAAATGCAAACAGCCATGTGGAAATATGGTTACAGTGGTAAAAATTGAAATAATGTTTCAAAATAGTGAGGATTAGACGATGCTTGATGTTGAGTACAGATAGGGAAAGAAAAAGGTATGAATATTGATTTAGGAAGGGCACTAATGTTGGAAATAGAGGATCTTCATGAAGATATGTTGAAGCAACAAGGGTTTAGTCTGGCTTTGGCGGGGGGTGGGGGGGGCTGTGGGCAGGTGAGGTTGTTGGGTGGGGTTGATTGGGGTGACTGGGAGGTAGTTGAGTGAAGAAATTTGTAGGGAATTCAGTGTAAAGAATTGTGTAGTAGAGGTACTAATTACCCAAAAAAACTAAGAGAAAAGATGATGAGAGAATTTGAGTGTCCTGGGGAAGTTTACTTCTTCCTTAACCACTATTTCCGTCTAATTCTGAACATGCCAGACATGCCAGATCTCATGTTAGAGAATGAAAGCAGGTGGAACAAACGGCCGTAGGAGAATGGTGAATATGGGCAATCATTGTTTCATAGCGTTTAGATAAATAATAGAGAAGAGCAAGAAACAGCCTGAAGTAGAACTTCAGACTTGGAAGTGTGCTAACTTCCAAGGGATGAGAGGCCATTTTCTAAAGTTAAAATGAAACCAAGGTTTTAAAGGAACAAATATTTAAGATGTTTCAAGTGCATGCTAGGTACATTGCCACAAGGCAGAAGTACAGGAGTCAAACCCAGAACTCCTTGCATGAACTAGACAGTGACTATGATAAAACATAAGGTATACTATGGATGAAAGTTGAATTCTTGAAGCATTAACTAGCCATACAAGTTGAAAAGACAGCAAAAGAAAAATTAAGATGATCAAACAGGAATGAGAATGGCATGTTAAATTGGATTCCAAAAATCACCTGCTTACTTAAATAGTAACAAGTGAAGCTGTTCCTAATTGGAGTCAAAGTATAATGTGCACTTAGAGGTTCAAGGCAAGGCTCGAATAGGAGGCTGGGATACTTTATGCTCATGCTTACTAAGGGAGAGGGATCTGACAAATTACAAGAAACTGAGGTGGTAGAAATTACCAATAGTGAAAATTGATTGGAAGGGTGCACTTCAAAAACTGACTATTCTTGGGGCAAATAGTTTGCTTTGTCCAAACAACTTTGCTTTCATATCCCCCAACTCTTGATATTGGTATAATAGAGAACAAATTCTTGCTCATATCCTTATGAGTAACCACTCATTTGAGGTCCTGGTTTCATGTAGTGTGCTGACGATTACTTAACACTATATTATATCAACTTAACTTGTCAGATTACTTCAGTTCAAAATTGCTTTAATCAGTGTTTAGCTTTGCATAATCCTAAATTTTCTTTTCTTTTCTTTTCCCACCAATTTATTGAAAATGCATTTTGTGTTGTAGTCAGTGTTTGTTTTTTTTCCCTTTTTTAAAAATAACAAAGTCTTTTAAATAATTGACTATGGTGGGGATTTGAAGGTAAAGGACAATGGATTAGTAACAAGTGACCTTTACAAAGGAGTACACCAGCTGAAGAAAGATGTTGCCTGTGATAATAACATTTAAGTTTTTAATTGCTGAATGAGCATAATAGTAGTACATAAATAATCAAGTATTTACAATGCAGGAAGTAATGCCATGTTTTGAATTCAACTAATGTGCAGAGTAGGATCTGGCTTAATTTTCCATTTTATAATGGCAGCATTATCAAAAGAGGAATTGTTTGTTTGAAGTACTATTAGAGGAAGAAATTCAGGATCAAAGATGATGTGGGGGCCAACCATTTTTATTGCAGTGGATGACATCAAATGGCTTGTGCAGTTTATTTTAAAATCTCCTTTTCAAGATAATGGCTAACCCAAGTTTAAATATCTCATACTTCATCACCATCTCTTTGCAGCAAGATTATTCATTCCTAAGGTGCTTCACTTGCAAAATTTCAGCAGTTCTGATAGGTGGTTGGAGTGTGCTAGCCCATGTGAGATTTTACTTTTAGGAATTAGCTCCATTACTGGTGATTTTAAAAACAAGCATTCCATTGTTGTGTGGCTGTGGTACCAGGTACAGTGGATGCAGTAGACCACATTGGCAGATGTGCAGGTGAACCTCCGCAAAATGTGGAATTATCTTGGGGCCTGGGATAGGGGTGAGGGAGGAGGTGTGGGGCAAATGTAGCACTTCCTGCGGTTGCAGGGGAAGGTGCTGGGTGTGGTGGGGTTGGAGGGCAGTGTGGAGCGAACAAGGGAGTCACGGAGAGAGTGGTCTCTCCAGAAAGCAGACAGGGGTGGGGATGGAAAAATGCCTTGGGTGGTGGGGTCAGAGGATGATGCGTTGTATCCGGAGGTTGGTGGGGTGGTGTGAGAGAACGAGGGGGATCCTCTTCGGGCGGTTGTGGCGGGGGTGCGGGGTGTGAGGGATGTGTTGCAGGAAATGCGGGAGACGCGGTCAAGGGCGTTCTCCCCCACTGTGGGGGCCGGGGGGGGAGGGGGGTGGTGGTTAGTAGAGTTGCGGTCCTTGAAGGGATGTCCGGGAGTGGAATGCCTCACAATGGAGGCGGAGGAATTGGGAATAGGGGATGTAATTTTTGCAGGAGGGTGGGTGGGAGGAGGTGTATTCTAGGTAGCTGTGGGAGTCGGTGGGCTTGAAATGGACATCAGTTACTAGCTGGTTCCCTGAGATGAAGACTGAGAGATCCAGGAAGGTGAGGGATGTGCTCGATGGCCCAGGTGAATTGAAGGTTGGGATGGAAGCTGTTGAAGTGGATGAACTGTTTGAGCTCCTCTTGGGAGCAAGAGGCAGCGCCGATAGTCATCAGTGTAACGGAGGAAGAGGTGGGGTTTGGGGCCTGTGTAGGTGCGGAAGAGGGACTGTTCCACGTAACCTAAAAAGAGGCAGGCATAGCTGGGGCCCATGCGGGTGCCCATGGCCACCCCCTTAGTCTGTAGGAAGTGGGATTTTCTTGGGGCCTGGGATAGGGGTGAGGGAGGAGGTGTGGGGGCAAGTGTAGCATTTCCTGCGGTTGCAGGGGAAGGTGCCAGGTGTGTTGGAGTTGGAGGGCAGTGTGGAGCAAACAAGGGAGTCACAGAGAGAGTGGTCTCTCCGGAAAGCTTTTCTTAGGGCCTGGGATAGGGATTGGGGAAACCAAGCGGAGGCTTGGGACCGCTTTGCAGAACACCTCCGCTCGGTTCGCAATAAACAACTGCACCTCGCAGTCGCAAACCGTTTCCACTCCCCCTCCCATTCGTTAGATGACATGTCCATCATGGGCCTCCTGCAGTGCCACAATGATGCCACCCGAAGGTTGCAGGAACAGCAACTCATATTCCGCTTGGGAACCTTGCAGCCCAATGGTATCAATGTGGACTTCACCAGCTTCAAAATCTCCCCTTCCCCCACCGCATCCCAAAACCAGCCCAGTTCGTCCCCTCCCCCCACTGCACCACACAACCAGCCCAGCTCTTCCCCTCTACCCACTGCATCCCAAAAGCAATCCAACCTATCTCTGCCTCCCTAACCTGTTCTTCCTCTCTCCCATCCCTTCCTCCCACCCCAAGCCGCACCTCCATCTCCTACCTACTAACCTCATCCCACCTCCTTGACCTGTCCGTCTTCCCTGGACTGACCTATCCCCTCCCTACCTCCCCACCTATACTCTCTCCACCTATCTTCTTTTCTCTCCATCTTTGGTCCGCCTCCCCCTCTCTCCCTATTTATTCCAGAACCCTCACCCCATCCCCCTCTCTGATGGGTCTAGGCCTGAAACGTCAGCTTGTGTGCACCTGAAATGCTGCTTGGCCTGCTGTGTTCATCCAGCCTCACACTTTATTATCTTATATTCCATTGTTGTGTGTTCCTGTTGGAACTGCTTTCCCTTGTATTCTGTGAATGTCTTTTTGGATAGTTGTGTTTGGCTGTTTGGTTATCTGAAAGACAATATAACTTCCAGGATTACCTGAGGTATTAATTTTTGAGGGCTGCAATGGCATTGTGACTTATGGGGGAACTACTTAACTTTGGAAGCAGAACTCTTCATTAGCACAGAGCTGTCTGTGCAATCCTGGTTTTGACTTTGATTCACTTTTGATTTGCTCCTAACACGTGTAAAATCTGCCGAGGAGCGCTGCTTATAGGAGGAAATCTGGTGCTGTTGTTGCACACCTGTGGTACAAAGCACTCTTGACAATGTTCACCCAGGTCATTTTCTAGAATCCCCAACTTCCTAACTTTGGTCAAGTTTAGAATATAGCTGCTGGTGGGATGGGGTTAGGGTTTATGTTTTGTATTTGTTGGTGAACATTGTTAATCTTTTCTCATGCGCCCTGACACATTGGACAATGTTGGATGCTGGAAGAAGGTGCATGTTCTTGGATATGATTGTCTGGAGAGGCTGTGAACAGTGTTAAGGGCTTGGGGGTTGGTGACTATTTTGATGGTGGGTCATGCCAGGAACTGGGGAGAAGATGAGCATTGGGGAAATGGCGAGGAAGTGGGCATGCATAAGAAGCTTTTGAGTGTGAATATTGGCAAATGCTGTCTTTTTGAGTCAAGTGGGAACCTGAGATGTTTAGAAACTGTGGTTGAGTAACTGAAAACCGAATTTGGCACCTCGTGTGTTTTTGTCGAAAGGACGGATGGTTTCACTGGAACTACGGTTTTGCACAGTGCCAGACCATATTCTCTGCTCATTGCTAAACTGGTCCTGGCACAGGCAAGTCTAAAGGCTCTAGCGTAAAAATAGTAGTGGGCAATTTTAAACTTGGTCTGTGGCATGTGATCCCACACTGCGGCTGACCAGAAGAACTGGGCTGTCACCTTCATTAGTGGAAGTTTAACAATACTTTTTTTAATCATATTGGAAAAACAACATGCTGAGTTATGAACTGAAAAAGGGTGTTTGTTCATGTTATTTTCACAGATGCTTTGTACAATCAGTGTATTTCACTTTGTTCAGCTCGCACACTGAGCGAGCCACAATTTTTCATTCTGTGCTGTTTTAACCTGCTGCTAAATTTTTTTTGATCCTCTAAAACCTAGGGTTGGAACCCACATTGGTGATGGCTGTTAATGTGTTTTTTTTAATTTTTAAACTAGTCAGTCTGTAGAATGTAACCATGGTGTTGTCACTGCACCATTCTCTGACATGGGGACAGTTGTACAATATTTGTATAACTAGACCTAGTTCTGAATTTGGTACAGTTGTAAACAAAGTCAATTAAATTCTATTTTATTTGTTTCTTTTCACTTCAAGTTCAACAAAAATTTAAGCTGTGACCGATATCTACAGTTTAAAAACCTACTGTGTGGGATACAGTTGTTATCTGGATAAATACTGATGAGATCATAAGAGCTCCCCTACCTTTGTAAGAATACTGTCATGGTATGTGATGTTTGTGTCTTGTCACCACAGACTATTGTGTCCTCTAAGAGCCTTAAAACGGCCAAACTGACAATGCTGCATACCCTCAGTACTGTGTTGGGTCTAAAAAGGCTGGTAAACTGGTGAATTTTATGTACTTGATAAAATCTTTAACTTTTGTAATGACTCCATGAGTAGCAGGGCTTGATTTTCAGTGTGCTACCCTAGAGGTATAACACAACTTTGAACATGTCTAGGTTTATCTTTGACTCCTATTCTAATTAGAACAGACTCAGCTTATGTGTTTGTCTGTGCTATTGTCCACTTACATGCTCACTGGCATACAGCACCAAGGCGTCTTGTGTTTTAATTCACTTCTTTGTTTCATAAAACTGGTGAAGGCTTCTCATCCATCTTTTTTCCTTTCTGCCTGTGTCACCAGTGGCCTCTGCTTAGTAATGGCCTTGCCTTCTGCATCCATGTACTTACCTGAAATCACATCTGCAACAGTAGATATATATGCTTGGATCAATTGATTTGAGCCAAGAACATGATCAGTGCTGTATAATCCCAGTAATGATAGAAGGTATACTGTGTACCTATTGTTCTTTTGTCAGCTGGCATTTCTTATGTTCTAGAGTTGAGCTGATGACCATATTGGTATTCTACATTTTCAGATTTTTATCACTGAAATAATTCTGGATTTTATGACTTTCAAAGTTCTTTGAGTTTATTTTAAACCATTTAGTATGAAGTGGGTGATCTGTTGCATTCTACTACATGGGAACTGGCTCAAACTCTGGATAGACACGACACTGTTCAAGTCGTCTTAGGAAGAAGAAAATTGTTTTAAGTTAATTGGTCTAAATTCATGAAGCAGGAGATGTAACGAAGATCTTTGTCGCTCTCCCCCTCTACTTTTCATTCTCCTCTTACTTGCTCACTTACACCTTTTTTCTGTTTGTATCCCACCCTCCCAGTCTGTTCACTCTTTTTGTTGTTGTAAATCTCTTGTTTTCCCACTGGGTGCAGAAATGGTTTGTCGGTTAGTTATTGGAAAGGCATTCTTCCTGAAGGTTTTCTGGATCTGTCTGGCTCCCTTCCAAAGTGGCCTGATCCTACATTGCAAATAGTATTTATCTAAATCCACACTTCTGCTCTCTGGTATGTTTTGCAATTGAGGAGAAGCATTGAATTATGAAACCTTAAAATTAGTGTAGAAGAAAGCACTTTTTAAAACTTGCTTTTTGTATTTCATATTCAATACTTTTGCATTTTAAATGGACCTGTTTGAAAGAAATGGAAAAAGATTTTTCCAATCACCAATTGCAGTGTGCAATTTTTTGAGTGTTTTATATCCTCTATCAACAGTCACTTGTTTGACTCCTTCAATTAAGTTTCTCTCATTTGACATCTCATTAACTAATATGATTATTAATCCAGAAGCAATTTATATGGTGTTGATTTGTTCTGGATTGTAGTTTATTTGCAATTGCTAATTTGTCTCCATGTACAGCTGTATTTGTGATTAGGCATCTCAGATGTTCGGAAACGAAAAATATATGTAGAGATACTACCAAGTTTTAGCAAACATGTTTTTAGTGGTGGTCTGTTCAAATGGAATGGTGAAACCAGAATGATTTGGATATGGTCACATCCTGTTGTAGCAGGTAGATGGGGCATAATGAACTGATTCTACAAGCCGTCAAAAGCTCTCTGTTTGTGTATTTTCCCCCAAAAAAATTAAAAGCCTGTTTTTAATACAATTAAAATAGAATCCATTTCACAATATTTGTAATTTTAAAACTGACTCTTTCTTTTTTTACTTTTTGGTTTTAGACTCTGCCTGAGACTTCTATATCTAGCTATGCTTCAAGTTTAAAAGTCAAGACTAGCCTGGTTTCGGAATTATACACAGTCATCTGTGAGCCACATAGTGAGGTAGGAAGTAAAAATAAAAATTGATAAGTCTCACTTGCACAACATGCTGTGGATTTCCTGCCATATTCCATGTTTTTTCCAATTCTAAGATTTTTCATAAGACTGACTAAAAGTCCTGTTTCTGATCACCATTCTTATTTCCTATGTTAAAGCCACACTAAATGCAGATTATGCAGGGCAACTTCCTCATTGTTTAAATTCTGATTACAAACTTCAAAGTCTTTGGGAATCCATTTCTTTTTTCTGTTTTCTTGTTACATCCAACACAGGCAATCTTGTCACCTCCTTGCATTGTGGGCCTTTAGTTCTAATTCTGCAAGATCTGTGCATCTTGGCTCCGCCCCATATCCTGAGCCACATACCTAGACCCTTTTGGATCTTTCTGTCCTGATTCCTGCGGTTTGTTTTTGTTGGGTCTCCTTCCTTTCTTCACTCCTCTGATTTGCCTGGACCTTCGTGCTGTGTTTCTAGCTCGACCTTATTCCTAATCTGCATGCTGTCCCTTGGCAGTATGATACTATTGCACACTGTGGACTCCACACTCTGTCCATCACCCCTTGACCCCTGTCTTTGATGTTAGACTGCCCCGTATCCTGTCAATTGGCCGTACCATTTCTTTGAACATTAGGAATACAAACCAGAAAATATTTCTTTGTTACAAATTCTATTCTTTCCCTTGCCATTATCTTCAATTGAACCAGACTGGTGGTACTTTTAGTTCCTTTATCCTCTTATCTCAACACTGAAGGCTTCCATCTCTAATATTGGCTTTCAGTCCTGTCACAGCTGCTGTGCTATGCTTTCCTGGTTGACTTTATCCTCCATGTTCTGTAATCTTCAGCTGGTCTGAAACTCTGTTTTATATTCATCAATTCCCCTCAATTCAGTTATCCTTGTTATTTGACTCCAAATCCCCCAGTGTGTCCATTTTTTAAAGTTTGCCTTCACCTTGCTGTCCTTCATTTGAGATTGTCGTGTCTACCTGTTTCTTTTGAACAAAGCTTTGGTCATTTCCTCATAAATTTCTTCCTTTTTATTTTCACTTTTGTCTGATTTACTTTTCTGAAATGCCTTGGTGTTTTGTTCCAGCTTTATCCTATATCAATACAACTTTGTTAGTCTGTTATAACTGGAATGGTTTACGGTTATTCATTTTTATTCTACAATCAAATTTAATTTCATGGCCTAGCATATTTCTCCTCTACCATAACCATCTAAAAGGTAGGTGACCTTGTCTGTGTGATTTCCAGGAAAACATGTAGACTGAGATTGGTCATATCTCAGTGAGTTGCCATCCTGGTGAGGTTATAGCACAATATTGCACACAAGGTACTGGAAGCAACATTCAAAAAAGAACAAAACAATGCCCATTGTCAGTGGATCAGATTGAAGCTCTAAGTATACCACATTGTTGTAAATGATGTACGATTAAATGCCAATGGAAGAAGATTTCATAGCACATCAGAAGAGAAGGCCACATCTGTGATCTCTTTTTGCTGCCTGCTAAGGTCCTCCACATCATAAGGACTGGCCTTCAGCTATTTTGGTTCATTCCAGGCATCATTCAACTGTATCTGTCATCAAGAAGCTTGAGTAAAATTGGCTGGGATAAGGTCAGAAGTGGAAATGTTCACTGATTATCGCACAGTGTTCACTGCTACTTTTTACTTCCGAGTCACTGGAGCAGTCTCTCTCCAAATGCAGCAAGCCCCAGAAAACACGAGGCTTGGACTGAAAAGTTGCAAGTAACAGGCAGTGATCCCCTCCATTTCATTGTTGGTGCTACCATTGCAGAATTCCTCATCAATATTCTGTGACTTAATTAACCAGAAATCCCTCTAGATGAGGGATATAAACACTGTGACTAAAAAACAAAAGTCACAGGCTTTGAATTCAGTGGTTGCTGACTCACCTGACTCCTTTTTAAAGCTTGTCTGCCATCTGTGGGGCACAAGCCAGGAGTGTGGTACTTGCCTGGATAAGTATTCAAAGTTCAACACTGTTCTAGGATGACTAGCGCCCCAACCTAGCAACTGTTGTAAAGTGGCAGCAGTGTGTACCAGGGACTAAATCATTGCAGCACTTGCCAAGAGTACTGTGGTGTTACCTTTCTAAACCTATAATCTCAAGCACCTAGAAGGTTTGTGCTTACTAGATGGACTGTACTATTTGACACTTTTCCCATTCCCAATGGCCCTCAAGGTGGTAGTAACAAATCAGAGACAACATTTTGGCTCTCGTGACCAAAGGGTCACCGGACCTGAAATGTTAACTCTTATTTTCCTTCATGGATGCTGCCAAATCAGTTGAGTTCTTCCAGAAACTTCTGTTTTTGTTCCTAATCTACAAACGGTCTAGTTAGCACTGTTATTTTTCTAAAGCAGTGGAACTTTTAAATATGAGGATGGCCTGCTCTTACGAGAAAAGTGACCAAGGTAGAAATTGTCATGGTGCTATATTTGTAAGTAACCGTTCCTCTAAGAAAACACCCACTGCTTTACAATAAATGGAGCTTTCAGGATCAACCTCTTAATTGCTTACCAAAGCCGAAGGATGCAAGGATTCTGTAGGATGAATAGGGGGCTATCATACTTTTTAAAATTGTGCTGTATTGATTTTTCATGACTTATGTCCTCAAGTTATTTCATAGAATTATCTTAACATTTTCTGGAAGCGTTCATATTTTATTTTGACTTTAGTTGCTGGAGCCAGTTTGCCACCAATTGTTTGAATTTTATCGCACTACTGAGGTTCAGCTGAAAAGATTCACATTACAGTATCTTCCTGAACTTGTGTGGAGTTACCTTTCTGTGATAACAAAAGATATGCACAGTAGTGGCTGCATTGAAGCACTCCTCTTGGGCATCTACAATTTGGTATGTAGTAATAAATATTCTGCTATAATATACTAATTGACAATGAAATTTGTTTTAAGATCTCTGAGCAAGACATAGACGTTTAGAAAGTCCTTTGTTTCTGCCCAATGGATATAATTGTCAAGTTACAACCTATGTGGCTCATATTTAAAACAAAAATAGTTTGGTGTCTGAATTTCTTAAAGCTAAATTTAGATGGTGAGCATTCAGTGCAATCCCAAATTGGAAGTAAGTGATGAAATTAACTGCCATCCAAGGAAGCTGACCACCATTGTTTCCTCCTTTTTGAGAAAAGGAGCCACAAATCATCCAAGTGGTTATCGAATTCCTTCTATAAGCAAATGTGGTTTGAACTTAAAGCTGACCTTTACTCAAGGACATCAGAGTCCAGATCGTTGCTTCTATAAGAGCTGAGAATTTCAGGCAACAATTAATGGACAGAAAATTGCAGGTCAGCACGTTCAGCTCCGTCAGTGTACATAAATCAACATTGGTTTAAACAATTCAAAGAGTTCATTTGTGAACTTGTATGCAATATTTCAATTGTTGGTGAGCTATATAACTTTAAACTGAAAAGACTTTTGTCTGCCTGCCCTGCTAAATAAGCCAGCATTTAAGTTATCTATCAATGTTTGTGATTTACCCTCCCTTAAGTAAAATTGCATAGTTTTTGTTGGGTGAGGTTAATGTTTAATAATATCATCATTATTAATAATTTTAAGTAGATGCCAATAACATTAAATTCATGGTACAGAAGATGATTGCAGTCCTGACCAATTCATTGACAAATTGTTCATAGCCTTATGAACATAGTTGATTGCCATGAGTTTCAGGAATTACTGCGTTCTGCGTTGTTGAAATGAATTACTCTTTTATTTTGAAAATGTAACAGGTAAAATGTGATGGAAATGTGAAGAAATAAACAGGAGTGAACCTAAGTTTGCTCCTGTGGAGACCTGGCACAGACTCTCAGGACCAAATGGCTACCATCTGTGGTTTAACTGTTCTAATTCTGTGAAATACTCAGCAGGTCTAGCTGCATGCCTGAAAAGGTGAACAACGTTGATATTTCCGCTTGATGACATTTCATGAGAATCTGAGTTTGAGAACTGTTTTTAATCCCTAAGCGAATAGCTTGTTTGTTTATTATTTGGTTTAGAAAACCAAATTGTTGCTTAAATCAGGATTAAAGCTTATACTTTTTTCTAGGAAATTGCTGATAAGGACGGGTGTAGCAAAGTGCAGACTTTTACGATCCCATCTCTTTCAAAACCTTCTGTGTATCATGAGGTAGGATATCTATTTTCATGTGTTCTTCATAGATTTTGGTAAATTTCAGGCATTTTACTAAAGACACTGGTCACTTGTTTGAAATTACTGAAACATAAACATGAAAATGCTTTCAATTTTAGTAAGCAGAGTTTTTGACATTTTAGAAAGATGTTTGTTTTAAATCAATTGCTTTTGCAAGCAGAGCTAAATGTAAACCATCTTTTAATGCAGTATTTTGCAATACAAATATGGTGCTATATAAATAGATGCTGTTAACCTACCATCCATTTATTATAAGCTTTGTAAAGTAGAGGAGGAATCGGAATAAATACACCTTCTAACCTTGTAGCGAAGAGCATTAAATTCATCCGCAGTGTGTCACTTTGTCCCTCTCTGGAGAGAGAAATAAATGCCAGTTAAGGTTCATGTCCTTGAGTGCTAACCATCAAATTTTAGTGATTGTCCAGCTCAGTAGCCTAATCCTGCTTTCTCCCCGTAACCTTTTGGTCCCATACACCAAGTGCTATATCTAGTCATGTCTTGAATACTTTCAATGTTTTGATGTCAACTACGTCCTGTGGTAATGAATTCCTCAGGCTCACCACTTTGGATCAGGCTCGAATGGCCACCTCCTATCTACTATGTTTCTACGATAAACGTACGTTACTATGATGGGGGTGCTGCTGGTGGTGAGGTGACTGGGGATGATGGCTCCCAAAAAATTCATTGATGTTTGCTGCTTGCTGCTTCAGAGGCCTGGCATCAATATATTGTATTCCTCAGGCCTGTCCTTTCTGATGTAGAAAGGACTACATGTTCAAATTTATAGATAGGCACAGATTTAACATCACTATCTTCCACTTAAGCCAAACTATTCCTTATGGCCCATAAACTGTCTTTTTAATATCGGAGAAAATCATCTGTAAAACATTCTTGACTGTCCTTCAATCCTCATCTTAAAATAACTATCTAAAAATTATATATAATTATAGGAGGATAAGTTGGCCATTCAGCCCACTGTGTGTCTGCTGTGCTGTTCAGTGACTGTTCTAATATTCCTGAACTCCACTCTTGTGCCTAGCCCCCAAAGCCTTGATTCACTTGCTGATTTTATTTAAAAAAAAAATCTCAACCTTGAATATATTCAATGACACAGCCTTGACAAACCCCCGGTAAATAATTTCTTAGATTTACTACCATCTGAGAGATAAGAATTCCTCTGTCCTAAATGGGTGATCCTTTTACTTTGAGATTTTGCCTTCTGATCCTAGATCCTTTCATAAGGGGAAACACACTCAACATCTTTCCTGTCATGCTTCCCTAGTAATCATTGTATGCTTCAATAAGGCTTTCTTTCATTGTCTGAAACTCCAATTGCTATAAGCAAACTCTACTGAAAATGTTACCTAACTGCTATCTCTCAACTTCCTTCAAAAATAAGGATTATAATCAATATATGCCTGGAATGAGGTGAAGAAAATAAAGAAAATTATGATGGGACGATTTACTTAATCTAGAAAATAGGAAAATATCAAATTAAGGAGTTTGAGCATTTTAAAGACTTTATCACAATACAGGCACATAATGACTTAATTCTGATTATTATTGAAAAAGGTTTCACAATACCACTGGAGAACATGACGTCCCAGAGTAATACAACTCCCGGTTTGTTTTTCTTACAAAAACATTGTGATTGAGAGCTCATCGATTCTGGGTTCAAATGACTTTCTTACAATTCCCTGGCATGACGTTTTTGTAACAATAAGCTATGCTGCCTTCATCATGTTCCTGTACAAAATGTTGTTCAAAATATATTTTTTCATGTTCACATTTTGTTTTTGTATTTTTAATTATCATTTTTCAAATGCTGCTTTAGCCTTCTAGTTTTGGTTCTATGGCACTTACGGAGGGTGCGTTATCCCGACATGGCTTGACAAAAGTTGTACATAGTGGACCGTACTGTCAAAGGGAAACATTTACAGCGCAAAACAGGTCAGATGTTAACTGGACTGTAGCTGTTTGAATTTGATAATTTATTAGAACTTTATTACAATGTATTTGTTTTCTAAAAATTCTGTTGTGAAAATTGAACTACACTTTAATACTTCGAAATTTTATTGGTTTAAAAAATATTTGCGGTAGTAAATAGACTAAATTGCAGACTATAGTTTCTTAAAGATCTAATTTCAAAGAATGCTCACTAATTTATAATACCTGTAGTAGTCAGTTGGCATTCTCCACCTCGCAACAACCAAATAGCTGAGAATCTGTTTATGAATTCATTTGGCAAATGAAATTAACTGGTAACTTCATTTCTTAGCTCAACAATTAACCATGGTCTCAATTATTTGAACTAGTAATGCTCAGGTGAGTTTCTATGTTTTTAACAGTTAGTAAAATTGCTGATGTGTGTACCAAATGATGTCAATCATGATCCAGTCAACTGTTTAGTTCGGGCCAATGTCACAACTAAGGTGTAGGACCTCAGTCTTTTTTTTATTGCTGTCCATTTAGGCTGAACAAGGTAGACAACAAATAGTTTAAGCTCGACATTTTGAGTTAGTTGAATGAATGAATGGTAGTTAAAATAATCATTGGTGCTGTTACAAATCTGACCTTGATTTTATCCCCATGAAGTACTGAAATTCTGTTTTGAAGATTGTCAGGGAGGGGTAGAAAAATTGCAAAATAATTGAGTAATTGTGTAATGCAAAGTAAATTAGTGATTTATTGTTTGAAAAAACTGGGAATGGGAAATTTCACAATTTGTACTTGTGCTTTCTGATGCCCCTTTTTTAAAATTAATTATCCTCTACTTATTAAACAGGTTTGAAGTGTTGACATTCCTATTTCTCTGTTACAATGCATCAATAATCTACATGCCTTCTCAGTCATTGCGCTCTCTGTGCCATACATGTTCCAGGTGAGATTCGGATGATTCATAACTCATAATCATGTTGAGCAGTACTATATTTTAAATCAAGTTTTCTTACGAATTAACAACAAATGCACTTTTGGATTGGTCTGTCCCAGTAATATTGAATGGTAATTTCAAGCCTCCAAAATACGTGGGTTTGGGTCAGAAGTTAAGATCTGAAAAAGGCATCCAAACTAACTATCTTGGAATTTAATGTGGACAGCTGATCAACTTATGAGGAGGCAAGGTGGTCATTAAAATCTTTAAGGAAGGTACATGCTTTCATGTTATGTGTTTCTATTTAATTAGTGAAGTGGGTTTTCTTGGGACCAGAGAAACCTAGCACAGGGAAAAGTTGACTCCATCAGTTAAGTGTGAGGCTGGATGAACACAGCAGGCCAAGCAGCATCTCAGGAGCACAAAAGCTGACGTTTCGGGCCTAGACCCTTCATCAGAGACCCTCTCTGATGAAGGGTCTAGTCCCGAAACGTCAGCTTTTGTGCTCCTGAGATGCTGCTTGGCCTGCTGTGTTCATCCAGCCTCACATTTTATTATCTTGGAATCTCCAGCATCTGCAGTTCCCATTATCTCTCTCCATCAGTTAAGTGCCCTTTTTTTAACAAAACGGTTGGTTCGTAGGCCAGGAGGTGTTGGTGTTTATCCCTGAGACTGACTTTTAAAGCTTCTATTTTGTCTAATTGCTCCACAATTTTCTCCTGTGAATGTTGTCCTAACCACCTGCTGCTAACCAAATAAAAACTGAGAATTGCATTCGCTGGAAATCACCCTTCACTAACCCCTTTGTTCTCTGATACTCTACCATACTTCTTCCCTCATCTGTACCTCCCTGATCTTTTTGATTTCAATCTTCCCGCATGCCTCCTGCCTTCCCTCTTCTCTTTCATCTCCACGCATCCTAACCTTGCTCACTCTTTCTCTCCTCCCCCTCCTTTCCCCCCCCCCCCCCCCCTCCTCTCCTCCCCCTCACCTTTTTGGCTTAGATTTCTGATCTTCAGGTGCCTCCTGAGCTCTGTTTCTGTTGATCATTCTCGCTGTTTTGATACAGCTTTCTGTCTTTTTTGCTTGTCCTCCTCTTGCTTGCACTTAAGAGGAGTGAGTCCCACATTCTCTCTACTTTAAAGAAATTTTTACAGAATTCTTTCTTGAATTTGAGTTCCTGTCTTCAATTCATGGTCCCTGATTTTTGCCATCTCCAGAAGTGGAAACATCTACCATTTCCAACAGAGTATAATTTTCAGAAGACTGTATGAGGTCATGTATCTAGTTTTAGAGAGAAACTCTACTCAGTCTGTACAATAATTTAAGTTTTATTCTTACGAGTTCTGGCATCATTCAAGGAAACATTATTAATTTTTTGAGTTTGTTTTTGTTTTTTTGTGAAATAGGTACTGTATGTAGTTATAGTTTCCAAGTGTAGTCCAACCAAGCTTCTATATGCTTAAGCTGGTTTTTGAATTCTATTTACCTAGAAATGCATCCCAGTATGTAAATAATTTTTGTGGCGGTGTTAACCTGCAATGGTACACTAATGATATTTGTATTCCCCAAATTCTCTTTTTATTTGCTCCCTTTCATTTGCAGATTTTTATTTTCCAGGAAATGTAACCTGTCAATTCCTCTGAACAAAGTACACAATCTCAGATATATTCTTATTGCATTTTATTTGTCATATTTGTGTCCATTTTGCATGTCTGATCAAATTGTCTTGTACATACTAATGAAGTTATGCATTCATCGAGCCATACAGTCCTGAAGAGACCCTTCAGCCCATCAAATCTGCTCTGCCCGATTAACTACTCATATCTATACTACTACCACATTCCAGCATTTGGTCCATAGCCTTGAATGTTGTGACACTGCAAGTGCTTATCTAAGTACTTTTTAAAGGTTTTGAGGTTTACCACTTCATCTACTCTCCCAGGCAAGGCATTCCATAAGAGATCAGAGCAGAATTAGGCCATTTGGATATCAAGTCTGCTTAGCCATTCGATCATGGCTGATCTTTCTCAACTCTGTTCTCCTCCTGCCTTCTCGTCATAACCTATCTATCTTTGTCTTAAATAAACTCAATGACGACCTCCACAGCCTTCTGCAGCAATGAGTTTTACAGGTTAATCACCTTTGCCTGAAGAAATTCTTCCTTTATCACAGTTCTGAAGAATTGTTCCTTAATTCAGAGTCTGTGCCCTCAGGTCCTAGCCACCTAGTCAAAACATCTTCACTTCCATTCTATCCAAGCCTCTTGGTATTCTGTAAATTAGAATGAAATCCTCCCTTATCCTTCTAAGCTCTATCAAGAACAGACCTTGAGCCCTCGTGACAAGCTGCTCATCCATGGGAACATTATTGCAAATCTCTGGATCTTCTCCGGTGCAGCTGACCAGAGCCGCCTTCGGTCTTAGCAGTATGTCTTCACTCTTGTATTCTATCCATCTCAAAATATAAGCTAACTCTGTAATTTTCCTCCTTACTACTTAATGAACCTATTTGCTAACATTAAGAGAATCCTGAACAAGGACTCTCAAGTCTCCTTGTGCTTCAGATTCTGAAGCCTTTCCACATTTTGAAACTAGTGCATGCTTCTGCTTTTCCTAACCAAGTGCATAGTCTCTCTTTTCCCTTTTCTTTTTCAGATTCCTGAATTTCAAACCAGCTGTTCGAAAAGACTTTTTTCCTCAAATCCTCTCTCAACCCTCCTGCCTTTGACTTTGAAATTATCTCCCCTTGTTTGTTGCCCTTTCAACTGGGGGAACCAGCTGCTTCTATCCAGTTGTTCTTGCCGATCATAATCTTATACACCTCAGCCAGGTCCCTTTTCAGCCTTTTCTTCTTCTCTGAATGTATCTAGCCTCTTTACCTGGGATGGAACAGTTTGGTTGCAATGTCCTATTGAATCTCTTTCACCCCTTTCAGTACAATTGCATCCTTCCTATTGTGTGATGACCAGAGCTGCATGCCATTACTCCAGCTGTGGCCTGACCAAAGTTCTGTAGAGCTCCAACATAATTTCCCTGCTCCTGTAGTCTAAGCAATGACTGACTTTGAGGAAAGTGTCCTTTCTGCTGCCTTATAACTACCCTGTTAACATATCCTGCCACCAGCCAGGGTCTGTGGACAAGATCTCTTCCTGGTGTCTTGTCATTGTGACCTGTTCTTACGTTTGATGTCATCCATAAATTTTGATATTGAATAGCTCTGATTTCATAGTCAGCCAGATGCAGGATAATGGAGAAAGTTTAAAACTGCAAAGTATGTCCTCTGAGTGTTCTGAGAGTTACTCCAGTGATAGTTCGAGGATACATGTCAATGTGTTGAGAGCAGGATTTGGGCATTTGGCCCCTTGGGCATGCTCCACCATGTAATACGATCTCAGCTGATCTGATTTTAACTTCAAATCCACAATCCAGCCTACTCTCGATCACCTTTTGTCCTCCTTGCTCAGAATCTATCCACTTCCGCCTGAAACTTTTTCAAAGACTTCAACCCAGAAAAGAGATGGTTTTACACTGCAATCTCATGATCCTTGAAATTTTTCCTTGTGTGTTAAATGGGTGGCCACTTCTTTTAAAACTGTGACCCAAAGTTCTGTATTGCCCCCTGAGTGGAAATATTCTTTCCATATTCATCCTGTCAAGCACACTGTTTCTAATCAGATTCTTCTGAAGAAGGGTCCTGACCCAAAAAAACTTGCCTTGCTCCTCTGCTTGGCCTGCTGTCTTCCTCCAGCTCCACACTGTTATCTCCGTTCTTAATCAAGTTTACTCTTCTAAACTCCAGTGGATATAAGCCTGGCCTACCCAACCGTTCAAGACAATCTGTACATTTCAGATACTAGTATAGTAAACTTTCTCTGAACTGCTTCCAGAATTTGCATCCTCTTTTTACTGTGTACAATCTTCATTAGATTTGAGGCCTCAGCTTACAATAAATGTGCTGCCTAACTGAAGTATAACCTGCCTCCTTATGTATTCGATTTCTCCCTCAATTAATGATAATACTAGCTTGTCTAATTTCTTGCTGAGGGCTAGATGCAGGTATAGCAGTTTGAAATGTTGGGATACCCAGTTCCCTCTGCATTTTGGAGACTGAGAGCTGTTACCATTTAGATAAGATGCTGCTTTTCTTTCTGTTTAAAACACAATTTTCTTAATTTCCTACATTTGTACCCCACTTGCCAGATCTTTGTGCACTCAATGAAACAATTGTATTTCTTTTTTGTAGTCTGCTTGTGTCCCTTTCACAAGTTGCTCTTCTACATATCTTTGTGGCATCTGCAAATTTGGCAACAATACCTGCAATAAAAGAAATCCCTTCTGTCTCTTTATTCAAAGTGATTTGTTTGAATTGTAATAAATTATGTCCCAAAAGGGATCAGTGTTGGCCCCTCAACTTTTAGATCTTGCCAACCTGAAAAAGGTCCATTTTCTGCTTGTGCTTTCCAATTAACCAGCCAGTCTTCTGTCCATGCCATTCTTATATTATGATCCTTTATTGTCCATAATCTTCTGACGTGGCACCATACTAAATGTCTTTTCACAAAAGTGTAGAACATCCACCAGTTCTTCTTTCCTGTTGCATGTTGCTACTTCAAATAATTTTGTTAACTGGTGAAAAGGTTTTAACCAATTTATGGAACTATTCATTTGTTACAATAAAACTGCAGCTGTTCAGTCTTTACTGAAATGTATTTAGTGATTGAGATTCTGGACAGTTCCCAGCAGATTGTAAAGCAATAAACATAATACTTCTAATTGAGAGAAGATGGAAATGGAAGGGAGGAACCGTCAAGTCAGTTTTTATTAGAATTTCATAGAATCACTAAAGTGTGGAAACAACAGGCCCTTCAACCCAACAAGTCCACACTGACCCTTGGAGCATCTCATCCCCATAACCCATCTGATCTATACATCCCTGAACATATAACATAGAACAGTACAGCACAGAACAGGCCCTTTGGCCCTCGATGTTGTGCTGACCTGTGAACTAATCTAAGCCCCTCCCCCTACACTATCCCATCATTATCCATATGCTTATCCAAGGACTGTTTAAATGCCCTAATGTGGCTGAGTTAACTACATTGGCAGGCAGGGTGTTCCATGCCCTTACCACTCTGAGTAAAGAACCTGCCCCTGACGTCTGTCTTAAATCTATCACCCTTCAATTTGTAGCTATGCGCCCTTGTGTAAGCTGAAGTCATCATCCTAGGAAAAAGACTCTCGCTGTCCTCCCTATCTAATCCTCTGATCATCTTGTATGTCTGTGTTAAATCCGCTCTTAGCCTCCTTCTCTCCAATGAGAACAGACCCAAGTCCCTCAGCCTTTCTTCATAGGGCCTGCGCTCCAGACCAGGCAACATCCTGGTAAATCTCCTCTGCACCTTTTCCAATGCTTCCACATCCTTCCTGTAATGGGGTGATCAGAACTCCAAGCAATACTCCAAATGAGGCTGCACTAAAACACTATGGGCAATTTTG
The DNA here is from genome assembly GCF_030684315.1 of Stegostoma tigrinum. NCBI lineage: Eukaryota > Metazoa > Chordata > Chondrichthyes > Orectolobiformes > Stegostomatidae > Stegostoma > Stegostoma tigrinum. The sequence goes on along the minus strand of NC_081355.1, from coordinate 75,976,245 downwards.
TATGGCCAATCCACCTAGCCTGCTCACCTTTTGGACTGTGGGAGGAAACTGAAGCACCCAGAAGAAACCCACACAGGCACAGAATGTTCAAACTCCATACTGGCATTTGCCTGAGGCTGGAATTGAACCCAGGCCCCTGGCTCTGTGAGGCTGCAATGCTAACCATGGAGCTGACGTGCCATTGTTAGCCTGACTTAATTCATGAAGCAAATGCTAGGATGCAGTTTTAAACTATTGGCAGGACTTTTTTTTTAGAAAATTGTAATGCAGTCAGCATGGTTTATGTTTATATTCATGTTTGGCAAATCTGTAGGCATTCCTCTTTTTTGAGGATGTAGTGAGCAAACGGGATAAAAGGGAGCCATCAGATGTAGATTTGAATTCCAACAAGGCATTTGGTAAGGTGCCACATTAATGGTTACTAGTTTTGTAATGTATTCCTCTTAGAGGAGTTCGAATAAATTTTATAGAATCCCTACAGTGCAAAAAGGGGCCAATTGGCCCATTTGAGTCTGCACTAAACCTCTGAAGAACCTCTCAACCAGATCTATTCCTCACACCATCCCTATAACCCCACGTGGGTTTTATTACCATAACATACCCCTGCACATCCCTGGACATGACAGGGTGAATTTAACACTGCCTGTCCACCTAACCCGCACCTCTTTGGGCTGTGGAAGGAAGCTGGAGCACTGAGGAAACCCACATACGTATAGGAGGAACGTGCACACTTGACAGTCTCCTAAGACTGGAATTGAATCTGTGTCCCTGGCAATTTGAGGCATCTGCCAACCACTCTGCTGTCTGTTTTCTCACTTCCTGGTTGGCAGACTAATGGAGAGTTGCAGAGATTCAGTCTGGGGCCTCAACTGTTTGATTTATGTTGTTGTGTTATGTGCCAGACCATGTCCCCTCAAAGTATTTTGAAGAGATAGTCTATTCCCTAACTTTTTTCTTAATTATTGCAAATATAGGCTGTATTCAGATTTGATTGGTCAAACTACTAGGCTTTGAGCAAAAGACAATTTATTTTTACAACACTGCTAAGATACAAAGAAAAGAATTGGCATAAACTTAACTTTACTGAAATACTTAATATATTACTTAACTCCTAATCATCATCTGTTTCAACACAGCAGCATTTCTTAAACACATCCTGAACAGGGCAATTTAGCACAACTATTTCAGTCTCACGTGCTGTCTTCTCATTCCTAGTGGCAAAGGAGCCCTAGCAAAGCTGGAGTCAGTGGAGTTGGGTCCTGGTGAAAGCTCCCTATTCTTTGCCATTGTACTAGATAGAACTCCAATGTGTGCAGTTGTTTGGTGGTCATTATCATCTCCGACCCAGGACATCACTGGAGTTCCTCAGCTGTGTCTAGGATGTGGTCATTTTCGGCTGCTTTGTCAGTGATGTACCCTTCATTACACATCGCTTCTTGCATACAATGATCAGCAAATAATGTTGAGCACCATTCATGACTCTTTCAATACTGAAGTACTTGCATCCATATGCCCCAAGCTTGGACTAATAAGTGGCAAGTGATAGTTGTGCTTCATAACTGCCAGACAATGCTTATCTCCAGCTACAGAATCGTGTTCTTCCTTTGTTTACTGTTATCATCACTTGAATTCCCCATTCTCTACATGCTAGGGTTATCATTGACCAGAAATGGAACTGGAGCGTTCATAAATTGTGGTTACAAGAGCAGTTCAGAAGCTAGGAATCCTGTATTAAGTGATTTGCCTCCTAACTCTCCAAAGCCTATCCCTTCTATAACAAAGCATAAATTAGGAATGTGATGGAATAGAGCAGCAGGTAGTGATGTAGTGGTAATGTCACTGATCTAATAGTCCAGAACTCCAGCTATTGTCCTGGGGACATGGCTTCAGATTCTCCTGTACCAGATGTTAAAATGTGAATGCAGCAAAAAAATCTGAAGGTTGGTCTAATGGCAAATGTGTAACAACTTCAATTGTCAGAGAGATTTATCAGGTTCAGTAATGTCTATTATAAAAGGAAATCTGCCATCCTTGCCTGATCTGGTTGACATGGACTTCAGACCCACAGCAATCTAGTTGACTCTGAACATTTATAGGATGAGCTGTAAATGCTGGCCTAGCCCGACACGCCTGCATGCGTGAATGATTCTCCACTTCCTGGATGGGTAAAGCTCCAGTAGCACTAATTCCAAAAGCTTGACACTATCCAGGACAAAGCAGTCTACTTGGTTAGTACCCTATCCCACCTTCAACATTGCTGCCACTACGACTCCCTTTACCATCGATGCAATGTGTGTGCCACCTACAGCATATGCTGCAGTAATCGGCAACCATATGAGAACACCACCTGCAAGATTTCCGAATTGCATTGACTTCCCTTCATCGTTTCTTGGAACTCTATGCTTTAACGGTATCATGGGTATTTTTACACTCCAAGGACAGTAGGCTGTTTAAGAAGGCAGCTCACCAACCTGTCCAGAATACAACAACCACTGAGAATGTTTACTTGGGCCTATCTGCGCCATCCCCAGTTAAATAATGTGTGGAGCTGTGGAAGCTCAGCAGGCCAGGCAGTATCAGAGGAATGGAACCCTTCAGAAAATAAAGGTCTGAAGAAGAGTCCCGACCTGAAAAGCCAGCTTTCCGATTCCTCTGATGTTGCCTGGCCTGCTGTGTTTCCCCAGCTCAGTACTGTTATCTCTGACACCACCATCTGCGGTTCTTGCTATCCCAGTTAATTGATGTCTTGAGAGCAGGCATTTAGCTTGACTCGTATCTTTGACAAATAGCTCTTCAGAGTTGTTGAGTGTGTGATGCATTTTGTTTAGTGTGCTGAAAAATAGTTAATTACCATACTGCTGTTTCTGACTTCAGAGCTTTCATTGATTTTATATATTTTAATCCTGTTGAGTTGCAATGGCGTCATAATATGGTTAGTTACACTGAACTAGAGTTAGTAATGTCACTAATACATGACTACAGTGACAGTGAATGATCCACCTAATTAGTATAAAGTCAGACAAATTACTACACATCACTGAGCTGAATTTGCATATTTTTAAGACTCAAATTGTCACCAAGGATTGGAGACAGCCAGTGTTGTTTTCTTGCATTATCTGATGATTCAGTGAATCATGTGAAGTTATTTTTGTATCATTGTCATGACTGCTTTATCCACAACTTCCAAATTGTACAGACCTGATTTTTTTAATTACTCTGAATACTCATGTTCTAGTGACCATTAATACTTTTGGTTTCATTAATTTTGTTCATACTTGTAGAGGAAAGGGATGGAAGATTTTAAAAGTTGCATTATGAATTTCTGGCTCTTAAAATTTAAATGTTTTTAAATTTAGTACATAATTTCACTTTCAGAATATGTGTTAGTGGATTTCCAAGGAGGTTGCAGAAGAAATACACTGATGTTGAAAGCAGAATACCTGTCTCTGCTGAATTTATGGTACACATGTTAACAGCTATTTATTATGCTATGTAAGTATAAATATGCATTTAATATTGAGTTGCATCATTAGCTGTTTCAGTCAATCTATTAGCCCTCTCAATTGAACAGCTAACTACCTGGTGGAGAAATACCTAAAACATCAACAGAGCCAACCACAGCACTGTTCTGGAGATGGACTACTTTGCACTCCATTATTAGTTTATTTGTCACTGCAAATAGAGTGTGTTCAGGAGCTTTCATTCAGAATTTCAGTCAGAAGATCTACCAGAAGTGCTTTCCACTTAGAGAAAATGTACTGGAAATTATTCAATTTCCAAAAATTATGTACAAATTAACATGATACCACGATGTAGCTAAATGTGGTTGCTTTGGCATGGCATGCATTTTAAATCTTTTTTTAATACTTTCTCCAGGTATAATGGAGAATGGGACTTGGCTTGCAAAACATTGGATGATCTATTGTACAGAGCCCAGTTGGAGATGTTTGCAGAACCCTTACTGGTGAGGAGTCATTTGACCCTGCAAATTAAATGAGTCATGTGATATTAGATATTTTTTCATGAAAGACTGAAATTTGTTACTACTCTTGGGACTTGTTGAGTAGTCTGAAATTTTGGAGATCTTTATTTCCCTTTTTCTGTGCAAAGGTTATTGTGGATGAGTTCCTTTTGGTTACATGATGTGAAAGGGGAAGCATATTGACTGTAAAATCTTGTTCTTTAAAGAGTTAATATCTTATGATCTTTCTTCCCCATCAAGAAATGGGTTATAAATATTCTGTGAAGTGGTCAGTCTTAGTGCCCAACTACTCTTTCCTCTGACACCATGCAATAATAAATTAATTTGTTGTCTGTCTTGTACTATGAGCTTTACATGTATTAGAGTTCTCACCAGAGGACTGGTTCTTTTGAAAGTCTGAAGGGAAGTGTTGAAGTTGAATGATAAATTAATTATCTTGAATTAATATCATAACCACGATAAGAGGATTTCTATTTCATTACTTCGAGTAGACTGCGAAGTAAAACCAAATGCAAACTTTTGTAATCTTTCCAATCAAATGTTCATTAGATTGAAGACCCCATTTTGTAGCAAATCCAAATTGACAATTTTTCTTGGTAACAAACCTAGGAAATCTTAGTCACACCTTTTATTAGCATTCCTTAATTTAAGCACTGAGTTGTACAGGTATCTGCAAGTTTCCCTTGCAGATTAAAGCTCTTTGTACAATAATGTATCAATGTATTGTACAATAATGGTGCATTGCAATGCTGAGGTTCCAGTCGTCTTAAGATAATTTACTTGCCAAGCTCAGTTACTTTCCTAATTTGCAACTGAATTGTTAAGCTGCCTTGGAAAGCAATGTTCTCTAAGAAGTCCAAATGGAGGTACACAGTTCACAAAAACTAAAATTGTTATTATATAAGTTTGACTGGCAATTTATTTTCAATTTCTAGTTGCCCTGAGACAGTCATTTTGGATCATTTCCTTTGAAGTAAATTGAGACAACTGACTCAATTCACATCAGCTGGCATTTTGTGCAAGGTGCTATGGTAGTGGATCATGTGCAAGTTAGAACAGTTAAGATCCATTTTAGGCTCCAAACTGTTACCGGTCAAAGAACTTCACGTTACTTTATAGTGTAAGCACGACTTGGGTTGTCATCTGCTGTCAACTGTTGGCATCTTACCTGTGCATTTCTGGTTGCCTTCTTTGCTATGATATCTGACCTGACTTTGAATAACTATTTATTAATATTTATCATTGAACATATGAAGCAAAAAGTAAAGAATCTTAAGTGTGCACCAATTTTAACCGTATGAACAATACTTTGTATGCATAATTTATAATTCAAAGCAGCTTTTGCCAACTAGTAATCTAAATAATATATTATCTTGGTCATTTCTCGCCAACGTCCAGCATCTTTCAAATCTGGCTTGAAACAATGCTCTGGACAGCTGCACATACAAATTATAATACTTGTACTTAACATTTTATGTACTTCAAAGCACTTGTGTGATCAATTCCATTGTAGGAAGACAATTCCTTTTAAGTTGAAAGATCAATTATTGAAACTGGCTGGTGAAGAAATGTGGGCCAGACCCAAATGAGAAGCCTCTGTTGTGAATCGCCCAGGGATCTGTAACATTTTGTTGCTTTCTTAGTGAGTGAAGGGGTAAACTTATAACCAAGAGAAATTTCTTCACTCAGAAGGTGGTAAATCTGGAATGCATTGTTGTGGAGGCCAAGTCATTGAGTATATTCAAAACAGATTTGGCAGCTAGTCTCCAGGCAGGACCAGAGTTTTTAAGTTTTCTTTCCAAACTGTTTTCTGGCTGAAGAGTTTGGCGGCTGATGACGCAGCGCGAACAATTGAAATCTCCCTTTATCAGCTTTTGGAAGCCCAAAGAGTAAAAAGCTGAGGTAGAAGCATTGTTGCCTGTACCTCATTGAATTTAAAATGTGACACCGATCTGTCTCTAGAAAAGCAACCAATGAGTCAACATCTATACCTGTGAAACAATGCACTGTGAAAACCATTTAAGTGATCTACCCAGTATTTATTTGTCCCTTTTTAGCTATGTTTGTCTGACTTTTGAATGGGGGCTGAACTTTGTGTTTAAAGCATAGATGTTAATTAGCTCGCTCACTTGACATATTGCCAAGTTATTGTCTATTTTAGTTAGGTCTTTTGAGACAAAACCAGTGTCTGGAATTAATTATTCAGTCTAGTTAGGAACCATTGGGGATCTTTGGTTCTGATTTTACTGTGTTGTGAAAACAAAAACAAAAATGTTGGTTTGGTTTGTTGTCTGTTTCCATCTCACGACACCAACCAGCAGGATGAAATTTTCATAGTATATTGGATGTTTTCGCTTCATTGACCTGCATGTTGAATGAATAAAATGTATGCCCATCTATAAAGCCACACTTTGTACTTTTACTGAACATAACTGTCAAGTTCTTTTGAAGCACTTACCCATGTTTCAATTACTTAGGAATGCCCATTCTGCTAAGATCCCTTCTTTGGTTTTCTAGAAGTGCAGGACAAGATGACCTTTTCAGATATATCACATTTGTTGAAGGAATGATATGTTCAGCTTAATAGAATAGAGCTGTAAGATTTGGTGAGCATTCATGTAAATGGATAATTTTACCCACCTCAAATTGAATTGGACCAGGAACAATTGCTTTGAATTCAATGTATCGTCAGAACTAACTTCTAAGATCTTGCCTTTAAAGTTAATCACTGGTGATATAACCCAATAGCAAATTATTATTCAGTACAGTACAAAGAACTTTGCTAGGAGTAAGCCCTCGGGCCTGGTGAGCCTGCTGTGTCATTCACCTAGATCACAGTTGGTTTTTTTGTACCTCTTAAAAGTGCACGTACTGCAGTATTGTATACATCATTGCTGTCAGCTTGAGGGTGGAGAATCCGATAGATGCACAATCATCAGGAAAAGTAAATCCTCTTTATACCCACAAAATTGGAGACAACTTTTTAAACAGTCGCTGGTTCTAGATTCTGGCTGTAAAGACAACATCCACCTGGCATGTCGAGCACTGTCAAGCTTCCTCTGAATCTTGTTTCAATAAGATTCATTCAGTAATTCTTCTGAACTCCAATGCTCAGCCCCAACCTGCTTAACCTATCCTCAAGACAAGCCCTTTCATTCCAGGAATCCACCTTCTCTTTTAAACTGCTTCCAATGTCAAAATATTCACCATTGAACTAAGGGATCAAAAATGTTTCATAAGCATGCTGAATAGTTGTCGCAAGACCTGCCACTTTTACTCCATCCCTGTTGTGACGAAGGACAATATTCCATTTTGCTTTGCAGATAGAGGGGGGAAAAAAATAACAGTACTAGTATTTGTGACTCATGTCTGAAAATACTGACATCCTCTGGACTTCATTCTGCAGTCTGTCTATTGAAATAACAAGAATAGGAAAGCAATCTGCCATTTTCCTATATGATGCACAGTCTTCTTTTTAAACCCGTTCATTTTCGCCTCACTTTCCAGACAGTTTGGATTTTGAAAATGGGCCAGGAATTTGAAACTCAAACTCCAAGCCCTGAGCTCTCATCTAAACTGTGTTCTTGTGACATTTTTTAAAAATGTAAACAGACTTTTTCCAGGAGAAAAGCTTGATGCCCATTTCGAGGTGCAAAAGGTTTCCAGGTGGAAAAGCTGCCTACCTGATGCCAGTAGCAAATGGCAACCATTATGGGTGTTGTCACGGCTTTTCTGGAGAGGACAGGATAGAGAGTACAAAGCTTGACTCGAGATATAGCTGATCTTGCTAATTTCACAGTTATAGAAATTTGCTTGCTTTCCCCCAAGTGGTGATGCTGAACACTCTCACCAGATCTCCCCTTCCCCTACTGCATCCCTAAATCAGCCCAGTTCGTCCCCTCCCCCCACTGCACCACACAACCAGCCCAGCTCTTCCCCCCCCCCCCCCCCACCCACTGCATCCCAAAACCAGCCCAACCTGTCTCTGCCTCCCTAACCTGTTCTTCCTCTCACCCATCCCTTCCTCCCACCCCAAGCCGCACCCCCAGCTACCTACTAACCTCATCCCACCTCCTTGACCTGTCCGTCTTCCCTGGACTGACCTATCCCCTCCCTACCTCCCCACCTACACTCTCTCCACCTATCTTCTTTACTCTCCATCTTCGGTCCGCCCCTCCCTATTTATTCCAGTTCCCTCTCCCCATCCCCCTCTCTGATGAAGGGTCTAGGCCCGAAACATCAGCTTTTTTGCTCCTGAGATGCTGCTTGGCCTGCTGTGTTCATCCAGCCTCACGTTTTATTATCTTGGAATTCTCCAGCATCTGCAGTTCCCATTATCTCTGAACTCACCAGATCTATTGTGCTTTTTGATTCAAAAATATTGTTTTTTTTACCCTTCTGGGAAAGTGCCCTTACAAACACTCGAGTATTTAATACTAGATAGAGGGTTGTTTGTTGCTTACTTCCCTTAATGCAGGCTCTTTGAATTCACAAAGTATATCCTGGAGGCTGTGGGTTGAGTTCTGGAGTGAAAGTTGAAAACCCATTCCTTTGCGTCCTTCCGCACAAGTTGCTTTCTAATTTTCTTTGTGTATCAACATTTGGTTATGATATGCTTGATCCCTTGACCACGTCATGAATATAACTTATAAATAATTGAGGCCCCAGCATGGATCACTGCCACAATTGACTTGAAAATATCTATTAGCCAGTTTGTTACACCTCTAACGCAGTCTCTTATCTTCTGAGTAGTAACTGGTTTTTATATGGCAACTGATTTGAATGTCTTTCTGGAAATCTAAATACACTGCATCTCTTCTTCCTGCATCTAATATCCTTATTCTAATTTTGTCAAAAGCACATTGACTCTGCTTGCTTGTTTTGGGTTTTCTGAATTGTCTGCTTCCTCAACTAGAGATTTCAGTTTTAGGCTCCAATGCGGCCGTCAACTAAGTGGTCTCTACTTTCCTAATTTGTTCCCCCTTTTGTTAAAAGGAGCATTACATTTGCAGTTTCCTAATCGGGGGATTTCCAGAATCTAGAGAATTTTAGAATATTGCAAGCAAAACGTCTACTATGTCTGCAACTTTGTGACTCTAGGGTTCAATCCATTGAGTCCAGACGACTTGGCAGCTATTAGTCTTATTTAGATTTTCTGATACTTTCTCTAGAAGGGTCTATGCCCAAAACGTCAGCCTTCCTGCTTCTCTGCTGCTTGGCCTGCTGTGTTCGTCTGTTGGGTTTATTTTCAGAGGCCCTCACTGACTTGATGCAATAACAAGAAGCTAACCTGTTTAGCTGTCTGATGAAGGGTCTAGGCCCGAAATGTCAGCTTTTGTGCTCCTGAGATGCTGCTTGGCCTGCTGTGTTCTTCCAGCTCCACACTTTGTTATCTTTAGAAAAACACACATCCTTTATTACAAAGCAAGTACAAGCTGTGGAGGATCCTGATACTCAATCCGGCACAGAGCGCAGAGTCTTGTAAACGATTCTCCCTGAGCAGCGGACAGTCCCTGCTTTTTATGCCTTATCGAGTGCATAATACGTAAAGCAATTTTACATCTCTCAATGGCATGTTACATGAAACAATCACTACATCGGACAATGACATGATACACAAATAATTACTACTTCGAAAACATAAAGAGAACAGGATACAGTATTGATCGTTTGCGAAGTGACTACTAATGGCAGGAGGTGATTTCAAGTTGAAGTGTCTGGCTTGAACAAAAGTCAGTGCCCTGGCCCCTTTAGCAGAAACAGAAGTTAGAATTTTTTTTACAGGATTTCAGAAGTCTCTCACCTTTACAAACACTGCCCACCTCGTCTTATTTGAGACCGCTTCCATATACTCCTGTGCAGGAAGATAAAGACTTACAAAGTTTTACACCTAATTCTATTCAGGCAGGAAGTTTTAAGGCAGTGTCTGCATACCTCTGTAATCAGATAAAGAGCATTAATTTGTAGAGAATATAGAAATCAATGGGATGTTATCCCAATAACATCTCACATCCAGCTCTACACCTTGTTATCTCATGGTTATTATGTTCTTTGCCTCGTTTTGACCCTTTTTTATTGAGGTGCTTTTGTCTTCTACTGTGAAGTTACATGCAAAATGGTGTTCAAAATATCCACTGTTGCTTTGTTCCCCAGTGCTAATTCCCTGGCCTCATTTTCTCAGGGACCAATTTTAACTTCAGCTATTAACTTTTAAATACTTTCTTGAAGATCTTGCAGCCTGTTTTTTTTTGTCCCTTAATTACTTTTGGTCATTCATGGTTGATATCTGAGATCTTGCCCCAATTCTCAGACCTACTACTTATCCTTGGAGCATTGTATGCTTTTTCTCTCAAATTGATGCCATCCCTAACCTATTTAGCTACAGTGCATCATTCTTGTAAAATCTTTCTTGTGCAATTTATAATTCTTAAAGATTGCTGTTATCTTACTGAATTTCAACTACAGCCTTGCTTTTCTCCGCAGAGTGCTGCAGACAGTCTAACTGTCTTCAATTTAGATCATAGTTTAAGTTTCAGAGCCCAAATTTCTCCTATTCAAGCTAAATGTGAGATCAATGTTTTCTCACTTCTGCCTAGAAAACCTTTGACTACAAAGTCAGTCTCCTATCTCATTAGACATTGCCAGATCTAAGATGGCCTGTTCAGTTGTTTTCTCCATATCTTATGCAAAAAGTCCGTCACACGGGCATGCTGTGAACTTGTCCTTGAGACTACCTTCGCCAGTTTAATTTTTCAAAACCACTGCAGTTCAGAAATCTATTCTTTTGAATCAATAGAAAATCCTTCTGCTTTGCACTTGATAGTGCTGTATGGTAAGTTCAAGACACTTATCTTTTCTGTGTTACCGTAATTGTGCCATTACATTGTGATAAATGACATAGCAAAGAAAAATTGAGAGACTGTTGCTACGAAAATGAAAAATAAGATTTGTGAATTTTGCCCTGCATTTCTGTATTTTTAAATGGTTAAATCCTGAATTTAACAATTGTCATTTCAATTTTTTAATCCCTTTTTTACATAGGTTGGCAATGCAATCAAAAATATGTTGCCTTTTGGTGCCCTAAAGTCATCAAAAGATGCTCCACGATCGATTGAGGTAGAGATAACTCCGACGTCATCCAGAATATCGAGGAATGCGGTCACTAGTTTATCAATTCGAGGACATCGATGGAAGAGGAATGGTAAGCAAGGGATGAGCACGAACAGAAAGGATACGGTTCCTTATTTCATTCAAATTAAATTTGAAATTTTCATTTAATAATGTGACTTCCAATTAATGTTTAATACTTTACCATGAACAAATTTTCCTCATATACGAAGGGCTCTTTATGATTTTACTTGGCAAGTAAGCATTTAATTTCCAATGCAAGCTACTGAATGAGGAGATGGTTGTACAATAGTGGTAACATGACTGGGCCAATAACCGAGAGCCCCCAGCTAATATTCTGGTGACATGGGTTTGAATGTTGTCATGGCAGATGATGAAATCTGAATTCATTTAAAAGATGGCCCAGTGCAGCCATGTGCTCTCAATTAGCTTCAACACCCATCTGGTTCACTTACATCCTTCAGGAGATCTGCATCATAACCTGATCCTGGTCTACATGTGACTCCAGAGCAATGTGGCTGATCTTTAAATACCCTCTGGGTAATTGGGGATGTGTAATAAATGTTGGCGTAGCTAGTCACCTCTGCATTCCCTGAATCAACGTAAAAAGAATAGTGTGATGTAAAATGAAAGTGAATAAACCCGTTCTACATCAGGTACTTTGCAGAAATCTATTGCTGTAATTGATATGGGTATAGACCTGTGAATTGGCTGAGGCAATTCTGTTTCAAAGTGTGTAGCAGGAAGGTAAATGGGTCTCGTGAGAATTCTTTTCTCTTATGCAGAAACACTTCCACTTATGATTTTGTTTATCATGTATGTTTGGTTAAATGATTTACTTGATTGGTTTGGAAACACTAAACTTGAGTTTATAATTCCATCTTGGCACAGTTAAAGACTGTCTGAGGGCAAGATATGAAACTTTTTCAAGCTTCAGTTCCCCACTATAATGGTAGACTTCTTAATGCTGTCAGAGCATTAAGTAATTTCAGTGTTAACTATGTCCTAAGCATAAATGTGCAGAAACATTATGGAATTTTCCATTCTGTGTAGAGCAGTGTGGGCATTCCTGTGAAATTGGGGGGAAAAACAGTGAGAATGATAAAATCAGATTCTTGACATCAAGTGAATGGCTTCAATGCCTGGATGACAATGTCGCTTGTCAGTGACAAGAACCTATTTCCATGAATTTACACTTTATTTGCTAATCTTATTTTACATGAAATGCACAATTCTCTTGGGCAATGTCAGTTCCCAACTTAAGTCACTTGCTTTTTCAGGCCTCTGTCTACATGCTCCTTCACCAAAGTCCCGTGACACATTCCATAGACAGCCACTGTCTTTACTCTTTTTTTAGCTGATGGAATTCAGCATTGGCACAGCACAGTCCTTGTTACGTTATGGCCCATCTCAGAGTAACTCTTTACTTCAGTTCACGTTGGAGCTCACCAGCGCTTCAGTTCTGAAATGCTTCAACCAAGCTGCTCAATGTCCAGGAATGGTCACCCATTCGTGCACTTGCTCAAGATGCATCTCCAGGCTCTGGGCTTGCTTTCTTGGCATTCAATCACTTTGCACTTGGACACTCCCAGCATTTCTGGCTTTCTGCTTAGGGTAGGTAGCTTCTTCAGTTTGCCAGCTCTGAACAGTCAAGGCAAGGGATGTCTTGCTGTAACAGGACAGTATGACGTCAATGCCATACCTACTGATGTACCAGCAGCTTCCATGGCAAAATGTTGCATGTGCTTATATCAAATTGCCATGGCAGAATGTTTAGGGGGAGCAGTCCTTTTGTCAAGTGGATGAGAATTATGATCTGTTAAGGAGTGTGGCCCCGTAAGTCATGGGCATTGTTTTGTCCCAGTCCAGGTTTGGTCATGGTTACTAAGATCCTCGGTGTGATTGGGTCCAAGGATTCTTTCCTTTTCTCTCAAGGGATTTAGCTACAATCTGTCTGGCAAGTTAAACCTAACCCATCTAAGAAATACAAGTTAAATTGTCACTTCTTGGGCTGGGCCATGCTCTGTCAGACTCCTCCACTCTTCAGGTTGGGACCATGGTCAGCTGTGGGGATTTGGGCAGTAAATGTAAAGAGTGGGATGTAGTTTAACTATGCTGTGTTGGAGAAAGTGGGAATTGGAGCTGTAAGACTGGAATAATGACTGTGAAGTGGGGGCGCAATTTCAAATGACAGGGTTGGATCCGATTTAGTATGGAAATGTTTGAATTACTATGGAAGTGGGGTTTTCATGTGACCCACCAGTGGCTTCAATTTGAGGGTGGTGGGGGGAGCAGTGGATTGTGATAGTGGGTATGGAAATTTGATAGGCCAGGGGCTATGGGGACACTTATCATTAAATAAAAGGGCAGAATTAGTCCTCAGACTTTTTTTTGTGTGAGAACACCCTCTGTCAAGATGCCTGCAGGCCCACCTGCCTCCTTGAAGGAAGAGACACCTGAAGTGATATTGAGGCCCCTTGTTGCTCTGTTAACTAACTGCTGATGCTGGATAATGTGATGGTGCTCTGAATGCATTTGTGATTGACACTGAGCATTCTGCTGGATCTGGGTCCCTGTAGCAGCTACTATCTGCATAGACAGTCAAGCACCATGTTGGTGGTAACATTTTGTGAACTCCTCCAATCTTTGATCGAGGTCTGCCAAGTCTGTGACATTGCATTTGGGCAAAGTTATTAAGGGTCATTCTGTTGTCAGGTGCTTTGTCTCCAGCAGTCCTCTCGTTGCCAGCAATCTGGGGAGTTTCCTCTTTGACCAGTTGCAGTGATGTGTCTATGACGATGCTCACCAGCTTGTGCTTCCTAGTCTAATCTAGAAACAGAATCCACTGATGTAAAAGTCTGAACTGCTGAAGGGTGAAGGAGAAAAGCATTGCTTATCTATGCTTCGTGTGGTGACACCATCTGAGATGGAGAAGCTGCTGCTGGGCTGAGACTTGTGCTTTTTGTGTCAGAGGCTGTATGGACTCTGCTGGTGCCTGCAGAAGGGAACAGAGGGAATTTGTTGCACATTTGGGGCTAGAAACGTGAGCATTTTGTGTGTATATATTCACCATGGTAAATGGGAGTGCATCACTGCTTATTTCATTGCCTTGACTTGGAGGTGTGCAACCTGCACATGTGGGTTTTTGATCCTCTTCCACAGTTTTAAGGATTTTTTTTCCCCCTGCTAAGGGGTGATGGCATAAATTTCTGCCAGTCCTGATGTCAGTCCTTGCCCCATCAGCCCTATAGTGCAGTGTTTTCTTTTAGTTAGAAGAGCTGATTGTGATGGCACAGGGGTGGGGCAAGTGCCTCCAGCGAGGTGAATAGGAAGTAGGCAAGATGGCTTAGTAGCTTGGGCAGATGATGTGCAAAAGTCATGAAAAGATGTTACATGTGTTAGTGAGAATGATAAGCCACCCCTTTTCAGTGGTAAGAGTGTAAAGTTTGAGGATTTGAGTGAGGTGTGGAGAGTGTATGGTGGCACTTACCCCTTGCAGAATGCAAAAGGTCATTGATCTTACAGCATGGCTTATTGGGGATACTGCTTTGATGAATTATTCACTTATTTTTAATTTATTCAATTATTGTCATTTTATTAGTTGATTTTGTCTAGTTTGTTACTAATTTAGTCAAGTTATACCAACTTATGTAAATTTACAAGTGAACTTATTACACATTTTAAAACTTGAAGATTCAAAACTTAATGTTGAATTTAAACCTTCCAAATTATACTTGCGTTGGAAGTGTTTCTCAACTTCATGTAATAGAATGGAAGAAGTTTGCTCTTGTGTTTGCTGTTGTCATTTGTCATAATTTGGAGATTTTCTGTTTTTATATCACAATCACTAACTTGATCAGAATTATTTTGTACTCAACATTTTATTTGCCTTTAATTTAGTTTATAAACAAAATTTCTACTATCCTCCTTGAGCCTTGGGATTGAATTGTCTGCACTTTAATTCTGATATTAAAAATTACAAGCTAATCTTCCTGTTGTATTGGGAAGAGGATCAGGAATTAATCACCAGTTCTTAGAGTTCCCTCTATGGGACACCAACTGTGAAAATTTGAACTTGTCTCAATGCCGTAAGTGAGGTCAGAGCTTCAAATATGACCAAAAGCAGTCTCAACATGTAAAATTATAAAATGTGAGGCTGGATGAACACAGCAGGCCAAGCAGCATCTCAGGAGCACAAAAGCTGACGTTTCGGGCCTAGACCCTTTTGTGCTCCTGAGATGCTGCTTGGCCTGCTGTGTTCATCCAGCCTCACATTTTATTATCTTGGAATCTCCAGCATCTGCAGTTCCCATTATCTCTCAACATGTAAAATTAGCTTTTTTACTGTAGAATGCTGTCATCTTACATATGTGATATCTTGTTTATTGCATCTGTAAGCTGATTAATTTAGCAGAATAACATTTAGCTGTTAAAAATTTATTTCCAGGCAAAGATGGTTTTTTAAAAAAAATTTGCAGAATGCTGTGGAAAATTCCTGTGATTGGTGCAATCTATAGGTCAGTTTGCTGAATCCCAAAGAACAGTACAGCATAAGAACAGGCCTTTTGTCCATCAAGACTGTGCTGACACATGATGCTTTTCTAAACTAAAATTATTTTGCCTGTATGCAGTCCATGTCTATAACACATAAGAAGCAGACAGAATTCAGGCATTCCGCTTATCAAATCAGTTCCTCCATTCACTCATGGCTGAAGTGTTTCTTCACCACATTCAACTACCATTTCCTCATAACTCTTGATTTCCTTACTAATCAAGAATCTATCTATCTCTGCCTTTTAAGACACTCAATGACTTGGCCTCCACAGGCCTCTGTGGTAATGAGTTACAGATTAATCGCCCTCTGGCTGAAGAAATCCCTCCTCCTCTCCTTTCTGAAGTATCATCACTTCATTCTGACACTGTGTTCTTGGGTCCTAGTTTCCCCTTTTTAGTGGGAACGTTGTCTTACTGTCCACTGTCTGAACAGGCCTCTCGGTATTGTGTAAGTTTTAAAGAGATCCCTTCTCGTCCTTCTAAGCTCCATTGCATACAGAGTCCTACAGTCCTGGTATCATCCTTGTAAACCTCCTCTGGACTTCCAAGACCACCACATCTTTAGATACAAGGCATAAAACTGTTCACAATAATCACACAAGATGCTGGTCAGACTATATTTGGCAGTCTCAACAATACATCCCTGCTTTTGGAATTCTAGCCCTCTTGAAATGAATGCAACATTTGCATTGATTACTGTAACTGCTAACTGAACCTGCATGTTAACCCTGAGACAATATTGAACCAGGACTCCTAAGTCCCTCCTGTGCCTCAGATTTCTGAAGCCTTTCCCCATTTAGAAAATAATCTACGCCTCTCTTCTTCCTACCAATTTGTATAATCTCTCACTTTTCCCTCATTGGATTCTATCTGTCAATCCTTTTCCCACTTTCCCAGCCTGTCCAAGTCTTCCTGCAGCTTCCCTGCTTCCTCAACTTATCTTTGCAACTGACAAACTTAGCAACAAATCCCTCAACTCCTCTGTCCTGATTTGGGACTGTATAATGTGTATAGTTGTGGCCCCAACATGGACCTCTACAAAACTCCAGCAGTCACAGGCTGATAATCCTGAAAAATACCCCTTTTATCCCTACTATACTTATCCCTCTATTCCCTGCCTATTCGTGTCTGTCAAAATGCCTCTTAAACGTTAGTATTGTATCTGTCTTCACCTACTCTGGCATCACGTTCCACGCACTTACCACTTTTTTTAAGAGCAATGCTTGAACCCCAAGTAAGTACCTGACATTAAACTGTCTAATCAAGAGTTTTCACTTAATGAGGGCTCTTTATTAGGTAGAAATAGCAATTGTAGGTGTTCTTGTGGCACAATGGTACCATTCCTACCTTTTTGAGCCAGAAGACCACCTCCAGAGGTGTAAATGTCTGAACCGATTAATATTAATATAAAATCTACTCCTGTATACCTAACTCATAACTTTGTAAGTGTGCTCACTGGTCCAGATACATGCAGTTGTTCTATTATTGCATCAAAATGTGCATTTTTGCACTGTGTGCTTTTCATGGCCTCATGATGTCCTAAAGTGCT
The DNA here is from genome assembly GCF_030684315.1 of Stegostoma tigrinum. Lineage (NCBI taxonomy): Eukaryota > Metazoa > Chordata > Chondrichthyes > Orectolobiformes > Stegostomatidae > Stegostoma > Stegostoma tigrinum. The sequence goes on along the minus strand of NC_081355.1, from coordinate 75,959,032 downwards.
TTACAGTCTATTTAAGTTGCATGTTTTTTAATTTTTGGAAGAGTAATCACAATATTCATTTACAGTAAATAATTAGCCTAATCACTCTTCTAGAAAACTTTGGCCAGGCTGTCAGACATGATATGTTAGTTTGTCTTTAACTAATATAAAGTAATGCAAATTTGTAACTCTGTGTTTATAAGAAATGCTTTAGTCTGTACTTGGGTAGGAGGGAAGAAAGGAGTACAAATTTACTATATATATCAATGTTTCACTTATTTATATTGAAGGCACAACTTCCACTACATTCACTTTTTAGAAATACTGTATGTTCATTAGTCTGAGATCTCAAACTAAAATTGTTTGTCTTGTATTTTTCTGCTTTTGTGGTTCAGCCATTATACATTTTGTCATTTTCAATCCTAGATATATCTTCAAACCATACTGACTCAGTCGAAACTCACAAGCCCCCTTTATCAGACTCTAATGTGACAATTGTGCAAGAAGATAAGCATGATAATGGGGAAAGAAGCAAAATACAAACAGAGAATGATGTTCAGCATTATCAGGGTATACAAGAACCAGCTTCAGATCCTAAAACAGATGGCAAGGAAATCAAGAGACAGAAATCTCTGAGGAAAAAGATGGAGGATGGAATACATGCCTCTAGCAGAGTCTAGTACTAGCTGAGTGCTCTATGCTAGCACCCAAAGGTATCTGCGAGTTGGGGTCAAAAACTGCATATTACTATATTCTGGAAATCCAAAAAGGAAATCTTAAATTGAATTGATGCTAAATGTAAAATCTTTTTAGTAATATGCCAACTACGCATGATCCACAGTTCTAACAATTAACAAAGATTGCATGTATCTAAACATTGCACTGAGAACTTGTCCATCAAAAAGTTTGCTTAACAATAATTCTGCAAGTATTGGTTTTGATTGTTACATATAGCTGTTTAAAGGATGTTGAATGAGTATCTGACCCTCATTTAATATATTGACAATTCTTGAATAGAATTGCTCACAAATCCAAGTCTGTGCCAATAGACCAAAAGTAATAACCATGTGCATTCTAAAACTGGAAATAACAACTAACCATATGCACAAGAAAGTAATGCAGTCTCCTGGAAAGGACGTTTTGTAACAACTAATGTAGTGTTAACCAGCTGAACTTGCACAATAGATATCTAGAGAATTTTAGGTTTATCTCCTTTCATAAAATGTATGTTTAAAATACATTTATGACAATGGTAATGCAAACATGAACTTAAATAATTGAATAGAATTGCTGGTTGAAGTGTTCACAAGATTTTCTTGAGTGACCAATACACACTACTTTCACATTTAATATTGTATGTCTTTCTAGTATTCCAGAGAAGCACATTCAATTATTGTTTTTCCTTCCATTATCAAGTACGTGGTAACAAGTTTTTAGTTCACTCTATTCTAGATTATAGTCAACATCTGTAAATGCAGGAAACAAATGGTGTGAAGGTTGACTGACTGGGTGGATAACAGTGGGAGAAGGTGATGGGTGCAAAACTCAGTGATCAGATGGTCAGAGGGAATCTAACCCTGAAATGTAGGGTGTTGCACTTTGGCAGAGATATGAAGATGAGGGAGTACTCGGAATGGCAGGGCACTAGGAAGCTCAGGAACAGAGGGACCTTGGGATATTTGTACACTGATCCCTGAAGGTGGCAGAGCATGTTAATGTCGTAGTTAAAAGCAAGTGCCCTGCATGCCTTATCAGTTGTGGCACAGATTAGTAGAACAGAGGCTATGTTGGTTTTATAAGTCTAACTTTGGTTAGTCTACGACTTGAGTACTGTGTGCTGTTCTGGACACTGCACTCAAGGGAGGATATGTTTGAACTGGAGGGAAGTAGAGGAGATTCACCCAGGATCTGGCATTTCAGTTATGAAGAGAATTGATAAACTCAGGTTGTCTTTGGAGCAGAGAAGATTGAAGCAGGATCTGACAAATGTGTAAGACTCAAGGTACTGATAGGAAGAATGGAAAGCAGCTGTTGCCCTTTGTTTAAAGGGTCAATACCAAGGGGCACATCAAGGTGAAAGGCAGAAGATTTAGAGGGCATTGGAGGATTTTTTTCACCCAAAAGATGGTGGCAATCTAGTATGCCCTGCAGGGGAGAATTGTTGAGGTGTATAGCCTCAACCTTCAAATTCTCACCCAATAACTTTTTCAAGTTTCATAACACTCATGGCTATGGCCAAGGGCTGAAAAGTGGGACTTGTGTAGATTGACTGACTATTCCTGGTAATACAGACCTGATTGGCTGAAGGACTGCTTGTGTACTGTGTGATTTTATGAAATGCTATCAGTTAAGCTCCTCAGGGCATCAGTGGTTCACTTTTTTTTCGGATTAAGAAAGTGAATGGAGAGTCTTTTAATTATAATATTGATCAGTCTTTTGGAGTTTACGTATCAAATTTGCCTTTGTACATAGCACAGATTAAAAACTGAATCTACTGTGTAGTGATGAAATATCAACTAAACCACAAAACATCTGACTTGAAGATGAGAAGCACTACCAATTAAGCATGTAGTTCCTGCCAATTTTTCTTCACTGTTTGCAATCTTACCTTGGGCAATATTCAGGACTATTCTATTTCTCCTCAGAAGGTTAAGTATACCTTGAGTAGAGAAAGTAGGACGAAGGTAATAATTCTCATGGTCTCTAGTTCCATTTGTTAAAATAGAAGTTTTAATTTATCCTAAATTTGCATCTTACCATTTAGGTTGAGTCTATCATCATTGAATTCAGATAGTTGTGTTGCAAATCTTTTCATTTTTGTTCTCTTCTGGGTGAAGACATTGGTCTTAGTTTTTGGTGCCAAACATCATAACCATTTTGGGAAGACAAAGTAAAATTGAGTGCTGTTTGTCATTTCAAGTGCAAATGCATTTTTGTTTTCCACATGCTACTGCTAAATATTTAAATATGTTTTTAATCTTTCTGCACTTAGCACTTCCCCACAGTTCCATTTTACACAGCAAAGCAATAAATCTTTAGCACTTGCTTACGCTGCTGAAAAGTTTGTTTTTGCTACTACTTTAAATTTGAACACAAATTTAAACAGTTATTCATAGTATGCTTTAACAGTGGTTTTATTTCCTTTTGCATCCTGTCTTTTACAAGGAAAAATTTTCCTGTCCCTTGGCTGGCTAGCTCAAAGACTGAGGGAAGTAGTTAAAATGCCACTGAGCTGTATTTGAAGGGAATCCCCGATGTAATCCCATTGGGCCATTTTACCAGAAGCTCAGCTACTTGCTGACTGGTGGCCAGTTGAAAGGACCAATTGAGGGCCTACAAGGGTACTGGCACTTTGGTGCAATGACCTGGTGCTGTGCTGAGAGTCCACCAGCTACATGGAAGTGGCTTTCTGCGAGTGGAAAGAAGTGTGGAAAGGCCTCATGGCTCAAGGAGGGGCCTGTGGAATCAAAAGTATTTCCCCCAAGCCCCAGTGGTACCACTAAAGGATTGTTTCCCTCCCTACCGAGTCCCAGAGCGGGAAAGAAATCCAATTGCTTCATGCAGTCACCTTTAAACGTGACAGCCCTTTTTAAGCCTGCAATATGCAGCGACCACCATCCGTCTCTTTTGGCTCAGAAGGGATTTGCGTCATTGTCTAAATCTTTTTCTCCAAGCTAGAGAAAGTGAGACTATACAGAGAAAATATTTAATGAAGTAATTGAGTTACTGTTCCTTGCCTTCCTGTTCTCCAAACATAACCCTGTGTGATTTTAAGATAAATTTGAGGAGATTGCTTCAGAATTCTTCCTTAGCTGGAAATTAGATAAGAAGTGCAATCATGTGGAACTCCTATTTAAAGTTTGGTTCCAACACTTTAATGTGGCCTACAATAAGGTGATTGCCATTAATCTTGAGTAAATGGTGTCCATATACAATTGAAGCTGCTTTTCCGTTACTCAAATGTAAGTATAGCAGGCTTGCAATGCTATGACGATGTGCCAATACAACTGTGGTATGCTGCGAGGCCAAATACTTGATCGCTTCTCCTGTGAGAGTGAGCAAGCAGTAACAATACCCTCTGGAATTGCTGAGTTTTCAGAACTGTTTCCTTCTGGGTATCCGAAATAGTTTGCCTGCTCACCTTCCTTTTGAGAGAATAGGGAAAATAAGAGAAACTATCTTCTCCCTTTGTAACCTGGGTCACGTCATCTTGTGTACCAGTTTATATAAATTAGTCAATGGCCATGAGTTTAAGCTAATCTTTACTGAGAATTGTTCAGGTTGGGCTTTCGTTTTCAGTGATCATATTTCATAGTTGATGTCTAGATGCAGTGTAAAATGGATTTTTGACCAATGTCTGTTCTTTGCTTATAAGCAAGTAGGAATAAAATTAGGGAAATTTCAAGTAATGAGCATGAGTATTAGTCTATCCTTTCTAAATTGACTTGATATTTATGTACCTCCAACAAATTACATTTAATCTTTCACATTTTCAAGTTGTCTCTTTTAGGAATCAAATGTTGGAAAAATATTGTATAAATGGTTACAAATTTCCTCCTCATTTTTTAAAAGCTGTCACAAGTCATTTCTTTTACCAGTTTAAAATTTAAACTACAATTGTTAGGATGGAGAGTTGAAATGGGTGAAGATTGTTCCATGAATTAGGATTTTTTTTTCATCTTTTTCTTTTGCCAGAACTAACTGATTTACAAGCCCAGGAGGATCTTACAGACATTTCTGAAGTGGATGAAGAATTTGTTTCCAAGGCTTCTAATGCAAGCAATATAACCACTAATACAAGCAGCAAAACATCTGCTGGAAAAAATCAAATGAAATCATCAAGCAGTAAACCCCATAAAGAAACGGTGGACGAGACATGCCGGGAACATTCTGCTCGTAAGCAATCTCGAAGAGCTGTGAGTGAGAATCTAGAACTCTTGGCCATGAAGAGACTAACTCTGACTAGTAGTCAATCTCTACCTAAGCCAGGAAGCCACAATCACTTGGCTAGCACTGCTGCAACCCACTTCAGTAAATCCTTTGAGCATGTTAGTGGAGTTTTTATTGGAAGTAGTCCAGCTGGTGCCACGAGTAGGAATTCTGAAGAATCCAACCGATTCTCTGCTTGTAGCCTTCAGGATGACAGACTTGCACTTGTGCCTGATTGAGAACTTCAAGCTTCCATCTCTCAACACCAGAAGCATCACTACTCACCTGGTTTTAATGTTTATCTCTTGACAGCTATGTAACTTTGCAAAATGGATATTAAAGAAAAGCTTCTATTTTTTTGTAAAGTTTTGATTTGTCAAACGCAAAACTGTATTTTTACACAGTATAAGTTGAGGTTTGAACCTTTTCTTAATGTGCCTGTAAAAACCAAGTGTTAATCAAACAACAATGAAAGGGATGAGACATTACTTTTGAGTCCTTTTCTCTTAATGTGCATTCTTATTGGTTTTCTTGAAACAATTTTTTAAAAATTATTTTATGACAAGTAACGATAATGATATTCCCATTTGAAGGAACATGCATTACATGTTCCTATGCATTACTCGTTTCAGTTTTGACCTCTCGCTTTTTGTGACTGAGAATTTATTTTGTTAGATATTTCTGCCACGTTCAAGGAAGTTGGATTTTTAGAGAGATTTGTTATAATGTAAGCAATTTTGAATTTAAGATGATTAAATGTAGAATATGGGTATTAACTTAGCTGAACTGGATTGTGTATCTTATGTCTAAATCGTATATCTGCATACAAATCCATATCTCCACTTTTTTCAAAGGTATCTTTATAAACTCATTCTACTTTTCAACAGTAAATGCATTTTTAACTTTAACATTAAATTAACCATGACAGAAACTAACCACACAACTTTGATAAACCAGAAATTGAAAATGCTCTTGTGATACGAAGAGATAGACTTGAGGGTTGTGCAAAATCATTCACTATTGTGGATCATGCTGCCACTGTAGCACTTTTGAGCAGAAATGTTCTATTGAACAGATTATAAACTCTTAAACATCTTTTTAAGTTGTCGATTTTATTGTGAAGCTAATCAAAACTTTAGATGTGATTGCCTACTTAAATACATGGAAAAATAAACTTGAGAATTAAAATTACTTGTTACAGAACAATTAGCCATTTAGGTTTGTACAAATTATTTGGTTATTATTTCTCAATTCCTTTTTGTCAGATAACAACTTGCATTTACTGTATAAAGAAAGCCATTGTTAAAGTGGATTTTGAAGTTTTGTTTTTTCCTGAAGCATTAAGCCTTGCTAGTCTGTATTGTTTTTTGGCAGCTAACTTGTGCATTCTGTTCAAAAAGTTAAATGTTACTTAATTGTATTTCAACTTCTACATGTGCATTTCTGTTTTGCTGGATCACTAGAACTCAGTAAGAACAGGAAATTGGGGTTTTACTTTCCTCTTGCCTGGTTAAGGCAAATCTTTAGTGCCTAGATTAAGATGCAGACAAAGATCAAACTTCAGGCTTACCTGGTCTGTATGGCTTTGTTCTAGAAATAATTCTTAAATCGAATCATGTAATGTCCACATGATGCTTTTTAGTGTGGAATAGCATGAACAATTAATTCATGACTCTGTAAAATCACTTGTATGGAGAGGTAAATAGAATGAAGAAATATAATTGTATCAGAGATAATGAACTGCAGATGCTGCAGAATCCGAGATAACAAATTGTGGAGCTGGATGAACACAGCAGACATCTTAGGAGCACAAAAGCTGACATTTGGGGCCTACACCCTTTCTGATGAAGGGTCTAGGCCCAAAAGGTCAGCTTTTGTGCTCTTATGATGCTGTTTAGCCTGCAGTGTTCATCCAGCTCCACAATTTGTTATCTATGAAGAAATCTAATAGTTGGTTTCATTACCATTTGATTAGTTGATGCTTCATATTTTACACACACGAATTCATTCAAAGAGCTTGACAATTGCTGCAATGTGCTCCACATTTTATTTTATAGAATTTTTAACAGAGCACTTTATTTTAGATTTATTCCTTTAGCATTTGCAATTGAAGCCAAACGAAAAGGCTACAAGCATTCTATAAAGGAGGTCTGAATTAAAAGGTGAATTGATTCAAGTATATAAATGTGCTGTTAATTAGCATTGTAAAATATGATGTCAGCTTGAATATTTTAGACATGCATTGTTAACCAGTCATTTTTCTTTTGTATTAGTGTTTGTTTATCAAAGGGATAGATAATAGGCATTCCGCTTTTGCTACCCTTCTAGATTTTGTATATTTGTCTTGACTAGAACTGTTTACTTTTGTAATAATGCTGACTTTAGGAATTCAGAAATGAAATGTATTTGTAACTATGTTAATTGTACTGACTACAATTAATCAGAAATTAGTGTTCTGCATTAAAGAACTATGGATGCTGCAAATCAAACTTCTGATTTTTTTTATTGTTCTGTTACTTGTCTTGAATAAAATTTTAAAATATTGACATTTTTATTTTTCATCCTAGTAGTAATATAAATTGGGTAAAGAACTAAAAGGTGTAATTGACTTCCACAGCACTTGTTTCAGCGCTTCAGATGACCCAGTGGCACTGGGCATGGTCTTAGTATAGGCCATTGTAGAATCTTAATCTGGGAAGGGTGCTAGTGTGCCCAAGTACCACAAGCAGGCTGCCGTGATGACTGCCCGTTGTTCTAACTCCCTTGCTGCTTCAAATGTTAGTCTTGCATATGCATTGTGGATGATTTAACACTGGTGCTGAATACTTTGAGCACCAATGAATTACCACAATAGCACTTCTGAAAGAACCAGCCCCAACCTGAAGTTGAGCTGCTTGTAATGTGGAAGAACTAATAACTTTTTTCTTTTTAGGCAACATTTCTCAAAAAAAAATCAAGGCAAAACGATTTGGTAACTGGTATAGGGGCTGTGGTTGCAGTTGTCAGGAATGTTATGGCTTAATGTTTGTGATACAGTGCTATTACCAATCCTCCTTTCAATACTGGATCTAAGGGCCTGTCTGGTTAAATGGTAAGGCACTTGCCTAACAGGAGGTGGATTATTGCAAGATAATTACACTTAACTAAACAGCCTAACCAGTACCTATTCCAGAGATTGTCAGGAAGAATACTTCATCTGATTTTCCCCCCCCCACCCTTTTGGTGTATGGAATTCCAAAGTCAGTGTGTGGCCGTGATACCCAAAATTAGAAGTCAGTTTGTCAGTATGAAGATTTAAAGACGAGCAAGCTTGGAGGTTAGGCAATAGTAGTTGGAAGCCAGATATGATGCATCTCACCCCATTGGGGTTTTAAACTAAATGCCTGATCCTACACCTAAGACAGTCACAATCACCAATTTTTTTTTTTTTTTTTTTGAAAAGCTACATTTATCACTTTTTCTGATTTTTCTTGATATACCAAGCCTTTAACTTCTCAAATCAGGAGGACTGAAGGTTTCACTTTTCCCAGAATGTGTTCTCCTGAAGTTAGTCGATCATTTCTTTTGGCTTGAGGACTGTTGACCTTGGACCAAACTTAATTTTGTTTTTTGAACCATTACCATGAAAACATTACTTACTAGTTTGTCTGTCAAATATCAGTTGATTATTTCGCCATGAGAAGGTTCCTGCAGTTCTTCCATACCATCCTCAGCTGTATGGACAAATGTCACTTTCGGTCTGTCTGGGTAAGCTAGCTCGATGTTCCAATCTGTGGCCCATTATCGGTAATCATATTAGTGATCCCATGGGTTATGGACCATTTCATGCAAGTCCTTGATAAATACCAATACTGTTCCAGTTTCTACCACTAATTTTTCTTGTGCAGAAATACTTCCTAACTTTACTCCTAAAATGTCAACTTTTTTAGATATTTCTATCATCACCCCTTATGGTCTGCAACATCCTAACCAGTGAATGTAGGATGATTTCTCTCTCATTTTCCCTTCAAGTCCTTGATGTTTTTGATGTCACCCCTGAATGCACTTCCAGGAATACAAACCTAATTTGCATAATCACTATTCATAATTTAACTCTTGCAATCCAGGTGTCATTCTGGTAGATATTTGTTGTACTCCCCATAGCTATAACCTGGGCTTGTTCTATCTGATGCAGGATGGCTACCTCTTTGCACTCCCTTTTTGAATATGAATATCAGCATTTGATTAGCATTTTTGGTTACCATCTTTTGCATAGGTTGAAATATGGAAATAGAAATTTGGAACTGACTTCTGCAAGCAGCACTTGATGAACAATAATTGTTCTTTCAAGCAGTTTGTTGAACCATATTTGTTTATCAAAATTAGATAAAAGCAGATATGTGGTGTTGGGCTGCAAACACCGGGGCGGGGGGCAGGTGGAGAGAGAGAGAGAGTCAGACCTCACACTTCACATGAGGGCTTGGGAGGTGAAAGAAAAAGGCAATAATGCAGTGTAGAGATAAGGGTAATGATAGGATGGTTTGCTTTTTTTCTCTAAGAAAATTGGTTCCAGAATGAATTCATGGAACATGTTGTTTTAGAGAGAAATTATTAGTTAGCATGCATACCACACATTCTAACAAGATACTTGTAGAGACTATCTATTTTAGGAAAATCAATCTCTATCCTTCCTTACTCTTGGAAATCCTGGGTCATGCGTTTAAACTATACAAGTTCAAACTAAAATAATATAAGCCCTTTACTGTTAAGTAAACCACTGTCATGTAACTCTGCAATCTCAAATATAAATGTAGCCATCACTTTAATTCTATCTGACCAACTAAGTTAGGAATTATTCTTGCAACTCTCACCCAAACCTCTAGCAAGACCTCTATTTGAGTGGGTCAAAACTGTGCAGTAGTACAGCTGATGTAATCTATCTGGGACCTGTGCAACGAAGGAATTTTGTCCTTTTTACTGGTCTACAATATAAACCAATTTCAATTGCTTTGATTATGGTTCCCAGCTGACAGTCATGAACCTCAGATAGAAACACATCATGATATCTCAACTATTTTCAAAATTTTTCCTGAATGTTACATGCATTATTTTGGTCCTGTCTACATACATCAATCTGCATTAACATTGCCTGACCTATTCACCAAGTGCAGAATGTGAGACTTTTTTAAGCACTTACAGAAAATGACTATAATCAAAGTCATTCTGAGCTGCAAGATGAAAATGTTTCACCTCTAAACCAAATATTTGACAAATTGTTAACTGTCTGATAGAATGCCAAATTGAAGACATTTGTTCACTGATTAAATTTTCATATAACACAATGCCCAGGTGAGGAGGGATGAATTGGTGCCCCTCTCTTTAACCCACTTGGTTGGTGCAACCAGTATTTTTAGTTCTTTTTAGCACTTAGACATATCACTTTTCAATTAAAACATGGTTTACTCAATAATCCTAATGAGCCACTGCAAAATTTTCTTGAGTGAAAGAAAGATTAATTTTATTATCTACTATCCCTGAGGAAAAATAATGAAACACATACCACCATTATAAAACTTAAAAAGGGGACTGTATCTATTAGAAATCAGAAGATAACAAGTATAAAGCTTTAAAAAAAGTTTTGTTATAATTGAACTGGAAAGCCATAGTTGTTAGTTGACATCTTGCATTCTCAGCAGGAGTGAAATTTGTTGAATCCATGAAGTCTGAATGGATATTTTTCCAGTTTGGTTTATCACTGTTTAAGATGTTTTCTAGTCCTTGCTATTACCAATCCATATTCTCTTTCCTTTGCCTGAAAGTTGTTTGTCAGAAATAGGAGATAACAAAGCACAGAGCTGGACGAAGACAACAGGCTAAGCAGCATCTTAGGAGCACAAAAGCTGATGTTTCAGGCCTTGACCCTTTATCCGAAATACAGTTCACTTCTGCATTCCCATGTCTGGCATCACTGGTTTTTTTCAAGCTGGATAATCAGGTGATTTTAATCCCAAAATGTGAAACCTACAGAAAGGTGCAAATTAAAAATAAGAGCTCAGACTTCCTTCATGCTTAACGTGAGTTTGTGTCTTTTGATAAAATGTTAATTTCAGCTCTGGCTGTCTTTGTTTATTTCACATTGGTTTCCCGAGCTTGGATGGACCTCATCAGATGATCACTGTGGTCGTCTTAAATCAGTATTTTCTCTCTTCATTCAAGACCATTTATAGTCCATGAATGTTTTGTGTAAAAAAAAATCATGATGGAAGTTGAAAATTGATAGTCCATATTCCACCTCTTATGACTATCAATAAGTTCAAAATTAAAAATAAGCCTAATTCTTCTGTTACATTCTGTGCTGTTATCCATCCTATAATTTTGTCACTGATGTCATATCTGAAAGTAAACTCAATTGAAGATTTGTAGAATTTGTTATTTTTTCCCCTCGCTGTTTCTTTAAGAAAAGCTTTTAATGGCACATACAGAATAATTTATCACCTTGAATTAAACTTATGACCATTGTTTCCTACATTACCTGTTCCGCAAATCTAATGTGTTACCGTAATAAAAAAGACAGCTCTTACTCTGCTTGTCTTAATCTTAGGCATTTGTTTTCATGATACAATTTATCTGGAAAAGGTTGGGAACTGCAAATGAGCTGTAAGAACTATAGATTGCAGAACTTTGGTAACAACCAAAAGCTACCTAATACACTATTGCAGTGAACTGCAATCTTCAGATGCTTGCTCCCCAATAAATCTAATTTGATTAAATGAACCAATTTTGCAACTGAAGCCCACTGCCACTCCTCAGCCCCAATGTGTCTTAAATTTAGCTGATCAGCAAGAGTGGCATGCCGTAACTTGTAGTCAGAAACAGATTTCCAGCCAAAATTATAACATGTTAAAACACAGTGATAAATAATGCCTGATTAATTGTCACAGTAATTTTTGACTGTGTGGTTACTGCTGGACACTTCCTTCCTGCTGTTTAAAGTGTGTTTTTTTTAAAATTCTTCAGTTATTGTACTTTTAACAGACATAAACCAGAATGCCCTTACGGTAGTACATAACTTATTTAGTAAACATTCCAGCAATGGCTTGGTCCTGGCTTACTTTTTACAAAATGTTGTTCCATTTGTAACTTTGAAGAATACAAACATTGTGTTTTCATTGGCTTCTAACCCAACTTAGTGTTTGATTCTGCTATTAGAAATGACTTTGCTCCTGCAGAAGCCAATTATAATATTTTAGCAAATCTGAAGAAACAATAAAAACAAATGAGAAATTAATAGTCATTCTCCTGGAAATAAGCACTTTTGAAAATTTTGGATTTGCACTTTCTCTTCATTCTCTGCACATTAATTTCAGTTAAAAAAATGAATATGTGCAGATCAATTCTTCATCTGTAGCAATGGTCAGCACAGCTAGATAACAGGATATGTAACTCCAAAGCTTCAACATGTGGTTAACTTTTAGTTTCCCTTATGAAATGAGCTTGCAAACCACAGAGGTTTATTAGATGATGTCCAAAACCCAGACTGATTAAAACCAGGACAATGCAAAATTGCCTGGGCACTGGAAATGAGAAGTGTGGCCATCTCAAAAAAACATGCAAATCTTGTTCTTTGAGATCTGTGCTAAAGTTGAAAGAGCTGTTATACAGACAAATCAACAGCATGACATCATCATACAAAATCATACACTTGTAGCCAATATCTCAGAATTGTAAGTCTCTGCCCTCACTTACGTGTTGTCCGGCAGCACAGATTAAGCAATGACAGTCTGGTCAGAAGGCGGAAACCCTGGGACAGTGAATGTTGATTCCAAATCCCATGGCATCAGGTCACACGTAGGCAAGGAAATCTGACTGCCACATACTGTCCTTTGAAAACTGCTGAATCAGTACAACTCCATGCTGAATGTGCCTTGGAAAAAGCATTGAGCATAGCAAAGGAACTGAATATACTTGGGTTGGAATACTTAAACATTCCTCATGACAAGTGGCATGCTGGCATGGCTGTTGAGCAAAGCTGGTTGCTGAGGGACATGTTTGGGACAGTGACAGGTGGCCGGAGAGCAAACATGAGGAAAATAACCTACATGATCTCTTTCTAATCAATTTTACATGATGAAGATGTAGCTTTCTAGAACAGTGTCAATAGGAGTAACCACGATACAGTCCTTTTCACGCTGAGAATACTCTCCATGCTGTATGGGACTATTGCCAACACAAGCCTGATGTGCCAAGAAGACAATCCATCTCGGCCTCCTCCTAAGCTCCCCAGCTTCACTGATGTCCACTTTCGGTCAATTTCGTTTTCACCGGCAATATCCAAGAACAGTGGAATACACTGGACACAAAAGTTACGGGGCTGACAACATCTTGGCTATAGTATAGGAAACTTGTGCCGCCCTAGCTAAAACTTTCCTGGTATAACTACAGCAGTGGCAAATGTCTGCAGATGTGGAACATTTTCCAGGTATGTCCTGTTCACAAAAAGGGCAAATCAATCCAGCTAATTACCAGTCTATTAGTCTCCACTCAATTCAGCAAACTGAAGGAAGGGGCATCAACAATGCTATTAACCAATCCTTACATTGCAATGACCTGCTCAATTTGACCCAGGATCATATATCAAAGGGGAACAAAGATAGGTGACTCTTGTGAGGGGGGTGGGAGTCACAGGCATTTGGAAGAGTGAGGAAGAGGATGTATCTGATACAGAGTGCCTGATCTCTAATGACTCTGCTTATTGGGAGGTCCTTGGCAAAGTTGACAAGGACTTTCTGCAGGGCTTCTGATGGAGTGGGATAGCCATTGTCTTGCCAATTTAAACCCTGAGCCAACATTATGTTATGATGGGCTTGGGGATAATAAGTTTAAGTGGCTCAATAATGAACCTAACTGACTTGCTGCAAGCGCAGGCCAGGAATCCTATCTCAATTCCTCTGACCTAATTGGCAGGTCACTGAAACAGAGTCCTTCCTTCAAGTAAATGGGTCTGGCTGCCACGTTTACCACCATATTAAGTCTTTCTTAAGAAGCCTGCTTGTGGTGCATTGATAGTTTCCCCACCTTTGGACCAGGAGGCCTGGGTTCAAATCTCACCTGTTCTAGAGTAATAACATCTCTGACAAATAGGTTAAATGAAAAATAAGTTTCTAGTCTGACCTGTTGGAAATCTTTTTCCTCTCAATTGCTTAGCTGTTGGGGTTGGCGTATCTAAATTAAGGCTTTTGTTTCACCTAGCTTGCTCATTAACTTACTTGACAGACATTAATTTGAACTTGAATGATTTATTGTCACTTGCATTTTACAGTGAATAACACAGTAAAATACAGTGAAAAGCTTTAACTATTACCACAATCCGCCATCTTAAAGAGTCCTTCACTATTCTCCGATTGTTGGAGGACTTTTGCTGCTGCTTCTGGCCCTGAATGCCAGGAGGATGTCCTCGCTGTTGCTGCCTCCAGTCACTGGGAGGAGCTGTGCCTGCCGCTGCCACCAATCTGGTTATCTTGTTGTGGATCATCCAGCTGTCAGACTTGGTTATCACAGCATTACAGCACGACTTCTGATGCTATAATGCAAAATGCCAAACTGCAAAAATGGTCCACGTTGAGTGAGAAGACACATGGATGGAGGGAGGAGAAGCATTTCCAAAGAAGGCTTTTTGGTGAGTAGTTTTCACAAATATTCCTGCAAGTAATCGAGTGAAAGTCGGCCAAATGAAGATGATTAGTTTGATGAGCTTTGCGAATTTGAAATCTTCATTAACTAATTGTCTTTCTTCACTTTAAGACTTGAATCTTCCACCAACAAACCCCCCTGCCCCACCACTACCATTATTGAATTTTGTTCAAGCCTTGGGATGTCCGATTTATGCCAGTGGTACACTGTCATTGTGGGTAAGTGAAGCATTACTAACATTGCAAAATGTGCATTTATGTTTGACCGCTAAAAACACAACAGACATGGGTCTGGATTTTCAGCTGGTACTGGGATCAAGGTTGGGTGTAGGAACAATGTTCCTCAAGGTGGCTGGTCAGTGTTGTCACACCTTAGATTTTGTCATTTACAGACGGTGGGGATGGGGGAGCTGGGAAGTTCACAGGGTTTCAATTAAGTTGCTGTTAAGAAGAGCAAAACACCAGAGGAACTCAGCAGGTCTGGTAACATCTGTGGAGAGAGAAAGTTTAGTTAACGTTTCCAGTCCACATGACTTCAGAATTGAATGGAGCTGGAAGAAGGAGGACTTTTGTGCTGTTGATAAAGGGAGGTGGGAGGAGCAACCGGAAGATGTCATAAAGCTGCCCCAGATCAGGAGGCAAATATAGTAGATAAAAACTGAAAGAACTGTGGATGCTGTAAATCAGGAACAAAAAGTTGCTGGAAAAACATGGCAGGTCTGGCAGCATCTGTGAAGGCAAAAACAGTGTTACCATTTTGGGTCTGGTGACCCTTCCTCAGAACTCAGTCTGTGGGTCTGTGTGGAGTTTGCAGCCAAAACGTTACCTCTGTTTTCCAGCAACTTTGCAAATGTGGTAGAAATGTATAGATGAACAGTAGGCACTAACGATAGGTATTAATGGCGGAAAATAGGTCAGCTCTCCTGAAATCAAACCCATGCAAACAAGATAGTAGGGAAATAGGGTCATCAAAATGTAGGATAGAGTTTATAGTGTAAAGTTCTTGAGCTCAGTGCAAAGTGCTAAGGCAATAAGGTGCTTATGTGTAAATGAAATTGTGCTTTCTTTTGGTCTTTGTTGGGACTTTCTTACTCTTGAACTTGTTAAAGAGCTTATTAATAAGCTGGGAAGGGGAAAGATTCACGTTTTCAAATGAGAGTCGGCAGGCCAAAGGGTCTGGTCATGTTAACTCATAGCTGCAAGGAGTGTGGCAAGGTACCATTGATTATTTATGGATGGCTGCAGATGTGAAGTATGGGGAGAAATGGTTGGTGAGAGTGGGGCACTTGTGCATTGACACAAAATTGTCATCATTTGAGCAAAATATATCAAGTACCTCAAGGTTTGGTTGTACACTCTCCCACTGGTAGCTTTGACTATGGACTTGTAAAATTCAGCTGTGCCTTTCCGTTGTTTGCCTCAGACCTGCCTGAAATTTTACAGGGAGTAGCAGGCACAGAAAGCATGTCCACTTTTTTCATCTTGACACCCCATTGATAATTAGGACAGCACAGTGGCTCACAGCGCCAGGGTCTGGGTTTGATTCCACCCTCGGGCAACTGTCTGTGTGGAGCTTGCACATTCTCTCCGTATCTGCGTGGGTTTCCTCTGGATGCTCTGGTTTCCTCCCACAGTCCAAAGATAAGCAGGTTAGGTGGATTGGCCGTGCTAAATTGCCCATGGCACCCAGCGATGTGCAGGCAATGTGGGTTAACCATGGGAAATGCAGGGTTACAGGAATAGGGTAGTGGGGTGGATCTATGTGAGATGCTCATCGGACTCAATGGATTGAATGGCTTGTTTCCAGACTATGTGGACTCTATAATTCTATTCAATGATTCTAAATTACTTGTAACAGGAGAGTTACATGAGAAGCCCAATGGATTTACCTGGTGTGGGCAGTTGGGGGAGTGCCTTGTTTGAGGGTACCAGGAGACAGTCCCCTCCCAATCCAACTTCCAACGACCCCACATTTCCTATTTCTTTCTTTCCCAATCCCTCTTTTCCATCTAGCCAATTTCAATCCTACTTTCCTCTCTCCTAACACCCCCACAATCCACTGGACAGCCCAGGTAATCAACCTGTCACAGTCAACCCTTGCACAGACAAAAAGACTTCAGCTAAAGAGACTGGACAAATTACGTTCTGGAGAGGCCTTATCAGTGTTGTAGGCCGAAAGGCTGAATTGTGGAACAATCTCAGAAATCTGACAGAGTTACGGTCACCTTGCATCACTGACCTTCAGTACTGGGTGTAGAACCAAAAATGATCCAGGCATTGGCTTCCCAGATTGCAAATTCAGCCCATGGTATACTACTGGTGTTGAAGTTTTTCTAATTTGCAATGTCAAACTCTGACCTAAGCTACTGATCTTTATTCAGAAAAGCAACTGTGTGATTGTGGAAAATGTTTGACGATGTTTGAAACTTTTATCATTCTGTAATGTACCTTGGTTGCTCCAGATACCACCAAATTTTATATAATTTTTAAACATCTTGATGAAAAGTAACAACGCTCACTTGTACAGAGCACAGGGTGCCATTAACCCTGAATCCAGTGGTGCAGTGTTTCCTCATTTGAACAGAACCACGTACAGTGGCAAACTACCCATCTGAAGTCAGTTAATCTGTTCGGTTCTCAAACTGATCCATGTCCTCAGCCCCTATTCCCATAACTAAGAAACGCTGCCAACCTCATATGTCTATGCTCAAAACAGCAAGTTGAAACTGATTTAACACAACACTAGCAGGAAGTTGGCAGGCAAGTCATACAAGGCATTTTAAATGGACTGGCAAGCCTTTCTACCACTGATTATTAAGAATTATTCAAATCATAATACTTGAAGTGCAATATTCTTTTCCCAACTAGAGTTGAGAAAACAGTCCTGGCAAAATTGCAGGATTCAAGATCTGGAACTAATCCAATTTTTATTGTAAATGACTCCTCTTAGAATCACAAAATTACAAATTCATTGCCAACAAGATAATGAAGTCATACTGCTCCTTTAAGTATGTGCTGCACTTTTTTGTGGCTTTTGTTAGTAGTGTCACAGATGTTATTGTTCAGAACTTCACTCGTTTATCTTTTGGGGTGACCATGTGGTATGTGGCATTTCTCCATATCTGTCTTTTTGATTGAACTGTATGGACACAATCTGCTTTTAACTGAAGTGGTTGGTTTGATGGTCATGGGATCTGTGGAAATATTTTGGTACAATTATTGGAGAGTGGGTAGGCAAGAATCCAGGAATTAAAGGTAACAGGGTGGTTATACAGAGGTGCTTACTATCAGATCTGAAATTATACTGTGAAACTGTGTTCGGATGTGACTGTTAGTGTCATATGTTGTTGCTACAATTTCCCTGTAAAATGTGAAAAAGTCAGCCTTTGAGTACAATATTAAAAACTCTATCAAATACAATTTGTGACAGTCTGAGAGAAGGCACCTAGTGTGAAAGTGGACATATAGGGCAAAATCTTGTGGGGGTCTCCGAATGTGGGCTATAGCAAAATGTGTAACAGAATTGGATGAGAAGGCCTATCCTGACTTTGGGAGCAACTCGCACTATTTTTTATGCTTTTCATGAGTGACAAGGCAAGACTCTCACAGAGCAACATGACAAGACTTCAGCATCCTATCCTTCCAAATTTGCCACATAAGCTAGATGCTCAGACAACTCGACGTAGGAAAAGAGCATGTACTTGTAGGATTCAGCCTGTTATTTGTTCTGACTGGCCTCGAGGATACGGCATTTGCTGCACTGATGCTGCTTCCAAGCAATGAGGGCCAGTAGAGCCGGTATACCTGTCTGCCCTGTGTATGTGAAGAAGTCCCTGATTGCTGGCACCACAGGATCCTCTCCTGTCTGAGGCTGCACAGGTCCTGGTCTCTGACAGATCTCTGACTATTTTTCCCCCAAGGTGACCATATCTGAGCTTGTTGGGGGGATGCAGGAGGCAGCCTTGCTGATGCTTTCATAAACATCCAGGAGGCCACTTCTAAGGGAGTTGGGCATTTCTCCACAAGAGGTCATGGGGACGCTGGCTGAATCTAGAAGATATGAAGGAGAGAAATGGCATCGCAACCAGTGGTTAGAAGCAGTGTGCAATGATTGAGTGGCAGTACAAAGTGCTGCATTTGCCCATGGAAGTAGACTTGGGTCTGAACTATTATGTTCTGGAAAAGAGAGGAGGAAATTAATGTCAAGAAAATAGATTTTTCTTTTCAACTTCAGTTTCGGAAGCGGCGACGACTTAACCGATTCTTGGTTTCAGCGTAATTTTCAGTTCAATGAAACATGCGTTCCAAATTGTTATATAATTAAAGTGTCTAATAGTCAAATAATTATTTAAATGTTTTATTTTTAAAAATGCAATCTTCTTAGGAACCAGATTGAAGTGATGAATACTGCTTTCAAAAGTAAGCTCATTTAATTGTCAGTGGGAATGTGAGGTCAGAGAGGATGGTGCTGGAATGCAAGAAATCTGAAATTCTTGTTTAATTCCATTCAGAAGAAACCTTTATTTGGAAAATATATTTTAATATAAACGAATCATATTTTAGTTGCTCATGGATACCTGTTTGTTCAGAGTTGTTCCTTCATTCTCTGATGCATCATCCTGAATTTGGTAATTTCTGCCAGAAAGGAAATCCAAAAAACCTTGGAATGGATGATTAACTGAGAGAGTAATTGTTGAGGAATTTTAAAAAAAATTCGTCGCTATGTAAACCACCTTAGCTTGTGAAAAACATTGAGCTTACTGGAAGATTTCAGGATGGATTCATGCCTTTAGCAGCAGAAATTGTGAAGCTTCATCTCAATTGAATTTTGGTATAAGATTTCCTGGAAGAAGATCGTTATTTTGCAGCCCTAAGCCCTTCCAAATTTTACTGTTACTGGCTGGGCTGTTATGATAGTGGCACCAGCATCCCCCCTGCCCACCACCAACAAGACCTCACTCTTAGAATACCAAAGATGAAGTAGATCCTGTCAACAACATGCAAATTACTCAACTCCAAAAATCCAGCAAGACTAGGGACCTTTCACTTGAGTATATCAAAGATTTCAGTGCATTGTTGTTTTGTTTTCAGCACCCTTATTTCCATTTAATTAAATGGAACCAAACTGATTTGCAGGTTTGTTCAGCAATTTTGATGGCCTACATGATGTGCTGTAATTGAGCTTGTTATGTGCTTTTGATGTTTTTGTTTTAACTAGGTTTGTTGAGTTTCCCCTTATTATTTTAATTGCGCTGAAAAGATGTGCCTAATGTGCATGGAATTTTGATGGTGGATCGTAAAGCCACAAGGACCCAAGTAATGTAAATGTGTTCTAAATAAGTGCAAAAATTTTAAGAATTGAACATGATTTGGGAGAGTTGAGGAGATTCCCACTCTGTATGTTGCCTGAGGTTTAGCTTTTATGTTATAATCCCAGCTGTGGGTAATTCAGGGCAAGTCAAACCCTGGAGTGAAATCTGTCTTGCTAAATCATAACTTTTATTTTTGCAGTTTGGAGATCATGGTGATTAATCACTGAATGGTAGCCTTTTCTGAACAATGTTTTTTGAACAAAGCACCACAAGTCTGTTCCCTAAAACTAAAAAAGCAAGACTATGTATACAAGTTACAAAGATCTTAGCATAAGCAGCAGGAACAAAGAATTAGCCTTTTTCCCACAATTATCCTTGAATGATATTCAATCCTAGTGAAGCATTACTTTTGCCTCAACTTTAAGATTCTGTGCTTAACTGACTTTTTTCCAGCTCTGGTGGCCTTGATCATATTATTTCAGAACCGACAGCATAGACTTGCTTTCAAATTTTGAAAAATTAATTCATGGGTTGTGGGCATTGCTTTGCAAAGGCTAGCATTTGTTTCCCATTCCTAATTGCCCTGAAGAAGGTGGGAGTTCTCACAACATGGGGATTTTCTTCCAACTAAAACTCAAGAGTGTTGAAATATCTACATATTAACCTGCCCTCCTGCTATTATTAAATTGTAGATAACAAAGCGTGGGGCTGGATGAACACAGCAGGCCAAGCAGCATCTTAGGAGCACAAAAGCTGACATTTTGGGCCTAGACCCTGCGCGAAACGTCAGCTTTTGTGCTCCTAAGATGCTGCTTGGCCTGCTGTGTTCATCCAGCCCCACACTTTGTTATCTTGGATTCTCCAGCATCTGCAGCTCCCATTTTCTCTGATCATTATTAAATTGTACTTGACAACTGAAAACAGCTCCTGGTCTCTGGCCATCTGTTTCAGGGTCACTCGTAAAACTCAACCATGTAAACGTTCATCTTAAACTGTTCAGATATCTCATCTAAGCAATTATCTTAAATTTCAAGCTTTCTTGAAAATGATGCCTTTGGTTCATTATTCCAAATGACCTCTTTCGTAAGCAAGGAAGTCACATTTACGGAACTGAAACCAGAATCTAATTTATCCCAACTTTAATATCCAAATTCGCAAGTTATGATAACATATTATAATTTTGTCATTTTTTTTCAAAATACTGCCAAGGAATAAAAACCACAATAATATTTTATTGTATAGTAACTCTGGTTCCTGACCTACAGGCCTTGTGCTAAATTATCATCATGAACTATTCAGTGCAGAACACATTGCACGCTGGTCACACTGGCAGCGCAGCTTCATTTGGACTCTGCAGCAGTGTTAATAACAGCTGTAAGTTAGCATGATTCCAATACTCACTCTCTGCACCCACCTCTCCCCTCACACTCCACCTCAAGCAGAGGGCAACATTTGCCATTGTCCTGTAACAGACATTCTGAAATTGTTGAAGGAAAAGGAGCCAAATTGACAGGGAAGCTGTATACCTGTGGACAACTTGGTGCTGCAGTTATCCCACTCCAAGGCAGATTTTCACAGGATCTCAAAATTATTTCCTCTCAGGAGGACACCATTCGGCCCAATGGGTTTGTGGCCTCCAAACGAATGTTTTACTTATACTAGCCTCGTGCTTCTCCCAATAAACCTGCATGTTGCTCCTTTTCAGATAGAAGTCAAATTCCCCGTTAATGGGATCTGCTTTAGACAGCACATGGGGAAAATGAAATGAGTCCAAATGAGCATAAAGCATAGGAGCAGAAATGGCCACTTTGCCCATTGAGACTGTTAATCCTCATTCCAATTTTCTGAGTCTTCCCCATAATTGTTGATTCCCATAATGGTTAAAATCTGTTACTCTCAGCCTTGAATATACTTAATGACACAGGTTGTATAGTCCATTTGCAGTAAAGAATTATACCGATTCACTCACTAGCACAGAAGAAATTCATCCTCATCTCTATCCTATTCTGAGATTATGCCCTCTGGTCCTAGACTGTCTCACAAACAGAAACAACTTTTCCACATTGAACCCGTCAAGCCTTCAAGGAATCTTGTGTTTCAGTAAGGTTGCCTGTAATTTTGCTGAGCTCTGATGAATTATGAAGGGACCTATAATCAAAGTTTGAAATTGATGTCAGCACCAATCAGTGAAGGATAGAAATTGGGGGAAAAGAGAAATCATCAGGTGGCAGGGAAAAGAATGTAACATTGAATATAGTAAAGATAGATTATCACAGATTTGAAAGGAAACCCGTGAGGAAAAAGAGAAGTGAAAAAAGCTTGCATGCTTTCACTGTAATAAAGTAGGCCACATAAAGTCACAGTGTTGTTGGTTTAGAAAACTCACTGGGAAGATGGATGTGGGAAAGCAGGATAAGCCAGTCAATGAAGTGATGAAGGCAAGCATAGCTGAAGCAAAAAAAAGCAGCAAAATAATGTATAACCTGATGAGGGGTTGGTTGAGAGGAAAGTTCCAGATCTCTTTAAAGAATTTACTTTTGCGGGTGAGGTTTACTCATGTATACTGGGAGAATCAGGTAAAGAAATCAAGATTTTAAGACATAAATGAGCAAGCCAATTTTTGATGGTGAGAGACGATGAGATTATGCAATTCAGAAGGACTATTGCCAGGAAAAGTAGTAGTATGGGAAATTCATGGTGAGAAAGGAGTGCTCCATCATATAAAGTGGGGTTGGAGAGTCCGATGAAAAGTGATGAAGGTGATAGGAGTAATAAAGAAGTTCTTGTTTCCAGAAGTACAGTTTGATAATGATACACCTGGATCACAGGTGGGAATGATGCCTACTGTGGTTGAAAAGCATGCAGAAAATCAGACAACTGAGGTGTTATGGGAAGTATATCTGGAATTTTTCCTGACTGTACGGTAGCAAGATCACAAAGCAACAGGTAAATACTGGAGGAAAAATCAAAAAATAAAGATAAGGAAATTGAAGTACAATTATCAGAGGCTATGTTTGATCAAATGGTTGAGAGAAAAAAAATACAAGGACAGATGGAGGACAAAGTGGATATTTTTAGTTCAGAGAAATTAGCTGAATTACAAAAGAATGAGGGAAAATGAAAGAAGGTGTATCAAAAAGCATACAAACAAGAAGAATCTGAGTGTATCCTGGCATGTTACTGCTTTAAAAATGATGTCTTGATGAGGGAATGGGAGCCTGCAATTGTATAAACCTGCTCTCTGATCTGATTTGAGATTATGACAATGGATCACCAGCCAGAATTACTTAGGGATGTACTGAAATTTTAAGTATGTCATTCGTTTTCTTAAAAGTCATACAAGTCAAAAATGACAATGTAAATTCCATGGCTGTCTGTAACATCTGTGTAGACTGCACAGTCCTGAGGGGAAGCAAGGACACCACACTTGAACAAAGTTAAGGGAACTTCAGACAGCAACAATTCAAAGGGAGCAAAAAAGACTGAAAATGGGTATATGGCTACAGAGATGATGGGGAACAAATGACCCCTTCTCAGCAGAAAACCAGAGAGTTGCGTCCCTAACTACGGACATGATATGAGTTGAAAGAAAGGCATATCTGAGTGAAAAAGGTGTTTTATACCCTTTCAGTAAACACCGAAGGTGGTTTTAAAAAAAACCATATGAAACCTGGCATCTCTGGCACTAGAGTGCCAATATCCCAGTGCACTACCTTGATTTTTTGAGTTTCACCATCTACTGCAACAGGGCACAGCTGAAAACATCCACTGGACACTCTGCATGTGCAGCTAAATAAAAGTCTCTCTTTCCGATTACTGAAAGCAAGTCAACAAAGGCACGGTGGAAAGAAATCAGATAAACTCATTTCAGCTAACTGATGAACTAGAGCCTCCAATCAATCAATCACCAAAGTCAGTGTTATTAGATTCATCCAACTTTACTGTTGCAACATTTCAAAATCCATTTGTCACAGGCAACCCAAAGAAGGGTCTAAGCCCGAAACATCAGCCTTCCAGAAGATTAGAAACAGCTTGGATAAGTGTGGTCAAGCTCGCATAGAACCAAAATTTTTAGTTTAGCTTTCGGCATTTGCTGGACTCTTGAAACTCGATGTGGAAGCTCTTATTCCTTTCTCTGTTACAGCTGAAAGCTGGGGCTGTCTTCCTGCCGTTAGAAGTGCATGTGAGACAAATCAATTTTACTGAATTTTCTTTTGCGAAAGATATGATTATGGAATGTTACTATATTGGAACAGTCAATTAGTAGTAGTTTTTATTGTGTATACATATTGTATATGTGTATAATTTTGTTAAGTATTTCAATGGAGTTATAGTTAAGCCAACTCTTAGTTTTGTCTTTTTTGTATTGTAACTGTACTGTAAAATAAAGCATATTTTGCTTAAAGTTGAGTAGTTTGACCAATTAGATTGCATCTGGAATGCAATGCCTTACACTTACCTTTCAAATAAGAAAGATTTAGGGTCTAGGCTATCTTCTTAATATATTTTGAGTAGGTTTGGTTGGGTCCACACAGTATGTTTGATGTTGGATAAGGAAAAGAAAGGAATTAATGTGAATTATTTGGAATGGTGCTCCATATAACAAGCTTTGTTGAGCTGCTATGGGAATAAGAGGCCCAAATCAGGGAAGTTGCTGAAAGGCGTGAACCAGGACTGATGCACTGCTGAAGTACAGTGGTCCCAGGCTTTTGGGCAAAGGTGAAGACTGGTTTAGGAATGACAGAGATAGTAGGAACTGCAGACGCTGGAGAATCCGAGATGATAAGGTGTGGAGCTGGATGAACACAGCAGGCCAAGCAGCATCTTAGGAGCAGGAAGGCTGACGTTTCGGGCCTAGACCCCTCATCAGGAAATAATTGATGAAGGGTCTAGGCCCAAAATGTCAGCTTTCCTGCTCCTGAGATGCTGCTTGGCCTGCTGTGTTTATCCAGCTCCACACTTTGTTATCTTAGACAGGAATGACAGTTGGTTTTCTGTGGTCAGCAGAGAAATAGCTTCTCGATACTATGAGCTAATGCTGCCAAATGTGAGAGGAGTTGGCTTCTAGTGGAGGAGATGCATTCTATTGCCATCTGCAGATTCTGGGAAGTTTGTTTTGGCACAATTGGATGATGAAAAATCAAAAGAAAAGGCCTTACAGCTGCTTTTGACCTCCCCCACCCCCCACCCCCCAGTTCAGATGGAGTCAGCATGCAGTATGAATAACTGGTGATAAAATCTCTAAGGCTGTTGCGTTCATAGCTTAAAGCTGAACACTGCTTGTGAAGTAAATTGAGATGGAGGTTTGTATAAGATGAATCTCAGGAAATGTGGCATCCCCTCCACAGATCAGGAGAACAATGCCCCAAAAGGAAATAATGGAGGAGTGATCTCAGGTCGTGTTGCTCTCTTTGGACAGCAAAGAATCCAGGTGGCTCGAAAGGCAAGAAAGAGAGAGTGAGCAGTCTTAACAAAATGAAACAATTTCATCCTTGCCTTCACTGTGCCTCCACAGCGAGTTTAGAATGCACAACAGATGACTCTATGCACTCAAGAAACGGTTTTCTTCAATAATGAAGGAGAACTGGTGGCAACAGTTCATCTGGAATGGGGGTTGCAACAAAATAAAGGTCAGAAGAATGGTTTGTTCCAAATTGTGTTTTATTTTAATACAGTAGATATTAATGTAACTCTATGAACATTGAACATTGTTGAAAAAATACACATTTGTTAAAACTTTCCATCTTGCACTTGTAGTTAACTATCAATCAGCATTAATGGGTACATTCTCAATGGCAAGCCCTCTACCAATCAGAACCAACGTGTGAACTGTTCAGCACTCTCTTCTCTCATGTAGTATAAATATTGACTTGCCCACTGAATTGGTATTCTTGTAAATTGTTCTGAAGAGTGCAAGATGAAAAGCTTTGACAAAATGCAGAATAACACAGCAAGGAGCTGGAGGAGCTCAGCAGGTCAGGCAGCATCAGAGGAGTAGGAAAGTTAACATTTCAGGTCGGGACTCTTCTTCAGAAATTCTTTTTTTCAGCTAACATCAGGTTCTGAACTACCAAACAATTATTAACATTGGAAGACACACCCAAGCAAATCCCCTTGTGTAAATCATTAAAACAAAATCCACTTCCTGTTGCTCTAACGCTGTTACTGCAGCACGGAAAGAGGCAGACTGTTTACTTTGAATATTGAGATTTCTGAGGTGTAGGTTTTGGGGGCTGTGACAGCCCTGGCAAATAAGCTGCTCCAGCTATTCCAATGATCATCAGGAGATGGCATGTGGGGCAATGCTCGGGGCGTGTGGATTGGCAACAGATGAAACTTCTCTAAGAAGGTTTTCAGGTGCCATTTGTTCTTTCTCTGTCAAGTGATCCATCTGCACTTGCTGCTACCAACAAGAGCTGAGAAGTGTTTTGCTCCATTTCACTGAGGTGCCGAATGGTCATGGCACAGTTTTTCACTGCCATTGTTAAACAGACAGGGTGAGCAGGCCATCAGTCAAAACTAGGATGTGCTGGGTTGATCTGTGTCTTTGATACTCCAAACAGTGGCCACTCTGCAGGGTTGTGAACAGAGTACAATTTTCTGAGAAATCATACCATTCATGCCATAGATTAACTCTTCCAGTCTCTATCTCAAGGATGCGCACTGCTCTTGAAAATGATGGCAAGGCCTCACATATTTCCAGTTGTTGCCGTTCTTTAGATTAGCACCTACATTTGACTATTCAGAGAATGCGAAGCAACTGTTCACTGCTGTTCCTGCCTTCAGGACCAACTCATGACAAGATGTGATGCATACCGTGGCACATGACAATTTAGTTACCCTGACACCTGTAGCCACGAAGCTGTGTATCTGGGGGCTGGAGCAGGATACATAGGAGTCATGTGGCAGCGCTTCTTTAGAGTGCTGGGACTCCCACAGCAAATCTGCTGCCATGCTTTCAGTCCTGAGGGTGATGAAGCATGTACTCTCAAACTGATATTGAAAACGGTATAGATCCAACATAATGCATGCCAACATATTTCAGTTACAGGTGATATCAGTTCAACTTGAGTTAGTGTTAATTGCTAAATGGAATGTATCATCTGATGCCATCACTGAGTTTGCTCAATAGTCCCAAGTCTCTGTTACTGACACGTGGCGTGTATGCCCGTCTGCTCATCTCCAGGATGTTGTCCTCCATACGGTGAGGGCGGCTATAACCACGGTTCTCTCCCTCCCTCTGTAGCTGTAGGCGTGCTTTGCTCCTTCAGTGACTTATAAAGTGATAGTGGGGGTCTGGGTACAATGGCAATACCAAGAGTTTGGCTTTTCAGATGGAAATTCAAGAAGGTGCATTCACAGAAAAGAGATGTATGGAACCACAAACGGTATTGTTCAGAGAAGAATGCTAGGGAGATCTGACAGTAAGACATGGTACATGGGAGTGTCAAAATGCACCCCTTTCCTGACCTAATGACTTCATTAAACCTTCTTCAACATTTGCTTCCAGGTCATGAGCACCACTTGACTCCCCACAGTCTCCACAACTGCACCAATGCCCCACATTGCATGACGCGGCTCTGCCTCCCATCCACTACCAGATTAACTTGCTGGAAAGAGTCACAGAACTCAGGACAGCTGTTCTGAACCTATTCGATGAATGGGTTTTCACTCTTCTTGGCTCACTGGCTGTATCAGAATTCCAGAAGCAGGGTGATAGTGTTGTGGTTCTGTTAAAAATTCACTCAAAGCTTGCAGACAGGTTGGATGGACTCCCAACTTCCCTGCTGTATAAAATCTTTGAAAAGGAAAAGTAATCTGTGAACTAAGGTTGGCAGGCCAGCTGATGTGTACTCCTGGAACTCACACAACTAACAGCAGTAATAGTTGAAATACTGTACATCCTTTTAACTAGAAGAACCTTTCCCTAATGTACGAACAGACAAAAAAAATTTTTTTGTCAGAATTTACTATGAGAGCTAGCAACCTAACAATTAAAGCTGAAAATTGATTTTTGAGCGTATTGCCTTGATGTTGATAGAGAAGTTGTATATAAATTTTAGAAATAAAGCATGTATGTTTAATTCCCATTCTATCCATTGCAATTCAAAAGTTTAGATAAATTACTGTATTTTTTAAGGTAAGGATCAAAGCTAAGAATGATGTTAGTTACTGTATATACATGTAGATAACTAGTTTTTCTGTTATCTATTGGAGATAATGGGAACTGCAGATGATGGAGAATTCCAAGATAATAAAATGTGAGGCTGGATGAACACAGCAGGCCAAGCAGCATCTCAGGAGCACAAAAGCTGACGTTTCGGGCCTAGACCCTTCATCAGAGAGGGGGATGGGGAGAGGGAACTGGAATAAATAGGGAGAGAGGGGGAGGCGGACCGAAGATGGAGAGTAAAGAAGATAGGTGGAGAGAGTATAGGTGGGGAGGTAGGGAGGGGATAGGTCAGTCCAGGGAAGACGGACAGGTCAAGGAGGTGGGATGAGGTTAGTAGGTAGATGGGGGTGCGGCTTGGGGTGGGAGGAAGGGATGGGTGAGAGGAAGAACAGGTTAGGGAGGCAGAGACAGGTTGGACTGGTTTTGGGATGCAGTGGGTGGGGGGGGGAAGAGCTGGGCTGGTTGTGTGGTGCAGTGGGGGGAGGGGACGAACTGGGCTGGTTTAGGGATGCAGTAGGGGAAGGGGAGATTTTGAAACTGGTGAAGTCCACATTGATACCATTAGGCTGCAGGGTTCCCAGGCGGAATATGAGTTGCTGTTCCTGCAACCTTCGGGTGGCATCATTGTGGCAGTGCAGGAGGCCCATGATGGACATGTCATCCAGAGAATGGGAGGGGGAGTGGAAATGGTTTGCGACTGGGAGGTGCAGTTGTTTGTTGCGAACTGAGCGGAGGTGTTCTGCAAAGCGGTCTCCAAGCCTCCGCTTGGTTTCCCCAATGTAGAGGAAGCCGCACCGGGTACAGTGGATGCAGTATACCACATTGGCAGATGTGCAGGTGAACCTCTGCTTAATGTGGAATGTCATCTTGGGGCCTGGGATAGGGGTAAGGGAGGAGGTGTGGGGGCAAGTGTAGCATTTCCTGCGGTTGCAGGGGAAGGTGCCGGGTGTGGTGGGGTTGGAGGGCAGTGTGGAGCGAACAAGGGAGTCACGGAGAGAGTGGTCTCTCCGGAAAGCAGACAGGGGTGGGGATGGAAAAATGTCTTGGGTGGTGGGGTCGGATTGTAAATGGCGAAAGTGTCGGAGGATGATGCGTTGTATCCGGAGGTTGGTAGGGTGGTGTTGGTAGGGTGGTGGTCTCAGGCAACCAGCTTGTAGCTGATGTCCATTTCAAGCCCACCGACTCCCACAGCTACCTAGAATACACCTCCTCTCACCCACCCTCCTGCAAAAATTCCATCCCCTATTCCCAATTCCTCCGCCTCCACCGCATCTGCTCCCACGATAAGACATTCCACTCCCGCACATCCCAGATGTCCAAGTTCTTTAAGGACCGCAACTTTCCCCCCACAGTGATCGAGCACGCCCTTGATCGCGTCTCCCGTATTTCCCGCAACACATCCCTCACACCCCGCCCCCGCCACAACCGCCCTAAGAGGATCCCCCTCGTTCTCACACACCACCCTACCAACCTCCGGATACAACGCATCATCCTCCGACACTTTCGCCATTTACAATCTGACCCCACCACCCAAGACATTTTTCCATCCCCTCCCCTGTCTGCTTTCCGGAGAGACCACTCTCTCCATGACTCCCTTGTTCGCTCCACACTGCCCTCCAACCCCACCACACCCGGCACCTTCCCCTGCAACCGCAGGAAATGCTACACTTGCCCCCACACCTCCTCCCTCACCCCTATCCCAGGCCCCAAGATGACATTCCACATTAAGCAGAGGTTCACCTGCACATCTGCCAATGTGGTATACTGCATCCATTGTACCCGGTGCGGCTTCCTCTACATTGGGGAAACCAAGCGGAGGCTTGGAGACCGCTTTGCAGAACACCTCCGCTCATTTCGCAACAAACAACTGCACCTCCCAGTTGCAAACCATTTCCACACCCCCTCCCATTCTCTCGATGACATGTCCATCATGGGCCTCCTGCACTGCCACAATGATGCCACCCGAAGGTTGCAGGAACAGCAACTCATATTCCGCCTGGGAACCCTGCAGCCTAATGGTATCAATGTGGACTTCACCAGTTTCAAAATCTCCCCTTCCCCTACTGCATCCCTAAACCAGCCCAGTTTGTCCCCTCCCCCCACTGCACCACACAACCAGCCCAGCTCTTCCCCCCCACCCACTGCATCCCAAAACCAGTCCAACCTGTCTCTGCCTCCCTAACCGGTTCTTCCTCTCACCCATCCCTTCCTCCCACCCCAAGCCGCACCCCCATCTACCTGCTAACCTCATCCCACCTCCTTGACCTGTCCGTCTTCCCTGGACTGACCTATCCCCTCTCTACCTCCCCACCTGTACTCTCTCCACCTATCTTCTTTACTCTCCATCTTCGGTCCGCCTCCCCCTCTCTCCCTATTTATTCCAGTTCCCTCTCCCCATCCCCCTCTCTGATGAAGGGTCTAGGCCCGAAACGTCAGCTTTTTTGCTCCTGAGATGCTGCTTGGCCTGCTGTGTTCATCCAGTCTCACATTTTATTTTCTGTTATCTATTGTCTATTTGTTTAGTGTAACTCACACAAGGAGGTCTATTATATGGTGGTCATTGGTCTAGCAGATGCAGCAAACCTTGCAAGTACAGCTTTGACAATTGTCATTCATAGAGACTTGATGATTGTAATCACAGGATGCAACAGGAGTGGACTTGCAGGTAAGTCAGCTACAAAGAACCACATATATAAATCTTATTCGTACATTATGTCAAAAACTTTACATCATTTGCATTTACAAATGTTAAGCATAACTTTAGGACAAATTTACTTCTATAGACAACAGTGCCAGGTAATGGGGAAAAGCAAAGGCGAGTCGCCATCAGTTAACTTGGAAGCAATATTGTAATCTATGCCTCTTATTTGCCACCTTGACAAGAAGATGAAATGCTGGAAGGGTTTAGAATGGGTTATGCAGAAAGTGGAAGCGGTTGAAGGTGCAACTTCCAGTAGTGGGCTGAAGGGAGTGTAGGTGGAGGTGTACATGATGGCATACTTGAGCTGTAGGAGCTTAGATACTAAAAGAATCAAGACTTGGAGAGATTGAAAGTCAGGGACAGGAAGCTTAATTCTGAGAAATCAAATGAATGGACGTCAGCGTAAGTGACATTGTGGTCAGCAAGGAGGGCATGGTCCATATGTTTATTTAGATACATGTGAACCATGTTGTGTTGAGAAGACTAAATTATGAACAGTGAAGGATAGGAGGAACATATGATCCGATTGGGAGTGATAAACGCATATTCTCAAACTTAGAGGCAGCTCTCTTGAGTGAAATCAGAAAGCAGCTGAAAGTAAGACTTTGAAACAATCTTTCCTCAAAAGGCTATGGAAATTATATCAATTGAAATGTTTAAGACTAAAAGTATTAATTTCTATTGGGTAAAAGCTGGCTGTATTGGATTTTAACTACTGATCAACCATGATTTAATTGATTGATTATAACAGGCACAAGGGCTGATTATCCTTTTCCTATTGCAGTGAAGGATAGACTTTGGCAGAAATGAGAACGTGGTGGAAGTTTATGACACTTTCAAGCCTTTTCCATTAGCCTGCTGGGATTAGAATGGTGTAATATAAACAATAAGGCCTCCAAAATCTCTACATTGTTCCTTGAGGTTAGTCTTTAGGTTTAGAATTAAAATTATGCTGTGTGGCTCAAGTTACAGTAATACTAATTATAAAATAAAATGTAACTGGCCCTCATCTATTCCCTTTGGAAATCGTTTGGCAGATTGAAACTTTCTGTGTAGAAAATTGAATTGACACTTCCTCAGCAGCCTGAGCTAATTGCTTGTAAGGACAGAAATTTGAATACTTGCAAACTGTTCTGAAGAGACTCCATTCATTCAGATCAGTTTAACTCCATGTTTCAAATTCACTGCTTATTTCTTTGCATTCATCTTGTGCTTACCTAACTGTAGGTGCTAAACAAAAATATTTTTAGGTTAATGTGTCAATGTATTAACTATTTAAGTAGTCCCTGAGCAGCATGAGGGGAAAGCGAGTGCTGGGCCAGAACAGCTTACCTTGGTGCAGCTGAGTGCCAGTGTGGAGTATACTGGAGGCTTGGAGCGCAGCAGAACAGTTGTTGGACTGGGGTCTGGTGCAGGTGGTCAGACCACGCACTGAGCTGTTGCTGTTTGAAACTCTTTACAGGACTGTGATGTCAATCCTTTAACTATGTTATGACTATTTTTTCCCTAATTTATTTTTTAGACATTGTAAGCAATGTTGCTACGTTTTCCTTTTATTCCTCTTTTGTATCCAAGATTTGTAAGTAGGTAAGTATATTTAAAGGCAGCCATTGTGAAATCTTTTCACTGTACTCCTATACTTCTGCATTGCAGCATATGTGACAGTGAAGGATATTCTACTCTTCTTTTCTATTCTACGTATGTGGTAATGGTGATAAAATTCTATCATCTTCTGTCTTTAAGTTTATTGTGACTGGAGCTGACTTTATTGTTTCTCTAAGGGGATAAAAATGCTGAATCCTTTTACCTAAGTGTAGCTGAAGCTGTTGAGAGTAATTAATGGTTTGTCTCCTGAGCTGAATCTGAAAGTCTTATATTTCCTTCATCTGAAATTTGGTTATGCAAAATACATAGTTGGTGATAATTACAACCCTTTCCCACATTCATGACAGGTAATTGGTCTGACTGACTAATAATGTTAATGTTATGTTCATAATGAACACCATGGTGAGGAAAATGCTATTATGAATTAATTATTTTTTCTTGAAGTTGAAATTGTGTTTTTATGAAATTTGTTTTGTTTTATATACTTACAGGAAATAAATAACATTCTGTTGCCAAATAATTTTAAATAAATTTTCAACATTGTTAATGTCTCTGGATTTTGTTCATGGAAATTCATGTTCTTATTATCTTGTAATCTTCTGTGTGAATTAATGCGATTAAACCTTGCACATATATATCAGAACTCTAATGGGTTGAATCCCTTTGAATAAGCTGATAAATGTGCACACCACTCAGTCTTCCTTGATTAGACCATTCAGGAAGCTCTTGCTTTTACCTAAAGCGTCGTAACTCCAATTGCAGTCTTCCTATCTTATTGACCTTCTGGAGAACAATACCTCTGTGGGATAATCTCTCATTCCTTCCTAAGCATCCCATTTTCTGCTTTTCCCTTAAAATATGCCACAGAGCTGTAATCAATGTCCTACCACGCCCTACATTGGCGTCCAGGATTGAGAAACTAGACCTTGACTTATTATGGAAAAGTGGTGATATCCTGGCTCTAAAGGGTAATATTACACATCCTACTGAATTTTCCTGACTTGTTATACTTCTCCATCTGCTCAACATTACACTTTGTTCTCCTAACTCTCTACGTCACCACATGTATAGCACTTTATCCTTCTCTGAGCAATTCACATTGTTCTACTTATTTTTCCCTTCTCTTCATTGTCCTTGTTGTCTACTGTGCCTTGCCCCAATTCTCTCTCCTGGGATTTCTACTCAGTTATCCTCAGTCCTTTCCTTTCTAACTTCTGTTCATGATTTGAAACTCCAACTCAGGTCAACTTTCCCTTTATATTCTCCTAACCTACATACACGGCCATCCATCAATTCTGCCAACTCACATGGCATCAATGCTCTCATTGCCTTGATGATGGACAAGGATTTATCTGCTGACTTCTTTATACACTCACTGCCTGGGTATACAGGGCTGGCAATGGCCTAGTGGTATTATTGCTGGACTGTTAATCCAGAGACCCGGGTAATGTTTTGGTTCAAATCCAACCCTGGCAGGTGTTGAATTGAATTGGATTCAATAAATATTTGAAGTTAAGAATCAAATGGTGCTGAATGTTGTGAAAAACCCATCAAATTCAGTAGTGTTCTTTAGGGAAGGGAACTGCCATCCTTACCTGGTCTGGCCTACATGTGACTCCAGACCCACAGCAATATGGATGACTAATAACTGCTGTCTGGGCAATAAATGCTGGCCTAGCCAGTGATGCCCTCATCCCATGAATGAATAAAGGGGAAAAAAGTCTCTATCTACTTGCTTGCCGTGTCCTTTTTCATCTGTTCCAGGCGTGAAAAAAAACTTCTCCCTTAAATCATTTTTTAAAATTTAGTTTTGTTTGTTGCAATAAACTATGCTTATGACTAGTCATTAAAATAATGCTCCTGACAGTGTTGATGTAATAACAAAGCAGTTACCAGCAGCCATCATTCTCACAGGGTGAATCATAATGTGGAGGCCCCAGTGTTGGACTGCGGTGGGTAAGGTCAGAAATGTCATGACACCAGGTTGTTATTTGACAACATCTATCACCTGCAAATTCACAGTTAAGTTTGGAATTCCAAGTATTTCTGTCAGATATAACAATCCCTCCTCAGAGTGCTTTGTTTTGGCACAATGGCTCAATGGTTAGCACTGATGCCTCACAGTGCCAGGGACCTGGGTTCAATTCCACCCTCAAGTGACTGTCTGTGTGGAGTTTTCACATTTTCCCTTTGTCTGTGTGGGTTTCCTCCAGGTTTTCCAGTTCCCTCCCACAGTCCAAAGATGTGTAGATTGGCCATGCTAAATTGGCCATAGTATTCAGGGCTATGTAGATTAGGTGGGTTACTGGGGGATGGGTCTGGGTGGGATGCTCTGATAGTTGGTGTGGATTTGTTGGGCAAAAGGATCTGTTTCCACACTGTAGGGATTCTATGATTTATCAGTTAACTCTGCAATTAAACCATTATAATGAATAAACCTGTTTGCTATAAGCCATATGTTTATATTAAACTTATTAATATGCAACAGTTCTGCTTTAAAGGTGACTGAAAACATTAGGACGAGTGTGTTTCACTCTAAGTGGGTTTTTAATAGCATGATAATTGATCGTTAATGCAGAAACCCTTTTTGAGCCAGGAAAAGTATTTTTATTTGTGTGGAATTTAATTTCCCTAAAAGTAATGTTGCAAATTTCTTTTTTCAGTTTTTCTGTTTGCCTTTATCATCACTTTCTTTCCTTATTTCCATCTATATTTCCTCGTCTTTATTTCATTTGTACACAACTTAAACAGAACATTTCCTATTTTTTTTCTCCTGGTTTGCAGTCTGATTTGTTAAGTATGGTTACTATAACACAATTAGTTGAAGAGTCTTGCTGTTGCACGTCCAGTTCATTGATTCCCTACTGAAACATACGTCAGATGAGTGGAAATTCCTCACTAACAAGTCTGCAAAGAGTCTCTCGGTAATTGTTCAAGAGGTGAATGGCAAAAACCACAGAACAAAATCCAGACAATTATGTTGCAGGATATTAACTCCATGCTTTACCTTTTGTCATTAAGATATTTCAAGTTATAATGAAAGCATATTGAATGATCATGAATTTTGAAATGAGGACTGAATTGCAGAAATCCACTCATAACTCACTAAGGTCCTAAGAGGATTTCCCATTACAGCACAGAGTGTAAACAGTTCATTTCTCCTGACAACGTGATGCCTAAATATATGGCTAGTATTATTATCTTGCCCTAATTTCATGTATTAGTTACATGAATGAATGGTGTTATGAGAAGAATAGTCCAAGTTGTCATTGTCCTGCTGCAATGACTATGGACCAGATCACGTCTTCAGCATCAAATGTAATTAGTTGTGTCTTTATTCTTGGCAGGAACCTTAGTTTCACTGTTGAATTTATGTCTGTCAAGAGTTTACAGAATGACCCCTGCTGTCACATTTAATGCTGGACCAGAACGGTAAGAAAACCAGTTTAACCATTTTGAAAGAGCAAGCCCACACCAACAACCAGCACAAAAGATAAAAGGTTATTTATCTCATTTTCTATTTACATGGCCTTGCTGTGTGCAAATTGGCTGCTGCAAAGCAACAGTGACAGCACTTCAAAAGTAATGTAATGACTGATGTGCTTTGGGATAACGTAAAAGCATGATAAAGAATAGTAAGTTTGTTATTTTTTCATCATCAGAACTACATTTTTACTACAATCTAAACATTCTTCATAATCTATTCTAATATGTAGACATGAGAAACACTGTGGTAGAAATTGCAAAGCGTTTCACACATGTTCACCGTCCAGAATAGGCACCAAAAAGTTGACTTCGGCATTGCGATATGCTGCACTGACTGAATTGTCCCTCCTCATTAGTCCAGAGACATTGAGGAGATGAACTTGGAATTATTTTGGTTTGTTCAGATCATTTTCACACTCTGCACAATGATTCTGGACAGAGAAATTGGAAGATTACTTATGTTAACCACAAATTAACCTTCATTGCATTTAGGGTCGTGGTAAATTTTTTGCCAAGCAATTTCTAATAGGTCTGTTCTAGTTTGAATAAAATTATTCAAATAAATCTCTTGTGACTTTGCTTTTTAATCATAATAAGAAGATTCAATTTGTAAAAAAAGTTTGAAAAAGACAACTTGAAAGTAATGGAAAGTTTCATTATCGAACTGTATGTTAGATTGTTTGCTGAGTATTACTGTATGTAGTTCATAGATGCTCAGCAGTTGTACCGAGCATGGATGTGAAAGCAGATCAGAAATGACCCCAAACTCTTCAACCAATATGGACTGGAATGCTAGGTTACTAGTTCAGCAAAATTTTCTTGGCATTTATACTAAAATATAACATAGACTGTATTGTAGATGCTGTACATCACCAGAAATAGTTGGAATGCATACTATCATCAATCTCCTTTCCTAGTTGGAATGACTTAGTGCTTCTGCACACCACAGTTTTAGGATTTGCACAAGGCACAGGTGGTCCACTCCTTAGCCTCCTCAAAAGCATTTCTACCAGTGTTAGACTAATGGGAATAGTTTTATTCACTTTGTTATGGCAATGTTATGGACAGGTATTTACTGGAGTCATAACTAGCTGCCTGCATTTTGGCTGTTTGTTACTTTGTATGTTTTCAGTTTTTGCACCAGGCAGTCCCTTGGATATGAGCAATAATCTGGTTTCTCCACATACTGATGTTTCACTAACAAACCAGACTGCTCCAAACCCAGATGTGAGTTGACTGCATTCCTCACTCCCCAACACCAATATGAATCAGCCATTTGTTGTCTGGTCATTCATCTACTCACTGGACAAATAGCACTTTGCTATATGTCAGTCTTCCAGCTGCAGGTTATCCAGGCTTGTTTGTCTTCATCCGTTTACTTTTCTCTGGTGTTATAGCTGCAAGAGTAGGTGAGTTTAAGTGAAATGACTGTCTGTTTATTAAACATTTAGCATTGGTTCTTCCTTGGAGAGAAACATATTTTTCTGTTCTCCCTCTCCTAAGTAGTGTCCTTGTCAAAACAATGGGCTGATGATCTTCCAGTCCTCTAATATTTGCACCTTACAACTGGTTACAGTGAGACCTGCTTTGAGAATCTCTTATTTTCCCACCTGTTTGGATCATAATCACCAACTCCTTGTGAAGTCTGACTTTGTGTGAAGAGTTGCATATATGAATGTAAGAACAACAGAAATACGAACTGGAGTAGGCCTGTAGCCCCTCGAGCCTGCTCCACCATTCAATAATATCGTGGCTGATCTTTTCACAGACTCAGATCCACTTACCCACCCACTCACCAGAACCCTTTACTCCTTTACTGTCCAAAAATCTACCTATGTTTGCCTGAAAAATATTTAACAATATAGCCTCAACATCTTCACTGGGCAGGGATTTCCATACATTCACAACCCTAGGGTGAAGTAGTTACTCCTCAACTCAGTGTTAAATCTGCTCCTCCTTATTTTGAGGCTATGCCCCCTAGTTCTAGTTTCACCCACCAGTGGAAACAGCCTCCCTGCTTTTATTTTTCTCTATTCCTTTCATAATTTTATATGTTTCTATAAGATCCCGCACCCCCACTCATTCTGCTAAATTCCAGTGAGTATAGTCAATCTCTCCTCATAAGCCAATGCTCACAAGTCTGGAATCAACCTAGTGAATCTTCCCTGCACCTCCTTCAGTGCCAGTACATCCTTTCTCAAGTAAGAAGGTCAAAACTGTACACAGTACTCCATGTGTGGACTCACCAGCACCCTATCAGCTGCAGCATGAAATCCCTACTTTTAAACTCCGTCCCTCTAGCAATGAAGGACAGTATTCCATTTGCTTCTTGATTACCTGCTACACCTGCGGACCAACATTTTATGATTCATGAACAAGGACACCCAGGTTCCTCTGCACAGCAGCATGCTGCAATTTTTTGCCAATTAAATAATAGTCCATTTTGTTGTTATTCCTACTAAAGTAATGATGCCGTCAAGCTTTGCCATTTGATTGCCAAATTTCTCCTTTTTACCCACCTTCTCCACCCCTGGACCACACTTACAGCTTGCAAGTTCATGGTTCAGATGGTGTCTAAGTCTCCTCTTCTTGGGCAGTTATTCTATTTTGTCACATTGCACAGAAATCAGGGTGTGGATATGATATGCAAGAATGCAGTCATATATGTAGTTCTAAGTATCAGTTAGCAGCATGAGTAGGCCATTTGGCCCATTGAGCCTGTCCAGGCATTTAACAAGACTATGACTGATGTGACTATAATCTCAACTCCACATTCTTGACTATCTCAAAAAAAATTCACCCCATGATTAGAAGAATCCATCCAACAAAAATACTCAGCTTCCACTACCTTTTCAGTGCCAAAGGCTCCTTACCTTTGAAAGGAAACAAACTGCTTTTCTGTCTTAAGTAGGAAACCCTCATTTTTAAATTGATAGTTCTAGATTCATCCACAAGAGGAAATGTCTTTTTCACATCCATCCTCTTAAACCCCTTGAGAATTTTAACATGTTTCAATCAAGGCACCTCTTACTCTTCTACACTCTAACAATAAAAGTCCAAACTTTCCTTATGAGACAACCTGCTCATGCCAGGCATTAGTCTAGCAAGCCTTCTGTAAACTTCTTCCAAAGCATTTACATCCTTCCTTAAAATAAAGAGACCGAAACTGTACAGTAATGCTAATGTGATCTCACCTGTGCCTTGTAGCATAACTTGCATGCTTCTATATTAGAGATAGTAGGAACTGCAGATGACGGAGAATCTGAGATAACAAGGTGTAGAGCTGGATGAACACAGTAGGCCAGGGAGCATCAGAGGAACAGGAAAGCTGACGTTTCGGGCCTAGACCCTTGCTTCTATATTACATTTTTCTCTTGGTACACAATAATGTTCTATTAGATTCCTAATTACTTACAGTACTTGAATACTAATCTTTTGCAATTCAAGGATCAAAACAACCTCTTTTGTTGCATCTCAGAGCTCTGCAAGCACACACCATTTAGATCATTTGCTTGCACTTTATTCTTTGCACCAAAATGAACATTTTAAAATTTTTCAACAATATACTCCATTTACCAAATCTTTGCACATTCACTTAACCTATTTATGTCCCTTTATAGCTTCCTATGTCTTCCTTACAACTTAATTTTCTACCTGTTTTTGTTCCATCTGCAAATTTTGCTGCCACACCTGTGGTCCCTTCACCCAAATCATTTGTACAAATTCTAAAATGTTGAGACCCTAGCACTGATCTCTGTGATACAATACTTGCTACATCTTGCCTAGCAGAAAATGATCCATTTATGCCTATTCTGTTTCCTGTTAGCTATCCAATGAAAAGTGGAAGATTGCATTAGAAAAGTTGCTGTGAATCATGGTGTACCAGGTCCTGTGAATCTTACTCAGAAAAAACAATTCATTTCAAAATGAGAAGACTCACTCCATAGGGTTTGCTTACCATCAACTTTGTTAGTGTTAAAAAATGGAAACATGAGTACTGATTTCTTCCATTTGTGCATTTTGGATTTCTCAGTGGGGAGTGCCCCACATCACAGCAGTAAGAAGTCTATGGGGGAGTAAATTTTGTCTCATTCACTTAGTATAACTTACTGGAGAAGTTTGAGAAAGAACAGTGAGGGTTATTTCAACTTTTAGTGATTGCATAAAATGGCTGTTATGATCCGATCGCCCATTATGCAATTTGCCCAATTTTCTTTTTCGGTAAGTTTGCCGATTCAATGTTGCCTACCTTATGTTTTCATTGAAAGTTAAAATCACTCCCTGGCAGTCTTCATTTGAAGGGTGAATTTCACTGCTCTTTACTGTGTTACTTTTTTGTGCATTGTGCCAACTGCATTCATTGCACTGAATTTGGCCAAGGAGAAAAAGCTTGTGGAAAAGGCTGCCGGTAATGACTGCTTACTTTTGCCACTATAGAGTCTCATTGCTCTGCTACATCATACATTTCCTATGCTAACCACAGGTATCTGGTAATTGCAAAAGAGATGTGTCTCAGGCTGTTGATGTTTCACGTGGAGGCTGGACTATCTCCTTCAGCAGCACCTGTGGACAACATCCAGATTTTGCATGTATAGGCAGTGCTGTTCAAGATAGCATAATATTTTCGGCTTTGTCAGGCTAGCACTGGTGATGATGTTTGCAGTGTCAGTTGATGTGTTGCCTAAAGGTGGTGATGAAGGTCACATTTTGCATAGTTCAGTACAGCCAATATCTTCTTCACTTTTGCTACTGACTAAAGCAGCAAAATAAATGTGCAAGATAATTTCTCTGAATTTCTGGCATTCCTACAGTCCTGAGGGTCATTATCTATGCTTTGCGCCTTGACATACAACATTCAAAGGGTATTTCATAGGCCACATAGCTAACAGCACAAAATAATATTTGCCTTCATATACATGGTATTGTGTTTTTAGTTTGGAGGTACCCTTATTTAAAGCGGAATAAAGAGTGGAAATACAGCATGGTGAGCTCATGTAATATTGATTTGTGACACCCATGCACTAAGGCTGAGTCAAGTGTAGATATATTGAATCTCGTTCTATAGTTAGCTTTATGAAAGGCATATAGGTATCTAGAAGCAATGCTTTACCTATCCGGACTCATCAGTGCTACCCTACAGTACATATCCCAGAAGCCTCTAATCATAGAGTGATGATCTAGGTAGCAAAGATAAAATTTTTGAGGAATTGCCAAAGGGAAATTAACAGTGGTACCAGCAATAAAGCAATTAAATCACAATTTCTTCAAGGGAGAAAGCTGCTGCATTTTCATATATATTCTTTTCACTATTGTCTGTTATTTGTAAACAATGCCAGAAGGAAATTCAATTTTAAAGTTTAATGCTAGCTACTTTTTGCTCACAGAATTGTTACAGTACAGAGAAACACTGTTCAGACCATCATGTCTACTCTGGCCACCCATATAAGCATCATACCTGTTGTCATTCTCCTGCTTTCCCCCTGTAATGCAACACACTGTTTCCTTCCAAAAAATACCACCTGATTCCCTCAAGGCTGATTTGAACCTCTCTTCACAAGCTGTCTGCGGTGCATTCCACAGCCTAACTGCTTGCTGTGTAAATGATGTCTTTCTGCCATATCACTTTTGCTTCTTTTTACTAACTACTTTAAGTCTATGCCCCTTCATTCTCAATCCTTTTAGAGGTGGAAATATTTTGTTCTTATTTACTCATGATTTTGAAAGGAATCTCTGGTTTCTGACTGCAGGATTTTGCTGGCAGCTAGTCTGGAGCCTGGACCCCACCTTCAGCCTCTGTGGGAGGTGCTTTCTGAAAGTTGAAGATTGTCAGATTAGCCAAATGTCATTGAATGCTGTTGTGGACTTGATGGTTGAATAGCCTACTTTTGTTCCTACATCTTATGGTCCTAGGTGTACTGGCATGTCATGCTGGAAAATGACTGCAGAATTCCACGGTGTGCAGTGTGTTCTGAGTGTGATCAACACTTTTTTGTAGTGAAGCCTAAAATGTCTGTCTAACAGGCCTATGCCTCTTTGCAGAGGTCACATCAACACAGAAGACTGGAATAGATATTTGAGAATGATTGTATTACACTCCATACGTCCTCTTTATATATAAAACAAAGGAAAAATAATCACACAAGAATTTTACTAAATAGCTGATGAGTCCAATAAATTGTTGTATTGCTTTTTGTCATGCACATTGGGTTCCCAACTTACCAAGTTTATACACCATCATTCTCATGCCTTAGCAGTTTGTTAATTCCATCAATCTCTGCAAATGCATTGCACACATGGTCCTTAAAAACATAGGAACACGAGTAGGCCATTCAGCCCATCAACATGCTCTACAATTCAAGACAAACATAGCTGATTAAACACTCCAGTTTCTTTTACCCTGTAAACTATTGGTAATCAGAAATTTATTAAACTCTAACTTGAGCATATGCAAAATCTTAGTTTCTATGGCCCTCTGTAATAGAGTAATCTTTGAGTAATAAAAAGTATCCTTATCTCAGAACTAAGTGGATCCCCTGATTTTTAAATTGCTCTCTTTGGTTCTAGACTCCCAAACCAGGGGCAACTCTCTTCAAAGGATAGTCCCGGCATCCTGGAAAAATTTCTGATCGGCCGTAAGTATTAGTCCCTTTATGTCTTTAAATCATCCCAGTATGTTTGTGGTATGCGTTGTGATGATGCTATGGCTTTAAGAGCTGTATTTTGTCCTGCCTTTTTTGTGAAGAAAAGTTGAGACAGAGGTTCTAAGCAGTTTGTTTCAAATGAAAATATGTACACAGCTTATGAGGTCTTGGGTTTTTTATTTCAAAAATAGAACAATAGAAGAGCATAGAAATAATAGGAACTGTAGATGCTGGAGAATCCGAGATAACAAAGTGTGGAGCTGGATGAACGCAGCAGACCAAGCAGCATCTTAGGACCACAAAAGCTGACGTTAAGATCATGTCAGACTCCAACAGAACCAGGGTATTAATTTAACTGTCAGTAATTGCTGGGATCTTGAAGCTGGATATGCAGACTGTTATTACTCTCTCTGTTAGTGCTAAAATTTTGGGTTCTCTTCCTG
This sequence comes from Stegostoma tigrinum, assembly GCF_030684315.1. Taxonomy (NCBI): domain Eukaryota; kingdom Metazoa; phylum Chordata; class Chondrichthyes; order Orectolobiformes; family Stegostomatidae; genus Stegostoma; species Stegostoma tigrinum. Next base: position 75,916,095 of record NC_081355.1, on the reverse strand, counting down.
CTGCTAGACTTGCATATGAGACAATCTATTTTACTGAATTTGCCTCTGCCAAGGGTGTGTTTATGGGATGTTACTGCAATGGAACAGCTAATCAGTGGCAGTTAGCATATATATTATCTTGTTAAGTATTTTGATAGAGTTACATTTGAGCTGTTTTTTATTTCCTATTTTGTCTGTATTTCAACTGTAGTATAAGAATGAAGTGTATTTTGCTTTGAGCCTGTTAGTTTGGCTAATCAAATTACACCTGGGATACAAAGCCTTGCACTTGCCTTCTACAGTAAGAAAAAGTTGGGGTGTAGACTACCTTCTCAATATATTTTGAGGGTGTTGAATTAGTCAATAACAATGTGCGTGTTACTGTCATTGGCTGTGCATCTGAGTAATATTGTTTTGCAAGGGACACTGGCTCCTGTGTCATTTGTTGCTATGACAGCCACTGTTGCTCTATTTCTATCGTTACGTTGGTGTTGATCTCTGAACCTCATGACTGATGTGTGTAGGTGTCATTGTTCGTTTCATCAGCAGGGTCATTTCATCATTTATGTTTGAGTCTTTCAGCACTGGCCTTTCCATTACTAGTTGATTGGTTTTAACGAGTTCTGCTTCTTGTTCTGTGCCCCAGTACTACTGCATGTCTTTGACAGAGTTGACATCATGGTTCACATTCTGATGACTAATAGGGGAAGAATTTTGCTGAAGAGCTGCTGAATCAAACAAATCATTGTACTGAATAAATACCAAAAGCTCTGTGGATGCTGGAAATCAGAAACAAAGATAGAAATTACTGGAAAAGCTCAGCAGGTCTGGCAAAATCTGTGGAGGAAGACGGCTTCTGAGGAACGGTCACTTGTTATAAAATGTTAACTCTGATTTCTCTCCACAGATGCTGCCAAATCTGTTGAGCTTTTCCAGCAATTTTTGTTTTTGTTTTTGAAATTGCTGTACTGCTTTTGTATCTGTTGGCTACTGTATAACTGCTACAGCTCCCACCGTTTTGGGATCCAGGCAAAGACATTTTCCTGTCAGTGAATAGCCTGTACACTTGATTTTGGGCATCTTTAATTGAACCTTTCTCTTGTTCACCTTCAGGTTCACCTGGTGAACTCTGTCATGTGATCATGGTCAGCAATGTATTCTTCCATTGTTTCTCCATATTTGTAATCCACAATAGCTTCCACTCCGGGAAGATCACTACCGATATGTGCCGAATGGCAAACTCAACCATCTGTATCTCTTGAAGGGCATCCAGATTGTAGATAGAAAGCTGCCGCTTTCACACAGCTTGCCTTGGTAGTGACCAGTCTTCACATCTAGGATGGTGAAGATTTTTAACTTTACAAGTTGTAGCAAAATTCCTTCGATGGTTAGCAGGGAGCAGTGAGATCTCTTTAGGGCTTTCTTTGGGTTGTTTGCATACTCACAACTTTCCAGGCTTTCTTCACTGCTACCAAGCTGCTCATCAATTTAGTAGGAGTGGTTACTTTCTTGATTACTTCCTGTTTATCCAGATCTTCTGTCTTTACTTTCAGGCAGGTCTGGAAGGCAGGTGGAATTCTCCTCAACAGATGCTAAATTGGTCATGCATTGTCATTGACTTCAGGATGATATTCCTCTGGGGGACATCCTAACCCTGCAAACACAAACACATCTTCAAACGCATTTTGGGTCTGTTCCATGGTCAATGGTTTATTGAACATTGCAAATCTCTTTTGCCACATTGAGAGTTATCACGCCAAGTTAAACTTGCTCTGCTGTGATGAATAGTTTTTGTTTGGCATCTGTAGGAGTGACCAGGCCAGGACAAAGTTCAGGAGACGAGTTCAGGCACGTGGCTGTTTATTCAAGCAAACACTGATCATGCAGGGAGAGGTCACAGACTACTCTGAACCTGGCCTTGATATGTGGCTCAGTTGCCCTCTTAGTCTTTGGCTCAGATCAGTAGAGAAGTCAATGATGCTCTGATTTTCTCAGTGTGGTTTGGCATTTTTAGGCATTTTGCATTGCAATAATTACATGCAACATTGTCATTGTTCCTTCCCCCTTAATCTATACATCCAATCCCGTGAAACGGCTAATCAATGATGGACACCCCTATGGACAGCCTTAGGTTCCCCATGATCTCATGATGTTTACCAGACATTGTTATCACCAGGTCTTGGGATCTTTCAATGCATTCCATTAATTCACATTCCAAGGTTAATGATTATAATCATTCAGACACTTTCCAGGCTTGCTTATCTCTAAACACTGCTCGAATTCTGTTGTCATTTTATATTTCCCATTGCCCTAATCACAGGAGATACAAAAGAAGTTAGTTCTTACTAACTGCTATAAAATTCATAGTATTAGTTTTATTATAAAGTTATTTCTATGTAAAACATTATGTTTATACCTACAGTTAGCATTCCTTAGCAAAATAGTGGACAATTTATTTTTTACTGTATTCACTTGGCACCCCCATCTTTATCCTTGAGTGTCTTATAATGTGTTCATTCAATCCACATTCCAACATCTACTAGTCAGTGGACCAATAACTCATTTCTTCTTTTAATGATATGGGTGTTGCTGTTACTGAGACTGGTTTTCTCTCATAATTTTATTTGAATCTTTTCCTCTGTTTTCAGTGATTTTTGTGCGTATGTGGATCCTTAACTGCATCAGAATCTATCTCGGTGATTATCTGAAGAATCTTTAACTCAAATCTTAGTATTGTCAGTAATTCAAGGAAGACAACTAATTATTGTGAAATGTCCTTATCTGTTGTGGCAATTGCAGCTGTACATCCTGTCATATTTAAGACAGACCAGCTTTTGTTTTACTTGCTGAAACTACATTAGGCAGTGTTTTCCCACATCCTCTAACTTATATAAGCCATGTCCTTCACAGCTTGTCAGGAGCAGTCATCGACCATTTTACGCTGCTTGGTCGTGGGCAGCCTTATGATCTAAAACTGTAGATTCTAATTATGTTGTTGCCGTAGCCTCATAATGTCTTAGAATAAGTATGGTGACATCTTGCAGTCTTTTCCTTGCTGTCAAGAGCTTCATTATTGGGTTGCCATATTGAGCCTCTTTGCACAAGTCTATAAAGATCATGATGTTACCAATCTGACATTTTGGGCCGGATTTTCCAGGCTGTGGGAATGTCAGACAGATTTCTGGTCTTCAACCCTCCTTTCATTTTAAGAAAGAAGGGAGATCCATGTTTCTGAGAGGAGATTTAACGTTAGATTCTCTCAGAAATGTGAACCCGTACTTCCATTCTAACAGTTTTTTGTAGCACAGACCTTTCAGCACAGCCTTTTTACAGCAGTCAGCTCTGGTATTCTGACACTTAGACATTGGATCTGGGATTTTGGAGTGTGGGGTCAGGTCAGGACTGGGGTGGGGTGGGTGCCATGTGGAGAAGGGGAATGGTGGCCAGGTCTGGTGGTACAATCTCAGAGCGGTGATGGTGGGGATTCGAGTTGAATGGTGGCAGTGGAGTGGGGTGCTGGGAGGGTGGTGTTCTGAGCCTGCATCTGGGGAGTGAGGGGTTGTTGGTTTCTGAACCTAGATGTGGGTGTTAGATCCAGAGCCTGTTTCCTGGGTGCTGGTTCTCTGGGTTGGGGTGTCAGCTCAGGGTCTGGGCTACGTAAGTTACCCATGGGTGGTGTAGTTCAGTATGTGTGAGGTAATGGGTGCTCAATTTAATGATTACCTCAGGATATTTGAAAGACAAAATCAGATTGCTGGCAAAACTCAGCAGATCTGGCTGCATCCTTGGGAAGAAAGCAGAAATAATGCTTCAAGTCCAGGGTTCAGAAGAAGGATGATTGACTCTGGTTTCTCTCCACAGATGCTGGCAGATCTGCCGAGTTTCGTGGGCAATTTTTGTTTTCATTTTCAGATCTCCGGCATTCACAGTTCTTTGTTTCATTTATATACTTGAGAGTCTAACTTTTCTTGAGTAACTATTTTACTTAATTTCATCAGATCCTCTGAAGTCTCTAATTTAAATGGACACTTTCAGAGGGTTCCAGGCCTAGTGGGATTGCCCAGTGGAAAACTCAACTCCCTGAGCAGTCCTTTCAGAGTGAGCTACAATGGGAAATCTGCAGGGCCCCTATGTGTAACTCTTGCCTGCGCTGGCATAACCCCTGTCTAGCCAGCAGAAAGTCTGCCTCTCTGTGTTGATCTGATATTCTCCTTCTGCATGCCATTCCAACATTCACAAACAATGCCTCACTTATTGACTCAATTGAACCAACCTATTGTGTGGTGTACAGTGATTCCTCATCACATGTAGCTGCTATCTCTCCAATGGCTATCTGTACCTGTTTGTCATACTGCTTTCTGTCATACACTTGTGTGCAAAATGATTCAGATTTTTGCAGTGAGAACATTGCTTGTCTTGCTGAACAAGACTCATCTTTTCACGATGTCTTCTAAAGTGTTTGCATTGTGTCTTTTGTTTGAGACTGTTCTGCCCTGTGTCCCTGGAGTATTTAACACTATCATGCTAGATCTAGTTTATCTGCCATGAATTTGCATTATCTTACAATCTTGGTGCTTCTCCACAGTTCCTCAGAGATAGCAAGAACTGCAGATGCTGGAGTCAGAGACAACACAGTGTAGAGCTGGAGGAACACAGCAGGTCAGGCAATATCGGAGGAGTTCTGAAGAAGGGTCCCGACCCGAAACATCAACATTCCTACTCTCCGATGCTGCCTGACCTGCCGTGTTCCTCCAGTTCCACATTGTGTAACTTCTGTACAGTTCAAATGCTCTGCTGCATGTCTTCTCTCAGTAGATGTGTTTCCACCTTTGGATCCTTTATTCCTCATACAATTTTATCTTTAATCAGCTCAATTTTGCAGATTCACAGGTCTCTGCAAGCTGAGTTAGTTATGTTGCATATTGATCAATAGATCCTTTTACACTTTGTTCCTAAATATTGAATACGGGCCATTCATGTGTTCCTTTCATTTTGGGCTCAAAGCATGCCTTCACAGCTTTTAAAATTTCTGCCTTTTTTTTCTCTTCAGAGGGACTTAGGGTGGAACATATTTTGAAACAGTCTTTTCCCAAGAATGGTAAAAGCGTAGCACCTATATTTGTTCTGGTTTGTCCAATAAATGGATTGTATAATTCTGCAGTAAATGTGAGGCTGGATGAACACAGCAGGCCAAGCAGCTTCTCAGGAGCACAAAAGCTTACGTTTCGGGCCTAGACCCTTCATCAGAGAGGGGGATGGGGGGAGGGAACTGGAATAAATAGGGAGAGAGGGGGAGGCGGACCGAAGATGGAGAGTAAAGAAGATAGGTGGAGAGGGTGTAGGTGGGGAGGTAGGGAGGGGATAGGTCAGTCCAGGGAAGACGGACAGGTCAAGGAGGTGGGATGAGGTTAGTAGGTAGCTGGGGGTGCGGCTTGGGGTGGGAGGAAGGGATGGGTGAGAGGAAGAACCGGTTAGGGAGGCAGAGACAGGTTGGACTGGTTTTGGGATGCAGTGGGTGGGGGGGAAGAGCTGGGCTGGTTGTGTGGTGCAGTGGGGGGAGGGGATGAACTGGGCTGGTTTAGGGATGCAGTGGGGGAAGGGGAGATTTTGAAACTGGTGAAGTCCACATTGATACCATATGGCTGCAGGGTTCCCAGGCGGAATATGAGTTGCTGTTCCTGCAACCTTCGGGTGGCATCATTGTGGCAGTGCAGGAGGCCCATGATGGACATGTCATCAAGAGAATGGGAGGGGGAGTGGAAATGGTTTGCGACTGGGAGGTGCAGTTGTGTGTTGCGAACTGAGCGGAGGTGTTCTGCAAAGCGGTCCCCAAGCCTCCGCTTGGTTTCCCCAATGTAGAGGAAGCCGCACCGGGTACAGTGGATGCAGTATACCACATTGGCAGATGTGCAGGTGAACCTCTGCTTAATGTGGAATGTCATCTTGGGGCCTGGGATGGGGGTGAGGGAGGAGGTGTGGGGACAAGTGTAGCATTTCCTGCGGTTGCAGGGGAAGGTGCCGGGTGTGGTGGGGTTGGAGGGCAGTGTGGAGCGAACAAGGGAGTCACGGAGAGAGTGGTCTCTCCGGAAAGCAGACAGGGGAGGGGATGGAAAAATGTCTTGGGTGGTGGGGTCGGATTGTAAATGGCGGAAGTGTCGGAGGATAATGCGTTGTATCCGGAGGTTGGTAGGGTGGTGTGTGAGAACGAGGGGGATCCTCTTGGGGCGGTTGTGGCGGGGGCGGGGTGTGAGGGATGTGTCGCGGGAAATGCGGGAGACGCGGTCAAGGGCGTTCTCAATCACCGTGGGGGGAAAGTTGCGGTCCTTAAAGAACTTGGACATCTGGGATGTGCGGGAGTGGAATGTCTTATCGTGGGAGCAGATGCGGCGGAGGCGGAGGAATTGGGAATAGGGGATGGAATTTTTGCAGGAGGGTGGGTGGGAGGAGGTGTATTCTAGGTAGCTGTGGGAGTCGGTGGGCTTGAAATGGACATCAGTTACAAGCTGGTTGCCTGAGATGGAGACTGAGAGGTCCAGGAAGGTGAGGGATGTGCTGGAGATGGCCCAGGTGAACTGAAGGTTGGGGTGGAAGGTGTTGGTGAAGTGGATGAACTGTTCGAGCTCCTCTGGGGAGCAAGAGGCGGCGCCGATACAGTCATCAATGTACCGGAGGAAGAGGTGGGGTTTGGGGCCTGTGTAGGTGCGGAAGATGGACTGTTCCACGTAACCTACAAAGAGGTTGAGATGCTGCTTGGCCTGCTGTGTTCATCCAGCCTCACATTTTATTATCTTGGAATCTCCAGCATCTGCAGTTCCCATTATCTCTGTATAATTCTGCAACTGTTTATGCAAGAATTGTCAGTTTTGCCTCATATCTCCAGTAATTTTGAACAGGAGCGGAACGGGGAGAAGTTGAAGCGATTTTCTATTAAGCCAGCATTTTATGTTCGTCTGTGCACGCTCTACCAATGGTTACTACTTCTGAGATAATGAAGTGTGAAGTTGGATGAACACAGCAGGCCAAGCAGAGATGCTGCTTGGCCTGCTGTGTTCATCCAGCTTCACACTTTATTATCTTGGATTCTCCAGCATCTGCAGTTCCCATTATCTCTGTTACTACTTCTGACATTGATTCTATTACTAGTTTTAACACGACTGTTAACTTCCAGGTTTGCCCTGTGATATCAAAAAACCATCACTCCCCAAACTCCAAGTAAACCCGAGGACCGATTCAATTTGCGATTGAGTTCCCCAATAGGCGGCGCTGCAGTAACTTGGCTGGAGGGGCGCTGTGACCCACGGATGGAAACGGAAAATGCCTCCTCCTCCTCCCAGCCTGTAGGCGGCGCTGTTCCCGGCGGCTCATATCTGTTTGCAATTTTCCTTTCCGCTGAAGCATTTCCTGTTGTCGGCAGCGTGCAGGGAAAGCCGAGCGAGGATGGTCAAAATGAGTAAAGAGGCTAAGCAGCGGCTGCAGCAGGTATTCCGCTGCGGACAGTTCGTCATCCGTTGGGGTTTCATCCCGACCATCCTGTACCTGGGTCAGTCTGGGTGATTAGGGAAAGAGGGAGGGTTGGGGAGGTCATGTGCCGGGAGACTCCGGGTGGAAGGTGAAGGGCCTCTCCTGGAGTTCAGCCTACGTGAGATTCACTGCTGTGTCGACGGTCGGAAAGCTCTGGCCTTTGGTATTGTGTTGGACCTCAGTTGAACTCCCATCCTAATTCCTTCATCACTCACATTCTCATCATTCCTGCTCAATACGTCTCTACTGAAACTCTCATTTCATGTCTTCTTTTTGTACTTCCCATTAACTACCTTTATGTATCATGCCCTGCAAACTTCAGTTTATCAACGCCCTTCTGTCCATATCTTGTTTTGAATTGTCTCACTCACTAATCGTTCCTTTACTGTCAAAATCTCTCCATTTGAGATGCTGAAAATTCGCCTTGACTTCCTCCATGCCTCCAATTTCACATTCAAAAACAAAGTTGCTGGAAAAGCTCACCAGTTCTGGCAGTATCTGTGGAGGAGAAAACAGAGAACTTTTGGGTCTGGTGACCCTTCCTCAGTTCTGATTTACAACATCTGCGGTTCTTTTGGTTTTTAACCAATTTCAAATTCTTGTATTTAGAAACTTTTATGACCATCTCTCATTCCTGGCACTCTGGCCATTTATGCATCCACTTCTTTCATTCTGCCATTAGTGGTGTTACATTTAGTTGTCAAGGCCCTAAACAATGGAATTCCCTTCATAATCCATTATCTCTCTAGTTTTCTCTGGCATCTGAAAGCTGCTACTTGGACCTGAACCCTCCTGTTTAATATTTCTTTTGTTTGGCTGTTCATTTTAGTCTGATCACATGTTTGTGGAATTCCCTAGAAGTTTTTTTACTTTAAAGAAGATTTATGAATGCATATGCTGTAGTTAATGCTGTAACAGATTAAGATGACTTTTGCTAAGGTATAAGAAGTGTTTTGTTTTATTGATGGGGAAATAGTACAATAAAATCCTCTATATGGGTGGAGAAAGTGTTAGGATGGAATACTCATTTAGCAAATACACATTTGATTTTTGCTTTGTCTACAACATTTCTTTTCAGCCAGTGTATGAATATTTTGAAAATTAATGTCTTGGTTGTCTGTTTACATGGCTCAACAAGATCTATTATAACAGACTACATGGTCCCAGATTCAGCATGTGTTTTAAGTCAGCATAAATTTTGCCATGGGGAAAATATGGCATTATATTGAGCTGGTATTAGCTGTAGAAATGATATGGTGCTCACGACCCTTAAAAGTATAACCTGGATATCACTTTATGGTTAAGTTTGGAAATTGTGGCCTTATTATCCCAAGGTAGCTTCCTTCTCTGAAAGTTGTGTTATGTTGGTATCTCATAGAGACGCTGCATTGAAACACCTGGAATACAATGAAGTTACTGTACTACCATGCTCGATTTCCAGTAAACTCGTCCAAAAATTAGGGCTCATCCATTTTGGTGCAGTTCAAGTTTTAGTATTGTGTATATCTTAACAACGGCTGAATTATCAGTCTGCCACAGAAAATTGCCATTTATATGTGTAGAGTCTCATTTGGGATTTCCAACACACAATTTTAAATGTTTTTTTCCCGTAAAACTTATTTCGCAAGTCAAAGTTTCTTTTTGTTTTGCTTTTAATTCTTAATTCAAACTTGCATTCACTATTTTAAACTTTTACTCTTGCTTCAGACTGTGAGCCATTCTGATTTTTGTAGATTTGTTGTTGCTCCCCCTGTTCACACTATGTATTGTGGACAATGCAGTGCGATTTTTTTTTTCGATCTCTCAGTAACCTCAAGTTTCAGTGCAAAATCCTTAAAGAAATTAAATGGGCAAAATCTAGTTCCATACCTGAAAATGGGATTGCAAATTAGATGTCCGTTGCAAAGAGAATGGAATGTAAACCTGTTGTAATTTTGCTGAAACTATACAGAGTACCATAGAGTTTGAGTCTCCTTACTTAAGGAAGGAGCTACAGTAGTGGCATTAGAAGCCGTTCTGAGAAGTTCACTTGGCAAGGAAGATTGGATAGGTCTAGCCTGTTTCTCTATCGGAGTTAAGAAGAATGAGAGATGATCTTATTTAACCATGTAAGATTCTAAAGATAACAAAGTGTGGAGCTGGATGAACACAGCAGGCCAAGCAGCATCTTAGGAGCACAAAAGCTGACGGTTCGGGCCTAGATCCTTCATCAGAAACGTCAGCTTTTGTGCTCCTAAGATGCTGCTTGGCCTGCTGTGTTCATCCAGCTCCACACTTTGTTATCTTGGATTCTCCAGCATCTGCAGTTCCCATTATCTCTTATCTAAGATTCTAAAGGGACTTGACAGGATGGTTTTCCTTTCGAGAGATACTAGAACTAATAACTTTAAAATAAGGTGTCTCCTATTTAATTTGAGGATGAGAGTTTTCTTCTGAGGATCGTTGATCTGAATTCTTTTCCCTATTGAGCAGTGGAGGCTAGGCCATTGCATATTTTTAAGACTAGGTTAGATAAATACTTGACTGACAAGGGAGTCAAAAAATATTATTATAGATTGGGATATTTGTTTTTCCATTAGCAAAGACATGACCTTTTCTTATTATTTGTTTGCATAACATTTTAACAATTTTAAATTTGTATTTAAGGAATAAAATGAGGATAGGGTTTTAAACTAAACGGTGGGAGGGTGGGGAAAGATTCAGTTACATGTAAAATGAGAATGTCAAAGTTAAAGGAGAAGGCTGGGGTGGAGGTTAGTAATGTCTGATTTTTTTTTTACCAGAAAAGAAGGGACAGAATGTATGAACATCCCGGTGCATTAGAGAATTGTTTCGTACCTGTCTGCATGAAGCATTTTGGAATAAAATTAATGAGTTAACAATGCAATTAAAGACAAATTGGTATGATTTGATGGTGACGACTGAGATGTGGTTTCAGGAAGGCCAGGTTTGGGAATTGAATGTTCAAGGATATTCAGTGTTTTGGAAGAATAGGCAGGAAGGAAAAGGAGTAGTGTAGCATCTTTTAGTAAAAGAAGAGATCAATGCTGTAGTGAGAAATGATATCAATATTGGAGGTCAAGATGTTGAGTCAGTCTGGTTAGAAATAGGAAATAGCAAGGGGAAGAAGTCCCTGGTAGAAGTAATCTATAAGTTCCCAAATGGTAGTCCTGGAGTGGGACTCAGTATAAACCAGGAAAACTTGGGGCTTGTAAGAAAGGTTAGCAATTATCATGAGTGATTTTAAAATGCGCGCAGACTGGATTAATCAAATTGACAAAAGTAGCCTGAAGGGAGAGTTGATAGACCATATTAGAGATTATTTCTCAGCAGTGCGTTGGGGAGCCAACCAGGAACTGGCTGTTCTGGATTTGGTACTGTGTAATGAGATGGGATTAATTTGTTTCTTAGTAAACAGTTTTTCAGAAAAGAGTGATCATATACCAGAATTTCAGATTCAGTTGGAGGATAAGAAACTGGAGTCCATTGCTAGCGTTCTGAACTTAAACAAAAGTAATTACACAGGCACGAGGATCGATTTAGTCCTAGTGGACTGGGTGTGAAGACTAAAAGGCAGGACAGTTGATGAGCAGTGGCAAATGTTTAAGGAAGTAATGGTTCCCAGCTAAAATATATTTCAGGAAGATTGTAAGAGGGTGGGGAACCAACCATGGTTAAAGAACAAAGTTCAAGATAATGTAAAGACAAAATAAGAGATACCATGTTGCAGAGGGAGTGACAGGCTGGAAAACTGATGAAATTTATATTAAAAAAAATTCCAAAGGGTTATTAAAAAGTCATAAAAAGAGCTAAGGTAAATTATGAAAGAAAAAATGGATAGAAAGAGCTTCTATAAGTATATTAGAGGGAAGACAGTAGCTAAAGTGAATGTTGATCCCTTGTAGGGTGAGGCAGGGGAATTAATAGTAGGGAACACAGAAAGGATAGTCTTCAGTTTTCACAGTGGAGAACACTAGTATCATCCCAATAATGACAGGTAATGCAGAGATAATAGAACGGGAGGAACACTCGAGGGAAAAAATACTGAACAAACTGTTCCTAAGCAACAGAAAGCAGAGAATTGGGATAATTTTTTTCTCTCTGGCAAGATGTATCCAAGGCAGAGACACAGCATTTGGCCCTTGAGGCCCCAACTATTTACAATCTGTTTTAATGACCTGGATGTGGAGGTAGAAAATACTGTAGCCAAGTTTGCAGATGATGTAGGTGGAAAAGTAAGTTGCAATGATGAAATTTGCCTATTGATACGGATAAGTTAGGTGAATAGGCAATGCTTTGGCAAGTGAAGCTTAATGTGGATAAGTGAGAGTTTTTCCATTTTGGTTGGATGACAGACAGGAAATTTATAATCTAATTAGAGGGGTTTCCTGCCTCAATTATCCTCTCAGGCAATGCATTTCAGACCCCCACCACCAATACCTGGAATAAATAGTTATGCTGCAAGCCCCCTCTAAACCTCCACCTTTTCAATTAAAAACTATGACCCCTTGTTCTTCACTCCTCAATTAAGGGGGACAACTGCTTCCTATTCACCCTGCCCATGCCTCTCATAATCTTATACACGTCTGTCTCGTAACCCTTTAACCTTCTCTGTCCAAAAAAAAAATCTGAGCTTATCCAGCCTCTCTTCATATCTGAAATGCTCTATCCCAAGCAACATCCTAGTGAATCTCCTCTGCATTCCAATGCAATCACATCCCTCCTATAATGTGACTAGAACTGCAGACAGTATTCCAGCTATGGCCTAAACAAAGTGCTGTACAGCTGTGGCATGACTTCCCTGCTCTTATAATCTGTCACAGCAGATAAAAGCAAGCATCCTTTATGCCACCTTAAGTGCCCTGTTAATCTGTCCTGTAACCTTCGGGGATCTGTGGAATGCACCTCAAGACCCTTCTGTTCTGTCCTTCCTAGTGCTTTGCCATTGATTAAGTACATCCTTGTCCCGTTACATCTTCTAAAGTGCATCATTTCACATTTATTCAGGTTAAATTCTTTTTGCCATTGATTTGCCTATTTGGTTAAGGGGTGGCAGATTTAAAACAGGTGAAGTTACTTCTATCAAAGAGTCATGAATCTGTAGAATTCACTTACCCAGAGTGTGGTGGATGCTGGGACATCAAGTAAATTTGAGGTGTCAGATTTTTAATTAGAAATGCTTTGAAGGGTAATGGAGAGTGGGCAGGAAATTGGAGTTGAGGCTGATATAAGATGAGTTGTGATTGTATCAAATGGTAGAGCAGGCTGGAAGGGCTTGTCTGTATTGCTCAGACTTCTGAGTGCAGGAGTTGGGAAGTTATGTACAAAACCTTGGTGAGGCCTGTTCTGAAATACTGTGTCCAGTTCTGGTCGCTCTGTTATAGGGAGGATATTATTAAGCTGGAAAGGTCTCAGAAGAGATTTATCTGGATATTGCTGGATATGGAAGGTTTAAGTAATAAAGATAGGCTGGGATAACAAGGTGTAGAGCTGGACAAACACAGCAGGCCGAGCAGCAGCAGGAAAGCTGTCGTTTTGGGTCTGGTCCAGACCTGAAACATAAGCTTTTTTGCACCCCTGCTGCTTGGCCTGCTATGTTCATCCAGCTCTACACCTTGTTATCTGATTCTCAAGCATCAGCAGTTCCTACTATCTCTGGATAGGCTGGGACTCTTCACTGGAACATAGGAGGTTGAGAGGCAACTTGATAGAAGTTTATAAAGTAATACAGATAGTTAATGATAGTTGTCTTTTCCTTAGAATAGGGGGTTTCAAGATTAGGGGTCGCATTTTCAAGGTGATAGGAGAGAGATTTTGAAGAGTTGTGAAGGCCAATTTATAAGCAATGTAGATCCAGAGGAAATGGTGGATGTAGGTACAGTTAAAATGTTTAAAAGATATTTTAGATTGGTACATGAATAAGAAGTGTTTGCAGGGATATGGGCCAAATGCCAGCAGGCAGGCGAGACTAGTTCAGTTTGGGATTCTGGTTGGTATGGACTGGTTGGACCGAAGGCTCGCTTTCCGGGCTGTATGACTCTGTGGCTGTATTGCCTACTCCTGCTCCTTATTCTGATGTTCCTGCCTATACCTTTTGCAATGAAAATTTCATTTGCTAGAAATTGTATTTAAGCTGGAATTTATTTGGCATTCGTTTTTGGTTTTGTAAATTCCATTTCTCATGACAGATCCTTTTCTTCATGGATGAAAGCCTGGAAAGAATATTTTAGCAATTTCCTTTATGCTGATTCCTAGAACTGCTGGGCAGTATGTTTTGGGATTTTTGTTGGCAATTTGGTGTGAGACTGATATTGGGGCAACAAAGTGCTATTGGTACAGAGTGGTTTTATTGAATATCATCTGATTCTGAGGTAATGAGTTGTTTTTAAAAAAATCTTGTGCTACAATTGGACTGTTTAGAAGCTGTGACCTAGTTATTAGAGTATCAGTTGTGCCACTTGTGTGACTGATCGTGTCACATTGGAAAGCCCTCCCTTCTTGCTCATTTATACCATTGTTTTGTAATCTGTGGTTTTTGGACGTCTGAAGTACTTGAGGAACTTCATCTTTGGGAATGATCATGGGTACGTGGCAGTAACTAAAATGTACACTTCAAACTGTTTGGGAGCAGTATATGGCAAAAGATTTTACTTTGAATTCAAAGACAGTAAACTTTAATCACGAGCTGAGTTACACATGGGCTCCCGGGATTAGGCATCTTTGTAATTGATCATTTGTACATGAGCTATCACTTAGTAACTGACCGAGATTTGGCATGTTTCAACTGGGGAAGTGAGATATTCGGAGAGGGTCATCCGGTCTACTTGTGCAATTTTTCTGAGAATCAGAATGTTTACTTGTGCTTGTATGTAAGTCTTTCTTATTTCACTGTATCTCCTCTGTCAACACACTGAAATTGAAAGTTTATCCTGTTGACTGTCGTGTGCCTGTACCGGATGTCAGTACTCCCACTTATAGACATGGCATCACTGATGTCATTGTTTTCCCTTTGAATACTTCGCAACCATTGACACACCCTGCTCTCTGCTTCCCTTTTTGGCCTGCTGTCACTCAGACTCTGTGTTGCCTTCCTCCTGTGATAGAGCAAAGTGGTGAGCAGCAGAGAGACACACACAGTCAGTGGACTGGAACATGGTGGCCAGTGAGACAGTGAGAATTGCAGTTATCGAGGCCAGCCTTTATTATCCATCTCTGGCCTAATTCTGCTGCTATAGCTTATGGTCCTTCAGTCCATCAAGCCTGTTGCGTCATTCAATCATGGCTGATATGGTTTTCCTGCCTCCTCCCTGCAACCCTTGATCCCCTTACCAACCAAGAACCTATATCTGTCTTAAATGTATTCAATGATTTGACCTGCTCTGTCTTCTGTGGCAGTGAGGTCCATGGATTAACCACCCTCTGACTGAAGAAGTCCCTCTTTATCTCACTTCTAAACAGTAGTCCCTTCACTCAAAGGCTGTGCCCTCGGATCCTAGTCTTACCTACTTGTGGAAACCTCTTCTCCACATCCACTGTATCCAGGCCTCTCAGTATTCTAAGTTTAAGTCGGATTTCCCCCCCGCTCATTCTCCAGCATCTGCAGTTCCCATTATCTCTGGTCTGACCAGAGCCTTATACAGTCTCAGCAGTACATCTTTGCCCTCGTATTCTAGCCCTCTTGAAACGAATGCAAATGTTGCACTTGTTTTCCTCACCACCAACTGAACCTGCAAGTTAAATGAACCTGCATGTTAACCTTAAGGGACTCCTGATATAGGACTGTCAAGTCCCCTTGTGCTACAGACTTCTGAAACCTTTTTCCATTTAGAAAATAGTCTATGCCTCTATTCTTCCTACAAAAGTGCATGACCTCATACTTTGCTACATTGTGTCTTGTCTGCCGCTTCTTTGCCCACTCGCCTAGCATGTCTTTTTCAACCTCTCTGCTTCCTTACTTTCTTTGTGTCATCTGAGCTATTTCTGCCTTGAAACATGAGTAGGGAACAACTTTTTTGAACTGCTGCGGTCTAGTCTGCTTTTGAGAATACAAAAATTTCAGTCTAGTGACAATGGGGTGGTGATAAATCTCCATGACGGGGTGTTGCATAGAAACAAGCCATTCAGCCCAATTAGCACATTGGAGCATTGATGCTCAGCTTGAGCTTTTCCCCCATCCTCCTCCATTTAAGTCTACCAGCATAACCTTCTATATCTCTGTCACAACTGCTTACCTAGCTTCTGCTTAAATGCATCTGTGCTACTTGTCTCAACTAGACCCAGTTAGTTCATCCTTCTCCGATGGGTGCAACTTGCATGTGTAGTATTGCTTTTTAATTTTTTTTGCATCCTGTTCCATGCCTCTATCCTCTTTTGGATACCAGAATTTTCATAGTGCTCCAGGTGTGGTATAAGTTTTGATATTTTATCTGATTTCAGTGCTGTCCATCTGAAAATTAACTTTAGTATTTGGTTTGCTTTTGTTATGTCTGTCTTGATTTACAGTCTTAATCTGAACAGATTTTGTGATGTTTTTATGTACTTTTTTCTCTCACTTATATTCTTACATTCCAAATAGGAAGTGACAAGCTTACTGTTTTGCACTAAACTGTAATATATCACACAACTGCTGAAGCTTTTTTACCAATTAAATGTCTGTTTATCTCAAGTTTATTGTGGCTGTTTTGTAATTTGTTGTAAACTTCTGTATTGACTATTGCCCATCAATTTAGCTTGGTAAATGTACAAATTGTTTGATTGTCAGTGTAAATCACAAATTGCATGTTTGTAAACTGCAGTAGGCCGAGCACTTACCCTTGCAGAATCCTGAGAGAAAGCGGTTAATTTCTATCCTTTCATTATTTTAAACATTTGTTTAGTAAGCTTTGATATTTTTTCTAAGTTTTGATGCCCAAAAGTGCACGTGGCCCTCTCTGTCACACTCCTCCTGAAGGGTTTACCCCAGTGCATTTATTCTGATTGTTTGCTTCAGCCACACTAAAGAGGGCATTACCCTGTACCTGGTTATGCTGTACTTTCTCATACCACTGTTTGTAACTCGACACACGAGGGGAAAAAAAAATGCATGGCCCTAATGAGCCTTGAAACCATGTGGATTATCAACTTTGTATTTTAAAGCAGTAACAATGGAAAATGTTAAAAATAATGAAGATTGCTTCATGTTTTAGGATCTCAATACAGTAGAAAGTCTAGAGGAGTGTAAATGTTGCATGAACTAAAAAAGGAACTTGGGAAACCAATGAGTGTGCACAAAAAAATTGACAAGTAGGATAAAGAAACACAAAGATATTCTATAACTATACAAAACAGACAATAGGGCTTTGTTGAGACCAAAAACATACATTGAATTAAGAGGTGAAGACAACAGCATTGCTCTTAGATGAATATTTTGCATGTTTTTTTCTTGAGAGGGAGATGGTGCGCATATGTAATTGAGGAAGACAAGGGTGTAATATGGATGCTATCAACCTATTGAGGGGGCACATATTAAGGTCTAAGAAAGTGATAACTGTTCTGGTTTGAATGAACTGCAAAGCCAGGGAGAAAATAACAAAATTAAAAAAGTCAAAAGAACTGCAGATGCTGGAAATCAGAAATGGCTGCAAAAACTCAGCAGGTCTAGCAGCATCCGTGGACAGAAATCAAATCTAACATTTCAGATCCAGTGACTCTCCAGAATGGGAAGTAGGTTAATATTTTAAAATTCTCTGACTGCAGAGACTACTAATGTTGTAGTTTTCTTTTATAAAGGGAAGAAGCAATAGCCTAAGTATTAAAAAAATGTTTAACTTTGCTGCAGTATTATTTGCAAACAGTTCTATGGTAGAAATCATGGTTTGGAAAGGCATGCCTTAATCAAGGACAATCAGCATGGATTCTTAAAGTGAAAATATAGTCTGACTGCTTTGTACATTTTCATGGTGAGTTAAGAGGGTTTATCAGTAGTGTGTGTTTTGATGTTATACATTGGGATTGCAGCAAGGCTACATGTTGCACACTAACCACAAAATTACAAGTCCAAGGAATCTAAGGTTTTCTCAGCATGTACACAAAAAATGACCTCTGTGCCATAACTTTATGGGGAGGCAGTGACCTAATGGTATTATCACTGGGCTATTAATCCAGAGATCTATGTTCTGGGGACCTGTGTTCAAATCTCGTCCTGCAAATGGTGGAACTTAAATTAGATTTTAAAAACCTGGCATTAAGACTAATGATGATCATGAATCCATTGTCAATTTTTGGAAAAACCGACCTGGTTTGCTAATGTCAGAGTCATAGAGATATATCGCGTGGAAACAGACCCTTTGGCCCAACTCATCCATGCTGACCAGGTACCCTAAATAAATTCTAGTCCCAGTTGCCTTCATTTGGCCCATATCCATCTAAACCCTTCCTATTCATATGCCCATCCAGATGCCTTTTAAATGTTGTAATTGTACGTGCCTCCACTATTTCCTGTAGCGGCACATTCCATACACACCACCCTCTGTGTGAAAAAGTTATCCCTTCAATCAGTTTGAAGTCTTTCCCCTCTCACCTTAAACCTATCACCAGTAGTTTTGAAGTCCCATACCCTGGGAGAAAGGCCTTGACTATTTACCCTATCCATACCCCTCATGATTTTATAAACCCCTAAAAGGTGACCCTCAGCATCTGCTCCAGGGAACATAGACCTGGCCTCTTCAGCCAATCCCTATAGCTGAAACCCTCCAACCCTGGCAACATCATTGTAAGTCTTTTCTGAACCCTTCTAAATTTCACAACATCTTTCCTATAGCAGGGAGACCAGAATTTAATGGTGTACTCCAGAAGTGGCCTAACCAATGTCCTGTACAACCTCAACATGACCTCTGAACTCTTATACTCAATGTACTGACCAACAAAGGCAAACATACCAAACACCAAACACCACCTTCGACCCATCTACCTGCGACTCCACTTTCAATGAACTATGAATCTGCATTCGAAGGTCTCTTTAGGGATAGAAGCTGCCATCTTTGCATTGTCTGGCCTACAGACTAGACTCATGGCAATGTAGTTGACTCTTAATTAGGGATGAGCCAGAGATCATCTCCTGTGAATGAATTAAAAAACAATTTGATTCCATATTTCTAAGACCAGGTTAATATGGACACAAGGAACCAAAGAACAGAAATAATTAATTTGGCTCCTTGAGCTTAATTCCATGTCTTCAATATATTGAACTTTACATCTCAGAGGGTCATAAATGCAGAATTCCAAAGAACTGCAAGCTTGTGAATGAAGATTTTTTTCCTCTGTTCTAAATGACTACTGCTTAATTTAACATTAGGATATCAGATTCTTTTAAAAAATGTATAAATTTCAGTACCTGATCCACATCTTTGCTTAAAATCTAATCGGCTCTTCCCTGGATGTGGATAAATACCATTGTTGTTGTACTCATGTTGGAGTTGATGCATGATGGGTAAAGATACACTCCTTGGGCTTGTAGTTATCTGAGCCCTTGAATCAAGCACTAGCAAAAGTAGGAAAGTGTTCAATTTACAGCCCAATTTAGTTGATAAAGATAATATTTATAGTAAAATACTGTCAATATACACCTGTTGCTAAATCATGTCCATAGATGTTAAGAAGTGGATATCTACACATTTGCTGGTGCCTTCAAGTCTGTATTAATGCGTAGTGGTTCGAAGTAGCCTCTTTCAGATATGTGACATTGTGATTTAGGGGAAAAAGAAATATTGTCTGCTGTCGCTTTCTTAGGTAAATTCCATGACCCATCACGGGAGTGATCTCCATTATGTCATGGGACATTCTATTAAACAAATTACTAGTCCTTAATCGGCTGTTTTAAAAACAGGAACAAAACAGATTTGGTAGCTTTTTATAAATTTCTTCACTGTTACTTAAAAGAATGTTATTCTATTTAATGACTTTGTTAAACTCACACATGATTTAATGTCTAGTCTTTATTTTAATTTCTGGTAACTTGCATATCTTTCAGAAATTAATTGCTAAGATATTTTGGTTTGGGACCGCAAATAATGAACGCACCTACTGCTTGATCCCATTTGTTAATGACAATATGCAATTTTATGTTGTGTATTGTTTTTGATATTTTTCTGATGGCATTGAAGGATGTAGTTATATTTTGGGTGTCTTTTGCACCAGCTGAAGTGTAACAGTGTAACTGCACAGAGAAAATCTGAAACTTCCTTTGGAAGGCAGTCCTGTACTGTTGGCTTTGGAAACTGCCTAGATTTATTATTACTGTGTTCTGTCATACAGGGTTTTAGAAAGTTCCTTTGGCACTTTATAAATTCATGTAGTTAATTTATATGTTTTGAAATTGCCAAAATTCCTGTCTGTTCTCTTAAAGTATTGGGGGAACTAATGTTGGAGAACAGATCTCAGTTCTGTACACTCTTACACATACAAGTACAATCTCCAAACCATGAAGCTGATTCAGTGTAGAAAGCAAATCAGTGGGAAGTTAATGCTTTCACTGCTGGTCTTTCTTCACTGCAGTAAAGAATACACTCAAGTACCTTTATCTTTCATTCGGTCTGTGTATCTTGAAGCAATAGCATTGTATTCTTACTTTTTAGATATACATTTTAATTTCTGTTATCATAATTCCATTATTCAGTTCATCATGTAAAACATCTGTACCATATACTTGATCATTGCAAGATTATTGATCACAACACTTCCTGAGTGCTTTGTAAATGACTATTTCTGGCTTTACAGTCATTAATATTTCCTGTAATGAATAAATTCATTAAACATTAGTTTGTATTAACTAGTTAGTGATTTTAATCAGCCTGTTTGGATGTTATGAAACACCTCCAAGGCAGGTGGGGTTTGAACCTGGACCCCCTGACCCAGAAGTAGGGACACTACAACTGCACAGTAGCCCTATTAAATAGTCAATTATATTTTTAATCAAAGTATGTAGACATGTTATGACGTACCTCTAGAGCAAGTAGAACTTGAACTTGGGCCTTCTGGCCCAGAAGTGTCACAGGAGACCCCTATTAATTAGAAGCTGAGTTTGATCACTGACTACTGACTAGTGACAAGTGACGAGTATTGTTTCTACATTATATGCTGTAGGAGCAGAGGGACATGTGTCTTTGTGTGCGCAGATTATATCAGAGCTGACAGGACAGGTGGCGACAGCAGTAAATAAAATCTGCAGTGTCCAGGGTATTATTAATGGGGCAAAGAATGCAAGAGCAAACAGGTGATGGTGTACCTGTAAAAGACACTTGTTAGACCTCAGCTGGAGTATTTTGTACAGTTGTGGTCACCACGTTATAGAAGGGTTGTGAATGCATTAGAGGGAGAGCACAGAAGAGATTTACAAGAATAGTTATAGGAATGAGAGACTTTAGTTATGATGAGCGATTTGGAGAGATGGTGGCCAAGAGGAGAGATGATTGAAGTTTCAAAATTATAAGGTGGTTCGATGCAGTAGATTGGGGAAAACTGTTCTGCTTTTAAGTGAATTAAAAAAAACAGGATGACACAGATTTAAAATGATTTTTAAAAGAAGCAAAAGTGATATGAGAAAAATATCTTTTTCCACGTGAGTAGTATGAGTTTGGAATGCACTAGTTTGAAGAATGGGACGGACAGTTTCAATTGAGGCTTTCGAGAGGGTACTGAATGATTATTTAAGTGGGGTTAAGGTGCAATGATATAGGGAAAAGTGGGAGAATAGCTCATTTCGAGAGACAGTGCAGACATGACTGTTTCATGGCCCCTTTCCATGCTGTAACACTTCTGTGAAGTGGCAGTTGGATTGATGCTTTTTTAATAAGAGATATTTTGTTGATGTAATGACTGGACCACTTGCCTCTGTCTGTGAACAGGTTTTCCTGTGTAATGTTTTAGGAGAGCAATGAATTTCGAGTGTGGCACATAGGTCACTCAAAAAGTGAGGATGTATTGGTGTTGGTTTTGCGTTCATTTTGGATGTTATGCTGTCTTTGGTTTCTGTAGAATTTTATTTGAAATGCACATATGAAACTCTTTTTTTTCTTCAGCTTTTGTAATGTACATGAACGAGAATGCCTTTTTTCAGTTTTGATTTATTCGAACTTGTGCAACTTTTACAGCAAAGCAGTGGAGCAAGATTCATTACTAAGCTATTTTCCTATTCAACAGCTCAGTTGTTGAATCTCTGACTGAACTGGTTTTATGCATTGAATATGGGGTGTTGGAATCAAATTCTCACCTGTAGGATAAGAAGTGAGGCATACACTAAGTACATGGACAGCAAGAGAGAAAGTGACCTGGGAAAAGATGAAGAGATTAGAGGTCAAAAATATTGAATTAAAACTGAAGTATGAAATTAAATTATAAAGGAGCATAAAACCTAACAGTAAAATATTTTATTGGTGCATAAATAAAGTCAGAATAGGTGCTGAGTCATTTGGGACAATGTCACAGACAATCAAAGAAATGGTGGAACTATTAAATAATGAATGTGAGTCACTATCTACGAGTGAACAAGGCAAGTTGACATAACATCGGTCAGTGAGATTAGAAATGAGAACTGTTTAAAATAAAAATATGAAGTATTGAATAAAGTGATCATAAGGACAGATAAACCCCCTGGTTTGGATGGCACACATTCACACATTTTAAAATAACCTAGGGAATGCTGGAGGTATTACTACATACTTTAATAACTGGTTTGAAAAAAATATAGCATCAGAAGGCTGGCAGATAGAAAATGTTAGCTGTACTTAGGAAGGGAAATAAAACATGCCCAGGGACTATAAACTAGTCAGCTTAACACTGGAAGGAAAATACTGAACCTTTACTAAAGGAGAGAAAGAAGAATGCCTCGATCCAATAATAAATAAGAAGTGAATTTTCAAAGAGCAAATGCTGCTTGACCAATTTCATGGAATATTTCAAGCAGAAATGGAATGTGTTAACACGGTAATACTATAGATATATTTTATCTAAATTTCAAAAGGCTGTTGAAGTATCTAATAGACTAATGAATGAAGTCAAAGAATGTAGAGTTAGAGAGTAGCAGTGTGGGTTGCTAGCTAGATAGAAAAAATATAGATAAAATGTAGTTACTCAACTTGACGTAGTTGGAAAATAGTTCACAATCAATTGTAGGATTACTATTTACAATTTGTAGTTGCAATCTAGACTTTAGGATCAAAAAACACTTTTTCTAAATTTGTAATAATAATGAATTGAGGGCATTCTTGATACAGAAGAGGATTGTAATAAAATACAAAAAGATATTAAATTTTTCAATTGACATTGGCAATTTTAAGCTTAGATGTATGTGACGCTTTACATTTTGGCTAGAAAAAATGTAGAGGTCGTTTATTATTTGGCAAGAGTTCAAATAGGATGGAGGAGCAAAAAGATCTGAGTATAAATCCTAAAGACAAAGAATAGTGACAAGTTAACAAGTTAATTTAAAAAAAAATCAAAAGATGTTGGGGTTTACTTTAAGAAAGAGAATTGAGAAGTGAAGAATGTGTGGTAAATTTGCTTCAAACTAAGTTAGACCATGCCTGGAGAACTGCATAAAATTCTAGCTATGAATTCACCCTGACACTGAGATAATTCCAATATTGAATTCTTCCACTTATGCACCGTTGTGGCCCCTCTGAGTGAATATGATGGCATTCTTCAAAAACATAAGTTGTTTTGTGCTGCTGCATGAGTATCCACCGGCTTGGGTCAAGTTAATTTTATATAGGATCTGTCTCTTGAATTCCAGCAAAGAAACTTCACTGTGTTAGATGTGTAGGTGTTGCCTAAGAATGAAGGTACAGTGCGGTAATCTCCTGTACAGCTTACTCTTACAAAATAAAAATGTAGTCAGGGATTCATTGTGACTGAAACCATGCCAGTGATTTATATTGTTTCACATAAAACAATTATTTTTGTGTTTTGAATCAGTGGACTTTGAAGTTTGGCTATGAACCCTTATGTACTTCAAGCAGAGACTAACCCACTGATTACTGTAATTTTGTTTGCAAGTGTATATAATACATTGTGTTTTTGTTGTCCACTGGTCACTAACTGATGTGTGAAGTTTCTGCTGTCCTTTGGAGACAGTAAGTCTATCTTACTGCTGTGTTTAGATTTTAATTTCATTTCAGGTTTGTCATTGATTTTTGGATTGTTGTAAATACTTTATTTTATTTTCCTCCAGGTTTTAGGAGGGGTGGCGACCCAGGCATGCCAGAGCCCAATCTTCTAAGGTAGATATCCGTAATTGACAAGGTCACTTGATATAATGTACATATTGTTATCTGCACAGCCCCCAGCAACCCCTGAAATTTCTGTGTTGGTGAAGCACAAATCAGCCTCTTTAAGCTGTTGCTTGTACGCGCTATATAAAAAGATTCAAGGGGCTCTTGCATTTAAAAGAATGACCATGCACTGCAAAAAAATTATGACATTAGTATGTATTTATTATGTACGTAGGAACACTAAATCTTCAATGAAGTGTCAAAATGTTGTAGTTGCATAGGTTATACTTCTGGAATGGTTAAAAAGTTTTTATACCTGCGCTTCTCCTTGCAGTGATTTTTCAATCCTACTGTGTGTCTCGAGGAGATGCAGATTAGAAGTTCATACTCAATTACCAGCCTCAAGTCAGTACAGGTTATAACAGACGTAATAGCTAGTTTCCCTGTCCAGTGCTTCACTGTAACAAATTTATCATTATGTTTACAAACTGCTAATGTATCAATTCTCCAATACAGCAATGGTCTATTGGGCTCAGCTGTTCAATTTATTCTATACATAAGCCTCCTACCAACTATCCTGTTCTAACCTGAGCAGCAGCATACTGTCCTAGTCCTTTTCCCTTTATGTTTAGCTAATTCCCCTCAAGTTCATTGCCACCTACCTCACCACTACTTGTATCATATTCCACATTATTATCGCTCTGGGTGGAGAGTTGGTTTGTTTAAGCTGCTCATGGGATTTTTTTCTGATTTGTGGTGCTTGGTTTGCTCTATCTGAGAAGCAGAGACATCTTCACCATGTCAACACTAATCTTGAGACTGCTGTCGGTGACACTACTGACACCCTCCCTTTTTGCCTTTCAAGCCTGTTGAGTATGTTGTAGTAATTACGGTCTCTTACTTCAAATTTAAATGTAAATTTTTTTAAATAAGTGAAAAACATATTTCTGTTGCCTTTAAAAGAAATTAATTTTGTCCTGTCTGTCTGCATGATTGTCAAATTAGATGTCAGTTGCCTAGTCTTGTTTATTTTTGTTTATCATTTTAGTTTATTTTCCCTCTTACTCGTTGGTTTTTAGTGTGGCTTTTTGCAAGTAGAGTTCTTGTCCCTTCAGCGTATGAACTAATTCTGCATCATATTGATGTTCTCTTGAACATATCCCACTGATTATCTGTTGTATTACCTATTAGCAAGCTTGCATACTTTACTGTGCACAATCTCCATCTCATTATATTAAATTTGGCCTCAGCTAGATCTTGAATTTTAGTATGTTTTAAGTTTCTTCCTGTAAAACACTATTGAGTTTGATGTTATGCTTGTTGCTTGGTAAATGTTCACACATTGTAATGTTATTTAAAATTAACAAAACCAGAGTTCTGTGTGGAATGTCTCTTGTTAGTTTCAGCAACAAAATGTCTCAGAACTTCCATGGCACATTCTCAACAAGTTTACTTTGATTTCTGCTGGCCTGTTTATTCTAATCACCATGAAAGTTAATGTTCCAATTTAAACCTCTCTGCCTGTTCTAATGCCTGTCTATTCTCCGCATTTATTTTTATCATACCCTTCAAGTTGAATTTATACCAGTAGGTCATTCAATGTCTTCCTTGTATTTCCTGCATTGTATAAAGAGTCCTCATTTGGGACTAACATGGCTCTTATTTTTGGTTTAATCACTTCACTACTTCTCTTGTTATCTGTGATCACTAAATCTTTGTTTCTGCATAATCTCCCCTGTTGATTATTTTTGATGTCTTATTTGTATTACGATTGTTTTCAGGACAAAAATAACACTGATATCACTATTCCATAACTTCTTACTTAACGGACTCTTTCTAGTTCTCCTTGGACAACTGAGATAGTTTTATGTCTTATTTTCCATTCTGGTAGACCAAGTGTCCTTTCAGTTCAGACAACTTGAATGAGCTTTCATCAACTTGAAAATTTCTGTACAAATTCTCACAGTTTGTACACTCTACAAATTAAAACGCTTTTGCTAGTGTGAAAATTGGTTTCCTAATCTGAAAATGTGGCTTGTTTACTTTTTATTCTGATCTGAACTCCTGATTCTTCTGAACTGAATTCTGAACTAGTGGCCCTGGTCTGTTTTTTCCATTATGGTGAACTCAGTTGCATAAACATTTTGCCAATTAACACCACAAGTATCCTTAACTGAATCATATGTTTTCTTGAAAATCATATATTTAGGTTACTATAACAGTTGACTTTGTTTTTTTTGAAAAAACATTACCCTTAGAGTTGAAATAAAAATTCAAACTCCAATTGATAATGTTGTGTCTTTATCACTGAATTAGCCTTATGTATTGCTGTTAAGATAACTTGTTCTGACAGTGTTTGTCCCATTATGTAGTTGACAAGCTGTCTTGAGGAATGGTTGAATCCTGTAAAAACACTTGTCATAAAATGTATTACTCCAATAATGTGAGCAAGTGGCACAAAAAGTGGGATATTTAAATGGATGATTACTGCAGAATTCCAAGCTGCAGAGATATTTAAGTGCTCTTGTGGCATGAATCACAAAAGGTTAGTATACGTAATGGAATATTGGTCTTTATCTCAAAGGGTATAAAATGCATAGTATTACTAAAATTATCCAAGGCACCTGTTAGACCAGACCTGGAATACTCTGGACAGTTTTGGTCTCCTCATCTAAAGAAAGATTTACTGGTTTTGGAAGCAGTCAAGAGAAGATTACTAGATTGTTCCTAGGTGTGGAGGAATTGTCTTATGAGGAGAAGTTGAGTAGGTTACATATGTACTTATTGATGTATAGAAGAATGAGGTGACTTCATTGAGGTATGTAAGATTTTTAATAACATGTGACAGCACAGATGCGGAATGGTTGTTTCCCATTGTGGGAGAGTCTAGACCCAGAAGGCATAATCACAAAATAAGGGACGAGGAGGAATTTCATCTGAAGGTCATGATTCTGTGGAATATTTTTTTAAAACAGAATGTTGTATACACTGGGCTAGGTATATTCAAGGTTGAAATTTTTAGTTAGTAAGGGAAGCAAGGTTAAGGGGGAAATGCGGGAAAGTGGAGTTGAGGATTATCACATCTGCCATGATCTTATTGAATAGCAGATCAGACAATGGGCTGAATGGACTACTTATACTCCTTGATTTTACAGTAATCCAGAAGTTTAATGGATTCTATCCTTTGATATGAGAGGAAGTGAACATAAATGTAAGGATATTATTAAGCTTCAGCTGTCCAGGCTGTTGCTGAGACCACATTTTAAATACTATGTGCATGCATTGGAGGTGGTTCAGAGGGGTTAGATTGAGGCCTCAGATGAATCTTATGATGGTAGATTGGTGGTTGTAGGCTTATTTCCACTAGAGTTTGGAACAGTGAGGGATGACTTGATTGAGGTGTAAAAGATCCTGACTTGTATTGACAAGGTGGACATGGTAAGGATGTTTCTTTTTGAGGGTCAGTTCAGAATTAGGGACTAGTGTTTTAAAATTAGGGACTTCTCTTTCAGGATAGAGGTGAGGATACTTTTTTTGATATGCTTGCTTTTCCCTGCAATGGAAAGCAGTGAGTTGGGGTCAGTAAATATTTTAAGACACAAGTGGATGGATTCTGGTGAGGCAAAGGGTCCAAAGGTTGAGAGGTAAATCGGAATGTGAAACTGGAACACAAACAGATAGCTATGAACTTATTGAATGGTGGAGCAGGCTTGAGAGGCCGAAGGGTCTATTTCTGTTCTTGTTTTGAATGTCAGTTGGCCTGAAACGTAATTGGTTGAAAATGTCTGAACTTGTACTTAGCCACTTAACTGCCATCTCATAACAAACAGGACTTCTCTAAGAATGTAGATTTAATTTTCAAACTTGCTTTTATATATTAAAGTTAAATGAGTCTTGAGAGAGTATATGCCTGGTATGACAATATCTAAAGAAAACTGAGTGATGGGACAAAATAGGGAAACACTTCATCTTATCATTTTTTATTACCTATTTTAATTTTGCTTTTACAGTAATAAAGCAATTCTCGTCAGGGGATTTTTAGTGAAGAATATAAACCAAAAATTTTTAAGCCGAAAATTCCCTGGATCTCCTGACAATTATTACATTTGTAAATTATGGGTGCATTGAGCACCCATGTCTGTTAATAAGTATTATGTTGTTTGTATTAATTATATAAAACTGCAGATTTTTGATACATGTCCAAAAGCCACATGATGCTGCAGAGAAGATAACCTATTGGACCACTTGCACAGGAAACACAAAGTTGTCTGCTGGGCGAGGCAAACCTGAATGAAATTAACTGTGGTTTCTCCTCAATCTGTTTTCTAAAAGGTTTATTGTGACCACTGCTTCTGGACTCTCCCACATTGGACACATCATTCCTGCATCTGTGTAGAATTGTTTGAATTTTATAAGCTCCTTTGAGATTCCTAATCTCCTATCATTCTTCTAAATTCCAGTGAATCCTAACTGACTCAATTTCCCTTCATAAATCAGTCCTGTCATCCTAGGAATCAATTTGGTAAACCTTTGCTGCACTTCCTCCATAACAAGAACATTTTTCCTCAGATAAAGAGAGCAAAACTGCACACAATTCCAGGTGTGACCTCAACAATGTGCTGTATAATTGCAACAAGACATCCTTATTCCTCTACTTGAATCCTCTCACTACAAAGACTGACATGCACTTTGCTGCCTTTACTCCGTGCCGTACTTGCCTGTTTACTTTCAGCGACTGCTTCACAAAGATGACCAGGCCTCATTGAATATTTCCCTCTCTTGTTATGTGAATTGCCAATAACAATCTGTTTTCCTATTTTGCGCTACCAAAGTGGATAACTCACTCTTATCCATTTCATACTATATCTGCCGTACATATTGCACATTCACTCAGCCTATCTAAGTCACACTGCAATATCTCTACATACTTCTTACTACTTACCCTTCCACCCAACTTTGTGTCATCTGCAAATTTTGAGATTATATTTGGTTCCATAATCTAAATTAATACCATAAATTATGAATAGCAGCGGTCCTATTTTGTACATTTGACTTTCCACTCTGGCCTTTCTCTGAAACCATAGAGCAGAAACTAAATACATCACTATGGACTAAAAACAAAGGGATACATCTGTGGAGATGCTTCAGTGTAGTGTAAAAACTTTTGGGAGAGAAGCAGTCTTGTTTGGGACATGTACAGGGACAGGAAAAAAATGCTACAATCTGAATGTGTTTTGTTTTTATAAATCTGTTGTATTTGCTTAAAATGTTAGATAATTTTGTTTTGAGGTTGCAGTTTGGCCTTTTTATATTGATTTCAGTTGAATGCCCTCAGACAAAAATGGAAATATCAATTAATTGATCAGTTGTTCTGTGACTTCTAAGTTATACAGCACAACTTGAGCAGAATGGGCCAGATGTTAAGCTTCGTCTCCCCACAGCCATGTCCTTGCTTCTGACCTCATTCTGAAGAATCTTTTTTGGTGTTATTTCTCCTGTGGAGTAGGGATGAATTGTGCAATTAACAGTCATGACCTGCTGATTTGAAGTAAAACAGTGGGGTGAAATAATCAGATGTTAATTACTTCATTCTAATGGTAGTTAACTCAATAATAAGATATTCAGTTTTTCAAGCCTGTTCTGCCATTCAGTTAATCATGGCTGAGCTGTATCTCAATTGCATTCATCTGCCTTGATTTTCATATATTTGAATACCCTTAGCTAAAACAAAGCTCAGCACAAGTTTCAATTGGCCTACCTCCATACTTGTAGAACAAAATTCAAGTTTAATTTGTTTGCCTTTATCTTTAGATTTCCTTGCTCTTCTATCTCATTTGCATTCTTATTTACAAAGGTGCAGCTGATGTTTCTATTTTTCTTACCAAAGTGCATTATCTCCCATGTAGCTGCGAAAGTTAATTTGCCACATAACTGCCTAGTCTGTAAGTTTTCTAATGTCCTTTTGTTTCATTCTTCTGTTAGCTATACTGCCATTTGGTATTGTACTACTTGTACCTGAGTTCAAATCATTAATCTTAGTTGAAAAGAACTGTCCTGCACCTCTTTGTGGAGCTCTACTTTCTACCTTCCAACCTGAAAAATTGTACGATTTACATTTGCACTCTGCTTTCTGTATAGTAAGCCAATTTTCTATCTGTTCAGTTATTTGACAATACTCCAGATGTCTCCTAACCATTGTCTTGTAACTATTAATAAAAGGGCACACATTCAGTCCTTCATGACTGAGCTTCATTACAGTTGTTTCATCAGAACAGTCTGTTTATTTGTGTACAACTTAGTTTCATTCTCAATTTTCTACGCTAAAGTATTAGAATTCTTGTAAATTAATAATCTGCATTTTTGATTTTTAGTTTGCTGTGGGGATGAAAACAGTACAGAAGATCTGCATTTCCATTTTGACTTGAAACACTGAGGAAAATTGGGAAGAAGCGACCATTGCAGTTGATGGTTCAATGTCTGTGTTCACTATTTTGCTGATCTATAGTAATAGAATTTCCAGTGGAATAGTTATGGACTGTCTTTTCCTATATAAAAAAATTAGCTGCATTTGTGACTGCAGTGTTTCAGTTTATGTAACCTATTAAGTAATATTTTTTATTGAGAAGAAACAAAAGAGAAACCTTGTCCAAAAACAGCTGAATAAAATTTGCATCATGTACATCTGTTAGTTTCCTTGATTTAAAAGCTAAATAAGCACATCTTCAAAATGTGAAACTATGCTGTATAAACCTGCATACGGTGAAGAAGCTAACTTTTGAATTTTTAAGATAATGGACTTAATCCTAGAGTGCTAATTTCTCTATACTTTATTTAATAGTGTTGTAATTTTCAAATTCATGACGTACTTATAAGTTTTGCTTTGAGATTTGACAATTGCAATGGAAATGTGAAATGGATATTTGTCAGTTCGATTACTTTTCATTAAACCAACAATAAACTCATTGATCTATGTAACTGATTATACAAAAAGCATTATGTGATAACCTAAAGCATATTGATTTCCTTTCCTGACATAGTATTTTATTGCACTGTTTTAATAATAATGTTGGCAGCAAAAGTCTTGGAGAAAATTAGAGCAGTTTTACCATTTTGGGGCCAAATGAAAATTATTCCTGTACACCCCACCTAATATAGGTGGAAACAGTATTTGGAAAGGAACTTCAGTAGGGAGTGGGAGAAACAAGTCACAACCTGGAATTACTTATTTAATTAGGTCAGGTAGATGGGCTGTGCTAAATTGACCATTGTGTCCAGGGGATGTGCAGACTGAATGGATTAGCCGTGGTGAATGTAGGTAAGAGATATGGTATGCGGGTGGGTCTGAGTGGGATTCTCCTTGATCGGTTGAATGGCCTGCTACCACATTGTGGGCAATCTATGATTCTCTGCTTCACACTCCTCCCCTGTTCTGACTTCCAGCAACTCAACAGCAAACCAAACACTGGGTTTCCATGTAGCTCCTACACCTTTTCAAGGATGGTGTGGAGTTTTAGCCTCCGCAATTAGATGTTCCGTACTTAGTGGCATACAGAATAATTGAAAGATGATCATGCATCCAGCAACTTGGTTTTAAGTAGTGCCTTTAACTTGCTAAAACATTCCAAGAGGCTTTGAAGGAATATTATTAAATACATTAATACCAAGCCATGTAAGGAGATGCAAGGATAATGGATCAAACGTTTGGCCAAAGACAAGGTTTTGCAAAGTATTTTAGAAGAGTGGTAGGAAACTAGAGAGGTTAGTGAGGGAATTCCAGAGCTTAGGACAGAGAGCTCCAGGGAATAGTGAAGTGATTAAAATTGGACTGTGCAAGAGTCAATGGAAAAATGAAAACCTGATCAGGAGATAATTCTTTTTGAATTACCAAGCTTGGCATTTCAAAAATGGACACAGACTACAAATAAAATGAATATTATAAGTCACAGAGATATACCAAACAGAAATAGATCCTCTGGTACAACTCATCCATGCTGACTAGATATCTTAAATTAATCTAGTCCCATTTGGCCCATATCCCTCTCAACCCTTCCTATTCATATATTTATCTAGGTTCTTTTTAAATGTTGTAATTGTACCTGCCTCCATTTCTTTCCCTGGCAGTTCATCCCATATTCACAGCACACTCTGCATGAAAAAGTTGTTCCTTAGGTCCCTTTTTAAATCTTTCCCCTCTCACCTTAAACCAATGCCCTCTAGTTATGGACTCCCCTACTGGGGAAAAGACCTTGCCTATTGACCCTATCCATGCTCTTCAAGATTTTATAAGCATCACTGACACCCCTCAGCCTCTGATGCTCCAGAGAAAATAGCCCCAGCCTATTCATCCTGTCTCTATTGCTCAAAACCTCCAACTGTGCCATCATCCTTGTACTTCTTTTCTGAACCCTTTCAAGTTTCACAAAATCCTTCCCTTAGCAGGGACACCAGATTTGAACACTGTATTCCAAAAGTGGCCTAGCCGATGTCCTGTACCGCCACAACCTGACCCCTCAAACCTATGCTCGATGCACTGATCAATAAAGGCAAGCTTACCAAACACTGCCTTCACTATCTTATCTACCCGTGACTCCACTTTCAAGGAACAATGGATCTGCACCTCAAGGTTCTTTTGTTCAGCAACATTCCCCACAACCTTAACCTTCTATGTATAAGTCCTGCCCTGATTTGCCTTTCCAAAATGTAGCACCTCACATTTATCTAGATTAAACTCTATAAGCTGCTTCACAGCCCGTCGGCCCACCTGATTATGGTCCCGTTGTACTCTGAGGTAACCTTCTTTGCTGTCCACTATACCAATAATTTTGGTGTCATCTGCAAATTTCCAAACCATACCTCTTATATTTTATTCCAAATAAATTACATTGATGACAGAAAGCAAAGGATCCAGCATTCATCCCTGTGGTACACTGCTTGTTACAGGCCTCCAGTCTGAAAAGCAACCTTCCATCACCACCCTCTGTCTTCCTCTTCAAGCCAATATTGTATACAAATGTCTAGTTCTCTCTGTATTCCATGTGATCTAACCTTGTTAAGCAGTTTCCCAAGCCAATGTGTTTCTAGGTCTGTAGACAATGCATCCCAAAGATTGGCAATCAACCTGCACACCCCTTTGGCTGTTCACAACAAATAATGTATTGACTATTCCTAGCCTCGTCGAACACTTTACTGAAGTCCATTTAAACAATATTCAATGCTTTGTCTTCATCAATCCTTTTTGTCACTTCAAAAAAACTCAATCAAGTTAGTGAGACACAACTTCACATGCACAAAGTCATGTTGACTCTCCCTAATTGGTCCTTGCCTCTCTAAATAGATGTAAATCCTGTCCCTCAGGATTCCCATCGTTGATGTCAGGCTCACCTGTCTACAATTTCCTGCCTTCTTACCACCATTCTTAAATAATGACACTATGGTAGCCAACCTCTGGTCTTTCAGCACCTCATCCATGGCTATTGATGCTACAAATATCTCAGCAAGACAGCAAACACTTGCCTAGATTCCCACAAAATCCTGGGATACATCTGATCTGGCCCCAGGGTTCTTCCATCTGCTTATTAAGGTAAAATTTAAAGATCCAATGAACAATTTCAAGAAACCGTTGCTTCGATCGGGCAGAATCTCAATAGTTACTTGATACAATGGAATTTGTGTTACTGAAAAAATAAATCAGATTTTCTCAAAGCTTTTTATCTTGAGCTCATCAGAACAATTTGCAAAAAATACTGAAGGAAAGAACAAACAACATTTACACTCTATGAGAGTTGAATGCTAATTGATAAGCAAATGGATTCTGATTGATAGAAGTGTCACTGTGAAGAATATGGCAGTTTAATGATGACTGACAGTTATCTACCAAACGTGTTTAAATATTAAACCAGGCTGATTATATCTGATGAAGACATCATTCTGACAAATGAACCAGTGAATGACTGTCACTTATTTTGCCAATCTAAACAATTTCAATTCATATGCATGTTACTTGTGTATGCAAAGAGCATAATCCTATGCATCAGAATAGGGATCTTCCAGAATGCCCAAATGTGCCACATTGTGGGCCAAACTGACAATCCTAAATTGGTTGTCAGCATAACCCTTTGAAGATTCATGATTATTTAGCAAGAGTTGTCTAATCACAGATCACGCCCTATGTTAGACAGTCGCATTTTGAGATCCGCAAGCAGTGGCTAATTGAGAATAGTCAATACATTATCTATTGTGAACAGTCAAAGGGGCATGCTGTTTGATACAATCAACCAATCTTTGGGATGTATGGTTTACATATCTAGCAACACTGGCACTGAAATTCATAAACAACATCACTCATTTGTGCAATAAATAGAACATCTTTCTGGCTTGATGGCAGCTTCCAGTTAGTGACAAACACATGAATGTTGCTACATGAATTTAAGTACTACTGCAAAGAGAAACAGATATCTAATCCACTGAGCAATTGCCATGGAGAAAGCAAGGAGGAGCTTTAGGCTCCCAAGTGCCTGTGTATTCATAAAAAATGTAAAGTTTGAACTTATACCTTTATTTGCAAAGAATGTATCCCTGAATATGAATGAACATTGCTAATAAATTAATGTTGTGAGTTCAACTGATTAAATAAAACTGGTTGTTAATGTAGCTGTTAGTACACTGGATTTTCATGAAATTCCTATCTAATCATGATAGCCAATCCAGACGAAATGTTTTGTACTAGAATTGAGAGTTCAGGTTGTTTGAATTCAATGTCAATTTGGGGCAAAAGTGAAATAGAGAAGAAAGAATGGATTAATAGCAAGAAACAAAATATACAGAAATGATTTTTTTTACTGGTCCTCCAACAATAAAATCAGAAGGAATTATACTCCACCTTTGTAAAATTTTATTTTCAGCATCAGAGATGTGTTTGACTGTAAGTAAGGCTTGCCATTATTGTTAAGATTACTTATAATGAAATGAGCAAGTTCTAACTTTTTGTAGATAATAAAATGTGAGGCTGGATGAACACAGCAGGCCAAGCAGCATCTCAGGAGCACAAAAGCTGATGTTTCGGGCCTAGACCCTTCATCAGAGAGCTTTCTAACTTTTTGTGTTGTGTTGTGATGAGATATAACCAATGATAACATGATGCTATTTCAATGATGAGTCTGTCTGTTGGTTACTGATTTTCTCCAGCTTTTGGAAGAGCAGAGCACCTTGAACAGCAACATACAAATTTCTATATTAAACTGTGAAATCTGAATGTTTGAAATCTGGAATTTGTTGTCTGAAACCCACGTAAATGACAGTGAACGCTGTTAGCCCTCGCTGCTACTTCTACTGAAAAAAAAACTGCCCATTGCTTCCATGCTAATATGTTTGCACATTCATAATTTTATAAATGGTAAACAATACAGTAACATATATCTTTTGAATTTAATAATCTTACAATGTTATCTTCATTACTGCCAATAGGTAATCCAATAATATATAAAGCCACTGCATTTTTTTTTGTTTTGTTTTGAGGTTTTTGTATTCATTAAAGGAAGTTAATTTGAGCTGGAAACCTACAACATTTATTACTCCCTCATGCCAACATCAATTTCTCATACCAAAGTTTTTTCCCCACAGGTATCCAAACTTCAAACTTCTTGAATCAGAAAGTTTTTTTTAAAATTTCACATTAGCAATGTTTTGAATTTGTGTAAACTTGCCAAATTTAATGTCACTCTACCCTACATAAAGAATAACTCTGTGCAATGGGCTGATGTAAGCTACGACCAACCATTAAAGTCAGCAAGGAGAGAAGATATTTTTGTCCTTTAGTTTGAGCTGAAATGGACTCAGTATTCTAACCTATTGTACCATGAAATCACTCGCAAAGCACATTTCTTAAAAGAATGCTTTATATCATTTTTCCATGAGAAGACACTGATTCCAAACGTTTAAATTATTAACAGAATATTTTCTGTTGCTGATACCACTTTGTATTCTCCTTGTACACTATTGTTTTAAATAAGCAATGTAAAAGTAGAATGAATGGCAGACAAGTGGAAGAATAGTCAAAATATCTCTTTTATTCTGTTTGTCACATCATACAGAAGTTGTTCCATGGTGTTGAGTATAAAATATATAAAATCTATTTCCTTTGAATTATTATTTGTTTCAAACACAGAGGTTTTAAATACTGCATAATAACTTATTTTAAATATTCAGACAAGAAGTTCTATGTAGGAATTTCATTTTAGATGCCGTATCATTTTTTAATCTGACACCAGCAGCAGTTATCACAGTACAAAGACCACTAATTCATTAGATTTAAAAGCAAAAGTGCAAAAATATCATTATACTTCAAGAAATGTAGATTCACAGTCTTCTTAAATAAATACATATTAATTTTAAATATTATAAAAAACAAACTGTGTGATGAATTTCAGTTTCACAGAATTTAACCAAAACTTCGTTCTGAATATCGAACAACATTGTCATCTACTATAAAAGCAGATCTCATGCAAGAACTTCTATGAACTAAAACGTTCATACAATTTTACTATTGCTGCATGATAAAGGAACAGCTGTAGGGAGTTAATTCATGAATCGAATGGCTCGAACAGTATTTTCCATGAAGAGTGCAAAGTTTCTAAGAATCACGTGAATTTTCAGTTGCTTCTCCCAGACACTATTAGGAAGTTTGTCTGGAGCAAAAATCTCGTTGTGCTGGTGAGTAATATTTTCCTGAACCTTGTTCTAGAAAACAGAGATAACCAATATTAATTTAATTGCTAGTCTAACAATACGGTGCAACAAAATAAAACCCAACCATTCAGGCCTCAAAGATTCACTGACACTGTGATAATGGCAAACAGAATTGAAGAAAATTACAAACTCTTTGTCTGACTCTCATCACAGAACCCATACTGGAAGCTGGCCATGTGGCCCATCAAGTATAGACCCAACCCCTCTGCATTATTCTTATAACCCTGCATGTCCCATAGCTACTCCATCTAGCCTGCACACTATGGGAAATTTAGCTCGGCCAATTCACCTAAGCTGCACATCTTTGGACTGTGGGAGAAAACCCATGTAAACATGGGGGAAGCGTGTAAACTCCACACAGATAGTCACCCAAAGGTAGGATTGAACCCAGGTACCCAGGTCCCTGATGTTATGAGGCAGCAGTGCCAACCACTGAGCCACTGTGCTGTCCCATTGCTTCAAGTATAGCATCTAGCAGGATTTCCAAGGCTTGCTCACCAAGTGAAAATTTGTCCCTTTACTTAGTCCACCTCATCATAGACCCATTAATATGATAGGGAACTGGCTTGATTTACATTGATTGCTGATTTATAATGTTTGTTAATTCTCATCATGGCATGCAGCCAAAGATATTGCTAAGGATAGTACTAAAACACTTGTATGAACTGAAATATAATTTTTGAAGTACAGGTTGACTATTTGTCTACAAGCGGAGTCTTATATTGTGGATCTGTGCAAGATCTGAGGGCAAACCTTAGGATATTGACTTCAGACAATCATTGAATTCCAAAGTTTCTAACTAGTTATGATAAAAATAATGAACCAGTTAAAAATCTATTTTCTATGTAAGAGATCATTTTTTATTGCTTGCCTACATATTTGAGTGGGGAATAGTATTCAGTGAGTCGGTCAGTTGCATTGAAATGATTCTTGACATATGTTACTTGCAAAATAAAGTTGTAAAATCCAGTTTTCCAGTTTAAAGTATTTACTTTTGAGACTTGACAGCTACTTTTACAATTGAACACTTTTGGCAGGGAATGCTATTTACAGAGGGGGAATTAGCTGGAAAATTGTGATCCATCAATGTCTGCTTTTCTGTACATTTCAATAAGTTTACACAAAAGCAGCAGTTTTCCTGACAGCAGTTTTAGTGAAAAGCTGGATGAACACAGCAGGCCAAGCAGCATCTTAGGAGCACAAAAGCTGATGTTTCAGGCCTAGACCCTTCATCAGAAAAGGGTCTAGGCCCGAGACATCAGCTTTTGTGCTCCAAAGATGCTGCATGGCCTGCTGTGTTCATCCAGCTCTACACTTTGTTATCTTGGGTTCTCCAGCATCTGCAGTTCCCATTATCTCTGATGCAGTTTTAGTGAATGCTGGCTGCTGAATTTAATACTTATGAGCTCATCTCCCAAGTGATACCTATTCACTTGACTGTTTAATCAAATTTAGCCCTGTAAGACTTTTTAACATCGAAGAGCACTTTGTATGACCAAATTTCCAACCTGCCGTGCATTAATGAAACTATTAACTACAGGATATAGTTATTCAGATATAGCTTCAAGCAGAATCAATTCATTTGTATTCTTGTCCATTAATCCCTCTTTAGTGATTACAGTTCCTGCATGAATATTGGCTATAAAGACTAGATAACTTGCTGCAGAAATGTAATTTGGCTTATCTACTGATTTGTGGTTATCTATTTGATATTCTTGCTTAGCAATATTTCACACACTTTAAACAGCAATTACCTGGAAAGTGAGCAAATCAGCCAGATTTTTCATGCTGACCAGCAATAAATCCACTTGCTGCATTTCACCTTGAATCCATTCATTCACAAATAATAAATGTTTCTTGTATTCATCAAGGCCCTTGACAATCTTTACCAAACATTTTTTCTACAAAAAAAACACAAAGCATTCTAATGTTTTTGAGCACTGCCAACGATGTTGTTATTATATCTTGGAGAAATCTATACATTCAAATCTGAGCAAAATTTACAAAAGAGGCTACCAACACCTGAAAGGAATCACTGCTTTGCTGCTGGTCTAGTACATTTCTACAAAAAGAGAAACACACAAAGCGCACCATTGGTTGCAACAAGGAAAATCTAGGAAATTTATTTGACAATTTTAAAAGGAAACAATGACCTTGCATTTCAATAGTGTTTTCAGAACCTCGAGCCATTCCTAAACATTAATGCCAGTTAAAAGCATTTTAAAAATCATCTTATTATAATGTAGGGCAAAACAGCAGCCAATGTATGCACAGAAAAGGCCTGCAAACAGCAATGAGATTGTGGTTTGATAGATTTTAAATAAAGTTTGTTTAAATAAAGTGTTGTTTGTTCATACATTCCAGAAACATATTCAAGAAATACTTGAACTAAAAAAAATTACTATCTTTCAAGATGTGGAACGAAGCTGGGGTAAACTGTTACTGACATCACTAAATGTTAATTCCCTAGCAATTCCCAAACATTAGTGATCTGACAGGTTAATTCTGTGTTTCTCCACAGATGCAGCATGGCCTGCTGAGCATTTCCAATTCTTTCTATACTTTGAATGTGGTTTCACAGATAAAGGCTTTGCTACAGTAAGATAGAAAATTTTGTTTTTCAGTATCAAATGACAGACTCAAAAATATTGTGGAGAGTTGCAACAGGTAAGTGATTTCCCATTATGTAATTAATATTCCCATAAATCTAGCTCAAATTATACCAAAGAATTGACAAATTAAACTTTTGCAACATATGAATTGTTTAGCATAACATTAGAAATGTTTAAGTTGGACAATCTATATTTATGAATATATTAAGTTTATTTTATTTGCGGTAGACGTTTCTTGTAGTTCAGAGAAATGGTTTGGTGCTGACTGGTTGTCTGTAAGATAATCAATGAATAATGTACTATCATGAATAAAATGGAGCCCGGATTTTTGATTTATTTTGACTGTTGCTCAGGATCACAAAAAATGGTATTTGTTTTTAATCAACACTATCTACTCAACACCAACATGCTCCATCATACACACTGAGGGTCTGGGTTCACTAAACTGCAGTGTCAATATTGGCAAGAGAACATACTTACAGTTCACATTAGCAGCATCAATTAAAAATGAGGCCATAAGTGTATCATGGGAGTAAGTTGGCATAAAAGTGTAGCCTAACAAATATATAGCAAGTTTTATAGGAGCAGAATGTGCATGCAGAAGTACATTTGTAAAATATTTTTAGATATTATCACCGACTCAACTACCAGGATCTGGTTGAAGATTTCATGCAGTGAGTTTCTGAAGTTTAATATATCCTGTGCCCATCTCGTATACACAAAAACTTATTATTCTTATTTATCTTATTTATCTACTAAAAACACCTTCAGTAATTTACTGGTTGAATTAAAAGGCTAAAATAAATGTAATCACAGAGCAGTACAGCCAAAAGCAGGTGCTGTTTGGAAGTGTTATTACACAACGCTGAAGCAAGTGGGACTTGAATCCAGGACATCTACTCCAGAGGTAGGTTTGCTATCAGTGTACCACAGGAATCCTGGCTCCTAAAGTAAATAAGATCACTTACACTGCTAAACGACCCAAGCACGAATACATATCCATGTATGTAGGAACACTCTAGAACATCACTAATAATGAATCAATGCACTGAAATTTACCACATGAATGAACATGATTTACAATAATATTCAATATGAGATGAAAATATCTTACTTTTTGGAAAGCCCTCCTGAAACACCTGTCTCTCTTCACCAATTGGGGCAGCTGCATGTTGTGCATCTGCAGTGAACTCATGTCCCCGTCACACAAGAAGAAAAAGCCACATAACTAGAAAAGAAGACACACTTATTACAATACTACTACGGACCAGATGAAAATAGAAAGGTTATATTCGTGAATCTAACAATATCTAATGAATTAGTAATGTCCACCTCCTCAGAGAGCACGACTGAGGTCATTTAGAAGTTTTTTAAAAAAAATAAACAAAATTATCCACACTTGCATTCCCTTCTTGATGTTGTTCTGGCTAGTCTCACCTGACGGTCGCGCAGTTCCACAGCAACGCTCCGGACGAAGAGAGCCAAAGGTTCAAGATTCAGATTTCCAGCGCTGGGGGGAGTTCCAGATGTATAAACGTCTGCAGAGTCTCCGGAAGATTCGGGGAGCGAGGTGATAGCAACTGGAGACATCCAGGCGGCTGTTAGCCCCATCACCAAGAGTAGGACAGAACGGCAGAGATCTGGAAGACAGAGGGAGATGGAGAAAACAAAGACAGTCAGTAGCGGTTCTCCCCGGAGACAGGGACCACAGGCAGAGCTCAGAGAGCAGCAGTTTGTACTAACAGTGCAGCGAGGACATGCTGAGGGTCACAAGCCTGGTCTCCCGGATCCTGATGTGTGGAGCTGTCTTGGGCTCGAGTGCTCAGACCTTTGGTGTCATCACGGCACTGGGCCGTGTATTTATTGCCGAGGGTAACTTTCTTGGATTCCCCATGGAAACCCCACAACTTGTGTTGAAATCCGCGACTTTACTTCCTCCTGCGAGGAATATCCAGCGAAGGGGAAAGAGTGTCATTTTTTTAAGAAACTGCAAGTTTGTAAATATTTTCTGTCGAGTGAAACTGCAGAAAATATAGAACAGTCAATCAGTGAGTGAGAACTGAATTGACAGGGCTGACGCATTTAAGGGGGAGAAAAAAAGGATTGTCAAATAGTCTAAAATTTACAAAAATTTTAACAAGGTGCTAAATGAAACCTGTTTAACACAATAATCTCCTCTAGTTATTTCTCCCATCCCTTTTGCTTCTCTGTCTCTTTTCCTCAAAAAATCCTTAATGTGATTGTCATCTCTCTTCCGGGAAGTTAAACCTGGTCACAGACACGGAAAACTACACTTCAACCACCCAGATAATAAAATGTGAGGCTGGATGAACACAGCAGGCCAAGCAGCATCTCAGGAGAGACTTCAACCACCCAAACGCTTTGCACAATGCAGAGTAATGCTTTTTTCTGCAACTAATCTTCAGCACATTTTATACTTTCCAATAATAACCAAGGTTTACTGGGTGTTCGGGTGCCAGAACTAAAATCAATGATGCAAAAGGCAGGCTCTTCTTCGATGCGCCATCAATGATCAAAGAGTCATACAGTATAGGAAAAGACTCTTCGGCCCAACCAGTCCATGCAGAACATAATCCGAAACGAAACTAGTCAGACCTGCCTGCTCCTGGCCCATATCCCTCCAAACCTTTTCTATTCATGTATTTTTCTAAGTATCTTTTAAACATTGTAATGTGCCCGCACCCACCACTTCCTCAGAAAGCTCATTACACATCTCCTGTGTAAAAGAAAAATGCCCCATGTCTTGTTTAAATTTCTCACCTCTCACTTTAAGTATGTGCCCTCTAGTCTTGAAATCTCCCATCCTAGGGAAAAGAACCTACTGTTAACGGTATGTATACCCCTCATCATTTTATAAACCTCTGCAAGGTCACCTTTCAACCTCCTACACTCCAGTGAAAAAGTCCCAGCCTATCCAGCCTTTCTTTGTAACTTAAATGTTCCACTGCAACATCCTGGTAAATCTCTTCTGAACCCTCTATACCTTAATAATATCTTCCTATAATCGGCCAACCAGAACTGGACACAGTATTTCAGAAGCAGCCCTACCAATGTCCCGTACAACCTCAACATGACTTCCCAACTCCTATAATCCAAGAATAAAAAATGGAAAATGCCGGAGAAAAAGATCTGGGAGCATGGGTGGAGAGGGAGTCTTATGAGTCTAATATGACTTCTTTGGAACTCTATTGTTTTTATTTCTGATTTCCAAAATCCTTCGCTGTTATCTGTGATGATCAAATGGACTGCAGCAATTCAAGAAGGCAGCTCACTACCAGCTTCTCAAGGGCAAATAGAGACAAGCAATAAGGGCAAATAGAGACAGGCCATAAATGCTGGGCCAGCTGGCGATGCCTACATCCCACAAGAAAATAAAAAAAACACCTGTACAATTTCATTACTTACTAGCGCTAATATCAGGCTGCACAATTCAGAGGCTAAAACAATCGTACAAGTTTCTGTGCATGCCTGCTTTAAAGAATTATGGCATTTTCCAGGACAATGTCAAATTCTATAATTCTTACAGAAAGATCAATGAAATATTTCAAAATTGCAAGGTGCATGTTGATTAAAGCCTTCTGCATTTTGTTTTTGTGCTGAAAGAATGCAGTGACTTCCAAACAACAACTCTTGAAATCATCAAGTTTAAATTTGCTCAGATGACATATAACAAGGCTGCCTGAAAATTATTGGCTTAAATGCGACATTTAAAATTGGAGACAACTGAATCAAAATTGGTAAAGATGCTGGGGCCAGACACAGGAAAAGAAGAGATGGTCCTAAATTAGCATGCAGTGACAAATGATGACAATGGAAATGGCGAGGAGATCTGAACTGTTCACTGGATGAGCTGGGTGTGCAAACAATGGGAACTGTATTTCTTTTCGGGGCCATACAGTGGGCCAGTGAAATTGCATAAAGCTAGCCAGTATGTTCAGTTAAACTGCTATTTATTCTTCTTAGTATGGAAAATTGCAGGATTCCCTGAAGTAGTAAAAATGTAACTGGAATAGCTGTAATGATGTAGTTGTCCAAAAAACTTCAATGTTTGTTTGTATATTTGATTATAATCTAATATTCTTACTCACATCCATTTTAGTTTTGTACAAAACTCATTAATCAAAAGATAGTCTTTATATGA
The DNA here is from genome assembly GCF_030684315.1 of Stegostoma tigrinum. NCBI lineage: Eukaryota > Metazoa > Chordata > Chondrichthyes > Orectolobiformes > Stegostomatidae > Stegostoma > Stegostoma tigrinum. The sequence continues at coordinate 75,872,833 of NC_081355.1, read as the reverse complement.
AAAGTGAGATAAGGGATTGAAATGTTGCAGATGGGAGGAGTAACAGGCTTCTGGGCCCATCAAAACCACTCCACCATTCTACATAACCATGGGTAGCATTTTATCTCAACACCATGCTCACATGCTCCCCCCACAATCGTTGACACTTCTGGCTTTTACAAACCTATCAGTTTCTTTCTCAAATACAGATTTCGCCTCTACAGCCTTCTTTGGTAGAGAATTCCAAAGTTTTACCACTTCCTGAGAAGAGAATTTTCTCCTCATCTTAGTCTGAAAACACCTATCACATATTCTGAACTGTGAGCATTTGTTCTTCACTTCCCAGCCAGAGGAAAAGTTATCCCTATTTCTAGTCTGACCAGCCCGGTCAGACCTCTGCAAGGTTCAATGAAATCCACTCCCATTCTCCTGAACTTCAATAAATATGGGCCCAGTTAACCTAATCTGTCCACCTACGACAAACCTGCCATCCCAGGAATCGTTCTGATGAACATTCACTGTAGGTGCATTGCACTCTGTGGAAAGTTTATCTATCCTTTTTAGAAGACCAAAACCACACACAGTACTCCAGATGTGGTCTCACAAACATCACACAGAGCTGTAATAAGAAGAGTGTCTTGCTCCTGTACTTAAAACTTCTTGCAATGAAAGCCAACATGCAATTTTCCTTTCTAATGGCTTGCTGCAGCTGCATGCTTACTTTCAATGACTGGTGTACAAGAATACCCAAGTACCTTTGCGTATCCACCTTTTCCAATCTATCATATTTAAATATTCTGATTTTCCTACTGAAGTGAACAATGTTACTTCTATCCACATTTTGTGGCATCTGCCATGTTTTTGTTCACTCACTCAACTTGTCCAAATTTTCCTGCAGACTCCTTACATCTTCTTCACCATTTACACTCCTATTTATTTTGTGCCATAAACAAACTTTGAAATATTGCACTTTACTCTCATTCAAACTGTTTATATTATGAACAACACTGATCCCTGTGATACAAAACCCCGTCATTGCATTCCACCCTGAAACTGATCCAATTTTTCCCTCATTTCTGTTTCCTGTTTGCCAACCAATTCCTAATAGACGCAGTATATATAACCACACAATTATGTACTTTGATTTATGTACAATATGTACATTATGTACAGTTATGTACAATAACCTCTTCTGTGGGATTGATACTTCTACAACTGAATTAGATTATTTTCTTGCTCCCTTAAAACAAGATATAACTGTATATAGCACATCTACTGAATGTCAGAATTGAATCATATCAAAAACATATTAAAGTGACGTACTTCTGTTCATCTAAATAAGTAACATAGTTGTACCCCATACTGTAGTGTATTGTGCTGATAACAATGTGATTAAAGATGTTATTTTTCTGATCCTGATTAATTGGTGTCAGAAGTCATAAGAATCCATCTTTAGGTGGATTTTATTTGAAGCAAAGATGTGCTGCACAATATGTAGCACTAGTCAGATTTTATTTAGATATTAATTTTGATGGGCACCTTAAGAATGATATTTATTTAGTAAGGATTTATCTGGTCACTCTGCTATAGGAAGGATGTCATTAAGCTGAAAAAAGTGCACAAAAGGTATAAAATGATGTTACTGAGACAGGATCATTTGAGTTATTAGGAGAGGATAGATAGGCTGGAACATCTTTCCTTGAGCGTGGAAGGCTGAGGGGTAACTTTATTGAGGTTTACAAAATCATGTGAGTCATAGGTAAGGTGAATAGCCAAGGTGTTTTACACAGGGTAGGGTGTCCAAAACTAGAGAGCCCAGGTTTACAGTTAGAAGGGAAAGATTTAAAAGGGACCCAAGGGGCAACCTTTTCATGTAGAGGGTGGTGCGTGTATGGAACAAATTGCCAAAGAAAAGTGGTTAAATTGAGTACTATTACAACACGTAAAAGACATTTGGGCAGGTGCATGAATAGGAAAGGTTTAGCTGTATATGGACAAAACACAGGCAAATGGGACTACTTCAGTTTGGGAAATCTGGTTGGCATGGGCAATTTGGACTGAAGGATCTGTTTCTGTGCTGTATGACTCTATGACACTATTAAAATTTCCATTGCATAATGCCTTCCATAAACTCTGTAAGTTCTAAAGGTGTTTACAGACAGTAGACAACTTTTCAACGCATGGTCCTGGCGATAATGTGGGAAATGTAGTAACTGGTAAATAGCAATGCAGTAGTAACCAGATCATCCGTTCTTAAAATGTCAGTTGTTGACACCCCCATGTAACTCCCAACTTTTAAAGAATTTCTACCTGAGTGGGTAGTTGGTGCCTCAGTTTAACATTTCATCTGAAAGACAACCACCTCCAACAGTGAAACTGTACCTCAGTAAAGTGTTGCAGTGCTAATTTTGATTTTTGCACTCAGCTTGAAGTGAAACTTGAATCCATCATTTTCTGAATCTGAGATAGGAGTATTACTAACGTAGCTGAAAGGCCTTTGAAAATACTTGGTAAACTTACATTGCAGTTTTGAAAAATGAAGGAGTTATGGGGTCATTTTTGGGGAAGACAAACTGGCGTGCCAGAGGATTTAATGTTGTGACCATGAGTACTTGTAGTTTATACTGATGGCCAGTAATTTATGACAAGTTGGTTTTAGATCATCTCAGTCCAGTCCTAAGGAGGAATGGAGGAGCCTTTGCAACCACACAATGCTCCACCCATGATTTAGATGTAAGCATTCACATTGCTTGGATTAAATCCTTCTGAGGAATTGTAAAAAATTCTAATCATTTGATAACTTAACATCATGAGCATGACTGTCACTGACACAATGAGTGCTATTTTCAGTCTATTTGTTATCCTAGAATGGACAACTCAGACAATGGACCACATTATGCTGGAAGACAGTTTTAAGACAGGTGTACTAAGTGGACCGTGTCATATTATCTCATTATCTATGCTCAAATGGCCCAGTCGAATACAGTCAAACCAATAATCATTTAAGTATAAGCAACAAAACAAGATGTTCATATTGGATTGCTGCACTTTTGCACAAAAGTAATGAAGAAGGGATTACCATCCCCAGCATAACTTATGTTCAGAAGGCAAGTATGAAAGATCTTTTCCTGCAACTAATTCTCTAATCACTCTGAGACACGAGGCATTCTTCTTCAGAAACGCAGCAGAATGAAAGAGATACATGATGAATGATCAGGTAGAGAACCACCAAAACTATGAGCTTGACAGCGAGCGTGAGCTGGAAGCCTAAATCCAAATACTTGGATACTAGCAAAGATCTTGAAAGCATCGACTCAAACAAAGTCATGACTGATCATGGTACTACATTGCGACAGAACAGAAAACAGTGTGGACCACTGGATGGCTTACCAAACATGCTTGAAGAGGGTGAGGATGAGTGCTCCTGTGATGATAATTGTGCAGTTATAATGTTCGGTGACATCAATCAGTAGCATGAAAACCAAGCTATCAAACAAGAGCAACAGAGAATAAAGTATACCTTTCTAGGCTGACATATGATCACCAAGCAAGACAATTGTCAAACCTCCAAAGGATTATATGGTCTTTAACATGTTAGTCTTGTAAACCTGTTTTACCTCATTGTATAATTATTGAAGCAATAGCTTTTGTCAACGTACAATCAGGTTTATCTTTTTGGGATAAGTTTTTACCTTTTGCTAAAGTGGGATGGTCTATTACACTTCACTGTTCGCATCTTAGTGTATCTTTAAGAGTCATGTCCATAATATCATCACTATATCATAGCAATGATTTGAGGTGTATAAAAGCCTCATAACCTATCTTACCTTAGATAACTTGAAATGTGACACTGTCGCGGAAATGTGCTTTTTGCCTTCATAATCTAATAGTTTAGGGTTAACCAAGATACTTGTGTGTCTGATGAAAATAATGTCTGCATGTAATAGCTGCAGTAAATCTTGTATTCTTAATTCCATGGTTTCTGTGCCCAGTTTCCTATGCTGTAGGAGATAATACAATAAAGCTGCATCAGACAAAGCACCATGCTGGAAGCAAACTCACTTGACTTGAGAGTAGTCTAAGTGTGGTCTATTAAGCTTCAATCTCACTATTTTTCAATGACTTACCTCTGTGAATAAAAACTAGTGCTTGGTTTGTTTTTTTATATGGGCTTGCAAACCTGTGACACAAGTTTTAATAATTGATGTATTTGCCCTCTGACATTTCTTTGTTCCGCTATCCTCGCTAGCCTTGCACCTTCTAAATAATGTGTGCTCCTTTCCAGCATACACTGAGCATGTTTACCTGTATTGAACTACATTTCCCATTTGTTTGTTCATTCTACAAGTTCGGTCATTTCCTCCTGTAAACTGATGAAGACCTCCTCCGCATTAATTATCCCCTCCCCACTTGGTTTGATCCCCTGGTTTGGTGTCATCTGCAAATTTAGAAAGTGAGTTTTTCAGTCAAAAGTCTAAATCATTTCTGAAAATTGTGACCACAGCAGTTTCCCCAACAATGATCCTTATGGAACATCACTTTCCAACTTCAGTTACTTTGAATAACTCTCCAGTTCTGGTCTTTTTCAAGCCATCTCAAGTAAACCTTAAACAGAAACAAAAATAGAAATTGCTTGAAAAACTCAGCAGGTCTGGCAGCATCTGTGGAAAGAAATGGAAATTAACCTTTTGGATCCAGTGACCTTTCCTCAGAACATGTAAATCCTACCTTGTGTGGGTCCACCCAACTCATGTCTTATTAAGGACACTGTATGCATTACTGTACAGCAATTTAAATCATTTTAATAAGGATCTTTCTCACTGCATGCTTAACCACCATTGTTAGGCTCCACGTTAGCTTATAAGAAATAGAAACAGAAGTAGTCTATTTGGCCCATCAAACCCGCTTCTTGATTCAATAAGATCATTGCAGAAATTCCAGATTGCAAGTTGCAGATCTAATCGGGGCCCGAAGGTGGAATTTCTTCAGATACTGAATGATGTGGGCACTTGTGAGAAAATTGGCCAAACAGAGTTAACTTGCCTGGTCTAAAATTTAAACTGAGCTCAGTAGTTAACTATCAGTCTTTGATAACTGGTGCATTCTTTGTGGTAATATCTCCACCAGTCAGAGTCCACGTGCCAACTAATCAATTCTCTCCTTTCATAGAGTATAAATGTAAAAAAAGTACATTCGTTTTCCCTTTAGCTTGGTAATTCTTGCAAAAAATCCTGATGAGAACAAGACAAAAATGTTTTGACAAAAATGTTTAATTCTGCAATGTGCAGATGTTCAGGAGCTGAGGAGTTGTTTACAGGTCAAGTGATTGGTTCTTACTACCCCAGCAGCTTGGAACAGGAAACAAGTTACAGACAGAGAATGGTGTGCTGTTGTTTTCCCTACCAGAAGCTGCCAGTTTTCTGCAGGAAAAGAAAAATCAGTTTAAAAATGTTTAAAATCCCACCACAGCCAGAGTTGTATGCCCATTCCATTGCCTTGAAGGAACTTTAAGTTTGCAATGCTTACTTTTGGGTGGTGCAGTGGTTTGCACTGCTGCCTCACCGTGTCAGGGACCCAGGTTCAATTCTAGCCTCAGGTCTGTGTGGAAAATGCCCATTCTGCCTGAGTCTGCATGGTTTTATTCTGGGTGCTCTGGTTTCTTCCCACAGTCCAACGAAGTCCAGCTTAGTTAGACAGGCCATGCTAAATTTCCCACAGTATCCAGGGTAGTGCGTAGGCTGAGTGAATTAGCCATGGGAAATGCAAGGATAGGGTGGGATGCTCTTTGGGGTTTGGTGTTTATTTAATGGGTTGGATGGCTTGCTTCTACACTGTAGGGATTCTATGAAGACTGGTTACCTTTCTTGCGGAAGTTGCTGTGAGTTTGTATTGATAAGTCAGAGTGATATTTTCCAATTGAAACTGTTCTGTACTTCTTACAAACCAGTGCAAGTTTCTAAATACAGCTGAACATTAAGGGCCTGGTTAGCTGAAGATGTATCAGTTCAGCAACAGAACTGAGATGCAAAGACTACTGAACTAAATTTCCAACTTTTTCTAACCTTCACCAATAATGTATTTTCCATATTTGGTGTGTGTGTATGTGTGTGTGTGGGCGCGTGTGCGTACATGCGCATGCATTATAAGGAGTTAAGAGTTTTACTTAGTATTATATGCCCATCGTTTATGTCTGTTTACCTGTAGCTTTTGTCTAATTATTTCTGATAAATAATAATTTATGTTTAGTACACAAATGTGGGCGGTGTTTATTTATCAACCTTGATCTGAATGGCAGATAAATTGGGTACTGCATGTAACATATTAAAAAAGAAAGATTTGGTATGACTCTGGGATTAACGAGACTTGATTTACAGTACCCTATCTCCAATAAGTCATAACGCTAGTCTTATGATGGTTATTAGTTACAAGATAGTTTTATAGAACATAGAACAGTACAGCACAGAACAGGCCCTTCAGTCCACGATGTTGTGCCGACCATTGATCCTCATGTATACACCCTCAAATTTCTGTGACCATATGCATGTCCAGCAGTCTCTTAAATGACCCCAATGATCTTGCTTCCACAACTGCTGCTGGCAACGCATTCCATGCTCTCACAACTCTCTGTGTAAAGAACCCGCCTCTGACATCCCCTCTATACTTTCCTTCAACCAGCTTAAAACTATGACCCCTCGTGTTAGCCATTTCTGCCCTGGGAAATAGTCTCTGGCTATCAACTCTTTCTATGCCTCTCATTATCTTGTATACCTCAATTAGGTCCCCTCTCCTCCTCCTTTTCTCCAATGAAAAAAGTCCGAGCTCAGTCAACCTCTCTTCATAAGATAAGCCCTCCAGTCCAGGCAGCATCCTGGTAAACCTCCTCTGAACCCTCTCCAAAGCATCCACATCTTTCCTGTAATAGGGCGACCAGAACTGGACGCAGTATTCCAAGTGCGGACTAACCAAAGTTTTATAGAGCTGCAACAAGATCTCACAACTCTTAAACTCAATCCCCCTGTTAATGAAAGCCAAAACACCATATGCTTTCTTAACAACCCTGTCCACTTGGGTGGCCATTTTAAGGGATCTATGTATCTGCACACCAAGATCCCTCTGTTCCTCCACACTGCCAAGAATCCTATCCTTAATCCTGTACTCAGCTTTCAAATTCGACCTTCCAAAATGCATCACCTCGCATTTATCCAGGTTGAACTCCATCTGCCACCTCTCAGCCCATCTCTGCATCCTGTCAATGTCCCGCTGCAGCCTACAACAGCCCTCTATACTGTCAACGACACCTCCAACCTTTGTGTCGTCTGCAAACTTGCTGACCCATCCTTCAATCCCCTCATCCAAGTCATTAATTTTGCATGAAGAAAGTATGTCACATCATTTGGGTCCTTCCTTGCACAATATTAACCAGACAATCTACTTAGCTCAGTATCTGTTTCTTATTGAATCCAGTGTCCTCAACCATCTTCTTAGCATTCCGTTCCAGCTACTGATCTACTTCTGTGAAAAGAGATGCTTCTGATATCTATCTTAATGTGTCTTTACAACCCCTTGCTTAGCTGCCTTGGCACATCTAAATGCACTATTTTGGGTTCTGCCTTTTTGTCATTTATATCAATGATTTCGATGTGAACATAGGAGGTATGGTTCGTAAGTTTGCAGATGACACCAAAATCAGTGGTGTTCTGGACAGCTGAGATAACTACCTCAGAACACAATGGGATCTTGATTAGATAGGTCAATGGGCCAAGGAGTGGTAGATGGAAATTAATTTAGTTAAATATGAGGTGCTGCATGTTGGAAAGGCAAATCAGGGCAGTACTTATTCACTTAATAGTAAGGTCCTGGGGAGAGTTGCTGTATTAAGATCTTGAAGTACAGGTTCATAGTTCCTTGAAAGTGGAGTTGCAGGTACATAGGATAGTGAAGAAGGCATTTTGTATGCTTGCCTTTATTGGTCACTACATTTAGTATAAGATTTCATGTTGCAGCTGTACAGGACATTGGTTGGGCCAGTTTTGGAATATTGTATTCAGTCTGGGTCTCCCAGCTGACGGAAAGATGTTGTTGAACTTGAAAGTGTTCAGAAAACATTTACAAAGATTGCCAGGAGTGGATGGGTTGAGCTTATAGGGAGAGGCTCATTAGGCTGGGGCTACTTTCCCGGGACTGTTGGACACTGATGGATGACCTTATAGAGGTTTATAAAATTATGATGGGCATGGGTAGGGTGAGCAGCTAGGGTCTTTCCCCACAGTAGGGCAGTCAAAAACTCCAGGGCAAAAGTTTAAGGTGAGATGGGAAATATTTAAAAGTAACCTAAGGGGCAACATTTTCATGTAGAGAGTGGTGTGTGTACAGAATGAGCTGCCACATGAAGTAGTGGAGGCCTGGACAATTCCAACATTTAAAAGGCATCCGGAATATGAATAGGAAGGGTTTACATGGATATGGGCCAAAAGCTGGCAAATGGGTCCAGCTGAATTTAGGAAGTCTGGTTGACATGGTCGAGTTGGACCAAAGGGTCTGTTTCCATGCTGTACATCTATGACTATATGACACTATCGTGCTAAGTGAGACCTTTCTTATCCATTCTGAAGACTTCCAGATTATCAATTATTTGTGGCCAATTCAACAGACAAAAGATTAGCGTCTCGAACTGCCTTAAGATATCACCGTATAATATTTATATTTTTGTAGCCTGACTAAAATGCTGCATAACCTTAGTGATTAGGTTTCAACTAATTCAGTAATGAAACTCAGCATCAGCCTTGCTCAGATTATTTCAATGTCAAATGTCTCACAACTGAGAGAATTTGCATTTGCAGCTGAGCAACCTTAAGTAATGTCTCTGTAAGAGTAGGAAATAGAATTATATGAAGTTACTAGTATCATCACGCAATCATTCAATCGAAACCAAATTAAGGAACTATTAAAATTTGGAAAAGACTACTGAAGCAACAAAGAAATATTTAAGGAAAAAACAGTGTACACAGTGTATGAAGCAACATATTCCTGTTGTCTTGACCAGGCTTTTACAATATCAGTGAAGCAATTTTGAGTCAATCAAATCTGGCTTTGGGACCTGGAGATAATGTTCACTCAGATGCTAATATTGGAATGTAAAATACAACACAAATAGCTAGACAAAGCCCATAATACAGTTGATTGCATTTGGTCTGCCAAGCAAATCATATCACAAAACATTGTAGGAGGTGATTTGGTCTGTGCCTGTGCTAACAATAGAAGATTTTAAAAACATCAGTCCATTTTCCAGCTCTTTATTTATACACTTGTAGTTTTCAATATCCATGCACTTTTTAAATATCATGAAGGTTTTTTGCCTCTACCACCCTTTCATTCAGTGAGTTCCTGACCCACACTGTGCTCTGGCTGAAATACATTCTTATAAACTCTCATATACTCTTTTTAACAATTAACTACATCTTTGCCTAGTTATTGACCTTGCTGTTAAAGGAAATAAGTTCCTTCTACCCACTTTCTCTAAGCAATCCATTACTTTACAGATTTCAATTGAATCTTCTCTGTGTCTCCTCTTTTCCAAAGAAAACAACAGGCAGCCTATTCAAACTTCCTTTAGAGTTAAAGTTATGTGATTTGTGCAGCACTAACTTACTGTCAAGTTGGCTGTGTCACTTGTGGCACAGTTGGAAGCACTATTGCGATCACACCTTTCTGTATTCTAGTTTGCTGCAGAGATTCAGCAGCAAAATCAAGGCTGTCATGGGTGCTATCTTTTGGATGAGATATTAAACCAAAGCCCCATCTGTTTTGGTAAATATTTATTCCTGTTGGACATGGGTCCTGTTGCACCAAATTGCTGCTTCTTTTCATCCCATTTCTTTTACTTCTAGTATTTGCAAGCAGTGTGCAGAACAGTTCCGCAGGTCCAATACAGTATTGCCATATTTGTGTACTTGTTTTTGCAATGCATATTCATCTCTTCATGATTTCCTTGAATCAGACTGCCAATCACTTGTACATAGCAAGGCTATGGCTATTGGGAAGTGATTATGGACCGTTCAAATGGGATTCTATGCTTTTAAAGCAAGAAGTCTTAGGACCAAGAATCAATGACCCGCATACCAATAAAACTACTTTCATATTTTTCTTCTATCATGGGCAGGGTAGAAAAGATAGGAAAGGCCCCAGTCCTTTTCTCAACTAACCACTAACCAAAGACCGCATGTTCAACAAAGTGTTTTAACTCTTCCATCTTTTCATTGTCAAATACAGGAAAGTGACAACTTTTTATGAGCAGGAAAACTGACGTTTCAGCTTTTCTGAAGAAGAGTCTGGATGCGAAGCATCAACTTTTCTGCTGTTCTGATGCTGCCTGAGCTGCTATGTTCCTGTAGCTCCACACTGTGTTATCTCAGACTTCAGCCCCTGCAGTTCTTGCCAACTCCAAGTGACAATTTGTGTAACTTTAAAATCCAGATATACGCACTATACCTTAGCATACACACTGACAGATATGTACAAGAAATGGTAGTGTATGTTGTGTTATGTACCACAGTTAGAATGCAATGTACAGCTCCCAATGTCATTCCATCAAAGCATGTGAGTTGAGGCTATTAATGTCTTACTTTCTTTACTTATCTGGGGTTTGAAGCATGACACACCGATGAAAGTGTTTTACTATTCATGACTGAATTACAGAGTATTAAACAATGTACAAAAGTGCCTGCAGCTGTAATATATGTACATGCCATAATAAAAGTCTGCCAAATTTTTCAGTCCTACTTTACTCATGTCCAGTTCTTATGCTTTAAGAGCTACAATAAGTATTACTTCTTCAGGTACAAAGGCCTGCTGGAGACAAAAGCCCACATATTGATGGCAGATCATGGTGGTAGCATGGTGGTAAGTAGTAGTGGCTACGAATTCAAGTTCTTGGTGATAGACATTTAGAAACCTTACTGAAGATCAGTGCGCTGACAGACCTGAACTTCAACGCATAGAAAATGAACAGAACCAATTTTCATGAGGCAAGAGCTGCAGATTAACCAACCAGGGGGAGGGTGTAGCCACTTCTTCTTAAAATATGTCTTCTATCTAGCTAAAAGCTCTGCCTTCTTTACAAAAAAAAACTGTCTGCCTGTTCTCCATTAAAGGAGCAGTCAGGTACAAAGGGCTTCCAGCTTAAAAGCGGACCGCTCCTGTTTGAATATTCAACGTTTAAGCAATAATTTCCAAGACTAAGCAAGCTTGCCTGTGTGTAGAGGTTGGTCATTTTGTCAGTGTGAAAGTGGGATAAACTCTATGATATCATCATTCCTTAGCAGCTGAAACTGCTACTGTAGGCCTGTATTTTTTAAAGGTGTAGCTCCAAAGTTATGAAAAATGAGTAAAGGAGTGGCAACAGTGAAAATAAAGTGAAAAGGAAGCAAAAGAGAGAAAAATAAAAAGAAAGCCTAGCAAAAGAAGTAAAAAACAGACAAACACCTTTCACGAAAAATGTAAGGCAAACAGGTAATCATGGATTACTTCACTGAATTACAGTTATTCAGCAATATGTGCAGTTCTACTTTGCAGATCAAATGACAATAGATCCTAAGAAGAGATCTGTGTAAATCTAAGGACAAGCTGCAAAGAATGAAAGAACAGGTCTCTCCCTTTCAACTGACAAAAATCTCTTTGTTTCTTCCATGAACAGAGTAGCTGTGAAATTTGGCTTCTCATTGCTCATTTTCCTTTCAAAATTACATCCACAACATTTGTGCACTCTTCTGGTTTTGCTAATAGGATCCGTGAGCACAGGGAACCTGTACTAAAAAAGGTATAAAGTAAAGACCGATAATAATGCCAATGTACATGTATGACTGATTTGAAGACCGTAAGACATGAGTTTTGACCTCATGAAAGGAGAATAGACCATAGGATATAGTAGCAGAATTAGGCCACTTGGCCCATTGAGTTTGCTCGATCATAGCCTGATATGCTCCTCAACCTCATTCTCCTGCCTTCTCTCCAAAACTCTTCATCCCTTCGCACAACCAAATATGTATTAATTATCATTTCGAACACCCATGCTAGTCAGTATAATAGAGGTCTAGAATCATTATTTCAGCCCTTCAAACATTGGCTTGATGGCATTTCTCGTGCCAATTTAGTTAGACACATGCTGACTATGTGTGGTTGGGTCGTGGAGAGAAGTCATAAGCATAGGGTGTAATGCCCTTGTTATCTAGGAATCAGCCTCCGGTTTGCTGTGCTGACTCCTGGAATGTAAGAATGTTAAGAAACAGAAGGAAAGTGAGAAGAAGATTTGTTCCTTTCATTCTGCTCTAGTATTCAATCTGATCATGGCTGATCTTCCACCTCAACTCCACTTTCCCACTTATTGTTTAATTCCAAAAACCTGTCAATCTCAATGTCTAGAACATACTTAACTAATGAGCATCTACAGCTCTCTGGGTTAAAGAATTCCACAGATCCACAAGCCTTGGAGTGAAGAAATTTATTTTCACTTCACCCCAAAATGGCACCTCCTTCATTTGAAACTAAGACAGCATTATAAAGTACTGAAGTTGTGAGTTCTGAGAAAAAGTCATATCGGACTCAGAACGTTGACTTTGTTTCTCTCTCCACAAATGCAGCCAAATTTCTATAGCTTTTTGTGGGTCTCTTTCAGATTTCCATCATCTACAGTATTTTGTTTTTATTTGTATATTATAAAGGTTAGGTTGCTGTATTATTTAATCCAGACACCTAATACACTGATTTGAGGTCTAATCTCACCATGGCAACTTTTTAATATAAACTAGATTAATAAATAAATGAAATTAATAAATGGATTAAAATACTACTATCAATAATGGTGGCTACTGTATTGTTATTAAAGTTCATCAAGTCCACTTAGTGGCCTTTAGAGAAGGAAATTAGTTAACTTTAATTGGTCTGACCTATTTGTCACTCCAGAGTCACACCACTGTGCTTGATTCTTAATTGGCATCTGAAAAGGCTGAGTAAACCATTAAGTTAAGAATAGCTAGGTTAGGAAATAACTGCTGGTACTGCTGTGATGGAACAGAGAATAGAATGAACCCCTACTAATCTACTCAGCCAGGGGAAGCATCCTCCATTTACCCTCTCAAGCCTTAGGAATTTTATGTTTGTAACTTTAGGTTGCTTAGGTGCTGACCACAATTTCCCAAGAGTACGCTAAGCTGCTTTTTGCATTGCCCATGTGGTATTCTAGGAGAAGAGGATTGATGGAGGAGTTTGTTGGGCTCATAAAGTTTATTTTTACCAGTTCTGATCATAGAATTATTACAATGGAGAAGAAGGCCATTTGGCTCATCATGTCTGCACCAGCTCTTTGAGCATTTTACCTTTGTTCCAAGTTCTTGCCTTTTCCCCATAACCCTGCACATTGTTTTGACTTAAACAACAAAATAATGTCATCTTGAATGTCTCAGTTGAACCTGCCTCCACAACAATTCAGGGCAGTGCCACTTGCTGCTGGAAGAAGATTTTTTCTCATTTTACCTTTTCCTCTTTTGCAAAGCACCTGTAAACAGTGCCCACGGGTTCACAATTCTCTTATGATGGGAACCATTTCTTCACGTCTACTCTGCCCAGATTCTTCAGGATTTTGAAAACTTTGAGCGCATCTCCTCTTACCCTTCTACTTACCAAAGAAAATCATTCCAAATTTACCATTCTATCCTCAAAACTGAAGTTTCTCATCCCTGCAACTTTCTTGTAAACTATTCTTCGCTGTCTCCAGTGCAATCGCATCAAGTGTGGTGCCCAGAACTGCACACGATACTTCAGCTAGTGTCTAACCAATGTGCCATGTAAGTTCCTGCTCTTATTAATAAGGCCTAGAATAATGTATACTTTATTAGCTGCTCTCTGCCAAATCTAATGATTTATGCACATACACTCCCAGATCTCCCTGATCCTTCACACCCTTTTGAATAGTATTTTATGTTTTTGCTCTATCTTCATATTTTATGTACGAAACTGTATCACCTCACACTCCTTTGCATTGACATTCATCTGCCATCTCTTCACCCATTCCACCAAATTATCAATGTCCATTTTTAGTTCATGATTATCCTTCTCATAGTTTACAATGTTTCCAAGTTTGGTATCATCCACAAACTTTGAAACTGCCTCCTGCACATCATGATCTAAGTCATTTATACATATCAGGAAAAGCAAATGCCCCAATACTGACCCTGTGGAACTCCACCAAAACCTTGGTCAAATTGAAAAATTCCTTCTCACTATCACACTGCTGTTACTCAGCTGAATTTCGATTATCCATATTGCTACTCTATCTTTCATTTCATAAGCTAAAATGTTTTTCACAAGTCTATCATGTGGCACTGCATCAACGCTATTAACCTCATCAACCCTTCCTGTTACCTCTTCAAAAAACTCCAGCAAGTTAGTTGGAATGATTTTCTCTTAAACAAATCCATACTGACTTTTCTTACTTAACCTATATTGTTCCATGTGACTATTAATCCTATACCATAACCAAAGTTAAATTGACAGATCTGTTGCTGCTGTATTTGTCCTTACATGGTGCAGTGGCACATTGATTGGCACCACTACCTCACAGCACCAGGGGCCAGGCTTCAGTTCCAGCCTCGGGTGACCGTTTGGCTGGAGTTTGCATGTTTTCCCTGCGTCTATGTGGGTTTCTTCCAACTGTCCAAAAATTTACAAGTTAGCTGGATTGGTCATGTTAAGTTGCCCATAGTTCCCAGGAATGTGTGAGTTAGCTGTGGTAAATGTGGGTATACAGGGATGGGAGGCTGGGAGCGGTCTGGGTACAATGCTCTTTGCAGGGTTAGTGTTGACTTGATGGGCTGAATGGCCTTTATCTGCACCTTATTCTATGATATGATAATATTTTTTGAAGAAGGGTGCAATGTATGCAGCTGGTGAGAAAAGAGGGCTCCCCGGGTAATGAGGCAATCGTGGCAGTCAGGTAAAATAGAATGGATGGCCAGCCCACACATCTCACCCACCCCTGAGCAGACCTTTATATTGCAGTGAGTAGACAAGGTATCGGGTTGTCTGCTCGCTCGTAGTCTAACAAAGCCATTAATTTGCCAATTAAATCTCAGCAAGGACCCCATTCTGCCTCTGCTGCAATATGTGACTGGGCCGGGGGAAGAGGGAAGAAAGATGGCTAAGCCCACAACTATAACAGCTCAGACATAAAAAGCGGGAAGGAAGTATCTTCCTTGGGATGCCCTGTGCCTGCCTATGAATGTTAACCTTCACATTTGGCCGAGTTATGGGGGTGTGGCAGGAGGCAGGAATGAGTCTACTTTTAAAATTCACACCATGTACATTCCCTTGTAGAGCTACACAAAAGCATATACTTCCTAACCCAATGACTACAGTTCCATCTGTTTCTATGTATTGGCACACAAAAGAAGCATTGTTAATGTCCATTACCTGAATGTGACAAATATGCAATGAGCATCTGTGGGAACCCATCTGTCCCTGCACCCTGTGGGGAGCTAGCACATAACTCCCCTTTTCTCCTGGCTTGACATCAACCCATTAGTGTCTGGCAACTCAACTAAACATGAAACCACTCCACCCTGGCCTCTAAATTTTATGCAGGGCAAGTATCAGATCTAGTGGCTCTGACTTTGGATAAAGTGATGATGCTTCTTCATTGGCAGTGTTGATCTATCTCTCTCTACACCCGGCTCTGCTAAGGTTCTCCAAGCATCTGTTGTTGGGTAATCTGAAAGAATGAAAGCAAAAGGGGAGATTCGGGCTGGGGGACGAGATGTTGAAGAGGGAAACACAATCACACCACCTGCAGCTTTCACTTCCTGAAACACCTCAGGATGAAGGGATTTGGGAAGGAGGGGAAAGCAGCATTTTATCATCATCCTGAATGTCTCTATAGTACTTTGTGCCACAGGTTTGATTGCCCTCTGCTGGATAATTATCTCCTTAAGAGGGTGGAGAAATAGCATGCCAATGCTTCACTGCTACCTTTATTTCCTCTCTGCTATTGCACGTGACATTCTCCTGCACTGGCTCCTGCCCACCGTATGTTAATAAATAACTAGGGTCAGTTGATCCTTTTGAAAGTTCAACTGATCCTAATCTTGAATTTTGCTTTGGCCATACTGTAACATAATTGGGCGAGTAGAAGAGTGTCAGTGGGCAGTTTCTTTGTTAATAAATTTTTTAAAGTGTGGGAAGCAAATTGGGTCTAGAGATTCCTTGAAGCATTCATCCTGGGAGTGGATGCAGTCTCAGCATTATCCACTTCTAAGGTCTGGTACTGTTGGGATAGTTGGATCTGCTAGCCAGGATTGACTAGCAGCTCTGGAGAGTTGTTCTTGGTTCCACTGATGGGTTGAAATCCTACTCTGTACTAACTGAGCCCACTCACAGTGCGCCGTGGCTGTGGGGCCCGTTTGATTAAGTCTGTTGGCTAGCTGCCAACTTTCCTGATCTGTCATGGAGCCAAACCATCCATCCCCACTCTATCTTCTGTCCAGTATTTTAGAATGAATGTACTGTTTATCATTTGTCTAAATTATAGTCAATATAAGAACAAACCTCTCGTTCCAACAATCAGCCCTGTGCAATTTGGTTGCACTCTCCCTAACGGGATTGAATGCAGTACTCTGAATCATACAATCGCAGAATAGTTAGAGTCCAGAAGCTGGTCATCTGGCCCATCATGCCTGCATCGGTTCTGTTACTAAGTATCAATCTTCTGCCATTTCCCCATGCCCTTGCGCATTATTTCTACTCAAGCAATCATCCAATGCTCTCTTGAGTACCTCAAATGAACGTGCTTCTACCACACTTCTAGGCATTGCATTCCATGTGCTGGCTACTTGTGTGTTTTCTATCATCACATTTGCTTCTTTTGCATATTGCTTTGAATCTATACCCTCTCATACTTGTTCCTATTACAAGCAGGAACAGCTTCTCCTTATTTACACTATCCAGCCCACGCACAATTGCAAAAACTTCATTCAAATCTCTTCTCAGCTTTCTTCTCTCCAAGGAGAACAGACCAAAGCATTTCACTCTATCCTTAGAACTGAAGTGTCTCAATCCTGCAGCCTCCCTTATAAATCACTTCTGCACCCTCTCCAATACATTCACATCTTGCCTATAAAGTGACACCCACAATTGTACTGAGATTTAACAGTGTTTGTACAACTTAAACATCACCTCCTTGTTCTTGTACTCTATGCTTCTGATAATAAGGACATTGTATACCTTAGTTACTGCTCTCTCCATCTGCCCTGCCACCTTCAAGCTACTCAAGTATTGTCTCACCACTTGCAGTTAGATATCTCTTGTACTCTGAATCTCTTTGTAATAAAAGTTAACATGCTCTCCTAAGTACTAATTATAAATGCACATTAATTTTTTTGGATTTGTTCCTCTGGATACTAACATTTTCCAATTTCCCAGCATTTAAAAATATTTTGTATTTATAGTTTTCTATGAAAGTGGATGAATCCATTTTCCCAAACTATATTCAATCTGCCATGATCCTGTCCACTGAATTAACCCGCTCAATCCCTCTGCCATCCTTTTTCATCTCCTCACAGCTTACTTGCCCACCTAACTTTGTATCATTGGAAAACCTGAATACAATTCACTTGGTGGATAGTATGAGATGTAAACTGTCACATATTAATGAGTGGTAATCTTTTAGTGCCCAGTGAATCTCATTATTGTGAAGTGACAGCAAATCCGTTTGCGTGTAGTCAATAGAACTGCATTTTGGAAAGCCAACTACCTTGGCAAACTGTGCATTTTCTTTCTCTCATTAAATAGAAGATGAAATCCATTCCCATGTGAGAAAGCTGTCTCTTTCTTTCACAAAATAGAAGTGAGAAAGGTGTCTACAACATTATTATCACTTGGGAATTTGGATTTTTAAAATAGGTGTAAGATGGATTTCTGGTTTCAGTGAAAGGTTTATTCTAAGAGGTCAGAGAGTAATTTGGAAATTTGCTGGTAAAACAATATAATTATGTTAACTGCTTATGTTAAAACCAATTCAAACCTCTATATAGCTTATTAGTATTCAATTGTAAAAGGAACATTGGCAATCTTATGTGAATCTGTCCAGTGACAAATCATTATAGTATCCATCTGCAAAAATAGATATTGAGCTGTAGAACCCCAACAGTGTGGAAGTGGGCTATTTGGCCCATTGAGCCCACACTGACCTTCCAAAGAGCATCCCATCCTTACATTTCCCACCCTAGACACTAAGGTTAATTTAGCATGGCCAATTCACCTATGCTGCACATCTTCTGGACTGTAGGAGGAAACCCACACAGACATGGGTATAATGTGCAAACTCTACACAGGCAGTTGCCTGAGGGTGGAGTTGGACCCAGGTGCCTAGTGCTGTAAGGCAGCAGTACTAACCACTGAGCCGCCCCACCTTATGATCTAATGATTTATCAAGCCAGGTTTAAATGTAGGACCTGACTTATCTAGTATTACTATTGGTTGGTATCATAATATAGCGAGGAAACTTGGCAAAATAGAAATTTATTGAATTCAAAGTCATCTTTATGTTATGTGTTATGATCCTAGCTAGGATCACTGTACCCTATATCATAAAAAGCTCCAGCCCTTTCACTGATTTTGCACTGGATAGTACACCATAGGGTGTTAGATATGTCCTGAAATGGGTGGCTTTTGCACCTGAACTTAATTATTCTAGTGTGGGCTACCAGGTCTGAAAATGTGCCATATTAAATTGAGTCCAGTTTTATGTTTGCTTTATAGTTGATGATACAGTTTAAATTTTCTTTAAACAATGCTGCATAAAGCAATTAGACTTTTTTAAATGGACGACATCTAAGAAAAAAACTGTTTCTCAGAACTGAGTGAGTTGGAATCAGGAATCTAACACAGCAAGACACTGGAACCTAAGATACTGGAAATTGAGTTTGCTTTTTAATCTGTGGAGCAGAACTAGGCCATGCAGACAAGATGTGGGAGGAGAGGTCTGGCAATTATTCCCTCTATGAAAAAGATATACAGAGGAAGGTGCCACCTAGTGAGTAAGTCCAACAATGACAAACATCTTTTAAAAATATTTGGTAGTGCTTTTTAGTTGCTGTGGAATGTGCAAAAATTACAGATAATACATTTACATAATAAAGGTTTTGGAGCTTGAGACACAGCAAAACATTTACCAAGTTGAGACTTACATAGATAGCTTGTTCAGAGAAGTGGCCACACCATAGATCAGGAGCCTGGATGAAGCAAGATGATGGTGACCATCAGGCAGTTCAAGTGAATCAAAACAGGCGGGTTGTGCAGAAGTCTCCAGGGGATCCTCTCACAAACCAGTTTTCTGTTTTGGAAGCTGACGAGGCCACTGGTTCCTGAAGGGAGTGCAGTCACAGCCATGTTTATGGAACTGCAAGAGGGTTGACTGTAACTGAATCAGAGGAAGAATTACGGAAAGAAGGTGTGATAGTAACAGGGGAAATTATCAATTATAGGAACAGGCAGTTGTTTCTGTGGCCATCCACTTGGCTCCATAGTGGTGTTTTGTACTGCTAGTGCCAGGGTCCAGGATGTCACAGAGCAGTCACGAGACAGGAAATTGACAAGCAGGACCTGAAAAAGTAGTAATCTCCATATTACTCCTAGTGCTGTGTGCAAGTGAGCGCAGAAATAGGGGGATATGTCGTATCAATATGTGACTATAAAGATGGTGCAAGAGGGAGGATTGTAGATTCCTGGGACATTGGCACTAGCGCTGGGGAAGCTAGGATGTGTACAAGCCAGATGGCCTTCATGGGAATGGAGCTGGGATTCAGTGCCTTGCTTGATGTTTTGCCATTGCTATTGAGGGGCTTTGAAATAACTTGACATAATGGTGGGACCAAAAGAGAACAGAGAAGAACAATACCAGGGTTTGCATAATACTTGCGGATACAGCTGGTCCAGCAAAGAGAATAGCAAGTTAATAGGTGAAGTTGGAGTAAGGGAGAAAGGTTTGAAATCTAAATCAGTGTTATTGTACTTGTGATTGCAAAGAATAGAGTAAATATAATTGGGGAATTATCAATGCAGATTGCCATGTGGAAATATGATGTGGAAGTGAAAACAGCAATCTAGCTCCAGGAAGGTTAAGACTATGTATTAAATATTCCCAGGTATGAGGTATTCAGAAAAAAATTCTTAAAAAGGGAAAGGAGAGAAGTGGCAGTATTTGTTAAGGAGGATGTTGCAGTGATGGAGAAAAAGGATGTCCTGAAGGTTTAAGTGCAGAATAAATTTGGTGAGTGCTAAGGAACAAAAATACACAAATACATTGCTACGTGTAGCCTATTGACCACTAGTTAGAGCAAAAAATGTAGGATTTTGGAGGAAGTAAGAGAGGAGAGTGTGGGGGCCTGGTCATAATCTTTTTTTCTATCCTGGTCTATGGTGAGGTACCAGAAAATTGGAGAGTTGTAAACTTTAAAGTTTGTTCCAGAACGGTTACGACAATAGGCTCAACAGACTAGCCAATTTGATTTTAGTGGGATGGGGGTGGAGGGAAGATTCTAGAAATAATAATTTGGATTAGACATAATAGTCTCATGGGGAAAGGGCGGTGGTTGACGAGAAAGAATCCACATGGATTTCTAAAAAAAAACTAACTTACTGGAATTTTTTGAAGAGTTGACAGCCTGTTTTGATGAGAGCAACATTACTGAGGTAGTGAGCAAGGACTTCCGGAAGGAATTTGGTACAGCACCACGTAATAAACTTGTGAGGAAAGTTCTAAGCCATAGAATATGAAAGGCAATAGCAATATGGAAACAAAATTGGCTACGGAGAGTAGTGATCATAGGATATTTTTCAGGCTGGAGGAATGTTTTAATGGAGTTCCCCAGCATCAGTTTTGGGATCCTTGCTTTTCCTGATGTAAATTAATGATCTAGATCTTGGTGTGGAGGGGACAATTTCAAATTTTACAGATCTCAGAAACTTGGACGAATTGTCATTTGAAAAGGACAATGTGAACTTCCAAAAGGACGTAAACAAGTCAGTGGAGTGGGCAGATAGGTGCTCAATAAAATGCAGAGACATATAAGGGGATATATTTTGGTTGGAAGAACATTGAAGGCAATACAAAATAGGGCCTACAATTCTAAAGGGGTTTCAGGAGTAGAGAAACCTGGGTGTAAATGTGTACAGCCCATTGAAGGTAGCAAGGCATGGTGAGAGATCAATTAATAAAGTGTACCATATCCTTGGTACTATTAATGGGTGCATTGATCAAACGAGCAAGGAAGTGATGTTGAACTTAAATACTATACTTGCTAGACCGCAGCTGGGGTGTTGTGTACAATCCTAGATGGCATATCATTGGAAAGATCCAAATGCATTCCACAGTGTGAGATTTGCAAGAATGGCTCCAGAAACAAGAAATAATTAATGAGGATAGACTGACGAAGTGGGGACTGTTTTTCTTGCAGAGAAGAAGAATAAGACAGGATCTGATAAAGTTTTGAAAATCTTGAGGAGTCTGGATAGAATAGATAAGGAGTAACTGTTCCTGTTTGTGAAAGAACTAGAGGACACATAATAAAGTGAGACGTAAAAGAAGAGAATGCAGGGTTAAAAAAAAGACCTTTTCACACAGTGAGTAGTTGAGGAACTGTAAACGAAGTAAGATCCCAATGGGAGTTACATACAAGCCCCCTGCAATAGTCAGGATGTGGGCAAGGACATTAATCTGAAAATAGAAAATGCATGTAAGATAAAACATCAATACAACAATCATGGAGTCTTCAATATGCAGGTGGAGTGGGAAAATCAGGTTGGCAGCGATCTTAAAAAAATGATTTGGATGAGAATATGGAAGACGTGGTTACTAAGTTTGTGGATAACACCAAAATTAGAGGCATAGTAGACAGCGAAGGAGGTGTTCTAAGATTTCAGAGGGGTCTTGATCAAATGGGTCAATAGGCTGAAAAATGGCAGATGGAGTTCAATCTTGATGAATGCGAGGTATTGCATTTTGGTACGACAAACAAGGGTAGGGCTTATACATTAATAGCAGGGCCTCGAGTAGTGTTGTAGAACAGAGGGACCTAGGGATGCAGGTGCATAATTCTTTGAAATTTGCATCACAAATAGACAGGATGGTTGAAAAGGTGTTTGGCACTGTTACCTTCATTGCACAATCTTTTGAGTAAAGGAGTTGGAAAGCCGTGTTGAGGATGCATAGGACATTCATGAGGGCATTTCTGGGATATGGTGTCCAGTCCTGGTCGCCCAGTTATAGGAAGGATATTATTAAGCTGGAGAGGATTCAGAAGAAATTTACCAGGATGTTGCCGGGTATGGAAGGTTTGACTTATGAAGAAAGGCTGGATAGACTGGGACTTTTTCCACTGGAGCATAGAAGGTTGAGAGGTGACTTTACACAAGTTCATAAAATAATGAGAGGTACAGAGTTAATGGTAGTTGTCTTTTCTCTAGGATGGGTGTTTCAGGACTAGGTGACATTTTTTAAGGTGAGTGGAGAGAGGTTTAAAAAAGTCATGCGCGGCAAATGTTTTACACAGAGGGTAGACTGCATGTGGAATGAGCCTCCTGAGGAAGTGGTGGCTGACGGTACAATTACAATGTTTAAAAGACATTTGGATAGATGCATGAATAGGAAAGATTTGGAGGGATATGGGCCAGGAGCAGGCTGGTGGCTCTAGTTTAGTTTGGAATTATGTTTGGCATCGGCTGATTGGACTGAAGCATCTGTTTCTGTGTTATATGGCTCTATGAGCCGTCTATAAAAATAATTCATGTAATGTGTACAAGATGGTATTTTGGAGCAGCTTGTAGTACAGCCCATGAGGGAACAGGCAATTCTGGTTTTGGGTAATTTGTAATGAGGCAGATTGTTTAGACAATTGAAGGTGAAGGATCGCCTAAGAGGTGGTGACAATAATATGATAAAATACACTCTGCAGCTTGAGGAGACACTGGAATAAGATGTAATGCTATTACAATTGAGTAAAGGTAACTGCAAAAACATGTGGAGGAGCTGGCCAGAGTTGTTTGGAAGAGAAAGATGGTGGACAGCAATGACAGAGATTTTTGAAGGAAATGCTGGAAGCACAAAAAATTCATCCCAAGGAAGAAGAAACATATGAAGGAGAGGATGAGGCAACCATGGCAGATAAGGGAAATCAGGGACAGCATAAAAGTAAAAGAGAAAGCATGCAACATGTTGAAGATTAGTGGGAATCTAGAGGATTAGGAAGCCTTTAAAAAACAGTAACAGATCATTTAAAACTCAATAAGAGGGACAAAGTGAAATATCAGGGTAAGTCATGCTAGTAATATAAAAGAAGATTGCAAACGTTTTTAAAATATATAAAAGGCAAAAGAGAGGCAAGAGTTGACATTGGACCTCCTGAAAGTGGGGAGGGGTAGAGTAATAGTAATGGGGAATGAAGAAATGTCAGAGGAATTGAGAAGAAGGTGGTATGGGGAAGCTGAAAGGATTGAAGATGGATAAAGATGGAGTACACCCCAGAGTTCTGAAAGACATAGCTGAGAAGATTATGGCAGTATTAGTAGTAATCATTCAGGAATCACCAGAGTCAGGGAGGGTCCCAGAGGAGTGGAAAATGGCCAATGTAACCCCTCCATCCATCGTTTAAGAAGGGAGGAAGTCAGAAGCCAGGAAATTATAGGCCAGTTGGCCTGCCTTCAGTCATTGTAACCCCTCCATCCATCGTTTAAGAAGGGAGGAAGTCAGAAGCCAGGAAATTATAGGCCAGTTGGCCTGCCTTCAGTCATTGGAAAGATTTTCGAGTCCATTATGAAGGAGGAGATTGTGGAATACTTGGAAATGCATGGTAAAATAAGGCAGAGTTAGCACAGTCTTGTAAAGGCGGGGGGGGTCAGGTCTGACAAATGAGTTAGAATTCTTTAAGGAGGTAACAAACAAGTTGGACAAAGGAGAGCAAGTGGATGTGATCTATTTGGGTTTCTGGAAGGCCTTGACAAAGTGCAGTGCAGGAGGCTGCTAAATAAGAAAAGGCTCCATGGTGTTAGGGGCACTGGATAGAGGATTGGTTGACTGGTAGAAGGCAGAGAGTGGCGATAAAAGATTCTTTTACAGGATGGCAACTGTTGATTGGGGGAGTTCCACAGGGGCCAGTGTGAGTACCACAACTATTCACTTATACTTTAATGATCTGGACAAAATAACTGAAAGTCCTGTTGCTACATTAGCAAGTGACACAAAGGTAGGTGGAAGGGCATGTAGTATTGAGGACTGGGCAGTCTGTAAAAAGATTTGGATAGAGAAGGAGATTGGGCAAAATAATGGCAGATGGAATACAATGTGGGAAAGTATGAGGTTATCCAATGTGGTAGGAAGAATAAGGTATAGATTATTTTCCAAATGATGAAAGTCTTTGGAAATCTGAAGCACAAAGGGATTTGGGAGCCCAAGTTCAGGATTCTCTTCAGGTTAACATGCAGGTTCGTTTGGCAGTTAGGAAGGGAAATGCATCATTAGCATTCATTTTGAGAATACAAGAGAAATGTACTACTGAGACTACATAAAGCTCTGGTCAGACCACATTTGGAATATCGTGAGCAGTTTCAGATGCTGCAATCTCTGAAAAGATGCGCTGGCCTTGGAAGGTGTCCAGAGGATGATCCCAGGAGCAAAGGGCTTGTCATATGAGGAGTGGTTCAGGAAATTGTATCTGTACTTGATGGAATTTAGAAGAATGAAGGGGCTATCTCATTGAAACTTACAGAATACTGAGCGGACTGGATAGAGTGCATATGGAGAAGATGTTTCCATTAGTAGGAGAGACTAGGACCTGAGGGGACAGCCTCAGCGTGAAGGGACAAACCTTTAGAACTAAGATGAAGAGAAATTTCTTCAGCTAGAGAAGGTTCCTCAGGATTATGGCACAGTGAAGAAAAGTATATTGGCCACATATGAGTTATATACGAGCAAAGGTTCTGGAATCTAGGAAACAACTGGGTCAACCCGCATCAAATTCAAGATGGTTACAAAATATAATTATGATAGGTAGTTACAAGGGTTAGAAGCTGAAAGTATGTATAAAGCTCTTAGAAAGATTATTCTCCTGGAGGAATTCAACAAATGAATTACCTTCCATGATAAGATCTCATGTTGAGAACTGAAGGGTTACAACTACTAGACAAGCAACAATGGTAGCTGATAACTATGAGTTAATCCATAAAATTAAACCTTTCTCTATCACCCATAAATTTGAAGGTGATAGAACATGGGAGAGTGAAAGGCAGGCAAGTAACCAAGGTAAAGAAAGGATATCTGGGCGTGTCCCAAGATCTTCTCATGAGAAAATACTGAGGGTAGAGATGAGAGGTGGAAGCCAAGGTTTTTCCATCGTAATAAGCTGGGATGCATTTGTTCAGAACGCTGGAAGGTGAGGGGGAAATCTATGGCATTATTGAAATTCATAAGAATGAGTCAGAAAATGAAACTCAGAAGGAAAAGGCCATGGATCAGATTGTAGCTTTAACTACAGCTAAAAGATCAAAGGTAGACACTGTTGTGCAAAAGTACATATGTGAGATAAGAGATATAAAGGGTTTTATCTAAAAGGAAGATAGCATCTCTTTCTCCAAAGGAAGCATCCAAGGCCATAACTATGCTTGGGGATACAGGGGCTACTCAAACTCTCTTGCTGGAGAACGATTCAGTTTTCCCTCTAAAGAGATCATTCAAAACCAAAGTATTGGTATTTGGGATAAGTGGGGTATATGCACGAGTTCCATCATACAACTGGAGTGTGGTCTGGACAAATGGTAGTTAAGAAATTTCCTGTGGATGGAGTTATGAGTTATGACTTATTTATTGTCACATATATCTACAATGATAAAGTGAAAAGTGTTTTGTCACCACAACCTGATGCTATTTTGAGTTACAAAAAGAAGTAGAAGAAATTGTATGAATAACATTCGTTTTCTGTATAAGGGGTCTTCAAACACAGCCCAGGGTTTCTGCAAGGTGTGCCAGATCCCTTATTTCAGGCTTACTGCAACCAGAAAGCAAAGACTTGTCAAGCACCACTGCAGACTGTGACCCGCTGAGTAAATGAAACCACACTTCAGACCTACTGCACCCAGGGGTCCTTGAACCAGGCACTAATTCCGGTGCAGCTAAAGACCAACTAAGTCCCTGACTCCTTGCTCCAGGCATACCACAGCCAGGGGTCCTCACTCGCTCTGGGAACACCGCAGCCAGGGGTCCTTGCACTGGGCATACTGCAGCCAGGGGTCTTTGCTCTGGGCATACCGCAGCCAGGGTCTTCGCTCGCTCTGGGCTCGCCACAGCCAGGGTCTTCGCTCGCTCTGGGCACAGCTACCACAGCCGATGACCCGCTGAACACCGCTCCGACTTCCCACGATGTCAGAAAAGGCGACACAGAAAGAAAAAGACAAGAAAGGAGAGAAAGACAAGGATGTGGCCAGCCTGGATTGGATGGGCTCAGGAGCCCAAAAACTCCCTATGATGCTGGTGGAGGACCTATCAAATGCTTCAATTGAATTATTCTCATTTTTAAACAGAGTTTCACCTGTGCTAACATCCACTAGTGGTAGTACTGAGACCTCAGATGATATATTTTATTTAGCCATTGCTCCGGTCATGATACATAATGGAAAATACACTGTCTTTTGCCTCATCTGGACTGCAAGGTGGCGGGTATAGTTAAGATAATGGTGGAAAAGCTAATGCAGTTTTTTTTACACCTTATTGATTATGAAATTGAGACACAGACTGATCAGCATTCTAACTCTATATGTTTTCCAGGAAAGCATTAGCAATTTGGGCGTAAAAGAATTGAAGTCAACTCTGTATCATCTCAAGCACACTAGAGCTTTGGAGAGGTTTCAACACTCTCTGAAAACCATGAGTGAGGCTATTGTCATGAACTGTCATGGGTTTAGGATAATGGAATAAATTTCTTACTATTAGCGAGTCCCCAGAAGAATCTACTGGATTTAGCCTATTTGAATAGGTTTATGGGCATGAGGTTAGAGGTTGTTAAAATTAATTTGGAAGAAGTTCTTGGATGAAAATGACAAATCTGCAATGTTGCCTTATGTGTCCATGTTTCTACAAAGACTTGCAGAAGCATGTGGAATAGTGCAAGAACATTTGAAAGTTTCACAGGCAATAACGAAAGAATAGGCAGATAAACATTCAGCAACTAGAAGGGTTCAGGCTAGAGATGAAATATCGGTGTTGTTGCTTTTGCGAGGTAAACTTCTGAAAGTGAAACTCAGTGACCCATTTAAAATAGTTAGGAGGGTTAATGAATTGATTATGTCACATAAACATATTGGAAAAGTATTTTAGGGAAGATGGTAAAGACAAAGCTGGTAAGAGCCAAATGGTAACAGTAGCGGAAGATGAAAAATATTACACCCCTAACATAGCGGTGGTACAGTGGCTCAGTGGTTAGCACTGCTGCCTCACAGTGCTAGGGACCCTGGCACAATTCCAGCCTTTGGTGATTGTCTATGTGGAGTTTGCACATTACCTCTGTTTTTGTATGGGTTACCATTGGGTGCTCCAGTTTCATCCCACAGTCCAAAGATGTACATTAGGTAGGTTGGCCATTGCTAAATTGCCCCGTAGTGTCCAGGGATATACAGGTTAGATGGGTTAGGGAAGGGGTGCTATTTGGAGGGTCAGTGCATACTCGATGGGCAGATGACCTCTTTCCACACTGTCGGGATTCTATCATAATGATAGTGAAGTAGAAGATATGGTAGACAGTCCTCAAAATGCACCTCCTGCACTTCTCCTAGTTCACACAGGAACATTGTGACATTGGGCACTGTGTTCTCATATTTAGGGAAAGGACAATGGGAGCATCTTATAAGATACCAAGAACGTATGAGGTAATTTGTGTAAGTGCACTTGGATGTGTTGCATTATCTAGACACGTTGTGGGTTTTGGGAAGTATCAAATAAGGCAACATTCTTATCAGTTGGACCAAGAAAATAAGTTCAGGTGGACTCCAAGATTTAGTATATACCTGAAAACCACTTGATTAAATCTAGTCAAAGTAGCTGGAGTGCACCAGCAGTGTTGGTTTCTAAACTGGTTAGATCAACTAGATTCTATAATGAAAACAGATTTGTATCCAATTCTACAGTTGGAGACTGCATTGATGGGCTTTGTAGAGCTTCATTCCTTTCTAAGATTAAAGGGGTACAAGCAAGAGCCATTAACATCAAGGACTAAAGAAATATTTGTTTTTGTTTCATCAGATGGGTTATATTTTTGTTTCATCAGATGGGTTATATCAATGTCAGTGATGCCATTTGAATTAAAGAACACAATGAAGAGCATAGGGAGGTCTGCTGTTTGTGAGGCATAGGACAGAATAATTTTAGCTTTTAGGAGTTATGGAAAACAAGGGTTGGAGATTCTCCATCCTTATACAACCTGTCTAATTCTCTTTTCCACTGAAACCAACAAAGCTTCTAATAGCAAATAAAACTAAAGTTTTGTTTAGTTTAGTTAGCTTGAATGAATAAGAAATTAGACTTCATCTAGCTTGATAATCATGTACTTTGGGAATGTGCACTTTCAAATAAGTTAAGGCTTGGAATTGTATTGTATTGAATCATCAATGAAGTTTGAAGGAAATTACTTGTTGGTTAATCTGGTGTAATCAGGGATGGTTCAATGCTTTCTTTTATTTTGGAGGATTATAATTATAGGATTTACTTATTTGACAGTAAGGAACTCCACCTTGTAACACATCTGTAACATGTTGGAAATTTGACAGATCATTTAAATTTGCAATATCTAAGCTGGCACCTCCAAAAATCTGGTTTCCTGCTTATTTTAATTTTGTGAGATTCCTTCCTGTGTTAGTTGTCAAAAGCCATTAGAAGAACAGCAAATTACGCCAATAGTTTCCAATTTGGTGAAGGTTTTCTCTGTACACTGAGTGCAGAGAAATTGTAAATGTGTTTCTTAGAAATGGATTATGATTTCAGGCCATTCAGCCATCCGAAGAAATCTTCACCCATAACTGCCATTGGATTGTGCCTCATGATAAGAGGCCTTATGGTGAATAGATTATACTGTCCATAGTCTAGTTTCTTTTTTCTGTTGTGCATTTGTCTGGCTATGTGATGCATTGTAGTGGAAAAACAATGAGTCAACTTAAAATTTAAACATTTTTCAGAATGCGCTGCATTTGAATAAGGGAAATGAGCAAAATGGCATTTAAATTTCTAACTTTGAAGTTATAACAACTTTGCACTTTGAATATACTATTAAATGAATTTTCCCAGGTCTCGAGCGCCAAAATATCATTTCCTTGCTATACCTGAACAATACAGGTACTGAATGCCCTTGATATTCCACCCACTCCTTGAATAATGTAGGCAAAGGTAAGTCAGCTAACAAATATAGTACGAACAGAAAAATGAGAATTGCGGGCATTTCATTTTCTATAAATAGTCACAGTCCTCATGTTACTTCATGCTCCTGCTTTCTAAATAGTAATGAAGTGTTTTCAAATTCAATCTGAAGGAAACTTTCTCAAAAGTTTCATGCCTAGTCCATTCTTTTACTTATCTCTGTCATTCTCTTTGGCATTTATAGTAATTATTTTTCTTTAACATTTGCCATCATTCATGTGAACACTTTACAACCATTCTTAGTGCTTCACATTTAAAACCAGTAAAGCAGGACAATCTAGTGATCAGTCAGAGATCATCTTTCCATTTTTCTCAGTTATATATTTAACTATTATCGTGATCTGTGTTGCCTTTACCTTTCAGGTAGGTCACTTGTTGCTGAATTTACTCTGCCAGTGGTTAAGGGCCTTGAGAAAATTGTTAAGAGACTTTTGACTCTGGGCAGTAGTACAAACCAAATCACATCCCTTCAACTAACACACACATACGTATTTTCTACCAAGGTCACTTGAGCTTATCCTAAAGTTGCCAACTCCTTCTTGGCATTCAGCTTCGCAAAAACAAATTGAGCTTAATTGCCCTAGAGTGCTTTCCACTGACACCTCAGTCACTTGCCCTGCCTTATTTCCCAAGAAAAGGTTAAGTTTTGCTCCTTCTGCAGTAGGTACGTCCACATATTGAATAAGAAAATTTTCTTGTAAAAGCTTAACAAATTCCTCTCCATCCAAGTCCTTGAACACTATAGCAGCCCCAGTCTATGTTTGTAAAGTTAAAATCCCCTACCATTACAACCCAATTATTCCTACAGATACCTGAGATTTTCTATCAAATTTGCTTCTCAATTTCCCACTGACTATTGGGTTCAATAGTACCCTCCCGATAAGGTGATCATCCCTTTCTTAATTCTCAGATCCACCCAAATAACTTCACTGGACGGACAGCCTAAGTAAAGCTGTAATGTTTTCCCTAACCAAAAACATCACTCCCCCTTTTCGCTTCCCCCCCCCCTTTCTATCCATCCTATAAATATATACTCTGGAGCATTAATCATAGAAATACTTCTTAAATATTATGACTCTTTTCCATCTTGGCTATCTTTGAGGCAGCGAATTCCAGACACATAGCATAAGGATCTGTGGACATACACACCAAGGTCCCTTTGGTCCTCTGTACTTCCTAAACTGTTCATGGTGTATACTCTTTGCCTTGTTAATCCTCCCAAAATGCATCACTTCACAGTTTTCAGGATTTAATTCCAGTTGCTATTGTTCTGCTCGTTTTTCCTCACACCAAAGTCATAACCTCGCACTTTCCCACATTGTATTTCATCAGCTACTTCTTTGCCCATTCCCCTAGTATCCAAATCCTTCACCACCTCCCTGCTCTCAATGTAACTTGTCCCTTCACCTATCCTTATATCATCTGCAAACTTAGCAATGATGCCCTCAGTTCCTTCATTCAGATCATTAATATATAATGTGAGTAGTTGTTCCAACAATGGAACTCCACTAGACACTGGCTGCCATCCTGAAAAAGACCCCTTTATACCCATTCTTTTTCATATGTCAGTCAGCTAGTCCTCTATCCATGTCAGTATCTTGGCCCTAACACCATGGTTATTTATCTTAATTGGCAGCTTCCCGTGCAACAGCTTGTCAAAGGCCTCCTGGAAATCTAACTAGATTGCATCCAATAGATCTCTTTTGTCCAACTTGCTCATTATCTCCTTAAAGAATTCCAAAAGATTTAGAACATAGAACATAGAACAGTACAGCACAGAACAGGCCCTTCAGCCCACAATGTTGTGCCGACCATTGAACCTCATGTATGCACCCTCAAATTTCTGTGACCATATGCATGTCCAGCAGTCTCTTAAATGACCCCAATGATCTTGCTTCCACAACTGCTGCTGGCAACGCATTCCATGCTCTCACAACTCTGTGTAAAGAACCCGCCTCTGACATCCCCTCTATACTTTCCATCAACCAGCTTAAAACTATGACCCCTCGTGCTAGCCATTTCTGCCCTGGGAAATAGTCTCTGGCTATCAACTCTATCTATGCCTCTCATTATCTTGTACACCTCAATTAGGTCCCCTCTCCTCCTCCTTTTCTCCAATGAAAAGAGACCAAGCTCAGTCAACCTCTCTTCTTAAGATAAGCCCTCCAGTCCAGGCAGCATCCTGGTAAACCTCCTCTGAACCCTCTCCAAAGCATCCACATCTTTCCTATAATACGGCGATCAGAACTGGACGCAGTATTCCAAGTGCGGTCTAACCGAAGCTTTATAGAGCTGCAACAAGCTCTCACGACTCTTAAACTCAATCCCCCTGTTAATGAAAGCCAAAACACCATATGCTTTCTTAACAACCCTGTCCATTTAGGTGGCTATTTTAAGGGATCTATGTATCTGCACACCAAGATCCCTCTGTTCCTCCACACTGCCAAGAATCCTATCCTTAATCCTGTACTCAGCTTTCAAATTCGACCTTCCAAAATGCATCACCTCGCATTTATCCAGGTTGAACTCCATCTGCCACCTCTCAGCCCATCTCTGCATCCTGTCAATGTCCCGCTGCAGCCTACAACAGCCCTCTATACTGTCAACGACACCTCCGACCTTTGTGTCGTCTGCAAACTTGCTGACCCATCCTCCAATCCCCTCATCCAAGTCATTAATAAAAATTACAAACAGTAGAGGCCCAAGGACAGAGCCCTGTGGAACCCCACTCACCACTGACTTCCAGGCAGAATATTTTCCTTCTACTACCACTCGCTGTCTTCTGTTGGCCAGCCAATTCTGTATCCAAGCAGCTAAGTTCCCCTGTATCCCATTCCTCCTGACCTTCTGAATGAGCCTACCATGGGGAACCTTATCAAATGCCTTACTGAAGTCCATATACACCACATCCACAGCTCGACCCTCATCAACGTTTCTAGTCACATCCTCAAAAAACTCGATAAGGTTTGTGAGGCATGACCTACCCCTCACAAAGCCGTGTTGACTGTATTTGATCAAGCCATGCTCCTCCAGATGGTCATAAATCCTATCCCTCAGAATCCTTTCTAACACCTTGCAGACGACAGACGTGAGACTTACTGGTCTGTAATTGCCGGGGATTTCCCTATTTCCTTTCTTGAAGAGAGGAATTACATTTGCCTCTCTCCAGTCCTCAGGTACGACTCCAGTGGAGAGCGAGGATGCAAAGATCTTCACAAGTGGCGAAGCAATTTCATTTCTCGCTTCGTCATTTGTCAGGCATGATCTCCCCTTATCAAACCCATGCTGACCCAGCCTTATTTTACCATGCATTTCATAGAATCCTTACAGTATGGAAACAGGCTCTTTGGCCCAACAAGACCACACTGACTCATCGCCCTATAGCCCACCCAAACTCCACATCCCTAAACACTATGGGCAATTTAGCATGGCCAATCCACCTAGCCTGCACATCTTTGAACTGTGGGAGGATCCATCTGGAGGAAACCCATGCATACATGGGGAAAATATGCAAACTCCACACGGACAGTCGCCTGAGGGTGGAATCAAATCTGGGTTGCTGGCACTGTGAGGCAGCAGCGCTAATCACTGAGCTGCCATGCCGCTCAAGTAGCCGTCTTTATATTTACAATCTCATCCTTAATAATGGACTGTTAAATCTTACCAATGGCTGAGGTCAGGCAAAGCGGCCTAATTTCCCATCTTGTTCTTTCCTCCCTTGTTAAACAAGAGTGTTACATTAGCCATTAGCTCTCTGACTTGAGTGATTCCTCAAAGATGACCAACAATGCCTGTAAAATCTGCTGAGCTATCTCCTTCAGAAACCAAAGGTATAGTCCATCCACTCCGGGTGATTTAGCCACCTTCAGCTTTCCTCGCACCTTCTCGTCAGTGACTATTGCTATACTCACATCTGCCTCTTGACTCTGGTGAAGTTCTATTTTTCTTTATTCATTTGTGGGATGTGGGCATTGTTTGCTGGTCAGCATTTATTGCCCATCCCTAGTTGACCTTTAGAAGGCGTTGTGAATTGCCTTCTTGAACTGCTGCAGTCCACCTGCTGTGGGTGACCAACAATGTCCTTAGGGAGTTTGTTCCAGAATTCTGACTGAGTGATAGTGAAGGAATGGCGATATATTTTCAAGTCAGGATGGTGAGTGGGTTGGAGGGGAAGTTGAAAATGGTTGTGTTCCCATGTGCCCTTGTCCGAGGTAGAAGTGGTTGTGGGTTTGGAAGGTGCTGTCTGAGGATCTTGCATGATTTTTTGCAGTGTATCTTGGAGATAGTATACACTGCTGCTACTGAGCATTGGTGATGGAGGGAGTGGATGCTTGTGGATGTAATGCCAATCAAGTGGGCTGCTTTATCCTGGATGATATTAAGCTTCATGAGTGTTGTTGAGGGTACACCTATCCAAGCAACTGTGGAGTATTCCATCACTGTCTTGATCTGTGGCATTCTGGCTCAGCGGTTAGCACTGCTGCCTCACAGCACCAGGGACCTGGGTTCGATTCCACTCTTGAGTGACTGTCTGTGTAGAGTTTGCACATTCTCCCAATGTCTGCGTGAGTTTCCTGCAGGTGCTCTGGTTTCCTCATGGTCCAAAGAAATGCAGGTTTGGTAGATCGGCCATTCTAAATTGCTTGTAGTGTAGATTAGGTGGGTTATAGGGATGGGTCTGGATGGGATGGTCTGAAGATGAATATGGACTTGTTGGGCCAAAGGGCCTGTTTCCACGCTGTAGAGATTCTATTAAAAAATAAATGTGCCTTGTAGATGACAGACAGGCTTTGGGGAGTCAGGAGATAGTTACTCCCACAGTATTGCTAATCTCTGACCTGCTCCAGTAGCTGCTGTGTTTATTTAGACAGTCCGATTGAGTTTTTAGTCAATGGCAACCCTCAGTTGGTTGATTGTGGGGAATTCAGTGATGGTAACACCATTGAATGTCAAGGGGTTGGGTAATTAGATTGTCCCTTATTGATGATGGTCACAGCCTGGCATGTGTGACACACAACTGTAACTTGTGACTTGACAGCCCAATGATACTGCCTTCTTCTACTGTGAGTAAGTACCCCTTCAGTTTCTCCACCATTTCTTTGTTCCCAGTTATTACTTCTCCAGCTTCATTTTCCAGCAGTCCAACACTCACTCTTGTTTCTCTCTTACCTTTTATATAACCTGAAAAACTCTTGCAATCTATTAGGCCTGAAACGTCAGCTTTTGTGCTCCTGAGATGCTGCTTGGCCTGCTGTGTTCATCCAGCCCCACACTTTGTTATCTTACTCTAGTATTTCATCTTGTTGCCCCTTATTGCTTTTTTAGTTGCCCTCTGCTACCTTATGATCTTCCAACCCTCTTTCCAAATTATAATGTTCAAATCTATACACATATACGGTATGGCACTGTAGAGAAATCTCCAAAAAAATTTACTAAATAAAATTAAATAATTATTGCTCAAATATTTGACATTTAGAATACATAGTCTGAAGTTTTAAAACAGCTAAGCAAAGGCAATAAATGCGACATAGTTAATAAATATAACAGTATTTTGGAAGCACCATGTCATAAATATTCCCTCAGAAATATCATTGTATCGATATTCGATCAAATCATAATATAATATAATAATACTACCAGAAATACGAATATATTAATAATCCATATATTATAGTAATAATATGACAAACGGCATTTTCATTGTTTTGGGCAGAGGATTTTTGTCACTTGATTTGAACTAGTTGAGAAGCATTTTCATGAAGACGAATACTCAAGTGTAATTTGCTCACTGTTCTAACAACTTTATGAAATAAATGATATCATTACGCAAATTCAGTCTCTACTTTGCATGTTAATTGTCAAAATCCAATAGCTTTCACAATAAATTTATAAAGCTGATAATTACCCTTTTATACACCAACCTAATCAAAAATGGTCAAACCCGATGTAAAAACGAAATAGGCTAAAAATGTCCAAAGTAAATTACGGAAACGGTGCAGTGCACTTTCACGACCTAATTCGTTCTTTTACAGAACAACAGTCATCCACTCTGTGGATGTTTTGAATCCTATGTTGAACTACAACGTATATACGGCGGAGATTTTGCTGCTTTAGATCACAGGCTTGATTGCGTTCTCATAAAGCGAATGGCTCGGGCTGTGAGCTCGACAAATTTAGTGAAGTCCCGAAGGATGACATGCACTGTCACCTGTGTGCTCCAGTCTGTTGTTGACGACTGTTCTGATGGTGAAACCTGTAGTTTAGCCTCACGCCGATTAGTGATGCCGAACTCAGCCTTTAACTGAAATAAATTGGAACAGAATAGATAGTGAGGTGGATTGTCAGTTTTGAGAATATCTCCAGACTGTCAGAGGCTGCTTTGGTAACTGTCTGTGATGACACTGACTTGGTTTGCGACCGGTTCAGCCAGTTGCTGGGCTGGATCTCATCCATGTTACTCTGTCATTCGAATTGAGAATTGAAGTTTCCACCAACAACAAATAGGGCTTGTACTTCTGAAGGCCAAAGGCGATCGCTTCGAGACAGGTTTGCTGGAGAAAGTTTCCGTATATTGATAGTTTAATACATTTTATCATCATGTTCTGTAACTACTTATAGAGTTATAGAGTAATACAGCATGCAAACAAACCTTCGATCCATGCCAGTATATGCCGAAAATAATCCGAAATTAATGGTTCTGATAAATGTATACAAAAAATTACCTTAAATAGGATATCCAAGAGTGCATATTGTATTCTTTTGCCTTCCTAAATAAGCAACTCGTAAGGTGACGTTTTGTTGAGTTCTGTTACTAAATATGCCCTATTAACATAGAATGTAAAAGTACTTAACCTCGCCCCCTATTTTCTAAAAGATATCATATATTTATTATTAATACAGTATTGAAACTATGCAAGGCACACCATTCAATTTACTATTTGGTATTAAGTGACCTTTACCATGAATGGGCAATCACTAGCGATATCCCTGTGATTTCCACACCTGCCTGGCTGGTAGATGAGGCGCCGTGCTATTTGCACTGCCTGAAATGACCAGCTCCTTCCTTCCCGCTGGAATGTTTAGAATCAGGAAGCGTAAAGAAACTAGAAGCAGCTCCTGTGAGTGCTTGTAAAGATGGATAGTTTCAGCAGCAGTTCGTACGTTTACATGATGCAGAGGGGTCGGGTGTTGGACTGGGGTGGACAAGGTCAGAAATCACACGACACCAGGGTATAGTGCAACAGGTTAATTTGAAAACCAAAAGAGCTGCGGATACTGTAAACCAGGAACAAAGACGAAGTTGCTGGAAAAGCGCAGCAGGTCTGACAGCATCTGTAAAGGAGAAAACAGAGTTAACGTTTCGGGTCCGGTGACCGGTCCCGAAGCGTTAACTCTGTTTTCTCCTTCATAGATGCGGCCAGGTTCATTTGAAAATTGTTTTCAGAAACCCCTGTTGGACTGTAGCCTGGTGTCGTGTGATTTCTGACTTGCATTTACATGGACACCTTGGAAACAATACAAATCCGAATCTGTCATCTCAAAGAGTCGTTTGTTTTAAAATCTAAGCGAATGCAAACTGAAACTGTTCTGCATTCAGAAGCGAGTTTATCACGAACTCTTAGTATACTTGGAGGAGTGCACCCTGAAGATCAGAATGGGGGAACATTTCCTGTAGCCTAGCCTGGCAATGACATTGACACTTGGTGTCAAATACAGAATCTTACGGTACAGCAGGAGGCTAGTCTGCCCTATTTCATTTGCTATCCGTAGGAATAAGTTCTCTTGGGCGAGTAAGACACCATACTGCACACAAAAGATAATTCGAAAATGAGTCTTGTGTGATTTTGAGGCGCACTGATGCAATATATTCCCCTGCGTTTAGTGATTTGAAGTCCATGTCAATCCTGATTAACACCGTGTGAACAGTTTTCCCGATTCACTCTATACTGACCAGTGTGCTGTCCCGCCTGCTCATGTAATGTTACCGCCAGAGTAACCTCACTGTCAGCAGCAGCGCCAGCTCATCTCTCGGAGGCAGCCTTTCATGATACCCGAGCAGGGACTGAGCTCGACCAATTCTTCAAAAACTTAATGAAGACTACGTTCCCAGGGGATTCAGCGGCTCAGTGCTAGCAAAGCTAGAAGGGGAGTGCTTGTTAATCCTCCCGAAATGTAGCAGCTCATAGTTTTCAGGATTAAATCGCAGTTGCTATAGTTCTGTCCATTTTTCTTCACACCAAATAGCGGAACTGTGTGCTTTCCCACTTCGTATACCATTTGCCACTTCTTTGCCCAACCTCGTTGAGTCCTTCTGCAGCCTCCCTGCTACCTCAGCACTACCTATACGTCCACATATCTTTGTGTCATCTGCAATTTCCCTGCAACTATGTCCTCAATCCCTTCATCTAGATCGCTAATGTATAACAGGATGGGGAAGGAAACTGCAGGGGATGGGCACATTAGAAATGTGGAGCTTATTCAAGGAAAAGCTCCTGCGTGTCCTAGATAAGTATGTGCCTGTTAGGCGGGGAGGAAGCGGTAGAGTGCGGGAGCCGTGGTTTACGAAGGAGGTGGAATCTCTGGTCAAGAGGAAGAAGAAGGCTTATGTTAGGAAGAGATGTGAAGGCTCAATTAGGGCGCTTGAGGGCTACGAGGTAGCCAGGAAAGACCTAAAGAGAGAGCTCAGAGGAGCCAGGAGGAGACATGAGAAGTTGTTGGCGGATAGGATCAGGGTAATCCCTAAGGCTTTCTATAGGTATTTAAGGAAGAAAAGAATGACAAAAGTAAGATTAGGCCCAATCAAGGATAGTAGTGGTAAGTTGTGTGTGGAGTCAGATGAGATAGGGGAAGCTCTAAATGAATATTTTTCAACAGTGTTCACTCTAGAAAACGACAATGTTGTTGAGGAGAATACTGAGATACAGGCTACTAGACTAGGTGGGATTGAGGTTCACAAGGAAGAGGTATTAGAAATCCTTCAGGGGGTGAAGATCGATAAGTCCCCTGGGCCGGATGGAATTTATCCTCGGATCCTCTGGGAAGCCTGGGAGGAGATTGCCGAACCTTTGGCATTGATCTTTAACTCGTCATTGTCTACAGGAATAGTGCCAGATGACTGGAGGATAGCAAAGGTGGTTCCCCCGTTCAAGAAGGGGAGTAGAGACAACCCTGGTAATTATAGACCAGTGAGCCTTACCTCAGTTGTTGGTAAAGTGTTGGAAAAGGTTATAAGGGATAGGATTTATAATCATCTAGAAAAGAATAAATTGATTAGGGATAGTCAGCACAGTTTGTGAAGGGAAGGTTGTGCCTCACAAACCTTATTGAGTTCTTTGAGAAGATGACCAAACAGGTAGATGAGAGTAAACCAGTTGATGTGGTGTAAATGGATTTCAGCAAGGCGTTCGATAAGGTTCCCCACAATAGGCTATTGTACAAAATGCGGAGGAATGGAGTTGTGGGAGATATAGCAGTTTGGATCAGAAATTGGCTTGCTGAAAGAAGACAGAGGGTGGTTGTCGATGGGAAATGTTCATCCTGGCGACCAGTTACTAGTGGTGTATCGCAAGGGTCGGTGTTGGGTCCACTGCTGTTTGTCATTTTTATAAATGACCTGGATGAGGGCGTAGAAGCATGGGTTAGTAAATTTGCAGACGACACTAAGGCCAGTGGAGTTGTGGATAGTGACGACGGATGCTGTAGGTTGCAGAGAGACATAGATAAGCTGCAGAGCTGCGCTGAGAGGTGGAAAATGGAGTTTAATGCAGACAAGTGTGAGGTGATGCACTTTGGTAGGAGTAACCAGAAGGCAAAGTACTGGGCTAATGGTAAGATTCTTAGTAGTGTAGATGAGCAGAGAGATCTCGGTGTCCATGTACTCAGATCCTTGAAAGTTGCCACCCAGGTTGACAGGGCTGTTAAGAAGGCATACAGTGTTTTAGCTTTTATTAATAGAGGGATCGAGTTCCGGAACCAAGAGGTTATGGTGAAGCTGTACAAAACTCTGGTGCGGCCGCGCTTGGAGTATTGTGTACAGTTCTGGTCACCGCATTGTAAGAAGGATGTGGAAGCTTTGGAAAGGGTGCAGAGGAGATTTACTAGGATGTTGCCTGGTATGGAGGGAAGGTCTTTCGGGGAAAGGCTGAGGGACTTGAGGCTGTTTTCATTAGAGAGAAGAAGGTTTAGAGGTGACTTAATTGAAAGATATAAAATAATCAGAGGGTTAGATAGGGTGGATAGGGAAAGCCTTTTTCTTAGGGTGGTGATGGCGAGCACGAGGGGGCATAGCTTTAAATTGAGGGGTAAAAGATATAGGACAGATGTCAGAGGTAGTTTCTTTACTCAGAGAGTAGTAAGAGAATGGAACGCTTTGCCTGCAACAGGAGTAGATTCGCCAACTTTAGGTACATTTAAGTCATCATTGGATAAGCATATGGACGTACATGGAATAGTGTAGGTTAGATGGGCTTGAGATCGGTATGACAGGTGGGCATAACATCGAGGGCCGAAGGGCCTGTACTGTGCTGTAATGTTCTATGTTCTATGTTCTATGTTTTCTCAACAGTGACCCTGACGATAGTCAACTGGCCCCCAGCTGCCATCCTGCAAAAGATCCATTTTCTATCTTAGGCCAATCAATTACTCCTGTACTGATGCCATTACCTTATCCCTAACAGATGGCTTCTTACTTGGCAGCTTTGGGTGTGGCAGCTTGTCAAAGGCCTTCTGGAAATCCAAACAGACAACATCAAGTAGCTCTTCCTTGTCCAACTTGCTCATTACCTCCTTAAAAATTGTTTTAACAGTTTTGTCAGGCATGACTGCACCTTAATGCAGTTGGATCAGCCCAATTATACCATGCATTTCCAAATACTTTGCAGTCCCACTCCCGACCCTTAAATCTTATCAATAGCTGAGGTCAGGGTTACCAGCTGAATTGTCTGTCTTATGCCTCCCGCCCTTCTGAAACAGAGGGGTTACATTAGCCATTTTCCAGTCATCTGGGACCCTCCCTGACTCGAGTGATTCCTCAAAGATCACCATCAATGTCATGACAATCTCCTTGGCTAAGTCCTTCAGAACACAGAGGTGTTGCCCATCCAGACTGTGTGATTTAGCCAACTTCAGAACTTACACCTTTCCCAGTACCTTCTTCTTAATGATAACCACTACTCTTACCTCTGCCTTTTGACTCTGTTCATGTACTGTTTTTAAAAACCATTCAAGGGATCCAGTCATCCCTGGCTGTTCAGCATTTACTGCCTGTCCCTAGATGATGTTGAGAAATTGGTGTCGAAGTATTTTCTTCAACTACTGTAGTCCACCTGGTGTGGGTTGACACTCAATGTCCTGAGGGACAGTGCTCCAGGATATTGAGCCAGTGATAGTGAAGGAACAGCATTATACTTTCAAGTCAGGAAGGTGAGCAGTTTGGAGGGGAAACTGAAATTAGTGGTGTTCTCATGTTTGTGCTGCCCTTGTTCTTCTAGATGGAAGTGGTTGTGGGTTTGGAAAGTGCTGCCGGAGGATCTTTGGTGAATCCCTGTAGCGCATTTTGTAGATAGTATGCACAGCTACTACAGAGTGTCAGTGATGGATGGAGTGGATACAGTGCCAATCAAGTGTGCTGATTTTTCCAGGATGGTGTCAAGCATCTTGAGTGTTCTTGGGGCTGCGCCCATCTAGGCAAATGTGAAGTATTCCACCATGCTCCTGATTTGTGACTTGTATCTGATGAACAGGCTTTGGGGAGTCAGGAGGTGAGTTACTCATCACAGTATTACTAACCTCTGACCTCCTTGAGTAGCTGTTTATGTAGTGAGTCCACTTGAGCTTCTGGTCAATGGTGATCCCCAGTTTGTTGACTGTGCAGATTTCAGTGATGGTAGCATGAGTGAATGTCAAGGGGTGGTGGTTGGATGGTCTCTCATTGGTGATGGTCATTTGAGTAGTGCAAATGTTACTTGCATTTGACAGGCGAATGTTTCTGGTATCTTCTAACATGAACACTGATGCAAAATACCGATTCAGTTCCTCCATGATTTCTTAGTTCCTCATTATGACTTCACCAGCCTCATTTTCCAGGAGTCCCATGTGTATTCTTGCCTCTGTCTTACTTTTCTATTTACTCAGAAAAACTCTTGCAATCCTCTTTTCTATTACTGGCTAGCTTACACTTGTGTTCAGCTTACCCCTGTTTTGCTTTTTTTGTTATCATATGTTTGTTTTCAATCTTCTAATCTTCTTTACAATTTGTAATTCTCATGAATTTACATGTATTCTGTACGGTTCTGGATAGAATTATCCAAGAAGATTATTTTAACAAATGAAATTAAATATTTATTGTTCATAAAATTGACATTTACCATCCATAACTGAAGTTTTAAAACTGACACGCAACGTAAATAAATACAATATTGTTAATAAATAATACATCTTTTAAGTTAACATCTAATAAATATTTTCCCAAACATATTACTGTATGAATATTTCATACAATATCTTCATAATATAAATAATAATATTGCCAGGAACAGAATATATTAATAAGCCATAAATCGTGTTAATAGTATGACAAGGGGAATTTTCGTTGTCTTGGGCAATGAATTTTCATCCCATGAAATAGTTGAGAAGCATTTTCATGAAGATAGGTTCTCACATGTGATTTGCTCACACTGGTAACAATTTTATCAGACAAATGATATTACAATATGTAAATACAATCTTTATGTTGCATGTTAAGTATCAAAGCCCAAGAGCTTTCACAATTACGTTACAAAACTGGTAATTACCTCTTCAATTAACGATGTAATCAAGAAGTGCAGAAACAAAATCTAAAAACTATGTAAGCAAGAAACATCAATTTTAAATTATGGAAATAGTGCAGTGCACTTTCACGACCTATTTAGTTCTTTTACAGAACAACAGTCATCCACTCTGTGGATGTTTTGAATCCTATGTTGAACTATAACGTTCATACGGCGGAGATTTTGCTGCTTTAGATCACAGGCTTGATTGCGTTCTCATAAAGCGAATGGCTCGGGCTGTGAGCTCGACAAATTTAGTGAAGTCCCGAAGGATGACATGCACTGTCACCTGTGTGCTCCAGTCTGTTGTTGACGACTGTTCTGATGGTGAAACCTGTAGTTTAGCTTCACGCAGATTAGTGATGCCGAACTCAGCCTTTAACTGAAATAAAATGGAACAGAATAGATAGTGAGGTGGATTGTCAGTTTTGAGAATATCTCCAGACTGTCAGAGGCTGCTTTGGTAACTGTCTGTGATGACACTGACCTGGTTTGTGATCAGTTCAGCCAGTTGCTGGGTGCTGGATCTCATCCATGTCACTCTGTCATTCGAACTGGGGATTGATGTTTCCACCAACAACAAATAGGGCTTGTACTTCTGAAGGCCAGAGGCAATCGCTTCGAGACAGGTTTGCTGAAGAGAAGGTTTCCAGTTAGTACATTTAGTCATCATATTCTCTCACTATTCACGGTTGTGATAAATTCATACAAAATACCGTAAATCGGATATCCAAATATATGTATTATATTATTTTGCCTTATTAAAGGAACAACTTATAAAACACGCATCATCAGCATAAACAGGTACATAACAACGCCCCTTACTTTCGTACTAACATTATACCTTTAGTCTATTAATAATACATTATTAACACCATTCCAGTCATACCATTCTCTTTACTATTTGGTATTAATTGACCTTTACCATGAATGGACAATCACTAGCGATATCCCCGTGATTTCCACACCTGCCTGGCTGCTGGATGAGGCGCCGTGCTATTTGCACTGCCTGAAATGACCAGCTCCTTCCTTCCCGCCGGAATGTTTAGAATCAGGAAGCTGTGGAGAACTGGCCTGATTCTGTCAGGGTCAGTGTATAGAAACTAGAAACAGCTCCTGTCAGTGCTTATGAAGGTGGATAGTTTCCATAGCAGTTCGTACGTTTACACGATGCAGAGAAGCCTGTGTCGGACTGAAGTGGACAAGGTCAGAAATCACACAACACCAGGTTATAGTCCCACAGGTTTAGTTGAAAATTGTTTTTAAAAATCCCTGTTGGAGTGTAACCTGGTGTCGTGTGCTTTCTGACCCACGTCTACAGGGTCACCTTGGAGACAATTCCAAATCGAGTCTGTCATTTCAGTGAGCTCAATTTCAAGAGTCGTTCGTTTTAACATCTAAACTAGTGCAACCTGAAACTGTTCTGCTTTCAGAAGTAAGTTTATCACGAACTCTTAGCGTGCTTGGAGGAGCGTGCCATGAAAATCTGAATGGGGGAGCATTTCCTGTAGCCTAGCCTGGCAATGACGTTCACACTTGCTGGTATTAAATACAGATTGGGAGGACCTTACAGTACAGCAGGAGAGGGAATTCGAAAATGAGTCTTGTGTGATTTTGAGGCACACTGGTGGAATATTTTCCCCTGTGTTTAGTGATTTGAAGTTTGAAGCCCATGCCAATCTTGATTAACACCGTGTGAACAGTTTCCCCGATTCACTGTTTACTGACCAGTGTGCTGTCCCGCCTGCTCATGTAATGTTACCGCCAGAGTAACCTCACTGTCAGCAGTGGCGTCAGCTCACCTCTAGGAGGCAGCCTTTCATTAGACCCGAGCAGGGACTGAGCTCGACCAATTCTTCAAATCTTAGATAGTGAAGACGGCGTTCCCAGGGAATTCAGCGGCTCAGTGCTAGCAAAGCTAGAAGGGAGTGCAGCAAATTTCTCACACCACCCGTCATTCAGCGCGCTGTGACCCTGACCTGGTGTTTGAGGAGAGATCTGAGATAATAACTCAGTCTGGCTCCCCAACTGGCAGCACACAGGCAATCTATGGTAAGAGGTGTGAGTGCAGCGGCTCGAGCCCCTTCAGGTAACAGCTGACGGACCTGGCCGATTCGCCCTCCAGGACAAATGTGTTTGCACTGCGAAACTCCTCTTCCCACTCTCTCACTCACCTTGTGGAAATTTGTCTTTAAGCATCTGTCCTGGGCTCGGATGTGTGGCAGGTCGAAATCGTAAGTGAGCAGCGAGCTCCAGTCTTGCTCACAGAGCGAGAAAAACTCACACAGCTACGAGGACAAGAACGATCACATAA
Source organism: Stegostoma tigrinum (assembly GCF_030684315.1). Lineage (NCBI taxonomy): Eukaryota > Metazoa > Chordata > Chondrichthyes > Orectolobiformes > Stegostomatidae > Stegostoma > Stegostoma tigrinum. Next base: position 75,828,240 of record NC_081355.1, on the reverse strand, counting down.
TGAGTGCAAACGAAGTCCTGCTCCTTTCTAAAAGCTTCAAACTTCGAGTTCCCGATTTGCTCTCCCTAAATCTCTCATCCAGCCCTACACGTGCACCCACCTCCCCCCATCTCCTGTTCCGAACACCGAGTCCCCAAGTTTCTGTTCCTGCTCTGCAACCACGACTTTCCCAAGGCACAGACGACACTGTCCGGTCTCCAACCACTGACTAACCTGAGTGTTCCGGAGCTCAGCCGCTGTATTCCGGATTTCCATTGCCAGAGGGACACAGGTTGAACAGGACAGGGCTGCTACAGGCAAGCGCACCTCCCCTCCTGACAGCTCCGTTACAGGCAAAGCAGCGACCCCTGCAAACAGCACCAGGAAAAGTTGGCAGAAATCTGCAGGAAGAAGAGAGACAGAAGGTCATTAGAAACGAACACTTGCCCAAACTCTGTCTGAAAGGAGACATGAGGAGGTAATAGGCTGCAATGCTCACTAACATTGGACAGGTCTCATGTTAAATTGCTCTCCTTCAGAGTTTACACAAAGGTCTGTAATGTGTAGCTCTCTTGCCAGCCCTTCTCCCCTATTTATTACCATTCTCTACCTTTTGGGAAAATCCCACATTTGTAAAAGTTCCTGTTGACGTCAGCTTTGACTGTGACTTGATGGGGGTTGCATTTCTGCAGTTTGTAACTTATCCTGCCTGGAGCTCCACTGTCATAGTGTGTCACTGCCGTCCGCCTTACGCCACCCATCCCTCATTTCAGCTGCAGCTCATCTGCAACCACGCTGTGACGTCCAGCATCCAACTGCAACTACTGGAAAGACCACTGTTTCCACTGCTCCCCACTTCGCTCATATTTCTACATGTTCCTTTTGGAGTGTTTTTTTTTTCTCTTGCAATTTCGAGTAAATCTTCATTTGTCTATGGTCCGTGTACGGAATCATCCACAGTTCTACGGTTCCTAGTTTTTCCGGACATAATTGTTTGCTGTTCAGGGTTGAGAGAAACTCATTAAATTGGATACACTGTCGCTTGTAATGACTTTGGTCCCTTTTTAAAAGCTTGAGTTATTTTGCTGGTAACGCATTCATCTTCTCAGAAGTACCTCTAGACCTTCTTATTGCCTCGGCTCTTCCCGTTCATTGTGTACTGTCTTTGCCTTGTTAGACCTCACGGCGGTTGTATCATATCCTCCAGCTTTTATCCGAAGTAGACAAGCTTATCTACGTGCTCCAATGTTAGCCCATTCACTTCAATCTTCATTCACGTTTCTCGTAATATATTTCTCGTGTCTGCCATTGCAGTTCCCTTTTTGGCGTTCATACTCGATCCTTATTCTACTGTCCCGACTTCAGTCGATGTACGATATTTTCTCGGGACACTTCTGATTCCTCAAGTTGTATTGTGTCATCAGCATCCTGCATATTTGCGTTCCTGTCTCCAAGTTTTACCCCTGGAGAGAAATAGATATCACAGAAAATTTATTCTACATACAGGTTGAATCGTTTTGGTGAAAGTTCATTGCTTTGTCGTACTGTTATCTTCACTTCACATCTTTATTATCAATGTCACAATTCAGCAACACATCAATTTTTGGTGACAACATGAACAAACATATTTTCATTGTCAATGAAACATATGCCATTGTACTTTTCTTTTGGATTCATGCTAGGTTAAATATTAAGCATTCATGTTAGTTTTGTGACAAGTATATCACCGGGCTTCAGAAAGAACACTGCAATTCTTTGAATGGTGACGTGCAGTATTTTAGAGATGCTCATTGTAAGGGGTAAACAGGGCTGTGATTTACTATTCCACCTGAAAGTTGGCACTTCAGACAGTGCAGCATACCCTTAGCACCATGCTAGATCGGCAGCCTAGATAAAGTCATACAGCATGGAAATAAGTCCCTTTGTCCAACCTGTCCATGCTAACCAGGTTTCCTGTATTAAACTCGTCCGAACTGCTTGCTTTCAGCATATGTCCCTCTCAACCTTTCCTCTCCATGTACATGTCCAAATGTCTTTCAGATATTGAAATTATACCCATTTGCTCCCTTTCCTCTGGCAGTTCAATCGTTCTATTTTCTATTAGGGTCACTAGAACTATTCCTGAAATTGTTAACTCCTTCCTGGAATTTGGCTTCACAAATAAAAATTGAGCTTAACTGCTGTGCTCAGGTGAACATGGCCAATGTCAGCAGAATTATCCAACTGAATGTTTCGTGGTTTTCATCTAACACTTCAGGAAGTGGGTCACAGGATAGTGAGCTGAATAAAAATCAGATCTTAGGCTCCCCTTTTTAGCCTCTGTCAATGAGGCCCTGTGTAAGGACACTGGTTGACAGCACAGAAATCTGAATTTTCTTGTTTTTATGAGAGTAATAAAAGTTTGGATACATTTGGGGTTTTGAAGGACGTGAAGAAAACAGCACGTAAATTTGTTGTGTGGTCATAGGGCTTGAGGATGTTACCAAAATGAGGGCCAATGCGAGATCATGAAGGTATGAAAAGTGGCACAAAATCACTCATGACATATACTTTAACTCATGAAAAATGGAGATTTATCCTGCCAGATTTCTAAGAGAGAAACCTGACAAAATCTCCCGTTTGCCAAACACTGAGGGAGGTAACATACAATGAGTGCCAATCTCACACACCTGACCCGTAAGATGTGATGACTGTAGGAAATGTAACAGTCTTTTTTGTAGTCGGTCATGTTATAACCAGCATACTCGCATGGTCGCTAATATCGAGGGCTGTTCCGCTAAAACTCACACTTTACTGCAGTTTAATAAAAGGCGTAAACTAAAGATCTTACAGTGTGTTTTATCATCCTCTCCAATAGTAATGACTTGCAGGAAAAATAGTGAAATGCTTTCTCTTTTAGAGTGATACAGTTTATATCTCTTGAATCAGTTCCTTTATCAAAGTGGGAGAATTCCACCAAATTGTGACTCTAAATCATTCACTCAATACTTGAGGAAATCTTGAAAAAACATTACATACAGTCATGAATTTATAGATGTTGACCGCATGGAAAGAGAACCTTCATGTCCATGCTGATCTTGAGGCAGCTATCCACTTCATTCCCATTTTCCAGCATTTGAGCATTCCATGCCTTGTACACTATGGTGCTTCGAGTAATCGTACAAATACCTTGTAAGTATTGTGATTTTGTCATCCTTCACCATCTTTAAGGCTGTGGACTGCAGACTCTCAGCAAAAGGATCAATGGGCATACTTATCAAGGTCCATCTGGTCCTCTGCATTTCCAAGAGTCCTGCCATACATGTGGATTCTCTTTGTCTTGTTATTCCTCCAAAAATGCAGCAGCTCATAGTTTTCAGGATGAAATTCCAGTTGCTATTGTTCTGTCCATTTTTCTTCACAACAGAGTGCATAACCTCATGCTTTCTCACATTGTATTCCATTTTCCACATCTTTGCCCAATATCCTCGAGTCCTTCAGCACCCTCCCTGCTACCTCAGCACTACCTGTCTGTCCACATATCCTTGTGCCATCTGCAAATTTAGCAACTATGTCCTCAGTTCCTCATCTAGATTGCCAATGTCTAACATGAATAGCTCTGTCAAAAGTGACTCTGATGAAAATCTACTGGTCCCCAGCTGCTATCCTGAAAAAGACCCATTTTCTATCTTAGGCCAGTCAGCTACTCCTCCATTGATGCCAGTACCTTATCTCTAACACCATGGCTCCTTATCTTATTTGGCAGCTTCGAGTGTGGCTTCTTGTCAAAGGACTTCTGGAAATCCAGATAGACACCATCCAGTAACGCTTCTTTTTCCAACTTACTCGTTACCTTGTTAAAAATTTCAGATCAGGCATGACCTCACCTTAACACAGTTGGGCTGACTCAGACCAATTATACCATGCAGTTCCAAATACTCCACAGTCCCATTCCAAATGATCGACTCTTCAATCTTGCCAATGGCTGAGGTCAGGGTGACCAGCTGAATTGTCTGTTTTGTGCTTCCCGCCCTTCTGAAACAGAGGGGTTACATTAGCCATTTTCCAGTGATCTGGCACCCTCCCTGACTCGAGTGATTCCTCAAAGAACACCATCAATGCCGTGACAATCTCCTTAGCTACGTCCTTCAGAATGCAGAGGTGTTGCCCATCCAGTCTGGGTGATTTAGCCAACTTCAGAACTTACAGCTTTCCCAGTACCTTCTCCTTAGCGCCAGCCACTACTCTCACCTCTGCCTCTTGACTCTGTTCATGTACTGTTTTTTAAAAACCATTGATGGGATCTCATGATTGCTGCCTGTTCAACATTTACTGCCTGTCTCTAAATGACCTTGAGAAATTGGTGTTGAAGTATCTTCTTCAACCACTGTAGTCCACCTGTTGTAGGTTGGCACTCAATGTCCAGAGGGACAGTGCTCCAGGATATTGAGCCAATGATAGTGAAGGAACAGCATTATACTTCCAAGTCAGGGTGGTGAGTAGTTTGGAGGGGAAATTGAAGTTCGTGGTGTGCTCATGTTTGTGCGGCCCTTGTTCTTCTAGATGGAAGTGGTTGTGGGTTTGGAAAGTACTGTCGGAGAATCTTTGGTGAATTTCTGTAGTGCGTCTTGTAAATATTACGCACTGCTGTTACAGAGTGTCGGCGATGGATGGAGTGGATACAGTGCCAATCAAGTGTGCTGCTTTTTCCTGAATGGTGTCATGCTTCTTGAGTGTTCCATCTAGGCAAATGTGAAGTATTCCATGATGCTCCTGATTTGTGACTTGTCGCTGATGATCAGACTTTGGGAAGTTAGGAGGTGAATTATTTGCTGCAGTATTGCAAACCTCTGGCCTCCTTGAGTAGCTACTGTGTTTATGTAATGAGTCCAGTTGAGCTTCTGGTCATTGGTGATCCCCAGTTTGTTGACAGTGCGGATTTCAGTGATGGTAGCATGATTGAATGTCAAGGGGTGGTGGCTGGATGGTCTCTCATCGGTGATTGTCATCACCAGGTATTTGAGTTGGGCAAATGTTACTTGCATTCGTCAGCTGAAGTTTTCTGGCATCTTCTAACATGAACACTGATGCAAAATACTTATTCAGTTTCTCCAAGGTTTCCTTGCTCCTCATTACTACTTCTCCAGCATCATTTTCTCACAATTCAACGTGTGTTCTTGCCTCTCTCTTACTTTTCTATTTAATCTGAAAAACTTCTATTACTAGCTGGCTTATACCTGTGTTTCATCTTGTTTCAGAGACAGTAGGAACTGCAGATGCTGGAGAATCTGAGATAACAAGGTCTCGATCTGGATGAACACAGCAGGTCAAGCAACATTGGAGGAGCTGGATGGCTGATGTTTTGGGCCTAGACCATTTTTTCTGAAGAAGGGTTGAGGCCCGAAATGTAATGCTTCCTGCTCCTCTGATGCTGCTTGGCCTGCTGTGGTCATCCAGCTCCACACCGTGTTATCTCTGTGCTTCATCTTGTCCCTATTTTCCTTCTTTTTTTAATCATATGTTGGTTTCCAATCTTCTAATCTTCTTCCCAAATTGTAATGTTCATGTATTTACACATATACTGTATGGCACTGGATAGAATTCTCCGACAAGACCATTTTAATAAATGAAATTAAATATTTATTGTTGATAAAATTGACATTTTCAGTCCAGGGCTGAAGTTTTAAGACAGACGCACAAAGTAAATAAATACAATAAAGTTAATAAATAACACATTTCTTTAAGTTAACATGTAATAAATATATTCTCAGAAATATTACTGTATGAACAATTCATACAACATATTGATAATATAAATAATAATATTACGAGGAACAAAATATATTAATAAGCCATAAATCGTGTTAATGATATGACAAGGGGGATTTTCATTGTCTTGGGTAGTGAATTTTCATCCTATGAAATAGTTGAGAAGCATTTTCATGAAGGTGTGATTTGCTCACACTGGTAACAATTTTATCATTCAAATGATATCACAATATGCAAATTCAGTCTTTATGTTGGATGTTTAGCATTAAAGCCCAAGAGCTTTCACAATAACGTTACATAGCTGATGATTACCTCTTTAATTCACAATATAATCAAGAAGTGCTGAAACAAAATCTAAAAACTAAGCAAGAAACGTCAATTTTAAATTACGGAAACGGTGCACTGCACTTTCACGACCTAATTCGTTCTTTTACAGAACAACAGTCATCCACTCTGTGGATGTTTTGAATCCTATGTTGAACTATAACGTTCATACGGCGGAGATTTTGCTGCTTTAGATCACAGGCTTGATTGCGTTCTCATAAAGCGAATGGCTCGGGCTGTGAGCTCGACAAATTTAGTGAAGTCCCGAAGGATGACATGCACTGTCACCTGTGTGCTCCAGTCTGTTGTTGACGACTGTTCTGATGGTGAAACCTGTAGTTTAGCTTCACGCAGATTAGTGATGCCGAACTCAGCCTTTAACTGAAATAAAATGGAACAGAATAGATAGTGAGGTGGATTGTCAGTTTTGAGAATATCTCCAGACTGTCAGAGGCTGCTTTGGTAACTGTCTGTGATGACACTGACCTGGTTTGTGATCAGTTCAGCCAGTTGCTGGGTGCTGGATCTCATCCATGTTACTCTGTCATTCGAGCTGGGGATTGATGTTTCCACCAACAACAAATAGGGCTTGTACTTCTGAAGGCCAGAGGCAATCGCTTCGAGACAGGTTTGCTGAAGAGAAGGTTTCCAGTTAGTACATTTAGTCATCATATTCTCTCACTATTCATGGTTGTGATAAATTCATACAAAATACCGTAAATCGGATATCCAAATATGTGCATTATATTATTTTGCCTTATTAAAGGAAAAACTTATGAAAGGGACATTGTGCTGAGTTGTATGACGAAACACGTCTTATCAGCATAAACAGGTACATCTCCACGCCCCTTATTTTCGAAGTAACATTATACCTTTAGTCTATTAATAATACATTATTAACACCATTCCAGTCATACCATTTTCTTTACTATTTGGTATTAATTGACCTTTACCATGAATGGACAATCACTAGCGATATCCCTGTGATTTCCACACCTGCCTAGCTGCTGGATGAGGCGCCGTGCTATTTGCACTGCCTGAAATGACCAGCTCCTGCCTTCCCGCTAGAATGTTTAGAATCAGGAAGCTGTGGAGAACTGGCCTGATTCTGTCAGGGTCAGTGTATAGAAACTAGAAACAGCTCCTGTCAGTGCTTATGAAGGTGGATAGTTTCAATAGCAGTTCATACGTTTACAAGATGCAGAGAAGCCTGTGTCGAGTGAGGCGGACAAGGTCAGAAATCACACAACACCAGGTTATATTCCCACAGGTTTAATTGAAAATTGTTTTCAAAAATCCATGTTGGTCTGTAACCTGGTGTCGTGTGATTTCTGATCCACGTTTACAGGGTCACTTTGGAGACAATTCCAGTCCGAATCTGTCACCTCAGAGAGCCCAATTTCTACAGTCGTTTGTTTTAAAATCTAAACTCGTGCATACCACTCGCTCTCTCACTCACCTTGTGGAAATTTGTCTTTAAGCATCTGTCCTGGGCTCGGATGTGTGGCAGGTCGAAATCGTAAGTGAGCAGCGAGCTCCAGTCTTGCTCACAGAGCGAGAAAAACTCACACAGCTACGAGGACAAGAACGATCACATAATGAGTGCAAACGAAGTCCTGCTCCTTTCTAAAAGCTTCAAACTTCGAGTTCCCGATTTGCTCTCCCTAAATCTCTCATCCAGCCCTACACGTGCACCCACCTCCCCCCATCTCCTGTTCCGAACACCGAGTCCCCAAGTTTCTGTTCCTGCTCTGCAACCACGACTTTTCCAAGGCACAGACGACACTGTCCGGTCTCCAACCACTGACTAACCTGAGTGTTCCGGAGCTCAGCCGCTGTATTCCGGATTTCCATTGCCAGAGGGACACAGGTTGAACAGGACAGGGCTGCTACAGGCAGGCGCACCTCCCCTCCTGACAGCTCCGTTACAGGGAAAGCAGCGGCCCCTGCAAACAGCACCAGGAAAAGTTGGCAGAAATCTGCAGGAAGAAGAGAGACAGAAGGTCATTAGAAACGAACACTTGCCCAAACTCTGTCTGAAAGGAGACATGAGGAGGTAACAGGCTGCAATGCTCACTAACATTGGACAGGTCTCATGTTAAATTGCTCTCCTTCAGAGTTTACACAAAGGTCTGTAATGTGTAGCTCTCTTGCCAGCCCTTCTCCCCTATTTATTACCATACTCTACCTTTTGGGAAAATCCCACATTTGTAAAAGATCCCAGTAACGTCAGCTTGTGCTATTACGTCATGGAGGGGTCACGTAACACGATTTTTAAAATTTTTTTCGAAATGTGAAATCTCAGGCAGATTTACCGGTGCAGGAGGAGACCTGGTAAAGCTCTAATCAACAGTTTCGGTTCTTGTTCATCACACTGCCCTGAGGACTGAGCAATTCGATTTCCTAAAGCCTTACCTCCCTTACAGAATAGCGGAAGTTCCCTCAAAGAGAAGTGGATGCCGGCGTGGAGCGTTTCAGGAATGGCTCCTGAAAACGCTGGATGTTATCGTTTACAACATGTCGTACGGCACTGATAGTTAATAAAAGTATGGAGTACGTGAGCCTGCCGAATAAACGGGCGGTCATTGGTTTGCTGATATCTTGATACCAACATGGGTGTCACAAAGTAAATAATTTGATGAAATTGAAGCCTGTTGCATCGTCAAGTAATAGAGGCACATACAAAACGAGGGAGCAGACTCTTCTGTCCAACTCGTCCATGCCGACCTGATATCCTCAATAAATCTAGTCCCATTTGCCAGCATGTGGCCCATAGCCCTCTGAACTCTTTCTATTCATATACCCCTCCAGATGCCTTTTAAATGTTGTAATTGTTACAGCCTCCAACACTTCCTCTGGCAGCTCAACCACACGCACCAACATCTGCATGAAAATATTGCCCCTTAGGTCCCTTTTAAATCTTTCCCCTCTCACTTTAAACCTATGCCCTGTAGTTTTGAGTTCCTCACGGTGGGGAAAAGACCTCATCTATCTGACATATCCATGTCCCTCATGATTTTATAAAGCTATGTCAAGTCAACCATCAGCCTCGGGCACTCCGGGAAAAATAACCCCGGTCTATTCAGCCACTCTCCATAACTTAACCCCTCCAACCCTGGCAATACCCTTTAAAATCTATTCTGAACCCTCTCAAGTTTCACTACACACTTCCTACAGCACTGTGATCAAAATTACACGTGGTATTCCAAAAGTCCTCTAAACAATGTCTTGTACAGACATAACATTACTGCCAATTTCTGTACTCAATGCGCAATCCAAGAAAGGCAGGCATACCAAATGCCATCTTCACTAGCCTATCTACCTGCAACTCTACTTTCAACGAAGTAAGAACTTGCACTTTAATATCTCTTTGTTCAGCAACACTCCCCATGCCCTTACCATCAAATGTCTAAGTCCTGCCTTGATTTGCCTTTCCTATACACAGTGCCTCAAATTTATCTAAATTAAACTCCATCTGCCACTCCTTGGCCCATTGGCCCATATTAATCAAGACCCCATTGTACACTGAGGTAACCTTCTTCACTGTCCATGACACCTCCAATTTTAGTGACATCTGCAAACTCACTAACCATATCTCCCATATTCACATCTAAATCATTTATCTAAGTCACAAAAATCAGTGGACTCAGCACTGATCATTTTGGCACACTGCTGTTCACAAGCCTCCAGTCTGAAAAGCAACCCTCCACCACCACCCCCTGTCTACTACCTTTAAACCACTTCTGTATCCAAATGACCAGTTGTTGCTGCATTCCATATGATCTCACCTTCGTAACTTGTCTACATGAGGAACCCTATTGAGTGCCTTACTGAAGTCTACATAATTCATGTCCACTCTGCCCTCATCAGTCCTCTTCGTTACTTCTTCAAAAAGCTCAATTAAATTAGTGAGACATGGCTTCTCATGCACTAAGCTATGTTGACTGTCCCTAATCAGCCCTTGCCTTTCCAAATACTTGTAAATTCTGTTCCTCAGGATTCCCTCCAACAACTTGCCCACCACTGATGTCAGGCTCACTAGCCTATAGATCGCCAGCTTTTCCTTATCACCTTTCTTAAATAGTGGCACCACATTAGCCAACCTCCAGTCTTCTGGCACCTCACCTGTGGCTATCGAAGATACAAATATCTCAGGAAGAAGCCCAGCAATCACTTCCCTGGCCTCCCTTGGAGTTCTAGGGCACACCCAATTGGGTCCTGGGGATTTATCCACTTTTATGCATTTTACGAAGTCCAGCACCTCCTCCTCTCTAATATGCACATTTTCAAGATGACGCTACCTATTTCTCTACGTTCTATATCTTCGATATTCTTCTCCACAGTAAACTCTGATGCAAAATGCACATTTAGAATCTCCCCCATCTCCTGCAGCTCCACACATAGGTGCTCCTGCTAATCTTCAAGGGGGCCTTTTCTCTCCCTAGTTATCCTTTTGTCCTTAATGTATTTGTATCATCCTTTTGGATTATCCTTAACCCTATTTGCCAAGGCTATCTCATGTTCCCATTTTGTCCTCCTGATTTCCCTCTTAAGTATATTTCTACTGCCTTTGTACTTTCCTAAGGATTCACTCAATCTCTGCTGTCTATGCAGGTATTTCTCCTATAATGTGATAATTGCATTCTGGTGTGACCTTGCACTATAGAAAACTGTCATAGAAACTTGCATTATAGGGAAATTGCTATAGAAATTTGCTGTATTGTACAGGAGAAAGTTTGTATAATACAAACATCATCCACAATCAGAGATAACAAGATGTCGAGCTGGGTGAACACAGCAGGCCCAGCAGCATCAGAGGTGCAAGAAAGCTCATGTTTCGGGCCCAGACCCTTCTATCACCAGCATCCACAAACAATCCTGTTACCACCAATTCGAGTTAACGAAACACACGTTATAGCAGAAATATCTGACATATGCTTCCTTCTTTTTATTGACCAAAACTTCTATTTCTCTAGTCATCCAGCGTTCCCAACACCTACCAGTCTTGCCCTTCGTCCTAACAGGAAAATATTGTCTCTGGACTCTCGATCTTATTTTTGAAGATTTTCCATTTTCCAGCTGTCCCTTTACCTGCAAACGTACCCTCAGTCAACTTTTGAAAGTCCTTGCCTAATACTGTGAAATTTGGCCTTCCTCTAATTAACAACTTCAACTTTTAGATCGGTCTATTCTTTTCCATTGCTATTTTAAAACTAATAAAATTATGTCGCTGGCTCCAAAGTGTTCCCCCACCTACACCTCAGTCACCTGCCCTGCCTTATTTCCCAAGAGAAAGGTTAAGTTTCGCACCTTCTCTAGCAGGTATGTCCACATACTGCATTAGAAAATTTTCTTGTACACACTTAACAAATTCATCTTCATCCAAGCCTTTAATGCTGTGGCAGCCCCAGTCTATGTTTGGAAATCCCCCACTATAACCATCCTAATATTCTTACAAATAATTGAGATGTCTTTATAAACTTGTTTCTCAATTTCCCACTGAATATTGGGGGGCCTACAGTACAATCCCAATAAGTTGATCATCCCTTTCTTATTTCTCAGTTCCACCCAAATAATTTCCTTGCACATATTCCCAAGAATATCCTCCCTAAGTACAGCTGTAATGTTGTCGTAATGCCCTGACTTAATCTGCCTTACCTATTAGGCCTCTTGCATTGAAATGAATGCAGTTTACTTTATCAGCCCTACCTTGTTCTCAGAGTCACTATTTCATTCAAATATACCTTTAAAACATTACTGAAAAGCATTGTTCCATAATTTTAACCCCCTTTGGGAAGTAATGGCTTGCATTTAGCTCATTCTTTTCACAAGCTCTGGCGTGCTTTACAACCGATTCAATCCGTTTGAAGTACAGTCACTGTTGCAATCTTTGATTTGTGGCCACCATTGCAAAGCATTGTTCCATAACAGCACTACAATTATGACCAGATCAACTGTTTAGTCATGCAATTTGCACTTCTTCTCATTGTAGCTTATCCTGTCAGAAGTTCCACCATCATAGAATGTCACACCTGTCTGTCTTATGCCACACATCCTTCACGTGTAAGCTATAACTCATCTCCAACCAGTCTGTAACATCCACCATCCAACTACCAATGCCTAGATACATCCCTATTTCCACTGCACACCACCTCACGCTTTAGAGAAGTCTGTAGCTTTCACCTATGATCAAATGGTCAGCGTGCTGACAGCTTATTTCTGTATGTCCTACCTCCAATTTCCACCCCAGAAGTACATCTAATTCTCTGAATATTTGTTCTATGTATAGATTGAATACTTTTGTTGAAAGTTCATTGCCTTGTTGCACTGTTGTGTTCACTTCACATCTTTATTGTCAATGTCTCAGTTCTGCAATACATGTATGGAATGTTCTGCCCCAGAAGGCAGTGGAGGACAAGTCTCTGGATACTTTCAAGAAAGAGATAGATAGAGCTCTTAAAGAGTGTGGAATCAAGGATTATGGGGATAAGGCAGGAACAGGATACTGATTGTAGATGATCAGCCATGATCATAATGAATGGTGGTGCTGGCTCGAAGGGCCGAATGGCCTACTACTGCACCTATTGTCTATTGTCTATTAACTTTTGGTGATAACATGGTCTAGCATTTTTTCTTAGTTCAGGTAGCATATGCAACTGTATTTTTTTACAGGCTTTTGCTACGTTAAATATTAAATATTCATGTAAGTTAAGTGGTAAGTATCGGCCAGGGCATCAGATAGAACATTCAGCAATTCTTTGAACAGTGACATGGGGTATTTAACAGATGCTCAATGAAGGGGTAAACAGGGCTGTGAATTACTGTGCCATCTGGAATTTGGCACTTCAGACAGTGCAACATACCCTTGGCACTAGGCTAGAATATCGGCCTAGATAGAGTCATACAGCATGGAAACAGGCCCTTTTGAACCTGTCCCATTTGCCTGTGTTTGGCTCTTATTCCTCCGTACCTTTCCTATCTGTGTACCTGTCCAAATGTGTTTTAAATAGTGTAATTGTACCCACCTCTACCATTTCCTTTGGCAGCTCCATCCATATCTGCACCACTTTCAGTGTTAAAAAGTTGCCTCTCTGGTCCCTTTTTAAATCTTTCCCCTCTCACCTTAAGCCAATGCCTTCTAATAATGGACTCCTGTCCACTTGGCAGTCACCTTATTTGTGCTCCTCATGATTTTATAAACCCCTATAAGGTCACCCCTCAGAACAGGTGGGAATTCACCAACAGATTTGTACTTCAACTGTGCGTGCATTTTTATTCATGTTAACAGCCTGTTTTAGTACACAAATTGGAGTGGTAGGAAAATACAAAGTATTCCCAAAGTTTGCCTGGCAAAGATAATTTGAGATGGCTTTCTATTTGAGCTTTGAACTTCCTGATTTTAGTGGCTTCTGACATTGAATAGCAATTTAATCCTAAATCAAGCTATCTCTTGATCCAATACTTGATTAGTGGATAGAACTATTACCTTGGCCAATTCACACACGTACATGGAATAACATTAAGGTGATCCTTGGGACAAATATGATGTGTTTTCAGAGCCTTGCTGTGTGTCTATGAAACGTTGATGGCAAGAAAACGGGCTGAAAAAATTGCATCTTCATTGCCTTCTTGTATTATAGATCTATCTAAGTACAGCATCATTCAAAGTTTCGCAATGCTACAGCACAAACTGTAAGACTTAGGCAACATTCAGGCTTGGGCTGATGAGTGCCAAATAGCTGAACTAACTCCCATCACCAAGTTCCCCTTTATTTCTACATGCATTGTACTTGACACCGGTCTGGCTTCCTCAGGCCCAGCTCTCAGAATGAACAGAACCTCTGACACTCCTGTTTATATCTGTCAGCCAGGGGTCCCTAATTGGACCAGATTAACAACCCCAATCAGGGCACTGATATTCTATCATCCCATCTGGTTGACCTCATTACATTCATTATAGTAACAAGTACCAAGGAATGAAATAATCTAACCATTATGCTTTGATTTTCAACAGCTTTTTCATCACTAAATTCCTACGTCAACATCCTGGTGATTAGTTATCAACTGTCCTTACTGTAGGGTGATTCAGGGTGATAGTGGAGCCCTGTACTGAAATGGTAGGAACCTGGGTGGAACCAGATGGAAGAGCCTGAGAGCCCAAAGAAAGGAGGGGTGCACAGTATGATTTGCCCTGGGGAGGTGTGACCTCACAGTGTTAGTTGCCTTGAGCCCTGTACCTTACTTGGGATAGCTCTGGTTACCATTGATCAAAAACTGAACTGGACTGACCATGTAAATACTGTGGCATTAAGGCCAGAGCTCAAAGGCTTGAAATTTTGAATCAATTTACTAATTTTCAGTCTCGCCAAAGCCTTTTCACTGTCTACAAGACATGAATCAGGAATATGATGGAATACTCTCCACTTGCCTGTAAAGCATAGCTCCAAGTCAAGAAGCTTGACAGCAACTGGGCAAAATGGCTTGTTTGTTTGGTACTCCATTCACCAAGTTCAACATTCACTCCCCTCACCCCCACACAACATGCCCACACAAAGGCATAGAATTAAAGAAGAGTCGTCACAAAAGCAAAACCCCGTGTAAGTGTGTATCAAGCAAGGCAATTTCATTGATTTAGGCACATCTACTGGATGGAAGGCAGTTGTATGTCCAAGGTCTTTTTGTATAGTGAGATAACTAGAGCCAGATGACCATTAGGATAATCAGAGTTCCACTTCAAGAATGTTTCCAAATAAGATACGAAGATTTTAAATGTTGATTATTAAACATGGGAGTGTCGCATTAATGAGAGAGAAATATGGCATCACCTTGCAAAGGGTTGTGTGCAACACCATGATGGCCAATGAATGCAGTAGGTTGTCTACTGATACAAATGTTGAAAATAGCCACAGAGATGTGTGCAGTACTTGTGACAACAGCAGAGTTGGTCATATGAATCATACCGTCAGAAATGCGTTTGTTTGCTACATCAGTATTGTCTTTTGTAGTTGGAAGACTGTGGAAAATTATGCTTTCATATTTGCATCAAAGGCATGAGAAAATGATATGCTGTGACACGAAATGGATTCATAACCACATTCTTACACATGGTATTCACCAAAGCAGTGATTGCTTAAAATGACTAATATTGCTGTCGGCCTTGCATTAATTCTTGTGTAAACATTTTTGTAATTTTCCTGTAATATAATTTTCATTAAATTTTCCTCCATCTCACAGAATAATGAATCAATTGTAGTCCTTTCCCAGTCCTCAACAAGCAGAAAAGGGAGAGAGGAATATTCAAATCATTGAAAATTGTTTTTTCAGAGCTCTATAGCACAGGTAAAGGCTCTTTGGGCTGTCATGTCTGTGCTGAACATGATGCTAATTTCATCTGCTTGCATATAGTCTGTATCCCTCTGTCAATATTGCATGCAAATACACACAGCAAATTTTTTCTTAAAAGTGGAGCACAAATTCAATGTAAACAGTGTGACTAACTGCTGTAATAGGGACTTGGCTACTAACTATAAATGGCAGCCAAAACTTCTGGGACATAGGATTTTCAGAAAATGACAGGGAAACTGGAAATGAGAAGTGACAATATATCAAGAGGCAAAATCACAAAAAAGTATGAAGTAAAGATGAACAGAACGTGGAAGCACAATAGATAAAACTACTCTAGATCTTTGGTTTATCTTCTGAGGAAAAGTTTGACCGTTTGGATCCATATCCATTGTATTTTAAAACTTACATAATTACCTTATTGAAACATATTAGATCCTGAGGGAATTTGACATGGTATATGCTGGAAGAACAATTCCCTTTGTGGGAGAAATAAAAACTAGGTGACAGGTTAAATATAAGGAGCCTTCCATTTAAAATGGAGATTAGAAGGATATTTTTCTTTCGGAGGGTTTGGAACTCTCAACCCCATTGAGTGGTCGAGGCAACTTGGGATCAAATATTTTTAAGACAGAGATAATTTATTGACTAACCAGGTAGTCATAAGTTATCAGGGTAACTAGAGGAATGGAGTTGAGGCCACAATCAGATAAACCATGATCTTAGAGGATGGGAGAGCAGGCTTGTGCAAGGGCTTACTTCTGCTTCTCACTCATGTTTGCAAATATTGTTTCTTTGTATGTAACTACATGGGTGACACTTCTGCCTCAGAGCCAGAAGATTATATGTTCATCCAGTGCTCCAGAGTTATGGAATAATCCCGACTTGGACTGATAGAGTGCTACTCTACTGGATAAGTTGTTGAGAAACGAGCGTAAATCTTGGTATTCAGTCATATTTGGATATCCTTGTGCACAAATCATAAAAAGTAAACAAGCAGGTATAGCAAGTCATTAAAAAAGCAAATGGCATGTTGGCCTTGAATGCAAGTTTTTGTGTTTAAGTGTAAGAAAGTCTCTCAGCTCTTACAAAGGTTCTTAATGAGAAACATCAACAATACTGTGCACTGTTTTGAGATGGAGTCTCCCGGACTTAATCCATAACAGAACAATGAGAAATCTATCAAAATATATCAAACAAGGTGGATAGAAGGCAACCTATAAATTTAGTAGGTTTGAATTTCCAGAAGACAGCCAATAAGGTGCCACACAAAAAGTTACTGAACTGAACAAGAATTCATGGTGTGGGTCTAAAATGTTAGCATGAACAGGGGGTTGGTCAACTAACTGTATACAAAATTGTAATCAATGGAGTGCCAAAGGTTTTAGTGTTGGAGTTGCAATTCTTTACAATTAATGTTAATTACTTAGATGAAGGAACCAATTATATTGTAGAAAAATTTGCTGATGATACAATGATAACTAGGAAAGTAGTTTCGACGAGGCTACAAATAGTCTGCAAATAAACTTAGATAGGGCAGGGGAGTAGGGAAAATATTTGTAAATGGAGTGTACTGTAGCAAAATTTCAGCTTGATCACTTTGGCGGGAAGAATAGAAAAGCAAAATAGTATTTGATGTAGAGTTGCCTTAGAATGTTAGTACAGAGAGATCTGGGTGTCACAGCAGGTTAACATGCAAGAATGCCTACTAGTTTAGAAGACAAATACAATTTGTTAACCTTTATTGCAAGAGGGTTGCAGTACCAAAGTAAGGGAGACTTGCTACAAATGTATATAGCTTTGTGAGCCTGGAAGGAAGGGTTTGTATTATATAGGAAAATTGAACAGTTGGTCTATACTGTCTGAAGTTTAGAAGAATGAGAATTTGTTTCTTACTGAAAAATACAATTTTCTGAGATAGCTTGACAGGGTAGATCCTGAGAGAATGTTTCCCTTCATTGGGGAATGTGGAACAAAGGAACACAGTCTTAAAATAATAGGTTCCTCATTTAATTTGGAAATCAGGAAGGATTTTATTTTTCATGTGTTGTTAATCTCTGGCATTTTTTAATTCATTCATGGGATATGGGTGTCGCTGGCTCGGATGTATTTATTGCCCATCCCTAATTGCCTAGAGGCCAGTTAAGAGTCAACCACATTGCTGTGTTTCTGGAGTCACATGTAGCCAGGCCAGGTAGGATGGCAGTTCTGAGGAAGGGTCACTGGACCCAAAATGTTTTCTCCTTCACAGATGCTGCCAGACCTGCTGAGCTTTTCCACCAACTTTGTTTTTGTTCTTGATTTACATGATACTTTGCAGTTCTTTTAGTTTTTATTTAAGGATGGCAGTTTCCTTCCCTAAAGGATGTAAGTGAACCAACTGAACATTCGGGAATAGATTCATGGTGATTGTTAAACTCTTAATTTCAGATTTTTAAAAAATTCAGATTCCTCCATCTGCTGTGGCAAGATTTGAAACTGGGTCCCCAGAACACTACCTGGGTCTCTGGATTAACAGCCCAGCAACAATACCACTAGGCCATTGCCCTGTCCATATTAACTGACAGAGCAGTGGATGTTGTGTCGTTGTATATGTTTAGGGCTGAATCAGACAAAATACTGATTTACTGGGAGGTAGGGATTACAGGGCAAAAAATAAGGTGTCATTAGACCAATGATCATATTGAATGGCTAAGTAGGCTTCTGAGACCAAAATTCCTATTTCTTATGTGGGTAAGTGTGTGTGAAGGACTCGGGGTGTTAGCGCGTACGTGAGTGTGTGTGTGAGTAAGTGAGAGATGTATGGTTTTTGTGTGCATGTGTGACAATGCCGAGATTGAGAGTGAGTTGGACCCACATAAGCACATATACAGTTACACACACACACACACACACACACACACACACATTCACATGCACACATGCACACAGAGTAAGGATCGCTGTGGACTCAATTGTGAGGGAAGAACTCACTGCCTGTAATGGTAGTACAGGCGTAATTGTCGTAACATGTAAGAAGGGTTGAGATGTACACTTGCATTGCCAAGGCATACAAGGCTATGGGCCAAGTGCTGGAAAATGAGATTAGAATAGTAAGGTTTCAGAGAAAGAAGGAACTGCAGATGCTGGAGAATCTGAGATAACAAGGTGTAGACCTGGATGAACACAGCAGACCGAGCAGCACCAAAGGAGCAGGGCCTAGGACTGAAATGTTAGCCTTCCTGCTCCTTTGATGCTGCTTGGCCTGCTGTGTTTATCCAGCTCTACACCTTGTTATCTTAGAATAGTAAGTTGATTGTTTTCGACTGGGGCAGACTTGATAGGCTGAAGGACTTCTTTTCTGCACTGTATACCTCAATGATTCTAAACAGCTATATTAAAACCAGTGTTGGAAAGGGTTTGTTTTTAAAACAAGTAACCTGACACCTATTCCAGGCATCACGTAAACAACTGCTTGAACAAGCAGCAATTGAAGTTTGAGTTGCAGACAATTTGGCGCTGAGGGAGCTGTTCAAATGCAGATTTTGCTGGCAATGCAGCCATGACCAGTTAACAATGGCAGGGAACTTTTTGCCTGCCAACAATCATGTGATTCTCCAGTAACTGAACAACTTGGAGATGGGAACAAGTTACAGGGAAAATGCACTTTCCCAGCTTGAGAGTGGTTTGTCTGTTCTCTGTAGTCAAAACTCACTGGACACCTGTGGAAAGCCAGTTTATCTCTCCTGCAACAGTTATTGTAAGCTGTGACTTTTAACTGAGAAGTCAGAGACACTTTTTTAATCACTGACCCAGCCAGCTTGTGCCTCTTACCTATTAGTGGAAGCATCTGGAAAAAAAATGACTGGAACTGACCAGCCGAAGAGTCATAAAGATCACCTCAATCTGGAACCAAATACTATTGAACTGCCTTTGCCATTTTCCACTCTGGCAACAACCTATTTTACCCTGTTTGTTTGTCTGTCTGTTTGTGCCAATGGAAAGAATATGAGAGTGTTAGAGTTTCAATTAGTGGTTTATATGCCAATGGTTTATAACTGCTTACCTGTCTAATTAGTTTTAAGAAATAGAAATTATTCTTCAGTAACCTGTTTGTAACCTTTAACAATCTGGTGCAAAGCTAATGACAATTGCTATGAGGAGGATGAAGCAGTTTCAAACCACTTACTCTGTGAAATTTTTCATTTTGAGTCCTGTGACATTTTAACATTATTTTACTGATTAACACCTAGATATTTATTTGAAAAGCAGTCGGGATGTTTAAGGAGGGAATTCCAGAGTCTCGGCATGTGCCCTGGGGATGAGTTGATCTGACTTTTCTCCAGAAGCTGTCACACTGGTTTGTGCAGGAATAAGCAAATGTGAAATTATTTTAATGTGTCATGTGTTATAGTCTTAGCAGTATTGGGTCATCTAGGAAACACCTAATAACATGGTATAATAGGTAAATGCCAGATATCTCACAATTAGTGTCCAACATTGTGATGAGAAAGCTAATAAATTAGTCTTGTATTTGAATGTTTGTTCATAAAAATTCTTGATGTTTTGAATTCAATTATTCTTGTTGTTTTGAAAATAGCACATCTGTTTCGAATGCCTTACCTTTCTGAAATTTGCACACTGAACAATTAGTAAGAAATGGAAGCATGACCCCTTAGGCAAAAAGGTTGGACGCCCCTACTTTAATAGCACTAGATGATGAGAAGACTGAAGCATCCAAATGCTTTCAGAGAAGCACTTTGACAATGCTTGAAGTTGTAAAGTTAGCAAAAGCCAGGATCCACAAGAGGTGAGAACAATATTTCTGGAAAAGAGTCGTAAAGATCACCTCAATCTGGAACCAAATACTATTGAACTGTCTCATGGAGCAACATTATTTAATTATTCATATTTAATTAAAACATTGTATTGTATTAAGCATGCAAGATGAACTGTTACATTGTGAATATATTTTATGCTTCGTATCCCTATTGTGGTTCATATGGATAGAACATTTGCTGAAAATCAATTAAATGAATGAGCAGGTTTTGACTGCCTCACTTTCATTGGAGCAATGAATTCTACGAGTACTTATTTATGTCTGAAATCATTAGTAAGCCACTTAACAAATACAAAAAAAATTTGGACCTTCCTTGAAGAAAATGAGTTAAGTAATCTGTCCAAAACATCTTGCAGGTGATAGAGGTTGTTAGGAGTTTAGTGCAATGATTTTCAGATTATTGCACGGAAACATGAATCAAAGTTGATGATAAATTTCCAGAAAGTGGTAAGTTTCAGCATACAAATTGCTGAACAATACAGAGTAGTTTCACAACTGGTAGTATATGTGCCAATGGAAAGAGGCCAATCCATAATGATGCCAATTGAATCCTGCATACTTCACTAGCCCTGGCACAAAACAGCACTAAAAAAAAATACAATATGCTTTGTCATACCCAAGAACCTGCATGGATTGATGCAAATTTCCAGTACTGGTTCTAAATATGGCTCAGCCTTATAAATAATGTCAAAGCTAAATGACAAAACAAATTAAAAGGAAGTGACCTGGATATGCTAATGAGGATTAAGGTTCACATTCAAGCAGTGAATTAACTTTGACATGATTATGATACTATACTAGAATGATAATGATGATAAATACTAGAAAAGTGGGTAATTAAGCAGTATAGGGTTCCGAAGAGATTTACTAGGATGTTAATGCATATGGAAGGTTTGAGTTATAACAAATGGCTGGATAAACTGGACTTCTTTCACTGTAGTGTCTGAGGTTGAGACATGACCTTATAGAAATTTATGAAATCATGAGGGTTATTGGCAGGGCTAATCGTTGGTGTCTTTTCCCTGGGATGGGGGAATTTCAAGACTTGGGGGCATATTTTTAAGGTGAGAGGAAAGAGATTTAATAAAGACATGAGGGGCAAATTGTTTTACACAGAGGGTGGTTTGAGTGTGGAATGAACCTCCTGAGGATGTGGGCACAAATGCAACATTTAAAAGGCATTTGGATTAGTACATGAATGGGAAAAGTTTGGAGGGTATGAGCCAGGAGCAGGCAGATGATACTAGTTTAGTTTGGAATTATGCTTGGAATGACCTGTTCAGACTAAAGTGGTTGTTTCCATGCTGTGTTTATCTACAACTCTGACTCTAAGAGCAAGGGTTCTTGACCAGCAATATGTGTCGGACCTATCATCTAGACTGCCAACTACTGACCTAGGGCCTCATTCCAGTTACAGCAATTCTTGGTAAAGGGCTATCATACTTAATTGCAAGTGAGGAGAATGTGAACAGGTTCATGTAAGATTATAAAAGTTCACTGAAAATTTTGGTTGGGAAACATGCGTTTTGTTTGAGAATGCTAGAAATATATGTTAAAACAGTTCTTAATTGCCCTTTTTACTTTCTTAATAACTTAGCTGCAGAAACCCAGAGAAAGTGGGATGATGTCAGGTTCCATTCCCACAATAGACTTTGGGGAAGGTAGCTCTGCATTCACATGAAAATCTACCTCTCTTAACTAAGGTGAGATAAAGCTACTTCACTGAGAGATTTGTGTGTCTTTGACATTCTCAATTCTGTAGATACTTAGTTGTTAAATATATGCAAGAATGGGTTTGGAAGATTTTTAGACACTAAAATGCACAGATGATAAGGATGGGACCGGAAGGTAGAAGACTAGCCGTAATACGATTTCATGGCAGAGCAAGTTTGAGGGACAGGATGGTCTTTGTTTTGTAGAACTGTCATTTGAACAGGCTGTATTAAATCAATGATGAGTATTTAGACAGAAATACCATATGTACTTACGTAAAAGTTGAGATTTTGACAACAATTGTTTGAGATAAAACATGGGGAATTGATTATTACTGGAGTAATATTTGCGAGAGGTTGAAGTCCATGCAGGTCCTTGGGTATGACAAAGCATATTGTATTTTTTGTTTTAGTGCTGTTTTGTGCCAGGGCTAGTGAAGTATGCAGGATTCAATTGGCATCATTATGGATTGGCCTCTCCCAATCCCCAAGACCAATCCCAATTGTCGCTTTCCTCTCACAACCCCTTTTCCCTCTCTCTCACTCCCACTTCTTTCATAATCCTCCCACTCTGAGTTCCCTCTCATGGACCGCCCCCTCACTCACCACTTTCCTGTGCTGACTTCCTTCTGGTTCAAAGTGTGGAGCTGGATGAACACCTTTCATGGTTCTAGGCCCGAAATGTCAGCTTTTGTGCTCCTAAGACACTGCTTGATCTGCTGTGTTCATCCAGCTCCACACTTTGTTACCTCAGATTCTCCAGCATCTGCAGTTCCCATTATTAGATTAGATTCCCTGCAGTGTGGAAACAGGCCCTTCGGCCCAACAAGTTCACACTGCCCCTTGAAGCATCCCACCCAGAACCATCCCCCTATAACCCACACACCCCTGAACACTACGGGCAATTTAGCATGGCCAATCCACCTAGCCTGCACATCTTTGGACTGTGGGAGGAAACTGGAGTACCTGAAGGAAACCCACACAGACACGGGGAGAATGTGCAAACTCCACACAGACAGTCGCCGAAGGTGGGAATTGAACCCGGATCCCTGGCGCTGTGAGGCTGCAGTGCTGACCATTGAGTTCTCTTCCTTCTGGTTCAGCTTCCTATCCCAACCCACCCTCCTGTATTCAGCTCTCTATCCCAAATCGACTCTCCAGTTTGCATTTTCCTATCCCAACCCTCCTTTCCTTATGTAATGTGCATTTCTCTTCCATTGATTGCTTAAATTTGAATTCATAAAACAGCAATCATATTATTGTCATGTAAGATTCACCTTAATCCCAGCTCATTTCCAATCACCCCTTGCTGTAATTTATGGTTTTGAGTGTCTTCTTGAAGACCAACCCATAAATACATATGAGATGTTGTCTCGAGTTACCCCTCATCAAAAATTGGGCCAACTTGATACAAAAGAGGTTAAAATGTTATGGATATTTTGGCTAAACGTTGCAGGAAACAATCACACAGAAGATGGAATATCACTCTAGTATTAATGCCACAGCATGACTACAAGGGGATGTGTTACAAATAATGACCATTGATTGACTGAAATTAGACTTGAGGGAGAAGCAGAAGTCACAACTTAGATGTTAAATTTAAATTAAGCAAGTTACAAGTGAATGAGAAATATATTAATCCCAGTAAATTGGGCTGAGTTATCAATATATAAACAGCACGGAAACAGATCCTTCGCTCCAACTCGTCCATGCCGAGAAGATATCCTAAACTGATCTAATCCCATTTGCCAGCATTGACCTATATCCGTCTAAACCCTTCCTATTCATATACCCATCCAGATGCCTTCTAAATCTTGTAATTGTTCCTGCCTCCACCACTTCCTCTGGCAGCTCATTCCATACACTTACCATCCTCTGTGTTGGCCCGCTGGTCCCTTTTAAATCTTTTCCCTCTCACCTTAAACCTATGCCCTCTAGTTTTGGAGTCCTGTACCCTGTGAAAAATACCTTAGCTATTCACCCTATCCATGCCCCTTACGACTTTATAAAGCTCTAAAAGCAATGGAAAGTAGTCATAAAATTATTTCCTACAGTACTTTCATGATGACTGAAGAAAATCACATCACAACATATCATAGACACTTGAGTAAAAAGCAATCTCACGTAAAAGTGATTTTGGCCAAAATACTTGGAATTTTCCATGTATTTCATGTAACAGTCGATCCTAGTTCTTCACAGATAGCAGATCAACATTTGTGAGTCAAGGTATTATCCTGTGCATAAATGTTACAATGAGGAAATGATTTTTTTTCAAGCTATCCTGTGTTTTGATGTAAATTCATGTCAGTTTGGTGTGAAAATTTAAGACGCATCGGGTCAGAGTCAGGTGACAATCTCCCTGAGCTCAGTTCCCCTGTTGCACTTGTAGAATACAGTCATATACTAGCTGAGGTTTTAAAATGTCTTCATGTTGTGTCAAAATGCCGTCCAGAAAAAAAACAAAAAAATACAGCGGCATTTGAACTGAAAGCTGTTGAAGTTACAGAGCAGACAAATAACTGTGTAGCAGAAAGAGAATTTTGTGTTTCAGAGAAATTTGTGAGAGGCCTGAAACGTCAGCTTTCCTGCTCCATTGATGCTGCTTGGCCTGCTGTGTTCACCCAGCTCTACACCTTGTTAGCTCTTTTTATGTTAACTCATATCTTTGTTTCAAAGAAAATGGAGAATGAAATTGCTAAAGTTATCAAGGTAGACCACAGCTGGAATTTGGCATTCAGCTTTGGCATCTTTACCCAAGGAAATACATATCAGCATTAGAGAGAGCCTCGAGAAGGTTCCCTCAGATGATCCTGGAAATGAAGGTATTACCTAATGAGAAGATGTGGAGTAAGTTGAGCCTCTACTCATGGGTTTAAAAGAATGAACGGCGACCATACTGAAACATACAAGGCTCTTAACGAGCTTGACAGGTAGTTGTATGTAGTTTGTTTCCTTTTGTAGGAGAGTCTAGCATGAGAGGGCATAACCTCAGAATGGGAGGTTATCCATTAAAGACAAAGACAAGGTAGCATTGCTTCTCTAATAAGATACTGAATCTGTGGATTTTTTTTTACCACAAAAGGATGTAGAAGCTGTGTCATTAAATAAATTCAAAGCTGAAATGGCCAGATTTTTAATCAGTAAAGGAAGGGGAAAAAAGATGAAAGTGCAGTCTAGAATGATCAGATTAGCCATGATTTAATTGAATGGCAAAACAGATTCAATGGGCTGAATAGCCTGCTCTGCTCCCACATCTCTTGGTCTTATGTTTAAATCTCTTCATTGCCTTTGTAGACATGCTATGCAGCAATGCAGCCCACCAACCACTGTATTTCTCCAACTTTGGCCTTTTATACATCCCCATTCTCTTCACCCAGTATTTGCAGCCACGTCTTCAGATATCCAGGCCCAACATTCTGGAATTTACTCCCTTCGCCTCCCCC
Organism: Stegostoma tigrinum; assembly: GCF_030684315.1. NCBI lineage: Eukaryota > Metazoa > Chordata > Chondrichthyes > Orectolobiformes > Stegostomatidae > Stegostoma > Stegostoma tigrinum. The sequence continues at coordinate 75,802,873 of NC_081355.1, read as the reverse complement.
TCTCTCTCTCAATCTCAATCTCTTTATTTAGCTTACACCTAAAAAGCTCCACTTTTTGATCAAGTATTTCACTAATTCTGGTAATAACTCATTTTTTGGGTTGGTGTTCTGTCATATATGTGCTGTCATTGAATGTGTGTGCACAGTTCAGTGAGTTTGTTTCAAAAGGACAATATCTCTGACTTAACTCTGACTCATTTGAGGTATGTGATAGTTTGCTGATATCGCTGTGAAGAAATATTGACTTGCATCAAAGACTGGGGGAACAAGACTGAGGTATGGTAAACATGTGCACGGTGCCCTAGCCTTTGATTTCATCCCAGCTCCTAACCACTTAGCAAAGGAGAAGCTGAAACACTAACCAACTAATGTTACTGCCATACTTCTAGTGAACAGTTTGGGCTAACTCATAAACATCACGCTGTAAACGTTTCTGGAGGTGCTGAAACTAGCGACTGCAGGTTTAGTGTCCAAAAGTGCTGAGTAGATGCATTTTCTTGCACTTTCACACAAGGAACTAAAGTAGGATCTGTCCTCAAAAACACACTGCCTAATAACCACCACTGGCATCACAATCTCACCACACTTCACTTACCACCTAACAATACATGGACATATACAACGAACTCTGTTACATTCTCCAAAGCACCATTCACATTTTAGGCACATGTCAGAACTCCTTGACTGGGTGAGGCATCTTGCAAACACACTTGCACATGCACATATTCACCACTCTTTTTTTCTCAAGAAAATTTCAGCACAAACGAGCAGCAGGACCCGACTGGGGTGTCGGAGGCATCAACACTTTCATGAGATCACTTTTTGCGGAGAGCCAGAGCTACTTCCTGATATTAGGGTCGTGAACATGGGAGGAAATAAACCATTCCGTGGCCAGGAGCAGAGCAGTAATTAAGTTCACCAGAAGCATCTGATCACAGCAGCCTCCTTACAGATCCATAACTATTCCTGCTCCTTAGTCTTCCAAAGCCATGTTTGCTTCTTACCACCATATGGCTTCATCACAACATGTCTTTCTATAGATACCATGTGTTGCTCCCAAGCCCTTTTAATTTTATCATTGCAGACTCTCAGAGGCAAGAGAAATGTCTCTCACACTCAAAGGTTCTAGGAAAAGAAGAATAAACATCTCAACCTTCCAATGGAAGAGGAAGAAGAGAGCAAGGAAGAATGCACAGTATCAGAGTCAATCACCACTACTGTTATTGGCACCAATGCAAAGATTGTCACCATGTGCATCTTAGTCTTTTGGTTAAAACAGAGATCATCACAGTGGGGTGCACTTTCCACTAGTGGGCAGCAGTCACACATGGCGAAGGGACAGGCATCAATAGTTATTTCTGGGAGGTGCAGGTGTATTAGTAAAGTTAGATGAGGACATTTGTAAGGCCAAGCCTCTGAAGATGGATGGTAAGTGCAAAAAAAAATGGTGCCGTGTTTCAATGGACAGCCTGCTTGAAAGCTTGCATGCCATGGCATGGGAGAGATTACTGAAGTATTGTGGTGCAAAAGGAGGCCATTCAACCCATCGTGCCTGCACCAGTTCTTTAAGTAAACACCATGCCAATCTCTTTAATTTTCCCAATAACTTTACATGCTATTTTTATTCTAATAATTGTCTAACGCTCTCTTGAATGTCTCAATGAACCTGCCTCCACCACAGTTCCAGGAAATGCATTTCATACCTTAATTACTCAATGAGTGATTTAACTTGCAATTTTAACCTTCCTTATTTTGCAAATCACTTCAAGTCAATGCCCTTTAATTCTTGTTCCTTTTACAAGCCGGAATAGTTTCTCGCAACCTAGGCTATCCAGCTCATTCATGATTTTAAAAACCTTTATCAGATCTCCCTCAACTTTGTGCAGTGTTTCCAGTGTATAGAAGCTGTTGAATTACATCCAGTGGCATGTGGAGCTCAGTATCATGTATAATCTCATGAGTAAGATGTCAACTTCAAATCCAGTCTTTGCAGTTGTATGGAACGGCAATATGCTGCAATGGAAACCCAGGCTACTGTCATGGTGACTCAGGGCTCGTGGGTTGGAAAGGACTTGCAGATTGTTTCAGATGCCCAGACAGTGGCCTCTGGCAGATCACTGGGCTATCAGAATAGAGGCCCTAAGGTAGTGTTGTGGGTATCGTGGGTACAGTTCTCCTGTAGCGTTGCTCTTCTCTCCTCCACTACTCTACAATTATCTGCATTGCAGATAATGACCAGCCTGCCCAGTCTGCTGAAGCCAATTGTGACTGGTATAACATGATGCTTGGGAAACATTACATCTCATGATAGGAGAATATTTGACCTTCTCTTTTCAGAATTTCAGCATCATCCATCTGCCTGCTCAATGTACTCATCTTATAATTTGTATAACAACCAGAGTAGGAAAGAGTACTTATAGATAGCTTCTTAGTGTACCACCAAATTTCATAGTAAATAGTTTCATATTTGTCAGTTATATTTTATTCTATAATTTGATTATGCTGCAATAACAGAGTTAAAATGATAATTGAATAGTGGTGTAATATGTAGAGTTTTAACATATTGATCTCACAGGGAAGTGGTGGATGATTTTACTGCAGATGATGGGTGTCCTGATGGATTTTCTGTCATGGAATTTACTTCATGTAGCAGCAGTGTTCCAGAGTCTGTTGGTAGAGCATCTTTCTCAAAATTGGTCTTCAATTTATCACAGTGAATGTTCTTCCTAAACATAAGCCTTCCACTTGGTACTCCCCCAGTGTCCTTTCTCTTCCTCAATGTCTTGCTCCCTTCCCTCTGTCTAAAGCACTTTTGAACCCTGAGCTAATTATATTCAGCTAAGGTGTTTAGTTCCTTCAGCTCTCATGCAGCAGTCTTCCTGTTTCAAAACTCTACGAGAACTCTGGTGAGATTGATTTTTTCTACCATTAATTCCTTTTAATTCCTGCAGGTGAATAAAGCACTTGGTCAATAAAATCCCAAATCACAGTTCTTGAACATACCAAATATCAGCCACTTTTACGCGGGCCATATCATAAGCTGGTTTAAAAATATAGCTCAGTATAATTATTACCATATCATACCTAGCGAATATATTATTTTACCGTCAGTCATGCTATCTCAGTTATTATTAATTAGAAAGGAAGCCCAGATATTGGAATGTCAAAGGATTGTTATACTTTATATTAATCCGGGTATAATTCAAATATGATCCTTCTCTTTTGATAAGATTGCTCTCATGTTGTTTTGGCTTTGTTATAATCACTTAATCCTGATATAATTCCAATTTCAGCTTTCTATCTGGTTATAATACTGTTACGATCCATCTATCCTATTACATTTCAACTATAAGCAATCCATCCTGAATAAATCCTGAAGAATGTGTTCATTTTCAGAGTGTAATACAAACCAATGATTTCTGTCCCAAATTATATTACCAATTTTTGTTATTTGATCATACATTTTATAAAGGAAGAGACTGCTGGGGCCCTTGCTGAGATGTTTGTATGATCGATAGCCACAGATGAGATGCCAGAAGACTGGAGGTTGGTTGATGTGGTCCCACTACTTAAGAAAGGTGGTAAGGAAATTTATGTGCAATCACATTTTTCGGAAGGGTGGCATGGTGGCCCAGCAGTTTGCACTGCTGCCTCAGAGCACCAGAGACCTGAGTTTGATTCCACCCTTGGATGACTGTCTGTGTAGAGCTTGCACATTCTCCCTGTGTCTAGGTGGGTTTCCTCTGAGTGCTCCAGTTTCCTCCCACAGCCAAAGATGTGCAGGCTAGGTAGATTGGCCCTGCTAAATTGCCCGTAGTGTTCAGGGATGTGTAGATTAGGTATGTTACAGGGGGATGGGTCTAGGTGAGCTGTTTTGAGGGTCGGTGTGGACTTGTTGGGCTGAAAGGCCTGTTTCCACACTGTAGAGATTCTATGAAAAGCCAGGGAACTATAGACTGGTGAACCCAATATTGGTGATGGGCGAGTTTTGGCAGTAATACTGAGGGACAGGATTTACATGTATTTGGAAAGGCACAAGTGATTAGGGATAGTCCATGGATTTGTGCATGAGAAATCATGTCTCGCTAACTTGATTGAGTTTTCTGAAGAAGTAATGAAAAAGATTGATGAGGGCACAGCAGTGCTCATGATCTATATGGACTTCAGTAAGGTGTTTGAAAAGGTTCCTCATGGTAGACTGGTTAGCAAGGTTGGATCACATGGAATACAGGAAGAACTTGCCATTTGGATACTGAACTGGCTTGAAGGTAGAAGACAGAGGGTGGCGGTGGAGGAGTGCATTTCTTATTGGAGGCTTGTGGCCAGTGATGTGTCACACAGATCGGTGGTGGTTCCATTGCTTTGCGTCATTTTATATAAATGATTTGTCTGTTCACATAGGAGGTATGATTAGTAAATTTGCAGATAACACAAAATTGAAGGTGTAGTGGACAACGAAGAAGGTTACCTCAAAGTACAATGGGACCGTGATCAGATGGGCTAATGGGTGAAGTAGTGGCAGATAGAGTTTAACTTGGATAAATGTGAGGTGCTGCATTTTGGAATGGCAATACAAGACTGGAGTTATATATTTAACGTCCTGGGGATTGTTGCTGAACAAAGAGACTTTGGAGTGAAAGTTCATAGTTCCTTGAAAGTAGAGTTACAGGTAGATAGGATAGTGAAGGAGGTGCTTGGTATGCTTGCCTTTATTGGTTAGTGCATTGAGTATAGTAGTTGGGAAGTCATGTTGTTGCTGTACAAGACATTGAATAGGCCACTTTTGGAATACTGTATTCAATTCTAGCCTCTCTGCTATAGGAAGGACGTTGTAAAACCTGAAAAGGTTCAGAAAAGATGAACAAGCATGTTGCCAGGGTTGGGGGGTTTTAGCTATAGGGAGACGTTGAATAGTTTTCTCTGGACCATTGGAGGCTGAAGAGGACATTATAAAGGTTTATAAAATCATGAGGGCCATGAACAGGGTAAATAGACAAGATCTTTTTTCTGGGGTGGGGAAGTCCAAAACTAGAGAGCATAGGTTTAATATGAGAGGGGAAAGATTTAAAAGGGACCTAAAGAGCAACTTTTTCACGCAGAGAGTGGTGAATAGAATGAGCCTGCTAGAGGAAGTGGTGGAGGTTGGTACAATTACAACATTTAAAAGGCATCTGGGTGGGTACATGAATAGGAAGGGTTTAGAGGGTTATGGGCTAAATGTTGGCAAATGGGACTTGATTTATTTAGGACATCTGGTTGGCATGGATATGTTGGACCAAAGAATTTGTTTCTGTGCTGTATATCTCTATGAATCTATAACCCTATGTAATATAAATTTGAAAGTTAATCCTATTCTGTAGATTGAAAGTCCCCAAAAGAGTTGTTTATCAGTTTATATAAATTTAAACTGTCAACAGACATAGCACTTGGTTACAAATTTCCAGCAGTAAGTATGTTATTGATTTTCCTGCACTCAAATGCACAATGACAATTATGGTGACAAAATCACGTAATATTCAACATATTATATTCCAACCATTATGTAGATTGTACTTTTAATCTAGACAGTTTTACATTTTAATATTATAATTTTGTTCCAATTTCAGTGCCAAAATGACGAAATTGCAGTCGAGGGACTTATTAGATCATTTTAACTTTAGGCAATATTATTGTTATTTGGCCATCCAGCTTGTACTGATTTTCTTTCAGCTACCTAATAGTAAGAAAAGATTCTGATGTATAATGTGAATCTATTGCAGTTATCATCTATGTTACACCATCACCTGGAGTTAAAATTAATCCTTTGATGTTCACAGCCCAATTACATGCACTGAAATTTGTTTCAGCATGGTTTATGGATCAGCTATGCCACAGCATCCAGTGACCCCTGAGGAAGACAGAAGTTGAACAGCTGCAGAAGTTCTCCTATATACCAGCACTGATAACATGAGCTGTCAGTTCTGTGAACATTCATACTGATCTTGCATAAGATTCTTCAGTCTTGCACATACTTGAATAATGGCGAACTTACAACCACCAGAACTGAAGCCAGTCGTGTCTGAATTTTTACTCGTCCTGAGCCCATATACCCTTGCAAGAATTGCCAATGAAAAGCACTAGTAACATGTTGTTTCATTATAAATTGCCATGGGAACTAACATTTGGATTTATGGATATTCACATCTACATCTTTGCACCAAAATAGCCCATGAACTCCTTCTCCTCATCTCTGTACTTTTCTGATTTCAGTCCTACTTGATCTTCTTCCTGCTGTTTAAATTTCATTACAGTTCCCTTGTTTGTACTTTTTTAATGATGCCACTTGCGTTTAACTCCCACTTTCAACGTTTATTTGTCGTGTAACAATTTTGCTATTTGTTGTTAGCCTCTATCAGTGTTTGTGATTTTTCTTAACTATTGATGTAGCTATATTTCTACATCCTACTATGTAGGCTTTTTTTTAGTGCCTGTCTTGATGCTTCTCTCTTTAATCCCATCTCTGCAGTATCTGTTCTGTCCTAATCTTCTTTTAGGCATGCTGCTGGTTTGCCATTTCTTGCATGCAAGTACACACTTTCATGCCTTCAGGAGATCTCAAAATTCATCTCAACCATTGAAGATTTTTTGAGGTATATTTCCCCCTGAATTGCTGGCAGCACAGCAGCCAATTTGCACAAGGCCAGGACCTACAAACAGCATTGACACAAATAACTGCATGACCTGTGCAGCCACTGCGCAGTATCTCAGTATAATATCTCATCTGAAAGATGGCACAATCCCTGCCCTGGCCACATTGCCATTTATCCAAGCTGCGAGACGAGCAGCAATTGTGTGATACTTCTGGCAGTATCTAATTTCATGAATAACTGTTTGCTCTGAGTTGTGTTTCACAAAATAGATGTAAAGAATTATAGGCTTGGATGCAAAAAGGATCATGCCAAACGCTTTCCTTGATACATCAGTGGCCCAGAGGGGTCTAGGTTTCATCACAGATGAATCCTAGGTTAGCAGGCTGGGAGAGTAAGTAATTAACCAGGGAAGTAGAAAGTTGGCCATGAACATAAGAGATGGAATATAAGGGTATGGAAGTCAAATTTTATTGTAGAAGTGTTGGTGAGACTACATCTGGAATATTGCATGAAGTTCTGGCCTCCTTATTTAAGGAAGGCAATGCTTGAATTGAAAGTAGTTTAGAGAAGGTTCATGAGTTTTATTTCTGGGATAAAGGGATTGTCTCAAGAGGGAAGGCTGAGCAGGTTTAGCCTATTCCTGTTGAAGTTTAGAAGAAAAATTGTGAAGCCGTCTCATTGAACCATGTCAGATGGAAGGTTCCCAAGCTTTCACTTTTACTAATTCAATTTTGGAATGTTTATTACCTAATCATTTGATTGCAATTTCCTAGAAACAAGTTTCCAGTTGTACCAAGTGGCCCTTCTAAGTGTCATTGAATATGAGTACATCACAAAGGTAAACTACACAATAAGGAACACTGTCTGCCACTAGATTCATCAGCCTCTGGAGAGTTGCTGAAGCAATTTTTAGCACCAGTGCCATCGCTTGGCATTGGGAAAGACTGTTTATTGTGACAAAGGCTGATATTCAGAATCATAGAAACTCTGCAGTGCAGAAGGAGGCTATACAGCCTATCAAGTCTGACCAAATCTCTGAACAGCATCCCACCCAGACCCACCCCACCAACCCCTCCAATGTACCCCCCCATAACACCCCATCTACCACGGCTAACCCAACTACTCTGCATGCCCTTTGACACTATGGGCAATTTAGCATGGCCAATTCACCTACCCTGTACATCTTTGGACTGATGTTTACCAACACCCCTTTAAGAGAACAATTTCGAGAAGTAGTCTGGCATTTTTAACAAGTGAGGAATTGGATCAAATTTCACCTCTGTTACTTAATTGGCCTTTCTGATGTCTATGCAGAATCGTGGTTATTATGACTGAGAATCTCTTGCTGCTTTGATTGGGTTTGATTAAGTTCTTTTTCAGCTTGCATTATATATCTGCTTTCAGCTGGGCCTGCTTCTTTGACACTCTCATTTTTGCCTGTAATTGCCTCTGCCTCTCCTTCTCAGGGATAACAAGGATGGATTTTTCAAGATCATTGGCATGGTCTTAATGGCTTGTGACCAAGATTCATAATCTGCATTGATGTTCAATGCATGAATTACACAAGAAGATGAATTTAATGGGAGATACGTGTCATCATTGACACTATGACACCGACACTGACATTGACACTGATTAATACAAATGCACTTTGAAGGGCCTCATTTTACCTACAAGTACACCCTGTTCTAACAAACAACACAAACTTATTCCACCCACTGTGAATGTGTTGGCAGCCATTTCCAATTCCTGTTGCACAGTTGAAATTTGGTAAAAAAAAATGACACTTTACCCAGGTTATGGTCGAGAGAGTGAGTTATAGCTTCTGCCAAAAGGTCAACGTTAGACCCTCACTCACCCTTCACTTAGCCTTTCATTTAGTTGTACCTGTCAACCCTACCAGATTTCAGATGCCCCACAGTCTCATCCAAACCTTTAATTTGATGGTCAATATCCCGTATTTCCCTGCACCACCCCCCCAACCCTGGCATACTGTAAAACCATTCCCATTGTCATTGTCCGTGCTTCCCCCACTGAAACTATGGCGGTGGTGATACGTGAAGCAATATCCCATGAGGACGCATTCCCTATCAGACTGTCTCCTTATATTTGGAGTTATAGTGTCATAGAGTCAGAGAGATGTACAGTATGGAAACAAATTTTTCGGTCCCACTCATCCATGTTGACCAAATATCCTAAATGAATCTAGTCCCATTTGTCAGCATTTGGCCCATATTCCTATTCATTTACCCATCCAGGTGCCTTTTAAATGTTGTAATTGTACCAGCCTCCACCACTTTCTCTGGCAATTCATTCCACACATGCACCACTCTCGGTGTGAAAACGTTGCCCCTTAGAACACTTTTAAATCTTTCCCTTCTCGCCTTTTTGCCTTCATTGTTATTACTCCTCCTGCATCTCAATGTATTATTTGTATTAATGCACAGACTTGAGTTTCCCACTTTCCTCAACAAATGATGAACAAATAATAAGCTTCCTGACTGACATGCCTGCATAGCTTGCACGGATTAGACTTAACTTGACTTGCCAGACTGACCTTGGCCCAAGCCTGGACTGGAAAGTCACAAATCCCTATTTGCCCCAACAACAGCATCTTGTTTTATCATGCTTTTCACGAGCAGCATGGTAAGCTTCTCACAGTGCAGTGGTGAGACACCTAAGGGGGTTTATAGCTTGTTAGAGGCCTTGTTGACAGCCAACACATCTCATTAACTTTTAAGCTTCCTATCTAACCAAACTTGCTGAACCAGTTTGACATGGAAACCAGAGCAGGTACCTGGTGAATTCAGCTTGTACTTGCTCTGAAGAACACTGGGCAACAACATCTCAGGGTACACTCCATGGGCACCAGCCACATGAACCCCATGTGGACAACATTTGAGATTTGCCAGCCTCTAAGAACCCTCGTGGTGCATCTCCAATCCAGGACACTTCAGCAAGGACACTGAGCTCAGGGACACGGCTCCAGCTCATTGACTGGACTGGGCAGTATCTCTAGGCTCTTTGTTCATTGTCACACCACTCACTTTGAGCCTTGCTGCATTTTGACCCGGAGGCGAGCTACATCAGGCTTATGCTACTTCTGTCTTGCCGTGCCGTTTAGTGCAGACACAAAGGGAAAATGTGTCAACAGACCTCAGACAAGCCAACAGAGTTAATCTTGAGTTATGCTATCTCAACACAGTAACTCAAGGGCAGCCTCCATTCCCAGTGCAGAGGCTTCAGAATAGTCAGCTACGCAGGATGATCACAGCATAAAAAGGGCAGAGGAACTAAATGTTGGGCAGCACATCCCCTGCCTTGAACCTTCCTGCCCTTTTGGGACTGTCTCCTTTTTGGACTATGAAAGAGGCCGGTATTAAGGGAGGTAGAAGTGGAGAACAGAGTTATTCCAGTTGGTGCAGGAGTGAGAGTGAGTGGGCAGCGCAGAGGGCAGGCAGAGTTCTTGCTGACAGGATCAGGGGTCAGGGACAGTGGTGGGGAAGATATTGCTGGCAGTAGTGAGTGGGGCTAGAACAGGAGTCTTATTTGGACGTGGGTGCTCTAGCAGGGAGAGGATAAGGTATCAGAGAGAAGATGGTCACAATGATCTTGTCAAAGTGGAGAAGCTCATGATCTTCCAACATCATGGGACATTCCTCCATGAGTGGAAAAATACCTTGAGTTAGGTAGCTCCTTTAGACCAGGCTGGACATGGCCTGGTGTCACAGCCTCTCTGCTGGTCCTTGGGGAGAAAACAGGAGGTCTCCCCTCTCCTCTATGACATTCAGCAGCATCTCCAGGTCCCTGTCCACAAAGCAGGGCACTGATAACCCTGTCTGCTTCTGTCTGCCTGCCACATTGAGGGTTAAAGTCAAGGACAATGCAGAAGAAGCAGCTCTAGACCGACAGAACTTGTACGGGTGCACACTGGGCTTTTAAAGATGGAAACAGCACAAGGAATGCCAGGGGATTCCAGGATATTCACAGAGCAGCAAGTCATTAGGGGAGCAGGTTGAAGGAAGCTGGGACTGGATGGAGAGGACACCATGGTGTTGATTAGGCGGTTCTTGATAAGAGTTTGGTAAGAACAGTGAGGAACCTCACTCACCCCTCATGGTGAAGCCCCTCAAACTCTCACAACTTGGACGTACATGGAATACTGTAGGTTAGATGGGCTTCAGATCGGTATGACAGGTCGGCACAACATCGAGGGCTGAAGGGCCTGTACTGTGCTTTAATGTTCTATGTTCTAACCTACTGATCGTGGCTAACCTTAAGACAGATGATGCCCTTGGCTCAGAGTGGTGGCACACTTGGACTGACCATAATCAGCCTTTGCTTGACTAAGGACTATTTCCCTTCAAGTTTCAGACATGGTCATTTGTTGAAGTACATTCAGTGGTTTTGTGTATAAGCTGTAGTTTTAACATTACCATAGCCCAGTCTCATACAGAAACATATCCACGCCTTGACTATCAAGTGCCAACAACAATGCTGCTTTCTGATTGTATGGCTTTCTTTCTCTGTCAAGAAGAATATCAAGCCAGAGATCCTGTGAACCTGGAAGTTCTCAATTAAGTGGCAAGACAAGGCAGGGATGCAGTGAGCATCCGAATAAGCACAAAGTGACTGATTGCAATGAAAGCAAGCTTAGAGACTTAGAAAACATCCTGTTCACATATATAAAATTGGTCTGCTTCTTTGTGTATAGTGAGACCTGTCAGTAGCATTGCAAAGTAAGGCATTGGTGAACTCTAAAGCGCAATATCCAAGTGCTGAAGTGTACTCTCTAAACAGATGAAGGGAGATTAGCTAATACTGAAATGCAATTGCATGGAAATAAGGTCTTCATTGTGTACTGGTGAGATTCTCATCTAGTTTAAAATCTTGAGGAAAATTGAACTACTTTTCACAACATTGGGCATCTGGTAATTCCAATTCTGCTGTACTTTCCAAAATTCGTTACCATTACTCAGCTACTCAAATATATTCTCACAAATAACACATGTAAGATTCTAAATAGCAGATCCAAAGCTGAAATACCATATAATATAATTTATTAAAGTCTGTTGACTTTCAATTCAATTACAGTTACAGTTTCAATTAATACAGCAGCAGTACAAACAGACGATATTTGGTGGATATGGGCCAGAAGCAGTTATAAAACTGGATTCTGGCTCCACAACACTAAACTTATAGTTGTAAATAAATAAATATTAAATAGAAATATAATAAATAGCCAAATTATTATTTTCCATTTCATAGAACTGAACTAAAACAATACTGCTGGTTTTGAAAATAAAACAACACTGCTATCTACTGTAAAAGCAGATATCATTAAGGAACTCATGAACAAAAATGTTCATACAGTATTATTATGGCTATCATAATGAAGCTGTTGCAGGTGCTGATTGCATGAAGCGAATGGCTCGAATAGTACTCTCCATAAAGAGAGCAAAATTTCTAAGAATCACGTGAACAGTCACTTGCTTATCCCAGTCTGTTTTAGAAGACCCTTCCAGATTGAAAGCCTCTTCATTGCCTTTATCTTGTTGAGCAATACGCTCACGAATTTTGCTCTATTGAAAAGAAAAGAGATAAAAGAAATGTGATCCAGATTGAATGTATTTGCTATTGACCTATTAGATTTAGAAGAAAATATTGGGCGGAGAAGTTACCTGGAGTTTTAATGAACTCCAGCAGTGACATTAATAGAAAATTGGTGGCAAAGTGTAGATAAATAGTGAAAATGTCCGTCATTCAGAATAAAGATCTGTTTCTGTTGATGGCAACTGAATCTGCAGTGGGAAATCAAAACCCATAGAACTTCTACCCTTACTCCTCTAAAAGATTTAAAGATTTGTGATGTCTGAACCAAACTTGTCAATTAGTAATTTAAAACAAAAGAACTGAATGTAAAGTAGAAACAATGATATGGCTAAGTAATAAAAGTTAAAATGTATAACTTATGGCATAAATTTAGAATACATAAGCTATAATTTTTTTCATGCTTGTCAAGTTTTACCAAAAACTGTTTGAGCAATAGTGTAGGCTCTACTTTTATACATCCAAAATACTGCATCATTACATCTGGGGAATGGTTACAAATCTATCAACAAGTGTTGGTTAAATGAGGAATCTCATCAGAGAAAGTTGCTGAAAGAAATAAGTTAATTCAATACTTCACAGATCACCTCAATGCTATCATGATTAATTTACTCATAATGAAAAAGAAACAGATATTTAGAAGGGGAAATTACTGTTTCCGATACTACACTTTCTCTTAAATGGTTTAAACAAAGCTATTCAAATGAGGCATTTGTTCATTTTTTTTCCATCTTCACTAGCTCATTGGGCAGTCTGAGATAACATTCTGTCTAAATTGGTTCAAGCAATGTGTTTAAGAGCAAACTGCACAAACATATGAGGAAGAAAGAAATAGAAGATTATATTAACAGCGTTAAATAAGAGGAGTGTAGGAAGCTTCTGTGGATTATAAATAACATGAAAGACCAATTCGGCTGAAAGACTTGTTTTCCTTCTGGGCAATATGTATAGTTTGATGCAAATCTAAATTTTATTTTCACTTTCCCTTTCCAGACTTTGTAGACAGGCTAAGTATTAGACTACAGGTTCTAGACAAAACTTACCTCAAGTGGGAGCAGGTCAACCAAAATCTTTGTGCTGCTCAGCATTGCATCCACTTGCAAATTATCAACTTCAATCCATTGACTCACAAACTGCAGGTACTTCTTATAGTCCTGAAATCCCTTGACAATCTTGGTCAAACACTTTTTCTGCAAAAATCATAAATTTACAACAAAAGTTATAAATTTGTAACATATGCGGCTGTAAAATGAATTGAATTCGCAAAAGAAAATTTGAATTTACAAAGCACTTCTCATAATATCGTTAAGCAAAAACCCATTCACCACCAATTAATTAGTTGAAGTACAGTCATTATTGGGATGTAGCAGTTAATTCGCACACAGCAATATTCCGCCAACAGCAGAGGTAAAAGTAGCTATTTTACTGGTGTAGGATTTGGGATAAATGTTATTCAGGACTTCTAAGCGCGCTTCTTCAAACGGTGCTAAGGATAAAAAAAATTCAATAGTGCGCAGGCATGTCAGTGTGGGATGCGTTCAAATCTCTGAAGGGTGACTGAACCAGAAAGTTTCCAACCCTGATGACAGCATCTACCTCAGACGAATGGATTTTTGAACTACCGTAAAAACATGTTGGATACTCCAGCATAAAGAAGCGAGCGCTTAAGTTTAAATACTACAACTTTTAATTCGATGCCATGCGAAATAAAATTGATAGCCTCGCAGAAATCGTGCGGGAACTTCCAGCCACCTCACCATCTCGATTCAACTACCACTGGAGGTAACTTGAAGTTAAACTAGATTTCTTTGAATTATTACAAAATCCTGGTAGTTTAGAAATAGTGCCTGAACAATTTGATTATTTCTTGCTCTCTATAATTCTGTGCAAATTGTTTAGAACAGACTTTCGTTTTCGGAAAAAGAAACAAGAATTGTCCGAAACGCCGGATGCAACTTTGTTGCCTGGTTGCATTACAAATGGAGCAATTGGCTGTTAACTGGCATCTTTGAGCAGTTTTGCGGATCTCTGTTGAAGTTCCGACAGAAGATCAAGTCTACCCTGCAGGAATTCTCTTTTGTTGCCTTCGTTTTTGCAATTTTTAAAAATCCAAATTTCGAATACCAGCAGGTAGGTGACGAGGGTAAAACGAATACCCTGGGATCATTTCTGCTCGCTTGTACCACAGTTTGGACAAGTTCACCTTTTCACTGAAATTTGCAAGTGGGCGTGTCCGGTGCGTCAGTTCAGCAACAAATACCCCTTTTTGCAGCCAGCACAGCTCCAGGCGGCAAAAGATAACACTGAAGGGACTACTCACCTTCTGGAAACTGCTCTCAAAACATTTATCTTTCTTTCGAATCTGTGGCAGTTCCCTGTTGTACATATTCAGTGAATTTGGCGTCCCATCGCACATGGAAAAATAATCGCACAGCTGAAACAAAAACCGATGTTATTAATCTAATCTTCGCATTTTATTAATTTGTCTTTTGTTTAAAAATTGACATTCTGCAGATTTGCCTTTTTCACTGAAGCGGTCGAGGATGCAGCAAGAAACAAGAGCCAGGACTTTGAACAGATCCCTCAAGATTGTGAGACAACAAAATGTGAGGCTGGATGAACACAGCAGGCCAAGCAGCATCTTAGGAGCACAAAAGCTGACGTTTCGGGCCTAGACCCTTCCTCTCCCTCAAGATTGTAATGTGATAACTATTTAGAGCATCTTCACTCGACAGTGAAACAGCACATCATGACCCGTTCATTAACTCGTTAACCTCAATTCCTAGCTTCTATTTATTTGCTTACACGTTTGTAAGAGCGACATTCCCTTTCTCTGCGATTCAGAATTGTTTCCGCAGATACTAGGTTTTTCTGCATTGTAGGTTATTATGGTGAACACTAAGGTTTGCGGTTCCCAGGAATAGAATAAATAAGATAGCTCCTACTTTCACAACTGAAGACGTTTTCTATTCAGCCTGTTCAGTGTCACTGTTACACACTCTGGAATAAGGCGAACCCGAGCCTCCTGACTCAGAAACTGAGCCAACAAGAACCCTACCCATTACGATATAACTAAAGATGATGCAAATGAAGAGGATCATTCAACACATCCTTCCATAAAGTCCAGTATTTCTGGCATCCAACAGGCCATTTCTTGGTGAGGTCTAACTGGATACTATCGTACTTAACCCAAGTTTGAGACAGTCAAATAAACATGTTAAACATAAACTGCAATGTAAACTTCAATAGCAAGTTGAAGAGTAAGAATCTGAAGTCGATCCTGGAAGAGTCAGCGGCTCACTTTTAGTTGCAAATGTCTCGGGGTCAGTCTTAATCTTTTGGGAAGTAGAAAGTGGAAGCGGTAGGATCCACTACCATTGATAGGAGCCAATACAGGAACTTGCCGACTTTGTCTTCAACATTCACTTTCACCCTTATGACATTACATTACTCACCTGTCGTTTGCGCAATTCGGTGGCAATATTCTGGATGAAAAGAGCCAAAGGTTCAAGATTCAGATTTCCAGCACTGGGGGGAGTTCCAGATGTATAAACGTCTGCAGAGTCTCCGGAAGATTCGGGGAGCGAGGTGATAGCAACTGGAGACATCCAGGCGGCTGTTACCCCCATCACCAAGAGTAGGACAGAACGGCAGAGATCTGGAAGGGAGAGGGAGATGGAGAAAACAAGGACAGTCAGTAGCGGTTCTCCCCGGAGACAGGGACCACAGGCAGAGCTCAGAGAGCAGCAGTTTGTACTAACAGTGCAGCGAGGACATGCTGAGGGTCACAAGCCTGGTCTCCCGGATCCTGATGTGTGGAGCTGTCTTGGGCTCGAGTGCTCAGACCTTTGGTGGCACTTGGGCATCGCTGCCGCCTATTTATTGTCCACAGTCAGTCACTGGCTTTCCCGGTGGAAACCCCATTTGTGTTCCCTCTCTCATGCACAAGAGTGGGGCGTGAAAACATGTATAACAGAAAAATATAAATAAACTTCTTAAAGCGCAAGCGATCCTTTCTCGGTCTTTTTTTTACCCTTTCTCTTGAGGTAATACAGGGAATTACCAAAAAGGGATGATTCCCCATTTCATAGCGAAAGTGCTGTCTGTTGGAAAAAAGATTTTTTTTAAATGACTTGCCGTAATATAATTGGGCTTTCCTTATTTAGACCAATGTGTTGCACCAATTTAGTATGTGTGTTAGCGCCTTTGTCACAAGAAGTTAATAACTGTACGTATGTCAGAATAGAAATCGTGCAGTTCTTATCTAAGCTTTCATCGTTGTCAAACTGAAAATAACCAATACCCTACTTTGTCTGCCTTTCATCCTACATAAATTCAAACTTGTTCAATTTTGTCTACAAAAGGTCAGCCATGCGGCCAATTCCTCTTCACTTGTGAGAACGATGAGTACTAAATCTGCGATAATATGAAGAAATGTTGCACTTTAATATTTCAAAATGGTGCTTCTGAAATTTCACATGCTCAATCATATTTCTTGTGCACGTTTTGAGAATTTCACGCTCATTTAAATATTCTCTGGTGGCTCTCAACTGTTTTATAAAACAGGTGTTGGCAATGAGAGTACTGTTCTTAAAAAAAATTAGCTGAACGTTGCCGAGACAAAATGGGCTAGCAGCGGTCACATGGAGAGCTGGGCTGGTCCTTTAATTCATCTACATATTGGACTATTCATGAATGTTTTTGTACCATGCTCCCAGAATGTCCTCTCGTGGTTCATACATCAGAGACTGTCAATGAATAGTTGAGGGCTTATGTAGGACAGGAAAGAAAGACTTTCCTTTAGAGTGAAGTGTTTCCATTGGATGTCAGTGTTGCTGGCCAGGCCTGCATTTGTTGCCGATCCCTAATTGCTCTTGAACTGCTACCGTCTGTCTGACGTAGGTACAGCTATAGTGCTATTAGAATGGAATGAGATTTGGCAAAAGAGAAAGTGGGGAGAATCAAGGATTGCCAGATCAATTTGATGCACATTGGCCAGATGGCTGGCCATACTTCTCATTAGGTTGTTGGGAGATCAGAGAATGCATGACTG
The DNA here is from genome assembly GCF_030684315.1 of Stegostoma tigrinum. NCBI lineage: Eukaryota > Metazoa > Chordata > Chondrichthyes > Orectolobiformes > Stegostomatidae > Stegostoma > Stegostoma tigrinum. The sequence continues at coordinate 75,785,581 of NC_081355.1, read as the reverse complement.
AAAGAGTGAAGTGGAAACAGAAAGGGTGGAAGACAAGCTCCTCTGCTACAGGCCTAAATCTTGTTGCTAATTGCTGTTGGTATTTCCATGATTTCAATGTCAAGCTGCTCTTTCAGGTATTATTTTGGTGAACGGTAGTAAGTCCTCCTGTGATATTGTGTCCTAAAAGGAAAGCGAAAAGTGGTAAAAGTGCTTTTTGATTTCAAGCAGGACAAAAGATTCAATAAAATCACCTCCCCTCCCCCCACCCCATCATTGGGTTCTGAGAAGGGATTTGCGCTAAGGAACAACTTGGCTTTTGAGGGGCTAAGCAAAAAGTATAAAAGATATAAGGGGTAGTAGGAACTGCCGATCCTGAAGTCTGAGAGCTGGATGAATACAACAGGACAGACAGCATCAGAGGAGCAGGAAGGCTGAGTGTTATTTTAGTAGTCTTAATGAAGACATAAAATTACTTTCAACTCTTCAGCCAGATGCTAGAGAAATTGTTGATCTTAATCATATGTTGTGCCACCTCTTGTCATGCTAGATCAGCAAATTGTCTCGGCATCTATTAGCCATCCAAGGAGCAGAGTATTTCCTTTCCCTGATGGGGAGCAGATTTAGGACTGAGTTGAGGAGGAACTTCTTCACCCAAAGGGCAGGGCATTTGAGGCAAGTATGTTAAATGACTTTTTAACCATCCTTTCTACATCTTCAAATGCAAATGTCCTGGGATCAATCTCAATCTCTTGAGAACAAAGTGGTAAGTGTAAAAGCCACTGCCATTAGGAGGAGTCATTAGAGGAACTTTCCCACTTTAGTGGGAGGCAATAGCCGAGTGTATTATTGGTGGACTGTGAATCTGTGGAATTCTCCGCCCAGTGAAATGATTGAGGCTGCCTTGTTGAATGTTTCTAAGGCAAAGATAGATTTTTGAACAGGAAAGAAATTAAAGGTTATGGTGAACAGGTGGGTAAGAGAAGGCGAGTCCATGAAAAGATCCTGCATGATGGACCAGGCTCGAGAGGCCAGATGGCCTACTCCTGCTTGTATTTCTTATGTTCTTATGCTCTTAACTTCTAAAGTGCACTGTACCTGAACACCTTGCAGGTCTGTTGAAACCCTCTGCTTGCCAAGAGGTTTTGCTACATATCTGCATTCTTGCTTTCCTGATTTGGTCATCAAACAAATCTTCCACTTTAAGCTACTGCAGTCAAGCAACAAGCTGAAGCACCTGATAAGTTGTTTCCTGACTGTTGAATTGCCACTCAGAAGTACACATCAAAGCCAAACCAGAAAGTTTTTTTTTATTCATTCACAGGATGAAGGTATTGCTGGCTGGGCTAGCATTCATTGCCCATCCCTAAGTGCCCAGTAGGCAGTTAAGAGTCAACCATATTGCTGTGCATCTGGAGTCACCTATAGCCCAGACCAGCTAAAGATGGCAGATTTACTTCCCTAAATGACATTACTGAACCATTTGGGTTTTTCTGACGATGGATTCATGGTTATCATTCCAGACTCTCTTTTGTTTTTATTGAATTCAAATTCTACCATCTGCCTTGGCAAGATTCAAACCTGGGTCTCTGATACATTCCTGGATCCCAGATTCACAGTCCAGCAATAATACACTCGGCTACTGCCTCCCACTAAAGTGGGAAAGTTCCTCTAATGTCTCCTCCTGATAGTAGTGGTTTTTACACTTTCCACTTTGTTCTCAAGAGATTGAGATTGATCCCAGGACATTTGCATTTGAAGATATAGAAAGGATGGTTAAAAAGTCATTTAACATGCTTGCCTCAATTGCCCTGCCCTTTGAGTATAAGATTTGGGAAGTCATGTTAAGGTTGTACAAGACATTGGTGAGGGCTCTTCTGGAGTACTGTGTCCAGTTCTGGTCACCCACTTATAGCAAGGATATTGTCCAGCTGGAGAGAGCTGAGAAAAGATTGACCAGGATGCTGTCTGGTATGGAAGGTTTGAGATATAAAGACAGGCTTGGTAGGCTGGGACTTTATTCACCAGAGTAGAAGAGGTTGAAAGGTATAGATAGAGTTGATAGTAGCTGTCTTTTCCCGAGTATGGGGAATATCAAGACTAGGGTGCTCATTTCTCAAGTGAGAGGAGAGGGATTTAAAAAGGACATGAAGGGCAAATGTTTTACATAGAGGATGGTTCACATGTGGAATGACCTTCTGGAGGAAGTGCTGCATGTGGGCATAATTACAACATTTAAAAAGCATTTGGATAAGTACATGAATGTGAAAAATTTGGAGGGATATGGGCCAGGAGTAGGCAGGTGCAACTAGTTCAGTTTGTGGTTATGTTCAGCATGGTCTGGTTGGACTGAAGGGTCTGCTTCAATGCTGTATGACTGCATGACTCAATGAGCTACTGACTCTTCTAGCATCAATTTTAGATTTCCATGCACAATGGGACTTGTGTTCACTGTGAAGCAGATCAGCAAATGCAAGAATATACTGCCTGAGATGTTTGACTGTATGCATAGTTTACTATCAGTTCCCATTATTACACTATGTTAACTCACTTTACCACATTGTTTAATAATAGCTTTAATCATCATCTGATTTGCCACATTGTACAATTGTTGGCTTTAGTGGAGAAAATGGAAAATCAGGAAATCTTGCTTACTCCCACTTCAATCATTGGATTTCATGTGGTAAAACGTGAGTTTTTTATGATGCAACATAAAAGAAAGACTGACATACTGTCTGAGCTCTTCATATGCATTGTATTCCTCACCGCCAATGAAATACTTTTGAAGTGTTTTTACCTCTGTAATGTAGCAAGAACGATTTCTTTAGACAGGTTAAAATTGCTTTCAGCAATATTTTTAATGGAAAATTTTTATCTTAATGTCTTTTGATGAACCATTGTTTGCAAAGGCACAAATCTTGGCTTGCTGTAGTAATCATTCTTTCTATTCAACTGCAACAGTGAGAGCCCTAAGCTGTTTTCTGTCTAGGCCTTGCTTACATGAAGCAAGGAAGCTATGAATGCTGAACAAGGACAGTGGGAAATTATTTAACTCTCAATGTTGGCCTGGCTGACAGTATGGATTAGGTGAAGGTGAAATGTTCATAGGCATGACAGCACATGGAATTGCCATAGGCCGGGACGTGTTTCTGTATCAAAGAAAAGAGTTCTTGCTCCTCCCAGCCCCACAAATGTAAAGGAAGGTTTAGTTTAAACATCTTTAAAACCTTTTGAGAACTATTGGCTAATGGGGTCCATTCCAGGTTCTCATAAGCCCAATCTATAATGCATTCCCCACCACTAGTACATGAAATGCACGCCGAAGTGCTGCAATGAGTCTAGAACCCCACAGAGATGACCAAAGCCGAGGGGGAAGTGAACCGGCAATGGTGGTGAAACAATGGGTCACTAACATTGGTTAGGTGTGGAAAGGACATTAGGGAAGGTGTGTGTAAGAGAGCAGAGAGATTATGGCATTGGGAGATTTAAACACAAGAATAAGAATTTTGAAGCATATGGGGTTCATGAGCCAAGATATGTCAGCAAGATGCAGAGTGGCAGCAGTATGTATTATCTACAAGGTGCATTGCAGAAATTCTCCGAGACGTCTTCAACAACACCTTCAAAGCCTTCAACCTCTACTGCATAGCAGGAAATACATGTGAATACCACCACTTGAAAGTTCCCCTTAAAGTCACACAGTATCCTGATTTGGAATTCTATTGCTATTCTTGCTATGTCACTGATTCAAAATCCTAAAACTCCCTTCCTAACAGCACTGTGGGTCTACCCTCACCTAATTCAAGAAGGCAGCTCAGCACCTCTTCTCTCAAGCAATTAGTGATAGACAATAAACGATGGGATGGCTCAGCTAGAGATACCCACATCTCATGAAAAAGTGTATTTTTTAAAATGACAAGTTCAATTGATGAGGGGTGCTTGGCATGCGGTAGAATACAGACAGCACAATTTTGGATGTGCTTAGGTTTATGAATGGTGAAATTTGGGAATACTTCCTGGAGTGGACTTGAGCAATTAATACCCAAATTCGTAAGCATCTAAAGCTGCGGTCATTCTTGCTGGTGAACAAAGTTGGCACACTGGATCCTAAAGGTAAAATGAAAGGCTCATATCCTCATTGGCTTCTTCTCGTAATTTAAGCAGGCACTAGGCACCAATTAGATGAAGCCATGTGTCCAACGTGCCTGTACATCATGTTTTCAGGCAGTGAAGGTGAGTTGATCTTTCCCTGAAGTTGTTTTGTGAAACCAAATGGAGGCACTTAAATTCCTTCTAACGCAACAAAATAGTATATCTCTGTATGTTTTGGGGGCAATTACACCAGCAGCCTTAAATGGTTCCTTTAAGGAATTCCAGTTAGGCTGCTTAAGTACAGCAAGCTATTTCAGTTAAGTTGGTCTGAACGAAGGAAGGCCGGGGTGCTCATTTTATTCAGCGTTGAAATAAGGACTGCACTAGGTTGAAATAAGGATTGCATAATCTTCTGGCAATTTTAGGGAATGCTTAAGGACAAGTTGCTCTAAAATCAAGATGGTACATTCTTATGGATTCTATCTTTTGAAAGATGATCCTACAAATTAGATAATTTGTTTTATCCACACCATCATTCTGTGGCATGTCTGAGTGGGAGGTTCTAGGGTTATAAAAGTCACACTGTAAATGCAATTTTTTTACTAATGTATTGGTTCCTGAGGAAGAAAATGGAACTGACGTGCAAGTGCTAAACTGTGTTGGGTTATTTTGCCGGTATGGAATAGACAAGCATCTCATTGCTGTCGCTGACATATTTGACACTAACATTAAAAACAAAGTAATGGAATGAATACCTTGCAATCCAACAATAAGTTCAAGGGATGTATGGGAGCAAATTACTGCAGATGCTAGAATCTGTACTGAAAACAAAAAAAGCTGGAGACCATTGTTGGGCAGGCAGCATCCACGGAGAGAAAGCTAGCTAATGTTTCGAGTCTTGATGACCCTTCATCAGAGCAGATGTGAAGTGTGGAGAGGACGGCAGTTATGCAAATACTGTCCCCTCCACAGTTCACATCAGCTCAGGAGATGAAGTGTCATCTAGACTCGAATACACTCGGCTATTGCTTGCTTTCTCTCCATGGATGCTGCCTGACCTGTGGTGATCTCAAGGGAAGTGTGTAGTGTTGTGGTAACATTACTGGCCTAGTAATTCAGATTCGGGGGCATGGTTTCAAATTCTACCATGGCAACATTGTGAATTCAGTTAATAAATCTGAAATTGTGATTTGTTTCAGTAATGGTAAATGTAACAGCGATTATCAGTTGTTGAAAAGGGAAAAGCTCATCTTATATACTTTCGGCAAGGAAATCAGCTGTCCTTTTCTGGTAGCTCCTTATGTGACTCCATCCCCACAGCACACAATATAGTTAACTCTTTCTGATGAAGGGTCTAGGCCCGAAACGTCAGCTTTTGTGCTCCTAAGATGCTGCATGGCCTGCTGTGTTCATCCAGCCCCACACTTTGTTATCATAGTTAACTCTTAACTATCCTCTGAAATGGATTGATAAGCCACTCAGTACAAGGGCAATTAAGGAATCCTGACCCTCTCAGCAACATTTCTATCTCTTGAAAGAATAACTTTAAAAAAAAACAACCCTACACCTAGACAAGGAAGGGTACTCAGTATCTACAAAACGCATCTCAAATACTTACTAATCAGAAATTATTGAAAATGCTATTGCTAATATATGAGAATAAGTAATCTAATGAAACCTGAGGTTGAAACTTGCAGCTTGAAACACATCCAGCTAATTTATCTCTTTTTAAATTTGATGACTTTATATGAAGTTACAAATCTTGTTGCAGTTCCTTAATTTTGTTTCATTAGAGCTAACTACAGTTCTTTTAGTACCAGATGGAGTTGATTACATAAAATTAACTGCTGAATGATGACATGGCAGGAAGCTTTAAGCAAGGGTTGAAAGCTTGCTGCTTTGGTCTCAACAAATCATTCAGAAAATTGTGTCACCATTTCACTCATGTCTTACTGCTAGAGTGAAGATCATTTCATTTACAAACTCACTTAATTTTTACATGTGGAAAATGCTTGGTGGAACTTAAAAATAGGCAGTCATTCTCTGATAACACTTCTGCTTTTTTGAAAATGGTACATCATTATTTAAAACTTACAGAGCCCACTTTGACTGCAGAATGCACTTCCCATACACCATGAAACAACAACATGAATTCAGTGAAAGATCTAAATATGGCACAATGGGGAAGTGTGTAGTGGGTTAGATATTGTCCTTTCACTTGAGGGCTCAGTTTTAGTTTAGACTGATAGAGTGTGAAAGCCCATCTCCACTGCCCCCGACTCTACCAACAATAATTCCAGATGGCTGTCCAAGCTTGGACAGTGTCAGGAGGCCTGGCCATTTTCATGGCACTAGTGAATAGCAAGTAATGTAAATAATCGCTGTAGCTCTGCAGCTCTGGGTGAAAACGCACCCAACTTCAAAAGCAAACCAGAAATGCTGAACATCGTCTCTTTCAGGGATCACTCTATTCATTTCTATGGATGGGGGCCTCCAAAGTATAGGCTTAAATAGCTTTCCATTGGAAACTGGTGCGTGTGATAGTCAATAATAGGTGAGCCGAAGCAGCATTACTCATCAAACCCTATCCATTTTCAACTATATGCTGCCAAGCTGTAAATGTCCAGTCGAGTTGATAATTGTCCCTTCGGTGAGATGAGTTGGAAAGATTTCAAGCCTATTCATAACACCAATGATAGCGTAACATTCTGATGTGCCTGATCTCTTATGGCGTACCTTTGAGATGTAATTCATGTTACAAGGAATGAGGCAATCAATTTGAACATAACAAAGTTCAATAAACATCAACAAAACAATGACCATATCATCTCTTCTAGTGATGTGGTGTGTTGTTTAAATGAGACTCGCAGTTTCAATAATAACCAAGGGCTGTCTGTGCTCTTGGCTGACATGCTCTTTGATCTGATGTTGTGATAAACTGAATTTTCTTCTGAGAAATCCAACTGGGTCATAAAGAAACATGTTGAATTCAACCAAATAATAGATATATAGCTGTAATTTTGCAGACATCACAGGCCTTACTTCACTTTTGAATGTCCTGCAGTTAGTTATGGATTATGAAGTAGATTTCAGCACAAACAAAGCACTATTTTAAATTTGCTTTTAACGTTTATGAGATCATCCTATTGATCAATGCATCCCTATCTGTGTGAATATGTTGTCCCTTATGGCATGAGCTCTTACCTTGCATAGTATTTTTTGATGTGCCCCCTCATCAAATGCTTTCTGGAGATCTAAGTATAGTAGTAACTAATGATTTCCCTTCATCTACGCTGCTTGTTACTTCCTCAAAAAAAAACTCTAATAACGTAGTTAAACATAAATTTCCCTTCACAGACCCATGCTGGCTCTGTCCTGTTTGCATTAAAATTTTCTAAGTGCCATGGTATAACTTCATAATAATAGATCCCAGCACTTTTACTTTAACAGTTGTTAGGCTGATTAGCTCATACACTCCTTCTTTCTGTCTCCAGCCCTTCTTGAGTAGAAAAGTTACATTTGCTACCTTCCAATTTGATGAGACCCTCTCAGAATATAGGGTATTTTACTAAATTAAAACCAGTGCACCTCTTACCTATACAGTGACTTCTTTTTGCTTTTGAGGATGAAGTTCATCTGGACATAGAGACTTGTCCAATTTAAGTTCAAATCATTTTCTCAGCATCCTTTCCCTGGTGATTGTAATTGTTTTAAATTCCTCACTCCCTTTCCCATTCTAATTCACAATTATTTCTGAGATATTTCTTATATCCTCTACAGTGAATATAATGGCAAAATGTTTGTTCAATTCATTTGTCATTTCTTTATTTCCATTTTTTAATTCCTCAGACTCAGTCTTTAGAGGACAAACACTCATTTCATTTACTTGTTGCCTTTTTGAATGCCTTTGAAATCTCTTATCATTTATTATTATTATTACAGCTAGCTTTCTCTTGTGCTCTGGTCTCATGTTAACTATGTTGAAGTTCTACACTAATATATTGTTAGTATACGTAATTCTAATTATATATAATTCTATTTTCCAATTATAATGCAATCAGCTTCTCTGGAGAGCTATCGTAAGAGCTATCTTAAAAGTCTAAGTATTTTTGTTTAACTATTAATCTGTGAATGGTTCACCTTTAACTACTGAATACTGCAGGTGGCAGTATTCAGTAATTAAAGGTGATTCTTTGTGAGATAGCAAACCCCAGAATTTGTCCATGATGGGTTTTGAGGGCTTGTTCTCCCTTAAGTAGAGTTGTGCTGTTAGAAAAAAGGTTTCTTTTGTCTTGATGTAGATTGAAATCACTTTCGTTTGATCCAAAATCTCTGGGTAGAATCTTCACAGACCCTGAACAATGTGGGCTATGGCCAGAAGTCTGACAGAACAGGGCAAAACATTGACTAGAATAATAGGAACTGCAAATGCTGGAGAATCCAAGATAACAAAGTATTGGGTCTAGGGTCTAGGCCCGAAACATCAGCTTTTATGCTCCTAAGATTCTGCTTGGCCTGCTGTGTTCATCCAGCCCCACACTTTGTTATCAAAACACCGACTGAAGCCTTTCTCAATGTCAAGAGCAAAAAGTCACATTTTCCAACAGTCTTCTGAAAGCTGAGACGAGTTTCTTGCTAGTGAACAGTGAAAGGCCTATTAATGGATATTATTTCTCATTATCATCCGCATTTCTAACTAATCTCAACTAATTAATATGCAGGTTCCTATCCTACCACTGGTAGGATAGAAACAAAATGCTGAGAATTCCTGACATGGAAGGCAGAGTTGGTACCTGGCAACTCAAGCTTCTTCCTCAGGACCTCTATCCTGGACATTTGGCACTCATGCTTCATTGAAGCTCCATGGGTAGCATCTACATTCACCCAACATCCACAGGTGGCATCTGACACATGACAGCCTGCTTGTACCATCATGTTACATCTTTGATTCATTTACAGTATGCTTCTATGGTGCCATGCTGCATCTTGGAGTGCCCAGCACCTCTTAATGCATTGCTGTTGCAAAGATGCTGCATGCAAGGAAAGGAACCCAGCTCACAGATTAGATCAGGCTGCACCTCAGGGCTGTTCACTCGTGCTCTCAGTGCTCATGCACTTTGAGGATACCTGGATGCTCATAGCATCCCTGCTTCACCTTCCATTTTGCACTCTGCTCCACTCAACCAGAGCCTAAAATCTCCCAGTATTTCTGTCTTACCTTGGCTTTTAGTGTAGACACAAAGCCAGGCAACTTGTTATGCTTGTCAGTTGTGATCAGACAAGAGGGTAGACAACTTGATGTAGAATGTATTGCCACGTCAATCTCACACCTGCACTGTGTGCCAGTAGCAGTCTATACCACAAACACATTGCATGTGCTGCAAAGAAACAGCCATATTTTCAAGGCGAAGGAGAATGATCCTCAGTCAAGTCCTGGGAAGTACTCATCAATTAGTGGTCCATGATAGTAAATTATGGGCCATTATAAGTCCAGAGGGTCTGGTACAGTTAGGAGTCCATACCTCTGCAATCCGAAGAGTGGGTCATGTTCAACTCTGTGGGTATAGGACAGCCAGTCAGGGAGGTTGTGAGAAAATGGGAAGAGTAACATATATCATGATTTTTGCAGGTCTGTTACAAGTTCCTTAGATTTCTTGACTGTTTGCAGTCCTAAAGTGTAGCTACAGTCAATGTGCCTATAAATCACTTCTGTCAGTGATTTCTCTTCTTTGCTATTTCTTATCTCCACCAAAATTGAGTTTAAAGGACCCTTGATATTGCTGTTAGCCCAACTCACTTTCCAGTACCACAGGAGCTGATAGAGGAGCTCTTGTGGTGAAATGGTAGCATCCCTATCCCTAGACAAGAAGGCCTGGGTTGAAGTCTCACCTTTTCTAGAGGTATGTTATAACATCTCAGAGCAGGTTGATTGTATCATAAACAGAAGCTGACTTTATTGGGCTACAATGCTACTAGTTCTGCTGCTGGTAATGTGGACAACATGGGCAGTTGTGCTGAGGTGGTAGTATTCCTAACTCTGAGCCAGGAGGCATGGGTTCAAGTCCCTCGTGCTTCAGAGGTGTATAGTAACGTCTCTTAACAGGGTAATCAGAAATTATCTAGACAAGGTTAGGACTGCCTCCAAAGCTAGACAATGGAATTTTTTTTGAACATACATACATGGAATCACAATGATGGGAGGAGCAACACATTTCAGATGCCATGTGGAAAAATCTGCATCCATAGGTCTTGTGTATCTGTGAACATATTAAGAGCAATATTGACTTCCTTTCATTTACCAACCAGTACTTGCAAATAGTACCTTTGATGTTTCTCAAATCTTGGAAATTTAAATTCAGCTCTTATTTCAATTTTGTATGTGGGCTAAATGTTTCATTAAATAAACAAAGAAGGTAAACTAATTTCTCTGAGATAAATTCAGGCCGATTTCTCCAAAAGAAAACAAAGCCTGTGGGAGTTTTAGCACTGGATATTTGGCTTGGTAAAGTCAATTGGGCCAAGACTGAGGAATGGCAGATCAAGTTTAATTTAGATAAATGTGAGGTTTTGCATTTTGGTGAGACAAACCAGGGCATGACTTACACAGTTAATGGTAGGGCTCTAGGGAGTTGTCAAACAGAAACCTAGGGGTGTGGATACACAGTTCCTTTAAAGTGGCATCACAGCTAGACAGCATGGTGAAGAAGGCATTTGGCATGTTTGCCTTCATCGGTCAGAGTATTGAATACAGGAGTTGGGATGTTTTGTTACAGCTGGACTAGACATTGAAGTAAGGCCACATTTGAAGCCCTGTGTATCATTCTGGTTTCCTTGCTATAGGAAAGATGTTACTAAATTGGAAATGATGCAAAGAAGATATGCAAGGAATGTTATGGAGTCTGGAGGATTTATATTATGAGAGACATTTTTCCCTGGAACGTAGGAGGCTGAGGGGGTGATGTAGGGATTTGGAATATCAGGAAGGACATAGATAAAGTGAATAGTCAATGTCTTTTTCTCAGCATAGATGAGTCCAAAATGAGAGGGTATAGGTCAAAGGTGAGAGGCTGAATATTTAAAAGGGACCTGAAGGGCAACTCTTTCAGGCAGAGGATGGTGTGTACATGGGATGAGCTGCCACAAGAAGTGTTAGAGGCGAGGACAACTACATTTACAAGGCATTTGGATAGCTACATGGATAGGGAGGGTTTAGAGGGATATGTGCCAAGTACTGGCAAATGGGACTAGTTCTGTTTAGGAACCATGGTCAACATGGGTGAGATGGGCCAAAGTTTCTGTTTCTGTGCTGTATGATACTATGCCTCAATGACAAGGAGCTCAGTGAAGGGTCCACGGCTGTGTAATTCAGTCAGTCAAAAATTTGAAGTTCTTGGGCAATTTCTTATATATGTCTACTAATTCATGCCCAGATTTCAGTGGTCCGTATACTGGAAAGTTTGGGGAATTTGTGTATCTCAATGTCACATCAGGTGGACACATTAAAATCTATCATCTCTCTTGTACAAATCTAATTCATTCTCCCTGTACCAACTGAGTTAATGGCAAAACTAATGAGTGTGACTTTTCACACAATGCAAGTTTAGACTCTTGTGCTTCTTGAGCCACATGCAGGCTTATGATACCTTTTGAAATGCTTAAAAAAGGCAGCAACAACATTGTTGACTTTATCAAGTTAGACATCCAGGAGTGAGTGCTAGAACTCCCATTGGCTTTTTGCTGGGAAACGCTGCCTGAACTTATCTCAAAGAAATCGGCTTACTGCCTTTGTCTATGTGGCAAAACATTTAGCCCCTGTACAGAAGTGAAATGTCAGCTGAATTAAAATTTCCAAGATTTAATAAATGTTTAAGATACTATTTCAGAGACTTAGGTCTGGTATCCATGACTTAGCAAGATACTAACCCTGAAAAGGTTACATACCTGGTTAATATTTTGCTGTACTTGGTGATTATCCAGTGTAACTGCATTAACCAGCACAACTGAGCCCTACCCTGATCAACCTGAGCTGATTCACCTTCCCACTGCATGACTGACCCCACAGCCTGATCCACCTTCCCACTGCATGACTGACCCCACAGCCTGATCCACCTACCCACTGACTAAAACCCCACTCACCAATTCACTTATCCACTCACCCACCCACCCAGTCATTACTCATATCTTTAATCACTCATTCCCCCCAATCATCCATCTGCTAACCCTCTGAAAGACTTGAGAACTTTAATAACTTTCTTGAATACAACAGCTAATATCATAAAAGGGGCATATCTTCTTTTCATGCATTTTTTTTATGACTAGACTCCCTACAGTGTGGAAACAGGCCCTTCAGCTCAACAAGTCCACACTGCCCTGTGGGGCATCCAACCCAGACCCATTCCCCTATAACCCTCACACCCCTGAACACGACAGGCAATTTAGCATGGCCAATCCACCTAGCCTGTACATCTTTGGATTGTGGGAGGAAACCCATGCAGAAGATGGGGAGAATGTGCAAACTCTGCACAGACAGTAACCCAAGGCTGGAATTGAACCTGGGTCCCTGGCTGTAGTGCTAACAACTGAGCCACTGTGCTGCCCAATTCTACTAATCTCATTGATTATCTACAGAGATGGCTGCTCTCACCCATTTCTACTGCAACTGTAATCAGAAGGCCTGGCTGAAAATTTACAAATGGCATTTTTTTCCAGAACTCTTCACAGGCACTGGCCTTGTGAGCAGTCTGGAATATCTCGGCCTTTGTCATTAAGACTGTTATGCTGGAGATGACAGAGACATAATCTCAATTTAACCAACCCAGTTGTGTGTAGTTTGGAGTTAGCATTATTGTATTGTAAATTTGATTATAGATTTGGAACAAGCCATTATATATTATATTATTATATATAATATATACAATTTAATATCACTCAAATAGATGTTAAATTATTGACGGGTTAGACAGTCTGCACAAAATTGACAACTGTGACAGCTGACAACAACAGGAGCTGCCTGATAAGCAGTGCCATTTTATTCATGGCAAACTAAAATATTAGTTGTGATTCATAAGTGTGTAATTCAGTCTGAAATGCTTACGAGTAGGAAATAAAATTCAGACTTCTGACCACTGAATGTACTGTTACAGCATCAATAATAAGTAGGTAGATAATTAGCCATAGTCCATAATTATTTCTATTAGGGAGAGAAAATTGCTTAGATAGCCTGAGGTGCAATACCTGAAAGCATGCACAGGTGATGAGGCAGCTCCCAGAATGGGAATTGAACCCTGACAATTGGCATTACTCTGGACTTCAGTGTTATGTGTTCTTCAAACTCAGGAAAAAAACTGACAATCAAGAGTAAATAGAATCCAAATGCTGCCTTTAATTGATCTCAATTGCTTGATGGCTCCCTGACTGAAAAATAGTGTCAATTTCAGTGTTTCAGTTTGGAAGTGGCTGGTGGCTGATGTGGCAATATGAGCACCTATCATGAATGAATGCAGCACTAAGACCAGTCATGTTTCTTGATCCAGGTTAATTCACACACTCTGGAGCAGTTCCAATGTACTGTAATAAGTTTTCCTACCTTCACATGCACAAAATTCAAACGCTATTCATATGAACAGGCAAATGTCCTCTGGCCAAACTTCCTTATTTAATTCCTTCTGCACTTATTGTTGGTGAATGATACATGTAAAGTGAAGGTACAAAGCCAGTTAAGAGAAGATTTCTCTTAAGCTGGCAGATCTCACTCTTTTTGAAAACATGGGAAAAGAGACTATCTGGAGGAATGAAACAACAAGAAAACTGCTGAACTTCTCTCAGTTGAAGGTGCATTGTCTTTTATTATGCCCAATTTGATTGCACACTTGGAAACTGCAAGCATGTCAGAAACTTGGCATTAGTTCCTTCCTTCTCATTGTACAGAATTGATTACCATGCCTTTGGTTTCCTTGTTACATCTTAAATGTCTCTTTTTCCTATTCATGTGTGAGCATCACATCACACTAAGCAACCTAGGAGACAGATGCTTAAAGTCTTCCTTATGTGGGCATGCTCAGCATTATTCACTCGATAGGTTTTTGATAGTGACTTTTGAGGAGAATGTGTTGGGTGACCTTCAGAGCAAAGTGAGTAAAATGAGGTTTTATGTTGCTTGCTGCCTAGACAGGTCGTATTATCATATGTACAAGAACTTCAGTTAGTTCAGTATTATCCTTGGGTTTTTACTCTCTCAATAGGTATGGCACGAATATTTGAACACATGAATTAGGGGCAGGAGGAGGCTAAGAGTTTGGCATCCCAAGCTGTTCTATTGTTTGATTAGATCACAGTTGATCGAAAAGCAGACTCAACTCCATTTCTCAGCCTACCCACAATAAGCTTTTTGATTGTCCTTATTGCTCCTTTTTGACTTTCCCTCATTTTCCCCATTATTCATCACAGGAAACTGTTTAGTGAAACTTATCTGAACTGCTTCAAATGTATTTATGTCCAATCTTAAATAAAGAGGGCTACGCTGTACGAAGTATTGGAGAGGCAGTTTCACTAATGCCCTATACCACTACAGCAAAACGTCACTACTTTTAGGTTCTATCATCTTTTTTCCATTTACCTTCCTAATCACTCACTGTGCTTGCATACTACCTTTGTGTGACTTTGTACCAGGACCACCAGAGAATTGTGCGATTTCCCCCCTACTCTTTAAATATTATGCTGTTTTTCTATTCTTCCATCAAAATAGATGAGTTTAAAGTTTCTCACATCTGCAAAATTTTTGAGTACTCATTTAACTTACCTGTATCCTTTTTCAGACTCCTTATGTCTTCCTCACACCTTAAGGTATCTTACAAGAGTAGAGACAAGCATGCAATGTGTCTGGGTTATCTTGCTTTGTATCTACATGATATTATTTCCCTATCCTTGAGTAAATATCCACGAAAATAAAACAGAATTTGCATTAACCAACAAGAAATTCAACTGCTAAATTAAAGCAGACTTTAGTCAGAACCTCTTGATTTGCCCTCATTGAGATTGATAACCAATACTTGCAGCAAAACCTTAGATTTGAGATGGGAGCCAGACAGCTTCTATCCTCCAGAGATAGTAAGAACTGCTGATGTTGGAGTCTGAGATAACACAGAGTGGAGCTGGAGCAACACAGCAGGGCAGGCAGCTTTAGAGGAGCAGGAAAGCTGACATTTCAAATCGGGAGTCTTCTTAAGAAATGGGGGAGTGGAAGGGGGCTCTGAAATAAATAGAGAGGGGGGAAGTTGGGCTGGGAAAGGTAATGGCATGGTGATAGCAGGCAGGTAGTGAGGTGGGAGGAGTGGATTGGTGAGAGAGAAGATGGACAGGTCAAGGAGGCAGGAATGAGAGGGAGGTTGGTCTTGGGATGCGGCCAGGGGTGGGGAGATTTTGAAACTAGTAAAGAGGGCATGGCAATAGGTGAGCGCAGATATGTAGTGGTGGGGATTACCACCTATGCTCGGTTTGTGACAAATGACTACACCTCCCAACTGCGAACAAATTCAACTCCCCCTCCCACTCACTGGACTGGCATGTTCATTCTGGGCCTCCTCCAGTGTCACAATGACACCACCCAGAAACTGGGGAGCAGCACCTTACAATCTGCTTTAGAAGCCTACAGCCCTAATGTGGATTCAATATGGACTTTACAAGCTTCAAAATCTCCCCACCCCTGGCCTCATCCCAAGACCAACCCTCCCTCTCATCCCTGCCTCCTTGACCTGTCCGTCTTCTCTCCCACCTATCCGCTCCCCTCACCGCACTGACCAATCCCCATCATTATCTACCTGCTATCACCATCCCACCTACCTTTCCCAGCCAACCCTCCCTCCTTATTTCAGAGCTGCTTCCTCTCCCCCATTTCGTAAGGAGGGTCCCGACCTGAAATGTCAGCTTTCCTGCTCCTCTGATGCTGCCTGGCCTGCTGTGTTCATCCAGCTCCACATTGTGTTAGCTTCTATCCTCCAGTTGCTGAGGAAACACCTCAGGAATGCAACAGAATAAACACAAAATTGCTACAGGCGACTGCCAGGGTGAAATAGTGGAATGGAGATGGACATTGACTGGTACTTGTGTGGCATGAATATTACCTGCCATTTATCATTGGCATTGTTGCATGCAGACATAGACTACTTCAGAATCTGAAGAGCCGTGAATAGCACTGAACATTGTGCAATCACCATTTCTTCTGACCTTGAGATGGAGGGTTGATGAAACAGCTGAAGACTGTTGGGCTTAGTATATTGGCAGGAGGGATTCTTTAAATGATACGGTTGTAAGGCATAGGAGCAGAAGTAAATAATTTAGTGCATCAAGTCTGCTCTGCCTTTCAATGCGATTAAAGCCAATCTGATAATACACAACTCCACTTTCTTGCCTTTTCCCCATAATCCTTGGCTCCCTTACTGATTAAAAACCTGTCAACCTCAGTGTTATATAAGCTTAATACCCACCCTCAACGCCTCTCTGTGGTAGAGAATTCCACAGAATCACTATCTTCTGAGAGAAGAAGTTCCTCCTTATCTCTATCTTAAATTTGCGACCCTCTATTCTGCAACAATGCCCTCTGGTTCTAGATTCTCCAAAAAGGGGAGACAGCCTTTCCACAGAATGCTATCAAGTAATCTAATATTCTTGACATCCCAACAACTGCAATCATCTTCCTGAAAGGAACAAAACAATGTAGGATGATAAAGTGGGCTGATACTTCATTAATATTATATACAGAGAGTGTCCCAATAGTACACTACAGTTTTAAATTTGAGGGGAGATAGATTTTCTGCTTTTTAACTGTGGAGTTGTTATTGAATGAGATTGGCATCTTTACATCTGGCCCAGTGGCACTAATACTGACCAAGCTGGCTAAGTCCTGTAAGACAGTCATTTAGAATGACCCGGGAGCATATAGAACTAACAAGTGGGAAGCATCCACTCGGCCTCACTCTCACCAAACTACCTGTCATAGATGCATCTCTTCATGACAGCATTGATAAGATTGACCACTTCAAAATTATTGTGGAGGTGAAATCATATCTGCACACACGCTATCACATTGTCCAGCACCACCTTTGTGCTAAATTGTTCAAAGCAGACCCGGCAGCTTAAAACTGACATTTATAAGGTACTCAATAAAAACTGAAAGAACTGTGGATGTTGTAAATCAGGAACAAAAACAAATTTGCTGGAAAAGCTCAGCAGGTCTGGCAGCATCTGTGAAAGAAGAAACAGAGTTAACATTTTGAGTCCGCTGACCCTTCCTCAGAACTTATAAGGTACTGTTGGCAGCAACATGGGCTGGCATATCTTTCAGTCTACTGTGATCTTCAGGCCAGATGGTCACTCTGGTTCAATGAGGGGTGCAGGAAAGCATGACATCAGCGATGCCAGGCACATTGAAAAATGAAGTGCTAACCTAGTAAAATTGCAATAGTGAACTCCATGTTTGTTGATGACAAATAACTCACCTCCTGACACTCTAAAATCTGCTCTCAATCTACAAGGTACAAGTCATGATTATAGTGGAACATTCAGTGCTGACAACACCATCTGAACATCAAGGGGAGATTGTTGGATTACTGTATCTGTTGTTGGAGATGGTGATATCTTGGCAGTTGTGTGACATGAATGATACTTGGCTGTTGTATGGTGTAAAGGTTAGTTGCAGTTGTGTGACATGTTACTAGGCAGTTACCAGATTGCATATAGACATAGACTACTTCAGTATCTGAGGAGTCACAAATGGTGTCGAATATTATGCAACAGTCAGTGAATATCCCTACTTCTGACATTACATTGAGGGAAATCATTAATAAAGCTGCTGAAAAGGGCCTATGACACTATTCTGAGGAACTCGTGCTGTGATTCCCTGAGATGATTATCTTCCAACAACCAAAACCACCTTCATTTCTTTGTCAGATATGACTCCAATTTTCCCCTGACTTCCATTGATAATATTTCCCTGAGGCCCTTTGACACTGCACTCAATCTTGATGTCAAGGCAGCCACCCTCATTTCTCAGCTGTTTTGTCAATGCTTGGGCAGATCTGCAATGAGATAAGGATCTGAGTGATCTTGGCAGAACTCAAATTGAACATCAATATTCCTATATTGCTTATTCCTATTTCAGAGCTTCCTGACAGCACTATCAAGGAAATTGTTCATCACTTAGAATCATACACTCAGAGATGCACAGCACAGAAGCAGAACCTTTGGTCCAACTCGTCCACGCTGACCAGCTTTTTTTTTTGTCTTTTTCATCTGGTTGTTGAGCATTGCAGCAGGAAATGTAGAGGAGGCTAGAACTTGTTTGATTTCCCTGCCATTGAAATAAGCAGGAGGAGCATATGACAGTCTCCATAACGCATTTTCAATGTAAAAGCAAGCAGTGAGGCTAGATCTCTACAGGACATTTGTTAGGACACAGACTATCCAACTTTCTTTTACATATTCTTACAGTTGCTGCTGAAGATTGGTGAGGAATTCTAACCAATGTTTCTCCTAGACTATTGCTGGTCCATGCTTTGTTTCTGCAATTTTTCTCCCAAAACATTTTCAAGTTTTCAAAGGCTTTGGTAGACCCCAAATTAATCTAATCCCATTTTCCAGCATTTGGCCCATTTCCCTCTAACCCCTTCCTATTCATATATCTACACAGATGCCTTTTAAATGCTGTAATTGCACCAGATTCCATCACTTCCTCTGGCAGTTCATTTATTTGACTTGTTTAGTGTTTGAATGTATACTGAGAGGGCAATATTTTTCCAGATTGGATTTCTCTTGTTTTTGGTGCACAGGATGTACCTACTTTGTCAGAGTGTTGATAGTATTATAGCTGTACCAAACACTTTGGCTAGGTTCATGGTTAGTTCTGGAGTACAATTGTGGCAATGTTGTCAGGGCCTGTAGTCTTTGCTTGACGCAGTGCTTTCAAGCTATTTCTTCATACTGTTTGGAGCGAATTGATTTGGCTGAGGGTTGGCATTTATGATGCTGGGTACCTTAGGAAAAGGGTGAGATGGATCATCCGCCCTGGTTGAAGACGTTGCAAATGCTTTATCATTTTTACTGATGTGTTAGGCTCCCCATCATTCAAGATGGGGATATTTGTTAAACTTCTCCTTCAATTTGTTGGTCAATTTTCCACCACAATCCATTACTGTAAGTGGCTGGACTGCGAAGTTTTGATTTGATCCAGTGGCTACGTGATCACTTTGGTCTGTCTATCCAATGTTGCTTCTAATGCATTTGCTATAGTTCCGTGCTGTAGCTTCATGAGGTTGCCAACACATTTTAGGTAAGCCTGGTACTGTTGCTGGCATCATTGCATGCACTATTCACTAAGTGATGAGGGTAGCATTTAATTTCAATTTTTAAAAAAGCAAAGGAAGCAAAAGCACAATATTTAAATTGGTTCACTGTGGGCTTTCCACCAACACAGCAGCACATGCATAGGGAGTTCTCATTTTGTTCTTGTTGATTTGACTTCTAAAATTATCTCGAGGAATTTCACCTTGGACAATGCATAAATAAAAAAAAGTTTTATTTGTATATGCAAATTAGGTTAACTAATCACTGTGTAATAACACAATGTTATCAGTCTTGAAATAGAAAAACTTTTTAAACTAAAATAATTCCCTTTGCATTTTTTTGTCTTTTTCATCTGTTCGTTGAGCATTGCAGAGGGAAATGTAGAGGAAGTTAGAACTTGGTTGAATTCCCTGCCATTGACTTAAGCAGGAGGAGCATATGACAGTCTCCATAACGCATTTTCAACATAAAAGCAAGCAGTGAGGCTAGATCTCTACAGGACATTTGTTAGGACACAGACTATCCAACTTTCTTTCACATATTCTTACAGTTGCTGCCAAATATTGGTGAGGAATTGTAACCAATGTTTCTCCTAGACTATTACTGGTCCATGCTTTTGTTTCTCCAATTTTTCTCCCACAACATTTCAAGTTTTCAAAGACTTTGGTAGATCTCAATTAATCTTCTTAGCTCCTATGAAAAAGTTTGGTTTCATTCCTGGTAACATCCTGGAAAAGGGATTTTGCCAATCGCTTCAGTCCGTGTTGTGAATTACAACGCTCGATTACACCCCAAAACAAGTAAACAGATCGTTATTTTTTAATAAATAGTTTTTCTTTCGCCAGTATTACTTCTCTTCTTAATACTGAAGATAACGTTGGTGAAATTGTCACTGAGTGTATAATAGCAGTAAATACATCGGATTTGTGGTGTACTCAATCTGACTTTGAGTTGGGCATTTCTTAATTATTCGCTATTAAATCCAAAAGGATTAGTTTGACAAAACAGTGCAAATGCAACTATTCGTTAACACTTCTATGTAATCTGAATACAATACTTGCTCAACTATGACATTCACCAAATAATAAATGACCTGCCGAACATCTTTGATTTTTTTTCTTTTTTTGTGTGCCACTAATTGAAAATGGTACTGTAGGCACAAACTTCAAGAAATTCAAAAAAATCGACTTTAAAGGGTAAAATGTAGGTGAATTCCGAGGTCCCGGGAGGACCGTCACGGGAATGACTGGGGGGTTGCGGTACCGCTGGAGCCTTTGAAAAAATTCCTTTCTTTCAAATAATGCCGAGTTCAGAATGAGGTAATGAAGGAGTAAGACATCGCAAAGTAGTGAGTTTCTTTTTTAAATTGTCAAACACGTTGCCAAAACTTTACCCCGTCTTAGTTGGTGCTGCCAAAAAAATTATTTGACGCTCGACCCCGACTAAACGATGGAATAAATTTCATTTTCAAAGAACTGAAGATACAGAGGGTGAATTGGCAGTGGGTTGTAGAACGGAGCACCACAGCGGCATGTTTGTTATATGTTCAATGTTTGCGTGCGTTTGCGTCTCTCAACCTGTCTGCAGTCGTCCACATAATTGACAACGCCATCCTTTTCTAACACCTTCCCTTCTGTCGTAAACTGTCCTGTCCTTTAAAACAACAGTAGGCACGGATTGATAATTCTAGGCTTCAACACGAGCCCTCTGGATCCCTGCTGCCTCTGATTTGTCGCAGTGGTCGGCTGGAATCGAGTACTGAATGAGGAAGAAATTCCTTGAATTAAACATTGGGAAGTGCCAAGCCATTGCCTTCAGTTCTAACAACAAACACAGTTTCCCTGTTCATCCAGTCAATTCCCCTAATATAAAGTAAAAACAGATCCTGGAAATAGTCTCAGAGAAATGGGAACTGCAGATGCTGGAGAATCCAAGATAACAAAGTGTGGAGCTGGATGAACACAGCAGGCCAAGCAGCATCTCAGGAGCACAAAAGCTGACGTTTCAGGCCTATACCGTTCATCAGAGCTCTGATGAAGGGCCTAGGCCCAAAACGTCAGTTTTTGTGCTCCTGAGATGCTGCTTGGCCTGCTGTGTTCATCCAGCTCCACACTTTGTTATCCTGGAAATAGCCAGCTGGTCAGGCAGCACCTGTACAGAGAGACGGCGTTAAATTTCAGGTCAGGATTACTTATCATTGGATAGTGCTTTCGCAGCAATTTTTGTTTCTATTTCTGATTTCAAGGATTGGTATCATTTCGCTTTTGTATCAGTGACTCCACTCCCTTCTCTGGCAATTGTCTAAACCTGAACTACATCATTCACAACCTTCATGTTAATTGTGAAACTGAGTGGTACTTCCATCTTTATCAATAAGATTGCTTGACTTCAGGCCTCCCTCATCTCATCCACGAGGAACATAAGGAGTAAAAAAGAAGTAGATCACGTGATCTTTTGAGCTTGCTCTATGAACAATCATCTGTCTCATTTCTGCCTTCCTGCCACTGCCCATATTCCTTAACAGACAATATTCTACTAAATCCAGCTTTAAATTTATTTCACAATACAACTCTCTGAGGTTGTCATTTCCATTGTTTCACAACTCTCTCATTTAGGGAATTTATTGCAGTCTTAAATGTTGAACACCTTATTCTGAGATGCCATGTTCTAGAAAACCCAGCCAAAAAGAAAGCTCAATTTTCTGCCCCATCAACCCCATCAATTGTCACCCTTCATTCTTTTAAATTCCAGAGACCTTTGGCCCAATTTATTCTCTCTGGCATCAATGGACAACCCTGTTATCCAAGGAACACATATTGTGAATGTTTGCAGTACCACCTCTGATGCAAATATATCCTTAATAAAACATGGATACCAAAGCTGCACATAGTAATGTGTGGCCTTAGAACAACCTAAATGATTTCAGCAAGACTCCTTATTCCGGTATTCCAATTACTTGGCATAAAGGCAAAATGCCATTTGCCTTCCTAATTACTTGTTGCATCCGCATTCTGATATTTTGTGTTCCTCGTTCACAAATGTCCAAGTCCCTCTGAATGCCAACATTTGTAAATTTCTGACCACATTAACAATTTTCTGTTTGTTAATTCTTACTTCCAAAGTGACCCAGCATTGTCCCACATTATTCTCCATCTGTCATCCTGTTGACCATTTACCTCATTTATTTATACCCCTTTGCAGCTTTTTACAACCTTCTCACAGCTTACATTCCTATCTAACTTAGTATGATAATCAAATATTGCTGAAACCCTCATGCATGCTTTTGTTACCTCCAGATTTAACTATTCCAATGCTCCCTTGGATGGCTTCCCAACTATTGCAAAAGACTGTACTTACTGCTACTGCAACTACAGAGCATGTAGTAACCATTCAAACAGTCGGAGTGCCTGTGATGTCAATACCTGTGACACCATGGGACTCACCAACTTCAGGTTCCAGTAAGGTGCAGGTGCCCAATGATAATATCAACAACAATAACCTTCTGCTCCAGTGCATTTGCACAAGCAATAGTGTTATAGGGATGCAAGTCTTTCCTTATTGTATAATTTTGAGCTCACCCAAAATTCTTCTGCTGTGTCTTAACTTCATCAAGTCCTGCACATTCATCAGACCCTTTGCTCTTTGATTTATTTTAGCTCCTGGTCTGACAACTGCTCACCTTTAATATTCACATTTTGGTTTTCAAATCCCATTATGACCTCACCCATCCTATTTTGCTATCTTTCCAAGCTATACAACCCATTGGGAACTCGGCACTCAGCACCCATCTAATTTTGTCATGTTTTGCAATCTTTGTATTGATCACTTCATCCATTGGTGAATCTACTTTCAATTGCTTTGCACTAAGCTCTGGAATTGCTCTTTAACTATTACTTCCTCTCTACCTTTCTCTCCTTCTTTACATTTATCTCCTAGATTATCATTGTCATTATCTGTCTCAATAAGACCTTTCATGACTCAGTGTCAAACTTTAATGGATGACATTTTTGTGAAGTGTTTTAGAATGTTTTGCTATGGTAAGGAAATGAAAGAAATAAAAATAGAAAGCCCGGGGAAACAGAGCAGGTCTAGCAGCATCTGTGGAGAGAGAAATAGAGTTGATGTTTTGAGTCCAATTCAACTCTTCTCCTGAACCTGTGAGCATCACTGGCTGGGTCAGCACGTATTGCCCATCATTCATTGCTCTTGAGATGGTGATGGTGGGCTGCCTTCCTGAAACACTGCAGCCCACATGCTATAAGTTAGTTAGAGCACTATTAGGGAGTTCCAGGATTTTGATAAAGTGAGACTGAAGGAAAAGAAGTTACATTTCGATGTCAGAGTGGTGAGTGGTTTGGAAGGTATTTTTAGTTGCTGGCGTTCCTATGTATCTGCTTTCTTCTACATGATAGCTGGTGAGGTTTTGGATGGTGTTTTTCAGGAGCCGTGGTGAATTTGTGCAGTGAACCTTCATAGAAGTACGCTGCTGCTGCCACTGTGGTACCAGTCCAGCAGGTCTGGATGATGTCAAGCTTCTTGTGTGTGTTGGAGCTGCATTGATCCAGGCAAATCGGGAGTTCCATCACAGTTATGACTTGTGCCTTGTAGATGATGGATAGGCTTTGGGGAGAGAGGATGTGAGGTACTTCCTGCAAGATTCCTAATTTCCAACCTGGCCTCGCGGCCACAGTACTTAGAAAGTGCCAGGCCTGCGAATTTGGAGCTTCGGGCCGGGACGCTAGCCTGAAACATCAACTTTCCTGCTCCTCTGATGCTGCCTGGCCTGCTGTGTTCCTCCAGCTCCACACTCCAGCCTCGGCAGTTCTTCCTGTCTCTGAGATCTGTGAGTTTCTTCAGCACTTTCTGTTTTTAATTCAGACCTCCAACATCCACAGAGATAATGGGAACTGCAGATGCTGGAGAATCCACACTAATAAAGTGTGAAGCTGGATGAACACAGCAGGCCAAGCAGAATCTCAGGAGCACAAAAGCTGATGCTTCGGGCCCAGACACTTCATTAGAGCACCTGAGATGCTGCTTGGCCTGCTGCGTTCATCCAGCTTCACACTTTGTTGTCCAACATTCACAGTACTTTGTTTTTATCTAAGTACAGGAAATGATATGGTAATGTGCATGTGTGTGCATATATATGTTTGTAATATGCACATCTTTGTGCTTTCTGCTTGAATTTGTTTTAAAAATAGAATTGAAAAGATACTTGTTGTGGACTATTGCTTTTTCTTTTTATGAAAAACTAAACATTTGAAAAAGAAACCTATTTCCCTTCTCATATTAATTTTTATAAAAACGAGGAAATACGGAGCTAACCATCCCATACAGTTAACGCAAATCCAATTTTTAACTTCAGCTAAATATTACTTGACAATCATTTATCGAGAGACCGAAGGAAGAAAAAGAACGTTTGGCTAAATTGGTGAAACATTTTTTCAAGTATTCCAGCGGTTCGGTCCTTTCAGGGTGTAACCGACAGGCGACTTTAAACCTGCTATGTCCCTTTCGAGTAAATGTGCTGTCTTGGACAACTCAAAGGATGGCAAAAGTTACAGAAGGAAGTTCGGAAAGGGACTGCGGTGGCAGCTGCTATGTTACATAATTCAGTGGCTTGTAAATGCAAGGAAAATATTTTAAAAGGGAGAACACCGTACTTTCCGGGTCATTTTATTTAACTTTAGAGGCGGGCATTGCCGAGCACATGGTTTACAATCTCTCCAGGTTTTAGCCCGGAAGGATAGAGACGGAAAAGAATGATTTTATTTATTGTTTAAACCTGCGAGGCTGGATTGGCAGACGTCTGTGTCCAGGCGAAAATGTTTTGGGGGGGAAACAATAAATAAAGCAGAAAGAGAGAGGGGGAGAAACTATGATTAAAATTGAGACAACGTAAAAACAATGAAATAAGCGCAAAGCTCACCAAAACTGAAAAACAAAAGCCTAGCGACTGCTGAACCTTCGTCAGAACTGACACATTGGAAGTATTTCTCAGTCCAGCTCTTTCCCAACTTCCTGTGAATAGTGGTTTCCAACTTTTGGAATTTTTTCAGGCGTCAGGCAACTAATATTTGCCGGCTCGATCACTTCCGTCTGGCTGTAAGTCACAAAGTGACTTATCAAAAGCAGCAGGGGATGGTAGAGGAGATGACACAGATCTCCTGTCCCTAATGTGGTTTACAGAGGAGTGCGGGAAGGGTTAGATAACAGGGTCTGGTAGGGAGTGGGGTAAAGTGGCAAAAAGGTGGGAGAAAGAAGGCAGGCAATAGTAAACAGGAGGCAGTGAGAAGGCTAGCGGACGGAAAAGGGTTTCAAAAGACGGGTCTGGGAGCCCGGGCTTATGTTTGTCTTCGCGACGTGAGTGACTCGCTCCGGCCAGACGCAGTGTATAGCCAGAAACCAGATGCGTTCTTTGACTAGTGTTAATCTCAATTCTTGGTCAAGAAGTGGCGTGTCCAGATACGATTCAAAGATTTGGAGGGGTGTTAGAGCCAGCTCTAAATTCATGTCGTTACTATCCTAAGGGACGATTGAATGAATCCAAAGAAATCGTCTCTAATTTTTACGTTTCCTGAATTAACAATGAGGCAAGAGAAGATCACTTTAGGTATAATTTCTTGAGGTAGGAAAAAGCTAAAGGTCCACAATCTATAAGGTGGGGATTTGTACAATGCAGCCATCGGAGCTGGAGGAACACAGCAGGCCCGGCAGCTTCGAGGGAACAGGAAAGCTAATGTTTCCGATCGGGACCCTTCTTGGGCCCAAAGCCTGAAGAAGGATCCCGACTCGAAACGCCAACTTTCCTGCTCCTCTGATGCAGCCTGGCCTGCCCTCCAGCTCCACAGTGTGTTATCTCTGACTCCATCATCGGCAGTTCTTACTATCTCTGAGCCATTGGAGTTGGACTGTCATATTATGTCAGCCACTACCTGTTGGGGTCAATGAGTGCTGTGACCTAGTCCTCACAGTGTCGTTTATTGATGCAATATCAACTGGATGCTGCTAATATTCACCATTTTGATATGTTGTATACATTTTCCTTTACATTTACAGAATAAGTGAAATTATCGCTGCAGAACGATACTGTAGAAAGGGTCTAGGCCCGAAACGTCAGTTTTCCTGCTCCTTTGATGCTGCTTGGCCTGCTGTGTTCATCCAGCTCTACACTTTGTTATCAGTTTAAGACAGGGGTCTATTCCCCCCATGTGCTTGTGTCGGCCGTTTCAAAGAACAATGCAAGTAATCCTACTCCCTTGCTCTTTCCCCATAGGCCTTCCTCCTTTTCATGTTTATCCAGCTCTTCGAAGTTACTCTTGAATCTGCCTCCCACGTCTACATTGTGTCATATGCTTTCTGTCATATCACATCTATTTTAATGTTCATTTTAATCGTAATAACACTGTTGTATTTTTTCCGCACTATCCTGCAAAATGAGGGAATTTGCCACAGCTTCATTCAGTATACAGGTGCACAGTATCTGTATTTTAGAGAATTGAGTAGGTAATAAGAGTGTAGTGAGTTTATTGTAATCTAAATAAAATGGCACACAGAGGCCTAAAATTGGCTTGATTAGAGCACCAAAACAAACAGCATCTATTTGATTGTGTGTAACGTTTGCAAAACATGTTATTGTTTCAGTTAAAACCTTGTTTATTTACCTATGTCAACATTAGTCCAAAATCATAACATCATTAAAAAAAGAACATATAGCCCATCAAGTCTGCCCTGCCATTTGATAAGAAGTTAACTGGTTTTAGCTCCATTTTCCTGTCTGCCCCACATAACTCTTAATTTTGTCATCAATCAGCAGTCATGAATACGTTCAATGCATACCTCCAAGGCTGATCATGGAAGAGAATTCAAAAAGCCCTCTGAGAGGAGAAATTATTCCTTATCTCTGTCTTAAATAGGGCAGCCATTACTTTGGAATTGTGACCACTAGTTCTAGATTCCCCCATAACAAGAAATCACACCTAGATTGACAAGTGTCTTCCAAACCTGGAGCTAAACTCTATCCTTTATCTCTGGCTGTCAATCTTCCTCTGGTCTTTAATAGCAATTTTCACGTTTTATTTCAGTTAGAGGAAGACAGTGATGGAACAGATGTGTCGCTGACTCGCTGAACCTCCATGCTTCCTGCTCCAATTTAATTATCTTAACTTCCTCCCCCAGCTGTCTTATATTTTAGGCTAGCAATGTTTAGAAATCTGTCTGTCTTCATTTAAGCATGCATTGCAATCTGGAGAAAAATGATATCACTGATAACTAATAGTGGTTATGCACTAACTTAGAAAAATGTTGAGCATTTTGTTGGTCAAACGCAACATTTTTGTGGTGTAAAATCAAATATTCCAACATTTCAACTTATGTAGCAAGCATGACTTGTTTACCTTTTGGAGCAATTTCAGAGGCATGAGTTTTGGCAGGATTTTGGAGTAGACTGAGTAGACTGAGTAGACTGAAAAAGCTTATTGTTTGGATCCAGAAAAATCTCTATCAAGGAATGACTTTTAATGTGTTGTTTCACGATATAATAAAGACTTTACATCAGACAAGATCTATGGCATCATTGCATAATTACCAATCATGTATCTTAGAATGCAATTTATCAAGCGCAAGTTTCATAGATAGTATTGCTCATCGTATTTTCCAATCACAATGCAAATAATTAGAAGTTTTTCAATTTGCTTACATCAGGATTGTTTATATTGGTCAATCAGAGATAGTAGGAACTGCTGATGCTGGAGTCTGAGATAACAAGGTGTGGAGGTGGATGAACACAGCAGGCTGGGCAGCATCAAAGGACCCTTCTGCAGAAATGGGGGAGGGGAAGGGAGCTCTGAAATAATTTGGGGGGGGTGCCAGTGATAGCAGGTGTATAGTGGAGCAGATAGGTGGTTGAGAATACGGACAGGTCAAGGAGGCGGGGATGAAGCTAGTAAAGGTGAACTTAGGTAGGAAATGGGGGATGGGGATTGGTCAGTGAGATAGGAGGAGTGGATAGGTGGGAGAGAAGATTGACAGGTCAAGGAGGCGGGGATGAGGGGGCTGGTCTTGGGATGAAGTTGAGGGTGGGGAGATTTTGAAGCTAGTAAAGTCCACATTGAGACCATCAGTATTTTTTAAAATTTGCTCATGGAATGTGACCATTGTTGTTGGGCCAACATTTTTGCCTATTCCCTATGTCCAGAGGGCAAATCAACCACATTGCTGTGGGTCTGGAGTCACATGTGAACCAAACCAAGTAAGGATAGCAAATTTTTACAACAATTGGCACTTTTGTTATTAGGTCAGCTTTTTAAAATTGCATTCAAATATCTGAACAAGGGTCTCGACCTCTCTGATGAAGGGTCTAGGCCTGAAATGTGAGCTTTTGCTCCAGAAATGCTGCTTGGCCTGCTGTGTTCATCCAGCTTCACACTTTGTTATCTTGGATTCTTCAGCATCTGCAGTTCCCATTATCTCAACCTGAAACGTCAGCTTTCCTGCTCCTCTGATGCTGCTTGGCCTGTTGTGTTCATTCAGCTCTACACCTTGTTATCTCAAATTTCACCATCTGTTTTTGTCCCCAGAACATTAAGCATTAAGTTCTGGATTATCAGTTCATTGACATTACTACCACGCTTCCCCATTATAACATGCTCAGTCAGGTGTTTGGTAAATTCGGAGAGCTACTTCAGTAAAAAAAAGCTGCCTGACTGTGGTAAAGTAAAGGTGTTGAGATAATTGCAGTTTTGCATTAGCATTACACATTGGGTAATTACATTGATTGGAGCAGCTGCGTTTTTAAAACTTACTTCAAAATAAATCCAAAACCAACTGTGCAGGTTGATTTTCTTTCTTGTAACCACGAAGGCCTACCATTCAGTTTAAAATTTCACATTTTAATGGTACATTTTAAAAAGAAGCATAAATGCATATTTTCTAATTGCTGTTAGACTGGGTGGAGGAAAAGATGTTTTGGCAAACTGGGTGGATAATCTGATTTTTAGATATCCACAGGCTGCTTGGTCCATATCTCAATGTTAATCTCTTCAATACCTCATGTAATGTAACACTGCTTTATTTACATTGATACCTACATTATCAAGTACTGCTCTTCACATTCTTATTTTAGACTGGTTTCTACTCTCTTACTGATGTAAGACGCATGTGATCAGTTACATCACCATGATTTACATAATCTCATTGGATCACCATGGCCAATTCTGGCAGGAGAACTGCAAGGTGGACAAGCCAAACTGTTATCAAAAGCAAAAGAGAAAACCTGTTAAAAACTCCTTCTCGGGAAGGATCTTAACAGGGGTTGTGAGGACACAAGGCTAAATGCTGTTATCAGTAGGAGGGAAGGTGTGTTCTATTGAAGGTAGAGTTGGAGCCCCAGTTGAAACTGAGTATAAGGCCCAGAGAAACTAAAGAGAAAAAATGAGCTGAAATGTGAAGTATTTAAAGTTGACACTGAGGATTCTAAAGTTAATGTATTATAGATCCAATGGAAGTGAGAAACTCATGGTTGGGAGAGAAACTTAGTGTGGCTCAAAATGTAAGTGGCTGACATTGAAGGTGTTAGAGCTCAGCAGATAAGGATGAGAGGCTAGCTAGGAAAACAGTTGAAAAATTGAGTTAGAGGTGATAAAATATGAATACAGCTTTTATAGGGTTTGAGGCATATGATATTGCGCTGGTCTTGGTGATGGAGAAAAGATTAGTTTTAAATTCAGCTTGATGGCAAACAAGATATGGTGATTTCAGAAGGTTTGTTCACTTTGAATAGCAACAAAGGGAAGAGTGGAATTGGTAACAGAGGAGTGGAGTTCACCGTGCACAAAAAGGAGGACAAGTCCAAATGGGTCAACTACCATCCTGTCAGTTGAATTTCTAACATCAGAAAATTGACAGTGCTACCAGCAGCATTTGTAAAAAAAAACATGCTCACTGACACTCAAATTTTATTCTGTTGGGGCCAGTTAGCTCCTGGCCTCATTACAGCTTAGGTCAAAGCATGGCTGAAGGAGCTGATTCCAGAAAGCAGGTGAATGTGAAAGTTGCTACATGACGGTAGCATTTGATTGAGTGTGGTATCAAGGAGACCTAGCAAAACTGCAGTCAAGGAATCAATGGGAAAATCTCCATTAGTTGGAGTCATATCTCTTTCAAAGGAAGATTGTTGTGGTTGGTAAAGATTGTTCTTCTCAGCCCCAGATAATCTGTGAAGATGTTCCTCTGGGTAATGTCCAAGGTCCAACCATCTGCAGTTGCTTCATCAATGACCTTTCCTCCACTGTAATGTTAGAAGTGAGGATGTTTGCTGTTGGTTGCAGCATGCTCTGCATCATTCACAATAGCTCAGGTAGTGAAGTGATCCCTGTCCTTATGAAGCACAAGATGGAAAATATCCTTTTCTTTGGTAAGTGACAAGTAACATTTTTGCCACATAAGTACCAAGTCTTATTATCTCCAACAAGAGAGAATCACCCATTACCTTTCGACATTCAACAGCATTACCATTGCTGATATTCATATTACAGATAATATGGGGGTTACCAATGATCAGAAACTGAAATGAACCTGCAATATAAATACTGTGGCTACAAGAGCAGGTTGGAAGCAAGGAATTCTGTGCCAAGCAATCCAACTCCCATGTCCCTAAAGCCTGTACACAGTCTACAAGATACAAGTCAGGATATGATGGAATTCTCCCCACTTGCCTTAGTGGGTGCAGCTCCAACAGCACTCGAGATTCTTGACATCATCCAGGATATTCCTTCCTCCACCTTCAACATTCATTCCCATCAACATCAACGCACAGTGGCAGCAATATGTTTTATTTAGAAGATTCACAGTGGTAACTCATCAAGACTGATCTGACAGCATCTTCCAAACTGTCACCTCTGCAGCTTACAGTTTAAAGGTATCAGTGATTCAAGAGGTCAGTGCACCACCACCCTCTCCAAGGCATTTAAGGATGTGCAATAAAAAGCTGGCCTAGCCAGATGCCCTATATCTTATGAACAAATAAAAAAATCTGTTTTTGTTGGAGAGTTGTCAGATATTTTGGACAAAATTTAACATTTATGATTGGGGTCTTGCTCACTGATTGGAGAACCAGCAGGAAACTTTATTGCCTCCATTGGGGAAATTTTGTCATATTAAGTGATTACTACAGGCACTTTAGTGGCCGGCATTGGGCCTTCCCAGGGATTATGACCCCAGATGTAAAATTGCCTACTCCTCCCCCACCCAGCCGCATTCTCAGTCAGAGGCTGGCAGTTCTTGGTTAGCACCCGTAACAGTGTTGGTGGTTGTTTCTGGGAATACACTAGAGGTTCAAAATCACTGAAGCACATTACACCAAGGGTTAGTAAGGACATGATGTGGTTTGGGGTGGAGAAGGTGACTGGGTATGTCAGAGATAAGGACATGGAGCAGCTTTCTGTAGCTACTTTCCTGATGCCAGATCTCCCGGTAAAACACTGAATTCTGTTGATTGAGTGAACTCCCAAATCTAGGACACCACAAGCAAATGCAATAGAACTTGTATTCTACATAGAATCATAGAATTTCCTACAGTATGGAAGCAGGCCCATAGGGTCCACACTAACCCTCCTAAAAGCATCCTTCCCAGGTCCACCCTCTTATCCTATTGCTGTAACCCTGCATTTCCCATAGCTAATCTACCTGGCCTGAGCATCCTTGGATACTATGGAAAATTTAGCGTGGCCAATCCACCTAACTTGCACATCTTTGGATTGTAGGAGGAAACTGGAGCACCTGATGGAAACCCACGCAGATGCGGGAGAATGTGCAAGCTCCACACTGACAGTCGCCTGACGGTGGAATTGAACCTGGGTCCCTGGCACTGTGAGGCAACAGTATTGATCACTGAGCCATCATACCACCCTAAGCTCCCGTGGGGTGACACCCCATCTGCTGTGGGTGACTTTCATTATGGGAAGGAAGTAGCACTTCCTTGCTCTTTAGTTGAAGGTTCAGCAGGAGTTTTCATTGCGTCCATTGAGCTTAAATTGTCATGCAATTTGGAAGGTCGTCCTCAAGGTCGTTGAGTCAAAATCCTGGAATTCCCTCTCTAATGACATTGTGGGTATGCCTGCAGAAGATGGACTGCATTGGTTCAAGAAGGCAGCTCACCAACTTCTCAAGGGATGGGTAATAACTGTTAGCCAAGTCAACGATACCTGCATTCCACTGTATTAACAGGCAGAAGAAGCGAGATGGAAACAGAACCCGCACATTGTAATGTCTTGCCCAATTAAGTATCTCTCTGCGTCCATATGCAGCTTGGGCATTAAGTTCTATCCTTTGACTCTGGTGCTTTATCTCTGTAGATATGCTTTTTAACTGAGTCTTCAACTCATTTAATTTGCTTGTGCAGAGTTCTGTATTAGAACATAGAACATAGAACATAGAACAGTACAGCACAGAACAGGCCCTTCAGCCCACAATGTTGTGCCGACCATTGATCCTCATATTCCACTGTTCTTCCTCCTATCTCTGTGAACGATTTTCATGGATACTTTGCTTCTTTACTTAAATTTGCTTTCGTTTTTAGCTCGCACTTGTTGATTTTGTGTATTTTCTGGCTGTGCAAATCCAGTCTAATTATAGAATCATAGAGTCATACAGCATGGAAACAGACGCTTCAGTTCAACTAATTCACTCTGACCATAATCCCAAACTAGGGTAGTGCACCTGCCTGTGCTTGGCCCATATCCCTCCAAACATTTCTTATTCATGTCTTTTAAACATGGTAACTGTACCTGACATCCTCCACTTCCTCTTTCTTTGAAAGGCATTCCATTGTTCTCTCATGGCATATTGTCAACACCCTCCCTAAATCCCCTTGTTCTACATCATATCGCTCTTTGAATTTTGCTGCTTTAAAAAAAAATTGTTGTTCCTGCATTGAGGCCAATTGTCAATCATGGTGATTATTGTGTGGCTGCTCCCCTCCCTAAGGCATTAGAATTTCAATTTCCTGATAATATAGACAAAATGATTTGGTGTAATCTCAGATACTAATGTTTCTATGTCAAAGACAATTTAGTCCAGAATACTATAAGTGAGCGAGATGACACAATTAAGTTAAAAGTAAACTACAGGTTACAATTGCAACATTTAAAAGGCAAGAGGATGGGTATATGACCAGAAGGATTTAGATGGATAAAGGCCAAATGCTGCCAAATGGGACAAGATTAACTCAGGATATCTGATTGGCATGGATGAGCTGGACTGAAGGGTCTGTTTCTATGCTGTACGGATATATGACTTTATGACTCTATATCATTAGAAGGCAAGATAATAGAGTATTTATTCAAAAATGCAACAGAAAAATACAGAGAAACTAAATATATAATGATTTTCCAAGGAAACAGTGAAACCTATTGAATTATTTGAGGGAGCAACGCAAAACATAGATCAAGTGATAACAAAGTGTGGAGATGGATGAACACAGCAGGCCAAGCAGCATCTTAGGAGCACAAAAGCTGACGTTTCGGGCCTAGGTCCTTCATCAGTTAGTTAGAATGTGGAGGTTAAAAATTGCAATGGCATGCACCTTTTGACATAATACTTGGGGGGAGCTGTCTCTTCTGTCCCTATTGTGATAGAATGGCATCATTGAATCAGGATGAGCAATCCTTGAACAATGAGGGTGCTACACAATGAAGAAGAGAATGCAAAGTGCAGATGTAATGTGTTTGAGTCTTGTGCAAGCCTTTAATGTGTTAACAAATAATAGACCATGACTAAATTCAGAGCTTGTGCAAGCAGGGCACAGGAAAGAATGGACACCTGATTCATGTTTTCTTATTACATCATGGGATGTTGGCATAATTGGCTAGGTCAACCCTTGGGGCTTATCTTTTACTGTCCAGGAGAAGGTGGCATGATGCATAGTGTTCAGGGATGTGTAGATTAGGTGGGTCATGAGGCCTGAGTCTGGGTGGCGATGCTCTGAGGGACAATGTGGTCTTGTTGGGCAGAAGGGCCTGTTTCCACATTGTGGGGATACAATTATTCTATTCTATGAAGGTGGTGGTGAGCTACTCTTATTGAATAGCCGCAGTCTTCAGGTGTAGGGACACCTACAATGCTCCTGGGAAGAGAGTTCCAGGACTTTGACCAGTGACAGTGAAGTTAATTATTCCAACTTGGGATAGAATGTGGAAGGGTGTTTATAGGTGGAGTTGCTCCCATTTATCTGCCTCCCTTCGCCTTTTAAGAGGTAGAGCTTATAGGTTTGGAAAGTGTTGGTGTTCGAAGTGAAGGGAGCAAATGTTGAGGTTAGCGGATAGACTGTTTTGACTTTGATGGTGTCAAGCTTCTTGAGTGTTGTAGGAGCCGCACCCATCCAGTATTCTGTTACTGTCTTGTCTCATACCTTGTAGTAGGCAGGCATTTGGAGAAAGGAGGTAAATTATTCAGCGCAGAATTCTGATTTTCTCTTGTAACCACAACATTAATATGGCTGGGCCAATTCACTTTGTGGTCAATGGTAACCCCTAGGATGTTGATAGTGGAGTATACAGTGCTGAAATGCCAAGCAGCAGCAGCTAGATTATTTCTTCTTGTGGGAAGTGATTGTCTGGCACTTGTGTAGCATCAATGTTACTTGCATGTTATCACCGACAGCCTAGATGTCATCCAAGTGTTGCTGCATATCAGCATGGAGCACTTCCGTATCTGGGGACTTGAAAATGATACTGAACATTGTGCAATAATTGATAAACATCCCCATTTCTGACCTTACGATGGAAAGAAGATCATTGATTTAGCAGCTGAAGATGATTGGGCTGAGGACACTACCCCAAGGAATTGGGGCCCTCTTGTGATGCCAAGGTAGTGTCCCTAACCCTGGACCAGGAGGCCCAGGTTCAAGTCCCACCAGCACCAGAGGTGTGAAATAACATCTCTAAACAGGTAGATTAGGAAAATAGGCTAAATACAAAACAATTAAAATTTCACCAAAAGCAACTCCTGCAGAGATGTCTTGGAACTAAAACAATTGACTACCAAAAACTACAACCACCTTTCTCAGTAAGAGGCATGACTCCAACCTATACATTTCTTCCCCCTGCTTTCTATTGACTCCAGTGTTACAAGGCTTTCTTGATGCCACACTTGATCAGATGCGGCCATGATACCAAGGGCAAGTCATTCATTCTCATTTCACCTCCGGAATTCAGCTCGTGTCTCGTGCTTGGATGAAGGTTTGCGTGAGGCCAGGTGCTGAGTGGCCCAACCAGAACACAAACTGAATATCATTGAGCAGGTTGTTCCATTGCAAATACTGCTTAAGAGCATTGTTGATGAACCCTTCTATTACTTTACTGATGATTGAGAGTAGGCTGAAAGAATGATATTTGGCCTGGTTAGATTTTTCTTGTTTTTTTTTGTGTGCTGGAGATACTCGGACAACTTTCCACATTACTGAGTAATGTCAGCACTGCAGCCATACTGGATCAGCTTGGCTAGGGATGCAAATAGATCTGAAGAATACGTTGAAATGTTGCCATGGCCAACAGATTGAACAATGTCCAATGTATTTAGGTACTGCTTCATATGGTATAGATCAAATTGCCTGAAGAATGGTCCCGGTGTTGCTGGTGACCTGGAAAAGAGGCTGAGGTGGATCATCCATTTGGCACTTCTAGTTGGAGATGGATGCAAATACTTCAATTCTGACTTTGCACAGATGTGCTGTGCTCTTCCATCACAGGGGAAAAATGAAATCTGTAGAACCTCCACTTCCTGTTAGTTATTTGGTTGTCCACGGCCATTCTTGACTAGGACTGCAGAGCTTAGATATGATCCATTGGTTGTTGAATCACTTAGCCTTGTCTACGGCAGACTACTTGCACTGTTTGGCATGCAGGGGTGGATTAGCTCAGTGCCTGGACAGCTGGTTTACAGTCTAGAGTGTGCTCACTTCCTGCACTGACTGAGGTTATCATGAAGGGCTCTCTTTCTCAATCTGTCCCCTTGCCTGAGGCATGACGACCTTCAGGTTAAGCCACCACCATTTGTCCCTGTCTAATGAGAAAGCAGCCCTATGACCCAATATGACTATGGTGACTTTACCTTTCAGTCCTGTGTTGTAGCTTCACCAGGTTGGCACTTCATTTTCAGGTAGGCCTGATGCTTTTTCTAGATTGTGATTGAATATAATCCTGCTGTCGCTGATAGACAAAAACACCTCATGATGCTCAGTTTTGAGTTGTTAAATTTGTTCCAAATCTATGCCAATTAAAACAATAGCAGTGCCAAATAATACAAAGGAAAGTATTGTCAATGTGAAGACAGAAATTTATTGTTACAAGAACTGTGCTGTGGTCATCCGATCAGTAATTGCCGTGATACATTTGTGACATAGATTGGCAAGGAAAAAGTTGTGTGGATTTTTGATTCTTAGTTTCCTCACAACCGTCATTTCTGTAACGCCAACACAGCCTAACATCACTGTAACCTATGGACTCCAGATTTTCAGTGATGTGGATTCTCCCTGGTAATTCTTCCGTTATCCTGGTTATAAGATAATTTTTTTAGTGCGAGAAGTGGAGATAATAGCTCTTTTGTTATCCCTTGAGAATAGTAAAGGCCTTTGTGCCAAGCAAAGTGAGTTGAGAGAGTGATGGCATTTGAATGTTTGGATAACTTGCCCTTGGCAGAGTTTTGGTCTGGTATTTAGAGAGTTAGAGCCTGAGCTGAGTGAAGCATAATGGGCCCATGTACTAGGGCCTCGACTTAGCTCCCTTTCTGAGGTATTCAGCCTCTTTTGGCACTGTGTGCGAGTTCTTTGGATGGTAGGGCTTTCACTGACCACCTCATGATACCTCCCTCCAGACAGTTGACAACACCCTTTTATCACAGCCTCCTTCAGTCCATTAGATATTACTTCAGGGTGTTCACTTCTGCCAGGATGTCCATAGATGATTCAAGTAATTTGCGGGCAGTTCCAATTAACATCTCTGAGGCTTCTTTGGCCATTATCATCAGTTGAAATTGATATGGTCCCTTAGCTTTCTGCAACTATTAAACTGCTGCACCAGAAACTTAATTCCCTCCTGGCCAGAGGTCGTAAGTGAGAAAAAGAGTTGTTTTTTCTTCTCAAATTTCCTGTGTGACAAATGCGGTTTCAGGGAGGAAATTGCGGTTGGTTGGCAGTGGTTTAACTTTGGTAAGTGACAGGATCACAAACATGCCAGTGATGGAGGAATCCAGGTTCAGCTCAGAAAATGCTCTGGGAAGTGACTACTTCTCAACCACCTAGAAAATTAGCCTATTGTCTTCAATCTTCACATCCCTTCAATCATTTCTAACCCTGCAGCGTACTTGTATCATTTAATGGAAAGATTACATTTTTATAACTTCTTAAGATCACCTTTGAAATGTAGGGCAGAATTTAACATTCAACATTTGGAACCAGTGGGTGGAAGTGGAGGAGGAGAATAGGGGAGTGGAGAAAGGATGAGGGAGGAAGGGGACGATAACAGAGGAGCATGGAGGAGAATGGGTGGACTGTTGGCTCAAGAAAGCCAGAGGAACAAAAAAGTAAGGCAGTTAAGGCAAACTGCAGCCAGAGTGGCTACTGTGATCCTGCTAATCCGTGGCACTTGAGTGAATGCGAGCCACTGGAAACTGAGGTGAAGAATCCAAAGGTTTGTGGAAAGGCAAAGTTAACTTAATTCTATCAGCAATGACAGAGGAAGGTATATAGTTTGTACCATGGTTTATGATGACTTCTTTGATGACATGCATGCTCTACTCCAAACTGTCAATGAACTGATGGTGTTCCTCCTTCCATGGAAAAGACTTGCCCACCTGAGAAAGAATGCCTTGATGGAGGTGGCCAGTAGCCATGGGACTATACCTAGGATTTGGCTGCAATGCAGGAAGGGCTGAATGACCATCTGTGCTCTGCAAAGGAAGAGTGATAAAGCCTACTGCTCCATCCCCACCCTCACTTCAGAAAATCTGACCACAGTACCATGTTCCTCCTGCCAGTTCACAAGCAGAAGCAGAAACAGGAGAATCCTTTGCTAAAAGAAGTACAATGTTGGTCAGAGGCAGTGGAAGACAGTCTCTGGGCCTGTCTGAAATCGGTGGGCCGGACCGTATTCAAATGTTCAGCGGAAAACCTAGACGAATATGCCACCACAGTCATGGACTACATTAGTGTATGTATGGAGGACTTGTACCAAACAAGTCTATCCAAGTGTTCCCTAAATGTAAACTTTGGATGATCCTGGAAATCCACTGTGAGAAGTGCAGCATTCAAGTCGGGTGACCGGGACCAATAAAGAAAATCCAGGTATTACCTACGCAAAGCCATCGGGAAGGCTAAGAGAGAGTACCAGACCAAGTTAGAGGCCCAGACTTACCAAACAGACTCCCACTGCCTATGGCAAGGCCTAAACGCCATTACAGGATACAAAATGAAACAGTGCAAGATCGTGAACAATGAAACATCCCTCCCCAATGCACTGAATGCTTTCTCTGCTCGGTTTGAGCAGAATGCCAGCTGCATGGTGATGCCTGCACCGACAACCCCACACTCGCCCATTCCCCCTGTCACCGCCTCAGACCTTGGATCGGTTTTCCTGGGAGTCAACTCAAGGGCCTGGACAGTATCCCTGGCCGAGCACTCAGATCCCGTGTGGACCAACTGGTGGAGGTATTCACCGACATCTTCAACCCATGCTTCCGACAAGCTGAAGTCTCCACTTGCTTGAAGAAGACCACCATCATCACTGTACCCAAAAAAACACATGCAGTGTGCCTTAATGACTACCGCCCAATGGCTCTGATTTCAGTAATCATGAAGTGCTTCGAGAGGCTGGTCTTGGCCCACATCAACTTCAGTCTCCCAACCTGCCTCGATCCCAACAGTTTTCCACCTGACATAACAGGTCCACAGAGGATGCCATATCCCTAGCTCTGCATTCATCCCTGGAACATCTGGACAACAAAGACACCTATATCAAACTCCTGCTTGTTGACTACAGCTTCGCCTTCAACACCATTATCCTCTCCAGACTGATCTCAAAACTGTATGACCTTGGCCTCGGCTCGGCCCTGTGCAACTGGATCCTCAGCTTTCTGACCTATAGGCCGTAATCAGTGAGGATAGGTAACTGCACGTCCTCCATAATAATAAGGGTGCCCCCCAAGGATATGTCCTCAGTCCCCGACAGTATTCCCTGTACAATCACACCTGTGTTGCTAAATTCCAAATGAACACCATCTACAAGTTTGCTGATGACACCACTGTAGTGGGGGTGGATATCTGACAATGACATGTCAAACTACAAAAAGGAGATAGAGGCCTTGGTGATGCAGTGCAACGAAAACGATCTGTCTCTCAACGTCACCAAAACTAAGGAACTGATCAGTGATTTCAGAATGAAAGGAGGAGAACACGCGGTGCCTGAATATGCAGTAAAGAAGGAGCAGAGATTATCATCAGTCGGTAGTGGACAAATTGATTGGCAAGTAAAATGCTAGAGTCAGTGCTGGGGCTGGTGAATATCCTAAGGACCATCTCTTGATAATGGGGGCAAAGATGTTGGGGAATGGGGTTGGTGTGTATAGATCAAAGATTCAAGATCAGTGCATTCCTTCAGTAGATTATTTAGCAGGCTGAACAGACATCAACCCTGTGTTAATCTCTGAGGAGAAGGTGGAAACCTCAGTGAGATGTAGGCATCTATCCTTATACACTATAGAAACATAGAAGATAGGAGCAGGAGGAGGCTGTTTGGCCCTTTGAGCCTGCCCTGCCATCCATCATGATCATGGCTGATCATCCAACTCGGCAGTCTAATCTTGCTTTCTCCCAGTAATCTTTAATCCCATTTGGCCGCAGGTGCTATATCTAGTCACCTCTTGAATACATTCAATGTTTTGGCATCAACTATTTCCAATGAAAGTGAATTCCACAGGCCGATCACACTTTAGGTGAAGAAATGTCTCCTCATCTCTGTCCTAAATTGTTTACCCAGAATCCTCATACTGTGACCCATGGTCCTGGACACACCCACCATTGGGAACATACACCCTGCATCTATCCTGTCTAGTCCTGCTAGAGTTTTACAAGTCTCTGTGAGATCTCCCCTCATTTGTCTGAACTCTTGCGAAAACAATGCTAACCTAGTCAATTTCTCCCCATATGTCAGACCTGCCATCCAGCTCAAAGTGTTTGCACGTTGGGACTAACTTACATTGACAGGTAGTGCAATGCCATTACACCTCTGAATGAAAAACAAAGGTCCTTTGAAGAGGCATTTGGAAAGACATGCTGCTTTGGAAGCCTTCATTGTGCCTATCGCTCTGTCAATCTGACTCACTTAGTGAAAAATATATGGACATTTACATTTTGCTGAAAGCTACAGAGGTGAGCTGAAAATTTAAATGTGCCAAATAGTTACCCAGCATGTGCCTGAAAGGATCTTGAAACATTGAAGTTTAGGACTAGACTTACCTTTAGTGCCACAGGCATATGGGTAGACGTGATCTCCCCATGCTGATCATGTCTGGCATGGATGTTATTGCTTCCTTGGAGAAATAGAGCCTTCTATGATTGTGGTGCTCACTCATTTGGCAATAACAATTGGAATGCTTCTCTCAGCGTTAGTGCCTTCTCCGTGAATGTGCAATGCCCATGCTGTCATCATTGGCCTCTGAGCTGTCAGGGTCACCGTGATGTGTTCATGTCTGGAAAGTTGACCGTTATTGCCTTTATTTAACAACCCTCCTGT
Organism: Stegostoma tigrinum; assembly: GCF_030684315.1. Lineage (NCBI taxonomy): Eukaryota > Metazoa > Chordata > Chondrichthyes > Orectolobiformes > Stegostomatidae > Stegostoma > Stegostoma tigrinum. The sequence continues at coordinate 75,744,389 of NC_081355.1, read as the reverse complement.
CCTCCTTTCTCTCTCTGTATTTCTCACTGTGGGAGCTTTCACTTGAATGGACCATTCCCACGACTTCAGCTGCTGCAGTGAATTGGAAAAGCTCCTCCCCCTCGGGTTCAAGCCTCTCCTCCCAATGAGTTCCTCACAGAACCCTCTTTCTTGAGCAGTAAAATCAGCCACCAGTTAAACACTAGGCATTTCACTGACCTCTCCTGCTGATTCAGTCACAGACTTCTCTTCAGTGTTCTTCCCTTTTTTGCATCTAACCAATTCTGTAGTTGTCTGAGTTGTAATGCAATAATTCCTACCAATCCAAAAAGCCCGTGTGATTATAGTTAAATCACACAGGTAGCATTCTATTGTGAAGAATTATCTGGTTAATAGACTACACTGGTACTTATTTGGCCTTAAATGTAAGGTGGGTAGGCTTCTCAGCTTTGTTGACCTGATGTTTCTGTGCCTAATTTAACACTCAGTCGGGAAGATCATCCACCTGCCTATCAATCACTAAACTTTGCCCATACTTGCTGTCGTAACATGAATAGGAAAGCTTCGGACAGGTATAGGCCAAATGCAGGCAAGTGGGACGAGTTTAATTTGGGCAAATAGTTGACATGAACTAGTTGGGCCAAAGGGTTTATTTCCATGCTATGTGACTCTATGTCATAATAGCCAACTTCTGCACAGAAATCTGCCACAAACAACAATGTCATAATGATCAGCTATTCTGTTTTTTTTTGAAATATTGTTTGAAGGATAACTATTGATTTAGACACTAGGGGTTACTCCCACTGCACTTCTTTGAAGTAAAGCCATGTTTTATTTTAACATCCATCCAAGAATCAAAACAAAGCCTTTTGTTAATAGAGATGGAGATAATGGGAACTGCAGATGCTGGAGAATTCCAAGATAATAAAATGTGGGGCTGGATGAACACAGCAGGCCAAGCAGCATCTCGGGAGCACAAAAGCTGACGTTTCGGGCCTAGACCCTTCATCAGAGAGGGGGATGGGGAGAGGGAACTGGAATAAATAGGGAGAGAGGGGGAGGCAGACCGAAGATGTCCGCCTCCCCCTCTCTCCCTATTTATTCCAGTTCCCTCTCCCCATCCCCCTCTCTGATGAAGGGTCTAGGCCCGAAACGTCAGCTTTTGTGCTCCTGAGATGCTGCTTGGCCTGCTGTGTTCATCCAGCCCCACATTTTATTGCCTTTTGTTAATATCTCATTGGAGAGCAGAAGCCTTCAACAGTCCTCAGTGGTAATTTCCTGGATTGAAGTCCTACTGGCTCTAGAGTGCTTCTGATCAGTTTGTTTAAAAATGTCTAGAGTTGACTTGCTAAGAATAGATGTAATAGAAGCAATTAATTTAAAGAAAAATAGAATGGAGAATGGGAATTAAAATATTTCTTTAAATAAACTTTCAGATGGAGAAATCAAGAAGGATTGAGTTGCAAGTTTAGAAATAGATTTTTTTAATGGCATACAGTGATTTGAGTGTCTCTGTTTTGAATTAATTAGTCTCAAAATTGCAACGTTCATGTGGTGCAGTGGTAGAGTCCCTACCCTTAGACTAGGAGGCTAGGTTCAAGTCCTACCTGCTTTAGAGATAGTGGCAACTGCCGATGCTGGAGAATCTGAGATAACAAGGCATAGAGCTGGATGAACACAGCATTCCAAGCAGCATCACAGGAGCAGGAAAGCTGACATTTTGGACTTGGACCCTTCTTCTGAAGGAATAAGGTAGGTGAGCTTGCAGTCCAGAATAAGGTAGGTGAGCTTGCAGCATAGGTAGGTACCTGGGACTTCGATGTTGTGGCCATTCCGGAGACATGGATAGAGCAAGGTCAGGATGGATGTTGCAGGTTCCAGGGTTTAGATCTTTCACAAAGATCAGAAAAGGTGGTAAAAGAGGGGGAGGTGTGGCTTTGTTAGTCAAGGACAGTATAACGGTGGCTGAAAGAACTTTTGACAAGGACTTGTCTACTGAGGTGGTATGGGCTGAGGTCAGAAACAGGACGGGCGAGGGCAAACTGCTGGGAGTTTTTTATAGGCCTCCACAAAGTTCCAGCGATGTGGAGAAGAGGATTGGCAAAACGATTCTGGGCAGGAGTGAAAGGAACATGGTGGTCATTATGGGAGACTTTGACTTTGCCAACATTGACTGGAAATGCTATAACTCTAGTACGACGGATGGTTCAGTTTTTGTCCAGTGTGTGCAGGAGGGTTTCCTGACAAAGTATGTCGAAGGGCTGACAAGAGGGGAGGCCACACTGGATCTGGTACTTGGTAATGAGCCAGGCCAGGTGTTTGATTTAGTGGTAGGTGAGCACTTTGGAGAGAGTGACCATAATTCGGTTACGTTTAGTTTAGCGATGGAAATGGATAGGAACATGCCACAGGGCAAGAGTTATAGATGGGGGAAGGGCAATTATAATGTGATTAGGCAGGACTTAGGAGGCATAGAATGGGGTAGCAAAATGCAGGGGATGGGGACAATCGAAATGTGGAGCTGGTTTTAGAAACACGTATTGCGTGCTCTTGATTGCCATGTCTCTGTCAGGCAGGGAGAAAGTGATAAGGTAAGGGAACTGTGGTTTACTAAAGAAATAGTATCTCTTATTAAGCGGAAGAGGGAGGCTTATGTGACATTGAGACGAGATAGTTCAGATGAGGTGATGGAGAGTTACAGGCTAGCTAGGAAGGATTTAAAGACAGAGTTAAGAAGAGGAAGGAGGGGACATGAGCAGACATTAACAAGTAGAATAAAGGAGAAGGCTAAAGCTTTCTATAAGTATGTGAGGAATAAGAGGGTGACTAGAGTAGAAATAAGGCCAGTCAAAGACAGAAGTGGGAAGTTGTGAGTGGACCCTGTGGAGATTGGAGAGATGCTAAACAAATATTTCTCATCTGTTTTCACTCAGAAAAAGGAGAATATTGTAGAGGAGAAGACTGAGTTATGGGCTACTAGAATTGAAAGGATTGAGGTTAGTAAGGAGGAGGTGTTATCATTTCTAGAAGGTGTGAAGGTAGATAATTCACCTGGTCCGGATGGGATTTTTCTGAGGATTCTCTCGGAAACTAGGGAGGAGGTGGCAGAGCGTTTGGCTTTGATCTTTGAGTCATCATTGTATAAAGGTTTAGTACCAGAGGTCTGGAGGATTGCAAATGTTGTGCCCTTGTTCAAGAAGGGCAGTAGAGATGACCCAGGTAATTATAGACTAGTGAGCCTTATGCCTGTTGTAGGAAATGTTTTGGAAAGGATTATAAGAGATAGGATGTATAATCATCTAGCAAGCAACAATTTGATTGGAGATAGTCAAATGGATTCGTGAAGGGCAGGTTGTGTCTCACAAACCTCATTGAGTTTTTTGAGAAGGTGACCAAGCATGTGGATGAGGGTAGGGCAGTTGACGTGGTGTACATGGACTTCAGTAAAGCCTTTGATAAGGTTCCACATGGTAGGCTATTGGAGAAAATACGGAGGCATGGGATTGAGGGAGATTTAGCAGTTTGGATTAGAAACTGGCTTTCTGTAAGAAGGCAACGAGTGGTGGTTGATGGAAAATATTCAGCCTGGAGTCTGGTTACTAGTGACGTGCCTCAAGGATCTGTTCTGGGACCACTGCTGTTTGTCATTTTTATAAATGACTTGGACGCAGGCATTGGTGGATGGGTTAGTAAGTTTGCAGATGACACTAAAGTCAGTGGAGTGGTGGACAGTGTGGAAGAATGTTGCAGGTTAAAGGGGAACTTGGATAAACTGCAGAATTGGGCTGAAAGGTGGCAAATGGAGTTCAATGCAGATAAATGTGAGGTGATTCACTTTGGGAAGAATAATAGGAAGGCAGAGTACTGGGCATTGGAAAGATTCTTGGTAGTGTGGATGTGCAGAGGGATCTTGGTGTCCATGTACATAGATCCCTGAAAGTTGCCACCCCGGTTGCTAGTGCTGTTGAGAAGGCTTATGGTGTGTTAGGTTTTATTGATAGAGGAATTGAGTTCTGGAGCTGTGATGTCATGCTGCAACTGTACAAAACGCTAGTGTGGCCTCACTTGGAATATTGCGTACAGTTCTGGTCAACCCATTACAGGAAGGATGTGGAAAAGGTGCAGAGGAGATTTTCCAGGATGTTTCCTGGTCTGGAGCAAAGGTCTTATGAGGAAGGGCTGAGGGACTTGAGTCTGTTCTCATTGGAGAGAAGAAGGCTAAGAGGGGGTTTAATAGAGACATACAAGACGATCAAAGGATTAGATAGGGTGGACATTGAGAGTCTTTTTCCTAGGATGATGATGTCGGCTTGTATGAGGGGTCATAGCTACAAATTGAGGGGTGATAGATATAAGACAGATATCAGAGGCAGGTTCTTTACTCAGAGAGTGGTAAGGGCGTGGAATGCCCTGCCTGCCAAAGTAGTTAACTCAGCCACATTAGGGGCATTTAAATAGTCCTCGGATAAGCATATGATGGGATAGCGTAGGGGGATGGGTTTAGATTAGTTTGCAGGTCGGCGCAACATCGAGGGCCAAAGGGCCTGTTCTGCGCTGTATTGTTCTATGTTCTATGTTCTAAGGGTCCAGACCTGAAACACCAGCTTTCCTGCTCCTCTGATGTTGGTTAACTACCTGCTTTAGGGGTGTTTAATAACATCTCTGAGGAAGCTGATTTTAAAAAAATAGTGAGTTGCATTGGGAAATCAAATGCTCAATGCAGACGCATGTGGCCCTTTTAACCTTTTCATATATGACAACTGTAATACGCGTGTAATGAAAGGGAAAGAAATTGTAAACAATGTAAAGAAGTTTGCTGAAGAAATTGAACTGTAATAATAGAGGATTTTAATTATCAAAGGCAGATCAGGATAACACCAAAATTGATGGTCAGAATGAAAAGAGGTTGATGTACATATTTAGGACTGTTTGCTAACGCAGTGCATTAAAATCAGCATTCAAAGGCAAGAGATTATAGCCGGTATGAGTTAGCAGTTTATTCAATTGGAGAAGGTGAGTGGATATACTATAATTAAGCTTGATTTTTGTCCACACCCATTTCACACATATTTCCCAGCAGCATTTACTGGATAATGATAAGTTTTGTCCCCTCCCTAGCCTAGAGCCACTATCGACAATCATATGGCCTCAGTTGCTACTTTGATGCAGACTGTGAGGCAGAGTCTTAGCTGCAGAGTAATTTAATGCTAATTTATCATCTTTGGAAAACTGGAATTCTTGCACTGTTGCCTCATTTGGATGCTGATTAGGACATCTTTCTCTTTCTTACCATTTAAGATTATTGGAATTTTAGGAAAGTGCAACACTATTTATATTTTCACACTTGGAAAGTGTGTGATCGAATAATTCATGGCAATTAATTTAAATGACTTGTTACAATTCCTAGTTTTAATTCAACTTAATTATTTTTTCCCCAGAAATTATAAGAAGATACTTTTTCACAGTGGACAGATAAATGAAAGAAATATTGTGGTTACAGTCTTTAAAAAAATACAAGAAGAGTATCTATCAAAGTGAGAATGGTTATTTGAGCAATGAGGCAAGAATACAGATAATGGGAATTACCTGCATAAGTCAGAGAAGGTAGATGGAAACTCAGGTAAACAGAAAGTGAAGACTTACTTTAGAGTAGTTGGTTCCTGGCCTCTGGTCCAGGAGGCTCAGGTTCAAGTCCCACCTGTTCCAGGAAGGCACGCAAACTGCAAGTTACCAAGTCTATTAATTACATTCTACTACAGAAAGTGGCTAAGGCTAAGACATTGAATGTTTCCAGGAAGGAGTCAGATGTGGTTATTATGGCTAAAGGGATCAGAGGGTATAGGTAGAAAGTGGGAACAGGGTACTGAGTTGGATGATCAACCATGATCGAATGGTGGAGTATGCTTGAAGGGCTGAATTGCCCACTTGCATTAGTTAGTTAGTTAGTTATTCTACATGTTTATGCATGGAATCAGAACCTCCCAACCTGCAGTCTAAGAATTAAGATATCCTGCAGCCTTGAACTGGTACAAGGTACCATGGTACAAAGATGTGCAGGCTAAGTGGATTGGCCATGCTAATTTGCCCATAGTGTTCAGAGATGTGTGGATTGGGGGTATGGGGCTGGGTGGGATGCTCTGAGGGTCAGTGTGGACTTGTTGAGCCGAAGGCCTATTTCTACACTGTAGAGATTGATGATCTATGATCTATATTCTCATCATTTGATGTTTCACAGTACAGAATGAGGCCTTTCAGTTGATACCATTTCTTTGGGATTGAAATATAGTACACACCTCACTACCTCTGTTGTCATTTCTTCTTTAACCCTATCTCTGCTTCAAGTATTTTTCAATTTTCTCTTAAAAAGTGCACAACATTCTGCCTGAAAAATCTTCACATAGCACAAACCACCTTGAAGAGGCATTTTAAGTATCTATCCTGAGCTAGAATTTTCACAGGTCAATTCATAATTGAGTGGTGAGCTCGGGATTTTAAGTATATTCTATAATATGTGTTGAAATCTACTTATACTTAAAAGAGTACAAATAAATTGAGAAATATTATAATATTATTATACTTTTAATAACTATATTGTACCTAAATCAGAAAAGTGTTCATGGGTGTTATAAAATAGAGACAACAATCTGGTAGTGTTTTCACAAATAGTTTTCCTCGAGCCAGTTACTAGACTTTGCTGCCTCCCCAGGAGCTGAGCATAACAACCCAAGCTGACATGTCTAAGGATTTTTGGATGCCTATCCAATTGGATTCAATCCAATTTATCAGAAATTCCTTTGAATTCTCAAGTTTGGGCAAGAGTGTAAACCATAAGGTATGACAATACTGTACTATTCAGACAAGCAATTCAAATACTAAGAGAAGTATGAATCTGCACAGAACTGGAATATAGAAATATTACACAATAATGCAGAATTAATTAAGTGCCAATTGGAAAAGAATCATAAATTCATAAAATTTAACTTCTCAGTTTTAGTACACAGAGCATGTATTTGTATTTAAAAGAATTTACTGCCTTTTTCCTATATTAGACTATTGTTAAGAAGATAATCCAAAATGAGACATAAGCATACTTACTGAACAGGCAAAATGGCTTTCCATCGACTGACAAAAGCACATCACATTCCCTTTTTGCCTTTTGAATGGGTGTCCTTCAAGCAAGATATAGCTAGTTAACAAAGTGTAGAGCTGGATGAACACAGCAGGCCAAGCAGCAGTTTAGGGGCAGGAAAGCTGACATTTTGGGCCTACACCCTTCATCAGAAATGGGGGAGGGGAAGGGGGATCTGAAATAAATAGGGAGAGATTGGGAGGCTGATTGAAGATGGATTGAGGAGAAGATAGGTCGAGAAGAGACAGACAAGTCAAAGAGGTGGGGATGGAGCCAGTAAAGCTGAGTGTAGGTGGGGAGGTAGGGAGGAGATAGGTCAGCCCTGGGAGGACGGACACATCAAGGGGGTGGGATAAGGTTAGTAGGTAGGAAATGGGGGTGGTGCTTGATGAGCTGGGCTCCCTTCCCCGCAATAACAACCAAAAAATAATCCCCCTCGTCTTCACGTACCACCCCACCAACCTCCGGATACAACGCATCATCCTCCGACACTTCCGCCATCTACAATCCGACCCCACCACCAGAAATATTTTTCCCTCCCCACCCTTGTCTACCTTCCAAAGAGACCACTCTCTCCGTGACTCCCTTGTCTGCTCCACACTCCCCTCCAACCCTACCACACCCGGCACCTTCCCCTGCAACCGCAGAAGGTGCTACACCTGCCCCCACACCTCCTCCCTCACCCCATCCCAGGCCCCAAGAAGACTTTCCACATCAAGCAGATGTTTACCTGCACATCTGCCAAAGTGGTATACTGTACCCACTGTACCTGTTGTGGCCTCCTCTACATCGGGGAAACCAAGCAGAGGGTTGGGGACAGCTTTGCAGAACACCTCCGCTCGGTTCACAACAAACAACTGCACCTCCCAGGCATCAACCATTTCAACTCCCCCCCCCATTCCTCAGATGACATGTCCATATTGGGCCTCCTGCAATGCCATAATGATGCCACCCGAAGGTTGTAGGAACAGCAACTCATATTCCGCTTGGGAACCCTGCAGCCCAATGGTATCAATTTGGATTTCACAAGCTTCAAAATCTCCCCTCCCCCTACTACATCCCAAAGCCAGCCCAGCTCATCCCTACCTCCCTAACCTGTTCTTCCTCTCACCTATCCCCTTCTCCCACCTCAAGCCGGACCCCCATTTCCTACCTACTAACCTCATCCCGCCTCATGACCTGTCTGTCCTCCCTGGACTGACCTTTCCCCTCCGTAACTCCCCATCTACACTCACGTTTACTGGCTCCATCCTTGCCCCTTTGACTTGTCTGTCTCCTCTCCACCTATCTTCTCCTCTATACATCTTCGATCCGCCTCCCACTCTCTCCCTATTTATTTCAGATCCCCCTCTCCCACCCGCCATTTCTGTTGAAGGGTCTGGGCTCGAAATGTCAGCTTTCCTGCTCCTAAGATGCTGCTTGGCCTCCTCTGTTCATCCAGCTCTACACCTTGTTATGTCGGATTCTCCAGCATCTGCAGTTCCTCCAGCATCTGCAGTCCCTAGGTCAGATGGGCTTCAGATTGGTATAGCAGGTCGGCACAACATCGAGGGCCAAAGGGCCTGTACTGTGCTGTAATGTTCTATGTTCTATGTTCTATCTCTCATAGCTAGTTACCAGCCCGGCTGGAGGTGGGATTTTTAATTTCCTTGGGATAGTTCGATACCCTCACTCTTTATATGTTAATGGAGCCTTGTCAACATTTGGCTGGCATATTCTTTAGTATATCTAAATTGGTCTTGACTTTTGTGCAATTGATCTTGGTAATTGATTGATAACAAACTCTTCAGTGTATTTTCTTAGTCTGAGTTTGAATACATTTGTACATGTTGCATAAATTTTAGTTCCTAGGTTTTATCATAGTGTGATTTAAATACATGGCGTCGGCAAATGCTGAACTTTTGATTTTGAACTTATTTTACATTAATCGTCAAAATAAAAACACTTTACAAAATAAAAGTAATATAAATCTACATGAATTCAGTCACTCCTTATGAAAGAACTAATAATTATATTTAATTCTTCAATATCTATTTAACTACAGCTAAGTGTTGCCTGCCCAGTATCCAATAATATTACTGTGGTTACTGGTGTAATTGAATACATGCGCACACACACTCAGAGGCACACACACACACTCTCTCTCTCTCTTCAGCTCACATGCACACATGCACATACACACTCAATTAATGGGGTGAAATTTAATCTGCAGATTTGTAATTGCAGTTGCATTCTATTTTGTTCAGAAAGCACACAATTTGAAGACAGTCAATGTGGCATTTTATCAATTCTTGTTTTGGAAATAAGACCAGTCCAAGTTGATATACAGCCAGATTCTAAATGAGGCCTCACACTTAAAATGCATTGTCTGATCAGGGATGTCGTCATTGATATACTGAGGCAACTGATAAAACCTTTTAACAAAGTGTGAAGAAAAGCTGACGTTTCAGACCTAGACCCTTCATCAGAGAGGGGGATGGGGAGAGGGTTCTGAAATAAATAGGGAGAGAGGGGGAGGCGGACCGAAGATGGAGAGAAAAGAAGATAGGTGGAGAGGAGAGTATAGGTGAGGAGGTTGGAAGGGGACAGGTCAGTCCGGGGAAGACGGACAGGACAAGGAGGTGGGATGAGGTTAGTAGGTAGGAAATGGAGGTGCGGCTTGAGGTGGGAGGAGGGGATGGGTGAGAGGAAGAACAGGTTAGGGAGGCGGGGACAAGCTGGGCTGGTTTTGGGATGCAGTGGGATGCAACAACCACCCCAAGAAGATCCCCCTCGTCCTCACATAACACCCCACCAACCTCCGGATACAACGCATTATCCTCTGACACTTCCTGCATCTTCAATCCAACCCCACCACCCAAGATATTTTTCCATCCCTACCCTTGTCTGCCTTCTGGAGAGACCACTCTCTCCACGACTCCCTTGTCCACTCCACACTCCCCTCGAACCCCACCACACCTGGCACCTTCCCCTGCAACCGCAGGAAGTGCTACACTTGCCCCCACATCTCCTCCCTCACCCCTATCCCAGGCCCCAAGATGACTTTCCATATTAAGCAGATGTTCACCTGCACATCTGCCAATATGGTATACTGTATCCACTATACCCACTGTGGCTTCCTCTACATCGGGGAAACCAAGCAGAGGCTTGGGGATCGCTTTGCAGAACACTTCCGCTCAGTTCGCAATAAACAACTGCACCTCCCAGTCGCGAATCATTTTAACTCCCCCTCCCATTCCTTAGATGACATGTCCATCATGGGCCTCCTGCAGTGCCACAATGATGCCACCCGAAGGTTGCAGGAACAGCAATTCATATTCCGCTTGGGAACCCTGCAGCCCAATGGTATCAATGTGGACTTCACAAATTTCAAAATCTCCCTTTCTCACACTGCATCCCAAAACCAGCCCAGCTCATCCCCTCCCCGTACTGCATCCCAAAACCAGCCCAGCTTGTCCCCACCTCCCTAACCTGTTCTTCCTCTCACCTATCCCCTCCTCCCACCTCAAGCCACACTTTCATTTCCTACCTACTAACCTCATCCCACCTCCTTGATGTGTCCGTCCTCCCTGGACTGACTTATCCCCTCCCTAACTCCTCACCTATACTCTCCTCTCCACCTATCTTGTTTTCTCTCCATCTTCAGTCCGCCTCCCCCTCTCTCCCTATTTATTCCAGAACCCTCACCCCATCTCCCTCTCTGATGAAGGGTCTAGGCCCAAAGCATCAGCTTTTGTGCTCCTGAGATGCTGCTTGGCCTGCTGTGTTCATCCAACTTCACACTTTGTTATCTGGAATTCTCCAACATCTGCAGTCCCCATTATCTCTGATAAAACCTTTTGTTATCTCGGGATAGTGACTTGAAAGAAATTCTGGAATTTGCATATGAATCCTTCTTAACTGATTAAAGATTTAACAGCCACCTTAGATTAGTTCAACACATTCACATTAACTTCTATGACCCTTTGATCTTTTGCTTATAAATTCTGGGTTTGATGCCTGCTCTCTCACTGACACCTGAAGAAGAAGCAAGACTACAAAAGTCTGTGTCTTCAGATAAACCTGTTGGACTATAATCTGGTGTTGTGTGATTTTTGACCTGGTATTAGAATGTTTTAGAGCTATAGACCAGTGAGTCTGACATTGGTACTTGGTAAATTGTGGAGGTGATTCTGAAAGATAGGATTTACATGCATATTTGGAGGGGCAAGGAATGATTCATGATACTGATAATGGGAACTCCAGATGCTGTAGAATCCAAGATAACAAAGTTTGCAGCTGGATGAACACAGCAGGCCAAGCAGCATCTCAGGAGCACAAAAGCTGACGTTTCGGGCGTCAACCCTTCATCATTATCTTTACTTTGTTATCAATGATTCGTGATAGTCAGGCTACTTTGTGCGAGTGAAATTGTTTCTCACAAACTGATTTGAGGTTTTTGAAGAAGTAGCCAAAAAGATTGATGAGTGTAGAATGGTCAATGCTGTTTACTTGGACTTTAGTAAAGCCTTTGATAACGTTCCACATGGCAGATTAATTCATAAAATTATCTCACATGGGACTCAGGGGGAGCTTGACAACATGATACAAAATTGGCTTTAGGGTAGAAGAAGGAAGGTGTTGGTGGAGGGTTGTTTATCTGCCTGGAGGCCAGTGACCAGTGATGTTCCATAGGGATCAGTATGGGTCCATTTTTGTTTGTAATTTGTGTAAATGATTTGGATGATTAAATAGGAGGCATGGTTAGTACATTTGTGAATGACACCATAATTGTTGGTATAGTGGACAGTGAAGAAGGTTAGCTAAGATTAAAAATAAATCTTGATCAATTGGGTCAATGAGCTAATGAATGGCAGATGGAATTTAATTTGGATAAATGCAAGTTTTGCATTTTAGTAAAACAGACAAGGGAAGGGCTTATATAGTTAATGGCCCAGTCCTGGGTAATGTTGTATAGCAGAGAGACTGAAGGGTTCCGGTACATAATTCTTTGAAATTCGAGTCACAGCTAGACAGGGTGGTTAAAAAGTGTTTAGCCTGATTCCCTTCATTGCTCAGATCTTTGAGTATAGGAGTTGGGACATTATTCTCATTTTGTACAGGATTTTGGTGAGGCCTCTTCTGGAGTACTATGTGCAGTTCCAGTCGCCCTGTTATAGGAAGAATATTATTAAATTGGAGAGTGCTCAGAAGAGATTTACCAGGATGTTGCCAGGAATAGATGGTTTGAGTTATAAAGATAGGCTGGATGTAGGAAGTTGAGGGGTGACCTTATAGAGCTTTATTAAATCATGAAGGGCATAGATAAGCAAATAGAAAAGGTCTTTTTCCCTAAGGTGAGGGAGTTCAAAATTAGGGGGCATATTTTTAAGATGCGAGGAGAAAGATTTAAAAAGAACATGAGGGGCAACTTTTTTACACAGCGAGTGGTTAGTGTTTGGAATGAACTTCCATAGCAAGTGGTGGATGCAGATACTGTTACAGTGTTTAAAAGGTATTTGGATAAGTACATGAATATGAAAGATTTAGGCCAAAAGCAAACAGGTGAGATTAGTTTAGTTTGTGAACATGGTCAGTGCTCAGCCGGTCTTGCATCATTTGCGAAGAAAAAATCAGAGTTAATGTTTCAGGTCAGTGACCCTTCTTCTGAACTCAGTTCTGTTTTTGTTAGCATGCGCTAGTTGGTCCAAAGGGTCTGTTTCCATGCTGTATGACTCTATGAGTCTACGAATACATTGTAACTCTGGATGCAAGTAATTTGCAGAATTTAAATGATGTTTTTCCAAAATTACAGTATCATGCATTTCTTTAAGGGTCTTTAAAGAGTTTTAGCCAAACCTTTTAAAATCACTGTTAATTCATCTAATGCAATTTATTGAAGTACATTATTTTAAAATTGCCTGTTGCCAGTTTGCTTTTTCATTGAGAGTGCAACGAATTCTGAAAGTGGTAACATTCAATAGATCATGCAACATTTAAGATAGTTTCCTTCAGCTCTTAAGTTCTTCAGTAATCTTTACTATGCACATGATTGACCTTTAATAAAAAAATACCATCTAAGCCTACTTACACACTCCAGGCAGTCAAAAGTGTTGCCAATAGATGAGACACTAAACCAAGTCTCAGTCATATTGTTTTATGTGACAATGTCATTTGAAAATCGTGCCCTGATATCACTGCAAAGAGGCAGACCCCAACAATTATCTCAGCAAGCACACAGATTGCCATTATGCTACAATGCACTCTAGATAACTGAGCTAACAATTCTCAGCTGAGAAGAAATGATCCCATAGCATTATTCTTAAAAAGAGCCAGGATATCCTAGTCAATATTAATTCCTGAATCAACATCAAAAGAAAGAATCAGGTTATCCTGTTGTTACCATGCTGCCAATTGGGAGATCTTATGTGCAAATAAATGGCAGCACTTCCTACGTTGTAACGATGACCACTTCAAAGGTACTTCTACCATTGTGAAGTGGTGGTGAGAGGCACGAGTTAAATTCAAGTTTTTGACTTCCTATAATTACATTGAGTCTTGAATAAATTGATTTTCATTTATCTCAATTTTAATTAAAACAACAGTGAACAGTACAGAGGTCTATAACTGAGATACTTAAAAAGTGTATCAGAATTAATAGTATAAAAATATATAAATATTGCATGAATACTGTAATTCCACACCGTTCAATATTATTCATTATAAATTAACAAAAAGACACCGCAGCTTATAAATTGTATAAAAGATGGAACAAAAATAAAATTGTATAAATTACGTTGAACAACGTAAACAATATTCTCCAAGTAATTGTATCGACTTCACAGTACTGTACAGTGCATTAATACAAGTTCGTTTTGGAGAATACCCTTTTAGTTGCTAATGAAAGATTGTTTGATCAAATGCTGAACTACAATGTTCATACGCTGAAGCAGCTGCTGCTTCGTACTTGGCCACAGTTGCAGAGGATGCAGTGACATTGGATTTGGCAGAAAGCCGAGTTCCCAAACTGTGTTCGTCCGGGTACAATCCGAAACAAATGAGCCGCCCCAGCTCCTGGATTCACGACCAACCAATACTAATGGTATACAGCATAATTTAACTTAATTTTTAAATTAATCAAGAGCTCCGCGGACCTTGAGGCGGAATGGAGAAAAGGTTTCCATCCTATGTGATGAAAATCAGCCAATCCTGTAATGTCCCCAATCTTTCTCTGCACTACACCTACTCGTTAACCCTCTTGTTAGGCAGGTAGATTAGTCAATAAATAACCGAATAAATAAATCATATCCGTGCCTTGAGAAACTTAGGCTCTTGATTTGGCTAAACCCGATGTAGAACTTCACAGACTTGATTGCGTTCTCATAAAGCGAATGGCTCGGGCTGTGAGCTCGATAAATTTAGTGAAGTCCCGAAGGATGACATGCACTGTCACCTGTGTGCTCCAGTCTGTTTTTGGCACCTGTTCTGATGGTGAAACCTGTTGTTCAGCCTCACGCAGATTAGTGATGCCGAACTCAGCCTTTAACTGAAATGAAAAGAAAACGTGATACTTGGTAAGGTGGATTTTCTGTTTTCAGAATATCGTCCTTTAATCCGAGAGTGATAGATTTGTACAGTACGGAAACAGACCCTTCGGTCCAACCCGTCCACACCGACCAGATATCCTAAATTAATCCAGGTCCATTTGCCAACATTTGGCGCCTATCCCTCTAAACCCTTCCTATTTTTTATTCCCATCCAGATGCCTTTTAAATGTTGGAATTATACCAGCCTCCACCACTGGCTCTGGTAGCTCGTTCCATACACGCAGCACCTTCAGATTGAAAAAGTTTCCCCTCTAGGTCCCTTTTAAATCTTTCCCCTTTCACCTTAAGCCCAGGTCCTCTAGTTTTGGACTTCCCTACACTGGGGAAAAAGGACCTTGACTATTCACCCCATCGTGCCCCTAATGATTTTATCAGCTTCTGTAAGGTTTAACCACAGTCTCTGACTCTCCAGAGAAAATAGCCCCAGCCTACTTAGTATCTCCCAGAGCTCAAACACTGCAAACCGGGCAATATCGTTGTAAATCTTTTTTGAGTCTTTTAAATTTTAACAAAACCTTTCCTGTAGTAAAGTGAACTGAACTTATTCTAAAAGTGGCCTAACCAATGTCCTGTAAAGCGGCAACATGACTTCTATACTCAATGCACTGACCAATAAGGGCAAGTGTACCAAACGCCTTCTTCACCACCCTTTCCACCTGCCACTCCACCTTCAAGGAAATATGAACCTGTAAGCCAAAGTCTCTTTGATAATAAAATGTGAGGCTGGATGAACACAGCAGGCCAAGCAGCATCTCAGGAGCACAAAAGCTGCGTTTCGGGCCTAGACCCTTCTCTTTGTTCGGCAACACTCTCCATCCAGGCCCCTTCCACTGAATGTACAAGTCCTGCAAGTACTGCCCTGGTTTGCCTTACGAAATGCAATACCTCACATTGTCTCGTCTCTGCTGACACTGACCTGGTTCATGATCAGTTCAGCCAGTTGCTGGGTGCTGGATCTCATCCATGTTACTCGGTCATTCGAACTGGGGATTGATGTTTCCACCAACAACAAGTAGGGCTTGTACTTCTGAAGGCCAGAGGCGATCGCTTTCAAACACGTTTCCTAGTTTGAATACATACAAGAATTAGGATGCACGCTTGTCACAATCCCTTTAGTATATTTTGAAGACCTGTCTATTAATTTCAACCAAACAGCTACAGGAAATATTTTGTAAAATTGCTGGCTTGACCGTGGTAGAACGCTGATGGTAGAAATCCCATCTGCTCCAGAGGTGTGTAATGCCCTTTATGAACCGGTTGATGTAAAATATATAATTCAATTGTGAATCTGTGCCATCAATTTTATTCTAATCGCCGTCAAAGAAAATGCGGCTAAACGTGACTCCGGTTGAATTTTCACTCTCTCTGTATATGTGCCTCTCTATGTCATTTGTGATGTACCAGTTAATTTTGAATTAACTCTTCCCTCTCGCTCTCTCACTCACCTTGTGGAAATTTGTCTTTAAGCATCTGTCCTGGGCTCGGATGTGTGGCTGGTCGAAACCGTAAGTGAGCAGCGAGCTCCAGTCTTGCTCACAGAGCGAGAAAAACTCACACAGCTACGAGGACAAGAACGATCACATAATGAGTGCAAACGAAGTCCTGCTCCTTTCTAAAAGCTTCAAACTTCGAGTTCCCGATTTGCTCTGCCTAAATCTCTCATCCAGCCCTACACGTGCACCCACCTCCCCCCATCTCCTGTTCCGAACACCGAGTCCCCAAGTTTCTGTTCCTGCTCTGCAACCACTACTTTTCCAAGGCACAGACGCCACTGTCCGGTCTCCAACCACCGACTAACCTGAGTGTTCCGGAGCTCAGCCGATGTATTCCGGATTTCCATTGCCAGAGGGACACAGGTTGAACAGGACAGGGCTGCTACAGGCAGGCGCACCTCCCCTCCTGACAGCTCCGTTACAGGGAAAGCAGCGGCCCCTGCAAACAGCACCAGGAAAAGTTGGCAGAAATCTGCAGGAAAAAGAGAGACAGAAGGTCATTAGAAACGAACACTTGCCCAAACTCTGTCTGAAAGGAGACATGAGGAGGTAACAGGCTGCAATGCTCACTAACATTGGACAGGTCTCATGTTAAATTTTTCTTCTCCGGTGTTTAACAACCGCTTGGTCTAAAATCTGTTGTAGTCGTGATCCAGTTTCACCGCTATTTATTAATCGCCACTTTTGGGGAAGATTCGATTTGTAATTTCCTTTCGCATGTACACGTCACAGGATCAATTACTCACCGTTTCTGTACACTAAAGGTGTACAGAAGTGACCATGTATGCGTCAGGATGAGAGAAAACATCACCTGAATTCCCAAGATTACGGTGATCATGAATTACTGTACATAACGCGAATTGGCAGGCTTTCCATAAAAAAACGACGGAGTTGAATTATCACTACAGAGCTGCATTGAAAATTGAAAATAATGTTGCTTAAACAAAATTTAAAAATCCCTGAAAGTAATTGAAAGATCACTGATCACCTGGTTGTTATCCTCCAAAGAATCTAATTTGCAATATAAAACAAAACTGCTCATTGTATTCGTTTCATGTTGGTTGTGTAACTCAATGAGCCTCAGTCTAAACTTAGATCTTCAGCTTTGTTTCTGCAACTTTAGTGATAATAATTTGAATAATACTTGTGCAGTTAAAACCCAGTGATATCTTCAAAAAATTAAACATTTCGTTCCCAGCACTAAAATGTTGCATACTGTGATTATCTTGCTATTGCATTACTCGTATCATGTACAGCCTTTTTCTTCATTTCTTAACCTGTCCACTTTGCATCTATTTGTGGCTAAATGAGGTTATGTTTTAGTTGCTTCACTGAATATAGAGAGAAAATAAACAATCGAATACTGAACAAATCATAGATCTTTTGCAGAGGACATGAAGTCTGCACAGTGTGCTCTTCGGAGCATGAGCTGAGACCAATCGAACAAATGACTTGTACTTTTTAAGAACTCATTGGCATCAAATAATAATCACACGCAGAAAGAGGGATGAGAAGCAAAACTGAAGTTTCACAATGGGGTACATACAAGTGCTGATTTGAAGTCGAGGAAGCTATCAAGCAAGAAGGTTTTCTATTTGCTATTTATAATGAAATTATACATGTGCTTTTCTAATTGTATCCCGAATGATTGTATCCATTCTGTAATTGCAATCAAACCATAAACATGCTCTCTGTTCTTGTAGTTATTGAGGCATTGATGTAGTGAAGATAAGAAGTAATCCCCAGTTATTGTAGGAACAGAAGAAACTTGGAATTCTTTCCCGAGGTCAATTTGTTCATGAGTAAAAAGCTTTGTTTTATTCAGTCACGGGATGTGGGCATCACTGGCTAGGCCAGCATTTTTTGCCCAACTCTAATTGTTTCGAAGGCAGTTAAGAGTTGACCATATTCTACCCTTGCGCCATCCCATAACTTGAGGGAAACGTGCACTGCTGTTTAAGCTGTGATTCAGAGTCAAATAAGGATAATTGCGAAACAGGCAATACAGCATCAGACACAGCAATGGCTGGCGAATCTCAGATAAGTCAACAATATTCTTCTGTTTAGTTAGTGTTAATAAAACCAAATTCCAACAATCACTGCCCTGCCCTGCCTGAATGAACTTGTTCTGGCGTTGAACAGTATTATTGTTTGTAGTGCACTCACTTCCTGTGAGATAAAACGTTTTGGTTAAGGAACCAGTAAGAGTCTGAGCTGCCTTCGTCAGCTTTCCTGCCCATCTGATGCTGCTTGCCCTGTTGTGTTCATCCAGCTCTACACGTTGTTACCTCTTCCATCCATGAACTCTATTTACACAGCTCGCTGCCACGGAAAGATGGCCAACATCTTCAAAAACCTAGGCAACAAGGTGTAGAGCTGGATGAACACAGCAGGCCAAGCAGCATCTTAGGAGCAGAGATGCTGCTTGGCCTGCTGTGTTCATCCAGCTCTACACCTTGTTGTATCAGATTCTCCAGCATCTGCAGTTCCTATTATCTCTCATCAAAAGCCTGTCACACCCTGGTGTGCAAAGTGGACCCTGTCACACCTTCTGTGACCTCATCCATCAGGCAGAATTACAGGAGCCTGAGCACATACATGTGCAGGTTCAGGTACAGCTTCTTTCTAGCCATTATCAGGCTGTTGAATGGACTCTAGCCTCAAATAATGTAACCTGCAATGTAACCTGTATGCCTCTAAATCTTTTTGATCCCTACATCCTTTGTTTGCTGTGATCTCCCTGTAGCACTTGCAAACAAAGCTTTTCACTGTATTTTGGTACGTGACAATAAGTCAATCAATCTCTAACTCTTGCCTCGGTCACCTTTGCTGGTTTCTATTTCTGGGGATCAATTGTTGGCCATTTTGCATTGTAAGCCCATTGACTTATGCAGCAACTTGACTACAATTCCTTTCATGATAACAAAGTGTGGAGCTGAATGAACACAGCAGGCCAAGCAGCATCTCAGGAGCACAAAAGCTGATGTTTCGGGGCTAGACCCTTCATCAGAGAGGGGGATGGGGAGAGGGAACTGGAATAAATACGGAGGGAGGGGGAGGTGGACCGAAGATGGAGAGAAAAGAAGATAGGTAGAGAGGAGAGTATAGGTGGGGAGGTAGGGAGGGGATAGGTCAGTCCAGGGAAGATGGACAGATCAAGGAGGCAAGATGAGGTGGTAGGTAGGAAATGGAGGTGCAGCTTGAGATGGGAGGACGTGATGGGTGAGAGGAAGAACAGGTAGGGAATCAGAGACAGGCTGGGCTGGTTTTGGGATGCAGTGGGGGGAGGGGACGAGCTGGGCTGGTTTTGTGATGCAGTAGGGGTAGGGGAGATTTTGAAGCTTGTGAAGTCCACGTTGATAGCATTGGGCTGCAGGGTTCCCAAGTGGAATATGAGTTGCTATGAGTTGTCATCTAAAGAATGGGAGGAGGAGTTGAAATGGTTCGCGACTGGGAGGTGCAGTTGTTTGTTGCGAACCGAGCGGAGGTGTTCTGCAAAGCAGTCCCCAAGCCTCCGCTTGGTTTCCCCAATATAGAGGAAGCCACACCGGGTGCAATGGATACAATATACCACATTGGCAGATGTGCAGGTGACCATCTGTTTGATATGGAAGGTCATCCTGGGGCCTGGGATGGGGGTGAGGGAGGAGGTGTGGGGGCAAGTGTAGCACTTCCTGCGGTTGCAGGAGAAGCTGCCGGGTGTGGTGGGGTTGGGGGGGAGTGTGGAGCGGACAAGGGAGTCCTGGAGAGAGTGGTCTCTCCGGAAGGCAGACAAGGGTGGGGATGGAAAAATGGCTTGGGTGGTGGGGTCGGATTGTAGATGGCGGAAGTTTCGGAGGATGATACGTTATATCCGGAGGTTGATGGGGTGTTATGTGAGGACGAGTGGGATCCTCTGGGGGCGGTTGTGGCGGGGGCGGGGTGTGAGGGATGTGTTGCAGGAAATGCGGGAGACACGGTCAAGGGCGTTCTCGACCACTGCGGGGGGAAAGTTGCGGCCCTGGAAGAACATGGACATCTGGGATGTGCGGGAGTGGAATGCCTCATCCTGGGAGCAGACGCGGCGGAGGCGGAGGAATTGGGAATAGGGGATGGAATTTTTGCAGGAGGGTGGGTGGGAGGAGGTGTATTCGAGGTAGCTATGGGAGTCAGTGGTTTTGTAATGGACATCAGTTTCTCGCTGGTTACCTGAGATGGAGACTGAGAGGTCTAGGAAGGTGAGGGATGTGTTGGAGATGGCCCAGGTGAACTTGAGGTTGGGATGGAAGGTGTTGGTGAAGTGGATGAACTGTTCGAGCTCCTCTGGGGAGCGAGGGGCGGCGCCGATACAGTCATCAATGTAATGGAGGAAGAGATGGGGTTTGGGACCTGTGTAGGTGTGGAAGAGGGAGTGTTCCACGTAACCTACAAAGAGGCAGGCATAGCTTGGGCCCATGTGGGTCCCCATGGCCACTCCCTTTGTCTGTAGGAAGTGGGTGGAATCGAAAGAGAAGTTGTTGAGGGCGAGGACGAGTTCGGCTAGGCGGATGAGGATGTCGGTGGAGGGGGATTGGTCGGGCCTGCGGGACAGGAAGAAACGGAGGGCCTTGAGGCCATCTGCATGAGGAATACAGGTGTATAGGGACTGGACGCCCATGGTGAAAATGAGGTGTTGGGGGCCGGGGAATTGGAAGTCCTGGAGGAGGTGGTGGGCGTGGGTGGTGTCACAGACGTAGGTGGGGAGTTCCTGGACCAAAGGGAGAAAATGGAGTCCAGATATGTGGAGTTGAGTTCGGTGGGGCAGTTACAGGCTGAGACAGTGGGTCGACTAGGGCAGGCAGGTTTGTGGATTTTGGGAAGGAGATAGAAACGGGCCGTGCGGGGTTGGGGAACAATGAGGTTGGAGGCTGTAGGTGGGAGGTCCCCTGAGGTGATGAGGTCATGGATGGTGTTGGAGATGATGGTTTGGTGCTCGGGGTGGGGTCATGATCAAGGGGGCGGTAGGAGGAGGTGTCGGAGAGTTAGCGCTTGGCCTCGGCGATGTAGAGGTCAGTGAGCCATACTACCACTGCGCCAACCTTGTCTGCGGGTGAGAGGGGTGGAGAGGTTGAGGTAGTTGATATCTCGACAGCAGTTGGAGATGAAGAGGTCAAGGGAGGGTAGGAGGCCTGGGGGTGGTGTCCAGGAAGAGGACTTGTGTTGGAGGAGCGTGAAGGGGTCAGTGGATGGAGGGTTATGCTCCCTGTTAAAGAAGTAAGCATGGAAGCGAAGGCGGCGGAAAAACTGCTCTATGTCCAAACGTGACTGGTATTCGTTGATGTGTGGGTGGAGGGGCACAAAGATAAGCCCCTTGCTGAGGACTGACCATTCGTCCTCAGTCAGTGGGAGGTCTGCGGGGATGGTGAAGATGCGGCAGGGCGCAGTGTGGCTGTCTACTCTGGGGTTGCTGGCTGTGGAGGTTGTGGGCGGGGTTCCGTCGGATTCGGCTGTGGGCGGGGTTCCGTCGGCGTCGGCTGACAATTCCTTTCATGTTGTCTCTTGCAAAAACTTAATTCCATCCTCCTATTTTCTGTTAAATTTATTTGGAAGGTTTCACCTTTCATAACTGTCCTCCCAATACAAAAGCAAGATGCTGCAGATGCTGGAAATCTAAATTTAAAAATGAAAAACTGATGGAAAAACTATTTGGGTTTGGCAATATCTGTAAAGAGGAAAGCAAACAGTTTGTGAAACAACAATGCTGCCTGTTTGTCCACAGATATACAAGACCTGACAAATGTAGCCAATATTTTTGGTTTTGAGAGTCATAAAGTCATACAGCATGGAAACAGATCATTTGGTCCACTCATCTCCATGCATCCTAATTTGACCTAGTCCTATTTGTCAGCATTTGTACCCACCTCCACCACCCCCACCCCCCCTCCCCCGGCAGCTTGTTCCTGCCATGCACGACCCTCTGTGAGAAAACAATTACCCCTTGGGTCCTTTCTAAATCTTTCCCCTCTCATCTTATACCTATGCCCTCTAGTTTTGGACTCCCCCTACCCTGGAAAATAATCGCAATTATCCCTTCCCTCAGCCTTCACTCTCCTCCCATGTCCACATTCAATAGATCACACACCACCAGTTCCACCACTTCCAACTTAATGCTACCTCCATAAATGTCCTTTCATCCCCTCCCTTTCTCTTTCAGTGCTGTGCAGGAACCATTCCCTCCACCACAATCAATCACTCAAACAACCTCACCCCTTCATATGATGCTGTTCCTTGTATGTCCTGGAGAATCACCACTTGTTACTTTACATGCTCCCCTCTGTCTATTCAAGACCATGAAAATTCTTCTCTTGTACTTCTTTAAATTTAGCCTGTCATATTCACCACTAAAAATACAGTCTCTCCTCTCCATTGGAAAGACTGAATGCATCTTGACTGTAAGCTTAAAACGACTCATCGTTTTTATTCACTTGAAGTTGTACTTTGATCTCCGTACTCTTGATCTCTTGCAGTGTTCCAGTGAGGTTCAATGTAAGCTTGATCAACCGCACCTAATCTTCGATTAAACACTTTGCAACTTCCTAGATTCAACTTGAATTCAACAATTTCAGATTACGTGCTCTGCCTCCACTACTTTGATGTGGAGGTGCTGATGTGGGACTGGCGTGGACAAGGTCAGAAATCACACAGCACCAGGATATATCCCAACAGAGATAATGGGAACTGCAGATGCTGGAGATTCCAAGATAATAAAATGTGAGGCTGGATGAACACAGCAGGCCAAGCAGCATCTCAGGAGCACAAAAGCTGACGTTTCGGGCCTAGACCCTTCATCAGAGAGGGGGATGGGGGGAGGGAACTGGAATAAATAGGGAGAGAGGGGGAGGCGGACCGAAGATGGAGAGTAAAGAAGATAGGTGGAGAGGGTGTAGGTGGGGAGGTAGGGAGGGGATAGGTCAGTCCAGGGAAGACGGACAGGTCAAGGAGGTGGGATGAGGTTAGTAGGTAGCTGGGGGTGCGGCTTGGGGTGGGAGGAAGGGATGGGTGAGAGGAAGAACCGGTTAGGGAGGCAGAGACAGGTTGGACTGGTTTTGGGATGCAGTGGGTGGGGGGGAAGAGCTGGGCTGGTTGTGTGGTGCAGTGGGGGGAGGGGATGAACTGGGCTGGTTTAGGGATGCAGTGGGGGAAGGGGAGATTTTGAAACTGGTGAAGTCCACATTGATACCATATGGCTGCAGGGTTCCCAGGCGGAATATGAGTTGCTGTTCCTGCAACCTTCGGGTGGCATCATTGTGGCAGTGCAGGAGGCCCATGATGGACATGTCATCAAGAGAATGGGAGGGGGAGTGGAAATGGTTTGCGACTGGGAGGTGCAGTTGTTTGTTGCGAACTGAGCGGAGGTGTTCTGCAAAGCGGTCCCCAAGCCTCCGCTTGGTTTCCGCTTGGAATCTATATATCCCAACAGGTTTATTTGAAAACACAAGTTTTTGGAATCTTCCTCCTTACTTCAGGTGCCAGTGAGAGAGGTAGTATCAGGTACAGACACAGATACAGATGCTACGTCAATGGATGAATGGACACTGCAGAAAAATCACCAGACAGGAATGTTCCCTCCCAGTGGGGGAACAGTGATCAAGGACATTCAGCCTTGGATTTTCCAATAAACATCCTTCACAGCAGACTTTGGGATACACAACAATGCCATGTCGCCAAGCTGATAGCTAAGTTCAGTACCCATGAGGACGGCCTCAATCGGATTCCTGGGTTTGTGTCACACCACAAGTGACCCACCCCACTATACATTCTCAAGCATACACTCACACACACGAATACATACACACGCACTCCCTCTCATAAATGTGCACACACAATACATAGTGTCACGCAGACCCTCTCTCAGACACACACTGTGTCACTCTCACTCCCATATGCACACACACATTATTGCACGCACACACACAACTGAATCTATGGATTGAATTTGTATTTGCAGATACATTTTATTTTGTTCAAAAAGCACACAATTTATGGACAGTCACTCAATGTAGTGTTTTATAAATTGCTACTTTAGAAATAAAGCCAGTCTGACGCCAAACCAAAACACAAACAGATTCTAAACAAGCCTCCATACCTAAAATGCATTGTCTGACCTAAAATGTCACCTCTTTACACTGACTACACATTTAGTTCTCACAGGACAGGGGCTTGAAAGGAATTTGGGGCTTTACATATACTTATTAATCAATTAAAGATTTCTAACTGATTGAAGATTTAACAGCATCTTAGGCTTTGTAGTACATCTGCAGCAATGGTGTGAATTTTTCATCTTTTACTTATAAGTTCCATGTCTGATATCATCTCTCTCACTAACACCTGAAGAAGGAGTAAGACTCCCAAAGTTTGTGTTTTCAAATAAACCTGTTGGACTATAACTTGGTGTTGTGTGATTTATACCTATTAGAAGTGCTATTCCCATTTACACTTCCTTTACCTGATTCTGTTGTTGCTTTTACCTCTTGTTCTATTATTATCTCCATTTGCTTTGCATCATCATATCTTTTATCCTTTAATCTTTCTTGCCATCTACTCTATCATAGATCTTCCCATTTGTTCTGTCCTTTCCTGCAGCATCCTTACACCAAAAGATATTGGAGCAGAATTAGACCATTCAGTACTTCAAGTCTACTCCACGCATTTCTCAACTCCATTTTACTGCTTTCTCCCTTGATCCCCTTGCTGATCAAAAATTCATTTATCCCTGTCTTAAAAGAAACTCACGGATTTGGCCTCTACAACCTTGTGCAGCAATGGAGTTTCGCAGATTCACAACCTGGCTGAATAAATTCCATCTTATTTCACTTCCAAATAGTCATCCCTTCACTCTGAGGCTGTGTTCTTTGGTCCTAGTGGAAACATCTTGTCTACATCCATTCTAACCAGACCTCAAAGTATTCGACAAGTTTCAATAAGATTTCCTCTCATCTTTCTGAACTCCACTGAATACAGACCCAACGTCTTCAACTGCACCTCATATGACAAGTCTTTCATCCCCGGCATCATTCTTGTGAACATCCTCTGGACTCCCTCCAAGGCCTTCCTTAGAAAGGGAGTCCAAAACTGCTCATAATATTCCAAATGTGATCTGACCAGACCATTATGGAGCCTCATCTGTACATCCTGGCTCTTGTATTCTAGCTCTCTCAATGTGAATGCTAACATCGCACTTGCCTTCCTAACTGCATGTTAACTTAAGAGAATCCTGAACTCGTAAGAGCCTTTGTGATTCAGATTTTAAATCCTTTCCTCATTTTGATCATAGTCTGCATATGTATTTGTCCTATGAAAGTGTATAACGTCACACTTTCCCACAATACCTGCCCCATCACCTATCTTTTTGTCATCTGGATTGTTCATGTAACATGAGTAATTATGGTTCCAACACTGACCCTGCAGAACTATACTAGTCACTGGCTACCATCCTGAAAAAGACCCCTTAATTCCCACTCTCTGCCTTCTGTCAGTCATCCAATTGTCTATCCATGCCAGTACCTCGCCCCTAATACCATGTGCTCTTGTGTTATTTAGCAGCCTTGTGTTTGGTACCTTGTCAAAGGTCTTCTGAAATCCAAATAGATCATATCCACTGCCTCTCATTTGTCTAATTTGCTCTTTACCTCCTCAAAGAATTCGAACAGATTTGTCAGGCATGATTTCTCTTGATGCTGTTGTGCTGAAACAGCCACATTTTTTTTTTAGCAAACACTTCCAAGCTTTCCAGAAACCCACCCTTAATAATAGACTCTAAAATCATACCATGACCAAGGTCAGGCTAACCAGCCTATAATTTCCCATCTTCTACCTCCCTCCCTTTTTAACAACAGCATTACATTGGCCACTTTCCAGTCCTATGGTACACTCCTTATCTCCAGTTATTCTTTCTCTGTGTTCTACTGTTACGTTACAAAATGTAATTGATCTAAAACAGATATTGATGCTTCTGCTGATTATTTCCAACTGTTGATTTTTTAAAAATTACAGATTCACAGCATTTTACTTTTGTATCAATGTAAACAAAATATTCATTTTATAAATGTGCACTACTGGTGTGGAACCAGCAATGTCTGCAAAGTAGGAGGTATTATGAATACTGACTGAATGAACTTTCGTCTGCTGAAGTTACTGAATTGCAACTTTTGGGAACTTAAGGGCAGCATGGTGGCTCAGTGGTTAGCACTGCAGCCTCACAGCGCCAGGGACCCTGGTTCGATTCCAGCCTCAGGTGACTGTCTGTGTGGAGTTTGCACATTCTCCCCATGTCTGCGTGGGTTTCCTCCGGGTGCTCCAGTTTCCTCCCACAGTCCAAAGATAGATGTGCAGACTGGGTGGATTGGCCATGCTAAATTGCTCATAGTTTTCAGGGGTGTGTGGGTTATAGGGGGACGGGTCTGGGTGGGATGCTTCAAGTGGCAGTGTGGACTTGTTGGGCCAAAGGGCCTGTTTCCACACTGTAGGGAATCTAATCTAATATCCAAGTTCCCAATATGTGCTTAATGAGTGATACTTCTCCTAGACATTAACGTTAAATCCATTTGCTATCTACTTTATTTACTTTCCTCATCCCATTCCAGTTACTACCACCTTATAAAAATGACAAGTTGATTTTAAACTTTGTTTTGCCTAAACCTTTGAATGAAAATTATATTTGAAGTTATTGCTCTTAATTCTTGGGCATTTGAATTGTAGGCGCTACATTAGAAAAGTAGCACTTCCTATTGCTAAAAGAGAAATACAAAGTCAAAAATTGAAGGCTTTTATCTTGCACTCATTGGGACAGGGACACAAGAAACCAAACTTATAAAGGAAATATCAATATATGCTGCATTATAACAGGATACTGGTCAGATAGACCATGGTTGGCATGGAGATGCAGAAGTAACTGTTGCCTGTCAGTCTTAGCTCATTAAGTCCAAACGTGGCAGGTAAACTCTAAGTGGTCCGGTCGCTGCATTACAGTATGTGTGACAATCTCCATAAACCTTTCCTATTGGAAGAGAGGAAATGTATAGGCAAATTCCTTTTGTCTACAAAGAGCATGGTGCTGCGTGTGAACATGTAAACCCCACTCCCGAGCATCAAAACATCACCCCACCCCCAAGCACCAAGACATCATCTCCCAAACCATTACCCCACCCCCAAGCACCAAACCATCATCTCCCAAACCATCCACAATCTCATCACCTCAGGTGACCTCCCACTCACAGCCTCAAACCTCATCGTTCCCCAACCCCACACGGCCCACTTCTATCTCCTTCCCAAAATCCAGAAACCCACCTGCTCTGGTCGACACATTGTCTCCGCCTGCTCCTGCCCCACTGAACTCATCTCCATCTATCTGGGCTCCATTTTCTCCCCCTTGGTCCAGGAACTCACTACCTATGTCTGTGATACCACCCATGCCCACCGCCTCCTCCAGAACTTCTAATTCCCCAGTTGCCCAACACCTCATTTTCACCATGGACGTCCAGTCCCTATACCTACATTCCCCATGCAGACTGCCTAAAGGCCCTCTGCTTCTTCCTGTCCCGCAGGCCCGACCAGTCCCCCTCCACCAACACCCTCATCTACCTAGCTGAACTCATCTTCACCCTCAACAACTTCTCCTTTAATTCCTCTCACTTCCTACAGACAAAGGGAGTGGCCATGGGTACCTGCATGGGCCCAAGCTATGCCTGCCTCTTTGTAGATTACGTGGAACAGTCCCTCTTCCTCACCTACACTGACCCTAAACCCCACCTCTTCCTCCGTTACATTGATGACTGTATCGGCGCTGCCTCATGCTCCCAAGAGGAGCTCGAACAGTTCATCCACTTTACCAACACCTTCCACCCCAACCTCAAGTTCACCTGGGCCATCTCCAACCCATCCCTTACCTTCCTGGACCTCTCTGTCTCTATCTCAGGCAACCACCTAGAGATGGATATCCATTTCTAGCACACTGACTCCCACAGCTACCCAGAATACACCTCCTCCCACCCGCCTTCCTGCAAAAATTCCATCTCCTATTCCCAATTCCTTCACCTCTGCTGCTTCTGCTCCCAGGATGAGACATTTCACTCCTGTACATCCCAGATGTCCTCGTTCTTCAAGGACCGCAACTTCCCCCCACAGTGGTCGAGAATGCCCTCGACCGTGTCTCCTGCATTTCCTGCAACTCATCCCTCACACCCCATACCCGCATTAACCACCAAAAGGGAAAGCCCTCGTCCTCACATACCACCCCACCAACCTCCGGATACTACGCATCATCCTCCGACACTTCCACCATCTACAATCTGACCCCACCACCAAAGACATTTTTCCATCCCCACCCTTGTCTGCCTTCTGGAGAGACCACTCTCTCCAGGACTCCCTTGTCCGCTCCACACTCCCCTCCAACCCCACCACACCTGGCACCATCCCCTGCAAGCGCAGGAAGTGCTTCACTTGCCCCCACACCTCCTCCCTCACCCCAATCCCAGGCCCCAAGATGACTTTCCACATCAAGCAGATGTTCACCTGCACATCTGCCAATGTGGTATACTGCATCTGCTGTACCCGCTGTGGCTTCATCTACATTGGGGAAACCAAGCAGAGACTTGGGAACTGCTTTGCAGAACACCTACACTCGGTTTGCAATAAACAACTGCACCTCCCAGTCGTGAACCATTTTAACTCCCCCCTCCCATTCCTTAGACGACATGTCCATCCTGGGCCTCCTGCAGTGTCATAATGATGCCACCCGAAGGTTGCGAGAACAGCAACTCATATTCCGCTTGGGAACCCTGCAGCCCAATGGTATCAATGTGGACTTCACCAGCTTAAAAATCTCCCCTCCCCCCACTGCATCCCAAAACCAGCCCAGCTCGTCCCTGCCTGCCTAACCTGTTCTTCATCTCACCTATCGCCTCCTACCACCTCAAGCCGCACCTCCATTTCCTACCTACTAACCTCATCCTGCCCCCTTGACCTGTCCGTCCTCCCCAGACTGACCCATCCCCTCCCTACCTCCCCACCTATATGCTCCTCTCCACCTATCTTCTCCTCTATCCATCTTTGATCTGCTGCCACCCTCTTCCCATTTATTTCATTGCCCTTTCCCCCTTCAACCTGTTCTGATGAAGGGTCTAGGCCCGAAACATCAGCTTTTGTGCTCCTAAGATGCTGCTTGGCCTGCTGTGTTCACCCAGTTCCATACTTTGTTATCTCAGATTCTCCAGCATCTGCAGTTCCCATTATCTCCAGAGCACAAATTAATTGCTCCGCTCAACCTGCTCAGTGTTTGCACCATTTTACATTCAAGTTTTCTTTTTCCACAACTAAGATTCCCCTGAAACAATTTTAAAAATCCTTCAGTGAATCTTATAACAATCCATTCAGCATCAAGGCAAGCCGGGTAAAGACCACAGTGACATATTTTCTTGTCCTGCACTATAAACATTGCCTTGTGAATAAAGTAAGTGTCTTCTCAAATATGTGGATTGGCAGCAAAATCTTCTGAGTATATTGTTCTGGTTTGGCAAACCACAAGGGTAGCAACAATGCTTGCTATGGCTATGTTATGCTCAGTGAAGAAAAACCTTTGGAGAACGATGCGTGTCTTTTTATGAGCTGCCAGAAAATATAGTCATATTGAATCGTTTGCTTTTATTTATGTCCTTCTACATTTTCTGAGTTTAAGTAGTTCTTAATTTATTTGACACTCAAAAAGTAAGTGAATTCAAACAAGACATAAGTTGCTAAGAAGCTGCATACTACAGTAAAAAAAATCTCAGGCACTTAATGGCAAGGATGCAAATCCATTAGCCTAAAGTCTTGCTCACTGGGATTATGTTAATTAAAAACTAACAGTTTAAAACTGAGAGATAGATGATTAGATTAGATTCCCTATAGTGTGGAAACAAGCCCTTCGACCCAACAAGTCCACACCGCCCCTTGAAACATCCCACCCAGACCCAACCCCCTATAACCCGCACACCCCTGAACACTACAGGCAATTTAGCATGGCCGATCCACCCAGCCTGCACATCTTTGGACTGTGGGAACCGGAGCAACCGGAGGAAACCCACGCAGATACGGGTGGAATGTGCAAACTCCACACAGACAGTCACCCGAGGCTGGAATCGAACCCGGGTCCCTGGTGCTGTGAGACTGCAGTGCTAACCACAATTCCTTTGGCTCCTTATCGGCATTAAGTATGAACATTACAGAGATATGAGCTGTATCTAGTCAGAATGAGCTCTTTGAACTTTGACTTGCACTGGTTGTATGTTGCGGCATACAAAAGATTCATTTTACAAATGTGCACTACTGGTGTGGAACCAGCAACGTCTTTCCTCTCCAAAATGATCTCATACTTGGTGCTTAAGGGTGTAGAAATACTACAGTAGACACCTGCAGATGATGTCAACCTTGTCTTAGTGGTTCACCAGCAGTATTTAAATCATCCTCAATCCCATGGGATTGCTTAATTAGAAGAGTATACTCTAATCTGCAATTGGGATGGCCATTGATTCAGTTCCCAATTCACAGACGCAGGCATGCACTTTATCCTGACACTTAGTGGAGGACTGAGGGAATGTGAGCCACTCTGCTGTTTCAGACGAGACATTAACTGAGCCACTATCTGCTTTAGCAGCTAAAAAGCTAGGGAGGTTTTGTTCTTCTAGTTAATATTCACTTCTCAGCCTACACCACTAAATTTATCATTTGTGGAATATTGCTGTGCACATATTAGATACATTTTCCGACATCTCAACAGTGACAACACTTCAGAACGTATTTTGTTAGTTGTCGATCTCTTTGGGATTTACGAAGATGACGAAAGTTAGAATATAGGTGCACTTTATTGTCTGATTGCAAATCTAATTTAGATCCAATAAATTTTATATGTATTAAGATTCTCCAATTACAAGGTGTTTAAGTGTTTAAGAGATTCAACTGCCCTAGAAATGGCAATATAATTACACTGGAGATAAATTTTCAAAATGTCTTCACATCTACAGGATATAACATAGGTGGTGGATACCAAATAACGCTGGTTTCGATGATCTGCGAGCCACACACACACACACGCTATCGTTCCGAGTGCTGTATTTTCAAGGCGTTCCCGCTGCGGTAACTTTGTTGCTGATTATTTGTAACAGTCCGCACGAACTCACATAACCTCATGCCTAAAACAATCCTTTCCTTAACTCCTCTCCCAAAATCAACACAAGTAAATGCAAATAGGAAGCTTGCGGGACATTTTGTTTTGTTTCATTTTAATTCACGACCTGCCCGGATTTGCACTTGTTGGACTTTCTACAAAACAAACTTGAGGAAGTGTGCAACAGTTAGCCGAGGTCAGTCGCCTTGCGTCTTGACGTGTTTCAGAAAGTGTTGAGAGATGGAAGAGACGGCTTTGGGAAGTGACTGAATAACGTCCAGCAAGTCAGGCGAGGCGGTCTCGCACTCTGGCCGGAATCACACCACCCAGGGCCCGCCATCCTTCCCTGAATGGTGCTTGAGAATCTTTAACAAAAACAAAGAACTGTGGATGCTGGAAATCTGAAATACACACAGAAGTGCTGGAGAAACGCAGCAGGTCTGGTATCATCTGTGGAGACAGAGATAGAGCCTACATCTACAGATGCTATCAAACCTCATGCGGTTAACTAGCGCCTTCTGTTTGTACCCAGCTCCGTTCCGTACCGTGAACAGAGCAATGAGTACACTTCCACTTTGAATATGTCTGTTTCTCCTTCCTCTACTCCTAACATTATCGCGTTCTCCGATTGTGCGAGGGGAACATTTGCTGTTCTTGAAGCGTCTGGCGATGTAACTTTGAAGAAGAGATTTTCATTTCCCTTTTGAACTGTGGATTTATTGAAGAACTGGCGTGAATCCGCAGAGAAAATTGTGGAAGTTAAAACGAAAGCTTGTGGAATCGTTTAACAAACAAGGAAAAACAACACGAGATCCACCGTAGTTTATTCTAACCGGGTGAATAAAGATTTGCCAAATGATTTTTCAGTGAGGATCTTATAAACTAGACAACGCCATATGGTTAAACGGGTTTGCAACCTGCATCCCTCTTGCTGGATTTAAATGTCCACCCCAGCACTTCCTGATATTTATGTTGTTTCGTGTGCTAATAAATATGCATCAATAAAAACTATCCCATTCTATATTTGATTTTTGTTTATTAAGTCTTTCTCTTACCTTCACTGTTAGTTCCCCCACCACCTGCAGATGATCTCAAGCTAATTTCCACTCTCCACTTTACAGAGGGACTAATGACTCCACATTTTCTTGATTCAATTCCTTAATAACCTCAACTTTATAAATCCAGGACCCCACATACCTGAATGGTACAGTTGTAAGATGTAGATTGTAAAGACTTCTTAATTCTCTTCCTGAAAGAAGGTCCAACCCTCAATTTTACAATCTTTGCCACCGGTACAACAAAGAGTCAGGTCCCAAATTCATCTCTGTCACAAGAGGAATCAACTCCTGTGCTGCTGACACCACTGTGATCCATTCCATCCATCAAGCCACCTGAGCCACCAGCACCCCCCACCCTCTCACTCAAAGGGACTAAGCCTGGTTGGATGAAGTGAGCAGAAGAACAAGCAAGGGGCAATACCAGTTTGACATTATCAATCTCTTGAAATGGTGATGATGTCTGCCAGTATTCACAATATGTCTGCCCTCCAATCTAGTTTCTATACAATACAGGACTGCAAGTATATTAAACAGCTGAAGCAGCATGGTAATAGATGGATCTAAACAGTTTAACTATTGAAGGATCAAAACAAAGATCTGCAGTCCTGCTGCATCCAGTTGTGAATAGTGGTGGATAAATAAACACCTAATCTGAAAGAGTGTTTTCATCAACATCTCCCTTCCTGATTCATAAGTGGAGCTAGTACATGATTGAAAAAGGCATGGCTGAAGCATTCTTAGCCTCGTCTTCCAGGTTGGTGATAGATCTTCACCTCCTCTTAAGATCCCCTTCATGCCAGTCTTGAGCTAATTTGAATGATTTCATAGGGTATCATGAAACAGTAGGGTGGACTGGATACTGCCAAAGTTATGAGCTCTGAAAACATCTCAGTTATTGAGCTGTGGACTTCTGCTCCAAAGCTAGTCTTGATTCTAGCCAAGCTCTTCCAGTAAAACTACAACACTACTGTCTACCTACCAATAATTTAGAAGGTTATTCAGGTATGTCCTGCTCACAAAAAAAAGTCGAGTCTAAATAATGATTGTATCATCAATCTATTTTCCATCATGAAAAAGTCATGGAAGGTGTTTCTAACAGTGCTATCAAGTGCCATTAACTCAGCAATAATCAATTCATGATTTACTTTGGCTCTGCTCAGATCACCCAATTCTAGACTTCACAGCCAACAAGAACCAAAGAATGACATTCCAGAAGGCAGGGTATGAATGACTAATTTTGACCTCAAGGTGGCATATTTCCATGAGTGGCATCAAGAAACCCTGGTAGAATTGAAATAAATGGGAGTCTGAAGTGGGGAAAACGCTACACTGGCTGACATCATACTTAGCATAAAGGAAGATGGTAATAGCAGGGTTTGTATAAGGTAATTGTTCTTAAAGACCTAATATTGGAATAATAAGGAATTGAGTGATGGGAAATGCAGAACAGTTTAGGATCATGAAGAGGACAGACTTATATCCAAAGGTCCCCTCGTTGGGTTTGTAACAATGTGTAACTTACTAATGTATCAAGTAAACGATTGCTATCATGCAACAGACTACATCTTGTTTAAGACATGAAACTGTTCTTTTATAAACTCACTAGTGGTTTTTCTCTACCACGGTAAATCAAGTAGGTTCTTAGACCCAGTCAGTGAAAAGGATGGTGGCAGTACTATTCCAACAACAATTAAAGATTCAACAGGAGGCAGTCAGTCAACCATTTTAGGTTTGTCCAGTCCACTCACACCAGTTGTATGATCGTTTGATGTCTGTGCCCTTCATTTCTCTACCTACAAACTCTGTGTGAACTCTTCTCACTGTATTTGATGAAGGAGCAGTGCTTTGAAAGCTTGTGATTTCAAATAAACCTTTTCGGCTGTAACCTGGTGCGGTGTGATCTTTGACCTTATCCACCCCAGACCAACACCGGCACCTCCACATCATAATCACAATTTGGTAATGGTTGGCATCACAATACATACAGCATGCCCTTCAGTTTTATTTCCCTTCTTGAAAGCATTACTGCAAGTGTGAGCTGACAAATTTGTGACAAAGGGAACAGGGTAGCTGGGACAAGACTGAATGATAAGACCTACTTCCATACTCAATAAGTTATAAATGTTGAAAATAATTGAAGAGAAACTGAGATAACAAGGTGTAGAGGACGGGTCTAGGCCCACAACGTCAGCTTTCCAGCTCCTCTGATGCTGCTTGGCCTGCTGTGTTCATCCAGGTCTACACCTTGTTATCTCAGTTTCTCCAGCATCTGCAGTTCCTGCTATCTCCGAAGAGCAACTGAACTAGATTGTGAATAGAATTGGTGAATTCAGTGTAAAACCAGATACAGAAAGAGAAATGAAAAAGCAAAGAAAGGTTGGATCAGAAGAAAAGTTAAGAGTTTGGAAAGGAAAAGTAAGAAAAATCAAATTTAGCATTCTTAAAATCCCCAATAATAAATCAGAGAATGAAATTCCACTCTTCAAACTGTTTGATCGCTAAGCTAAAGAGATTGAGTGACTGACATATACAATTATCACATTGTTAAAACATCTCTTTTAATTACTAGACTTAGCTTTCTATTGCAAATTTAATGAGCAATTAACCCACAATAATAATATGGAAAAGATGCTGTTTTTATGAATTTAATAGCAGAGCAGCATAAAATTGTCCACCAACTTTGGACAGTTTGCTACTTAAGTGGTATAAATTTCTTGTCAGAGGCCATTACTTCTTTCCAACTAATTCTAGCCAATCACTTTGCCTTCCAAAGTTTGTGTCTTCATCATTTCTTCCCCAACTTGTGTTTTAATCTAATTTATTTTATTTTCACATTTCACATCCAAAATCTACATCCGGAATGTTAGCCATGGAAAAGACCTAATTCCCCCAAAACTATAATTTATTCATAAAACTTCTAAAGGTACTTCATAAAAATTTTCAAAATTACAGAACCTGTAGTTAGTTTCAATTTGGCTCAAAACAACATATTCTACTCTTAGGTGCCTAAGTACAATTTTACACTTTCAATATTTACAATCTACATTCCACAGTAGGCATAAAGACCAGGGAAAATTATTTCAAATTGGCAATTAGAGAAAGTGATAGAATTAAATTTCCTTTCACACAAAATTCCCTTTCTGAGATGTCTCATATAAAATTTTAATATCTTCCTGATACCAATATCATCCTGGATTCCAATGATGATTATATATTACTGGAAATTTGCATTCTTTGTGGTTTATGGCATAACTTCTATGAATTACTGCAGGATTATTCAGCAACCTTTGTCAATTGGGAGAATCCCAAAACTTTACCTTTTATACAGGTGTCTGAAATTAAGCAAGATATGAAATTAGCAGGGTGGAAAAGGAGGCCTAGGGATGCATGTAATAACGTGACTTCTGAGATGGCACATAGAAGTTAGGCAATCAGTTATGGTTTTTGAGGGCTATGAACAGTGTGCAGCTAGATTGCTGACATTTACTAATTTTCCT
Organism: Stegostoma tigrinum; assembly: GCF_030684315.1. NCBI lineage: Eukaryota > Metazoa > Chordata > Chondrichthyes > Orectolobiformes > Stegostomatidae > Stegostoma > Stegostoma tigrinum. The sequence continues at coordinate 75,708,490 of NC_081355.1, read as the reverse complement.
TCATGGTAATTGGAAAGAAAATGTATTTCGATCTAGATTGCTCAAACAAATGGTAGCTGCACATTTCTGCTGAACTCAAACTGACCCTATTTTAAAAGCAGTACAGCAGATAGTGATAGATACGATAGGCTCAATATTGTGTCTACGATTCTCCAGTGATTGAAGGGGCAAGAGAAACTATGTGAATTGTATACATACCGATGTCACTCATGAAAAAAATCAAAAGAGCTATCCCATGGATATGAAGTTGGTAATGAGCTATCTTCAAGCACATACCTGATGTCATGTATCAGTATATGCTCCACATTTGGCCTAAGGTCAATCTTCAATCATTTTGGAGAGTTGTCAGCTGACACAACATGAGGAGAGCTTGCTCATTGTCAGGAATCCAATTTCCAGCTGCGCTGCAAGCAGCTTTCCCTACTTGGAAGTACATTGGAAATGGTAATGTAGGCAAGATGGCAGATGGCAGGTGCCCTTAGGAATGCTGTGACCTCAGAGGAGCACTTTGGACTCTTTTTTTCTTCTTGGTTATAGATGCTTCTTAGCCCATAGTGACTGCCAAGAATCTGGAACAAGGCAGGCCTAAGCCCTTCTCTGGTCATCCCGTAACAGTTTTGCATATGGTTCCTGATATCCAGCTCTGATAATATGTCTTTATTTGGACTTCTTTGGTAACTTGAGTGTGTTCTGGTGATTGTTGATCTTATATCTGGCTACTGTTTAAGAGAGCTAAATGCAGAAAATGATTTTTAGGAGGTCCTACCTCCGTTAGAGGATTAGTTTCCCAAAGCAATTGGAATGTGTCTGCTCTGTTTTGTCTGCCTTGAAGATGTAGAATGCGGAGGAGTGGCAGAAGGAGAAAATGAGCAGAACTGGCTTACACAAAATGTTGAAAAAGAGGAACGAAAAACAGGGCAGAGCAGGGCTTAACAACAACAACAAAAACAAAGTTGCTGGAAAAGCTCAGCAAGTCTGGCAGCATCTGTGGAGGAGAAAACAGAGTTAACACATCGGGTCTGGTGACCCTTCCAGACCTGAAATGTTAATTCTGTTTTCTCCTCCACAGACACTGCCAGAATTGCTGAGCTTTTCTAGCAACTTTGTTTTTGTGACTGATTTACAGCATCTGCAATTCTTTTGGTTTTCATGCAGAGGAGGGCTTATACAACAAAGGGCTGCATAAGGATTGGATTTCCTACTTTACCTTTACCAAGTAACAATTTATCAGGTACTATAATTCTGCGGGGAAATTGTGACAGTGTTCAAGTACCTGTTGAAATAATAATCAAAGCCAAGAAACAGGTAAACAAAGCATCCGTTGTGGCTGCGATGGTCACTGTGACCCTAAACATTCATGCACTGGCCTGCTTCCATCTTCCATCAGGTCATATCTACAACATCTCTCAATTTGTTATGCATGTTGCAACATGAATACCATTAAAGAACTATTTTCTTGCTGTCAGAAATGCCTCACTATCTCAGTGAAGACTATAAAAACAGAAGGAAAGTGTGGTGACTTTGAAAGCATTGATTTGTTTTTCTGGTGCAGAGGGCTCACTTTTGCACCTGCATGGTCCTATGCTAGGCAAATTTTCTGCTACAACAGGAAAGGATTCCTTTGATTTATTTGGGGTTTCTTTGCAAATGTAGGTAATAAATTATATGCCTTGGTATCCTGACGACAGTGATTATACCTTCATCCTGCATGGTTTCTTAGTACGCCCTCCTTTTCATCCAAAACATATGGTACCAGGCTGACTCTTTGGTGATGAAGCATGTTCCTTTTGACTCCTATACGAAGCAAAAATAGGAAATGTTGGAAATACCATAGGCCAGGCAGCATCTTTGTTGAGAAAAAGAGTTAACATTTCTGATTGATGGTAACTCTTCTCATGAAGTATCAGAATATTATTTGCTGAATGTTTCCAGCTTTTCCAATTTTTATTTAACAGTCCCTGCATCTGCAGTATTTTGCTTTGGACCCATGTGTACAGATAGTTAATATATGTCAGGCCAGAACTAGAGTCCTCCAGTAGAGTACACTTATTCGGATGAAAATATCGAGTAGCCTGCGCAATTATTTCCATGTTGCCCTCCTCATACATGTTCAAATCAGAATTGATATTTCCTTTATTATTCCCTATTTTTCTCTGCCATGGCACTTTCTTTCATGTTCAGCTGAGGATGCCATGTGTTCCATCTGCCTCCAAGTGAAATGTGGTGCTAGTAATATTTACCATTTGTCCTTTGGCTTTTTTTTAAGCAGTTCATGTTAAATAATTCCAAATGATAAATGAGTCAGGTCCCAGAGTGAAACATGGCTTGACAGACAATAAGTTTTAAGTTTGCGATTTGGTAATGTTGGTGGGCAGCCACTAAATATATTTATAAGAGGCTGCCAATTATACCAAAGAACATTACAGTATATAATACTCAAAAAATAAATAAACGCAAACTATGTTTCCACTATACAAGAACATCACTAGTTGAAACAATGCTATTATAGATATCAGCAACCTTTTCCAGCAAGAACAACCTCATAGTCACTCAATCCCAGAGAACGGTGACCCTGTTTCCATAATAACGATCTTTGTTTGAATGGCACAACTGTACTTCGTTTCTTTCCAGTAAATCTCTACGTTCATAAAATTTCTTCAGCCAATGTCTCTTCATGAGTCCCTAAAGAGCTCCTAATTAATCTCACTTATTTCCTAACATGCATTCCTTAAATTCTTCTTCCAAAGCCTTTGTTTCCGGAGCTTCTCAGGACTTTCATCTCCTGCCCTGACTGTGCTGGAGACTGCTACACTTCACTGTTGCTGCTATAGGCCTGTTCTCTCTGAAATAAACATTCACACTTACTGGACATCTGAATAGTACACAGTTTCTAAAAGGAAATTATTCTGTTTCTGCCCACCTGCATCATAGAACACCTTGTTGCTAGGTAAGAGCCCAGTACTTTTTCTGTCTCTTCTAGTCTTGTTTTAGAAAGCACTGAACTATTTACCTTAAGAGTTTCTTAATAGCCACATCTAAAACCATGTAAACAAGTTTCAGACAACCTGATCCCAATGACAGAATTCAAAGTAAAATTAAAACATCTTTTTTAACACAATACAACTCAAACTAAAACCATACATTGTTCCAACCATTTTAGAGGTCAAGTTTCCAAATAACAACAGTAATACATTATGTACCTTCATTACAAATAATATATTGAGAAAACATACTTAATGAGCTCAATTTTCACAACAACATTTCACAAATGAAAATATATGCAGTGCCCATAGAATAAGTATTAAATTTAAGAAACAATAGAGGTACGTTAAAAAGTTGGATATAATTGATGAAATGCCTTCCAGTGGGAAGGATATAGAGGAGCGAATTCTGGGGAAATTTACATATTTGAGCAAAATACTGCTGAATAATTATAACGGAGGACTTTAATTTGCCTGATATAGATGGGCTAATAATAGTGCTCAGAGCAGTGAAAGGGAAAACCCTCAAAGCTCTTTCCAGGAGAGTTCTCTAATCCAGCTTCTTTCTACAACAGTGAGGAAGGAAGGAGACATTGCTGGACATGTTCATGGTGCATGAAGTGAGCCAAGTGGATCAAGTCAGTAGAGGAACACTTAGGAGGGAGTGACCCAATATCAAAAGGTTTAGATTGGCTATGGAAAAGGATAAGGATTAAACCAGAGCCGGAAAATAAAAGCAATTGCAGTGGAAACATTTTTACTGGAGTGAGAAAGGTCTGCTCTAGATAAATTTGGATGAAAGCTAGCCTGACAAAACTGGAATGGAACAGTTAGACTGCTTTTAAAAATGAGATAGCACAGGGATAGTTCTGGTACGCTGCATGAGGGCGGAAAGGTAGGATAAATTAACCAGAGCCTCCTGGATGATATATGAATATCTATCATTACCATTATCATTCTGTTAACTTCATACTGAAAGAGGAGTTTTTTTAGATATTAATGGCTAAAGAAATAATGAAGAGCAATAACTGAAATGTTGGCTCCACTTAAAATGGTCACATTGCCAGGAATGGATCAGCTGCTGCCAAGGATACTGAAGGAGGAAGTTGTGGAGGCATTTACAATCCTCCTTTGTGTCAGCTCTAACTCAGCCGATTGCAGTTTCACCTCTGACTCACAAAGGTTTTGTTTAAATCCAATTCCAGGGTTTAGCCATAGAAAAATGAATTGGACACACTCCAGTGCAGAAATGTTCTGACGAAGGGACCCGAAACATTAACTCTGATTTTTTCTTCACAGATGCTGCCTGACCTGCTGAGCTTTTCCAGCAACTTCTGTTTTTGTTCCCGATTTACAGCATCTGCAGTTCTTTCAGTTTTTATTTAAATAAGGCATCACTTCTGCCAGACATACAGAATCCCAGAGAACTATTAGGAAAAAAGGAATTAAACCCACTGTTCTGGCCAATACTTACTCAATATTACAAAAATAGATTAATAAAAGCAAAGTACTGTAGATGTTGATGATTTGAAATAAAACCAACAGTGCTGGAGAATATCAATGAGTCTGACAGCACTTATAGAGACAGAAGCAAAGGTAACACTTTAAATTTGTTATGAAGTTCCAAAGAAAAGTCATAGTAGACTCAAAACATTAACGCTATAACTATCTCCACAGATGTTCCCAGACTTATTGAGCTCTTACAGTATTTTCTGTTTTTGTTTCATAAAAAATAGATTATTTGGCTACTATCTCATTGTTGTTTATGTAGATTTGTTGTATAAAGCTTTTCAATTGTGTTTCCTATAACAGTGATTGCACTTCCATAGTATGTCCTTAGCTTTAAAACACTTTGAGATCTTCAATGGTCATGTGCAACATTATATAAAACGTCTAATTAAAATTATCCATGTCACCTAAATTGAAGGTTCACAAACTTGGCAATGGGACCATACCTGTGCATTGTTTTATTTGGCCACAGGATCTTAGTCTTACAGGCAAAATGACTGGAAAAGGACAACATTTTTCCTTCCCCAAAACAGGATGAATGATTAAAAAACAATCTGCAAGTTTCAATGTCACTACTACTGATACCAGCTGTTTATTCCAAATTTATTAAATGGGATCTGAACTTCTGTCATCCAGGCCTTCTGAATCACTGTTGGATGAGTATAACTACTTCGCTCTCACACTTCATCAGTCCAACCACCTCCCTTTGGCATTCAATGATATTTCTAAATTCCCCCACTATCAACAACTAGGTGGTTACCATTGACCAGAAACTGAACTGATCTGCCATTTAAGTGCTGTGGTTACGAGAGCAAATTGGAAACTGGAATACCACATCAAGTAACTCACCTTCTGTGTCCCGAAAGCCTGGTAACCTTTCACAAGGCACAAGTCAGGAGTATGATAGCATACTCTCCATTTGCTTGGATGAGTGTAGTTCCAACAATGCTCAAGAAACTCAACACCACCAAGAGCAAAGCATTGCCCTTGACTGGCACCCTATGCACTGTTTTCAAAGTTCACATCCTCCATCAACAACATATAGCAGTATGGCCTATTGTTAAATATTACATGCGGTGCCAGCCTTTGAACTGATTCCTGTGGTAATGACATGTTATGTGTTCTTCCTTGTTCCCCTTCTCTTCTTCCTTAGCAACGATGTTTGGGTGACCTGGCTGCTGCATTTGCTGAATGTTGAGTGAAAAGAATCTTGCTCCTGGGACTCTGTGAAGACAATATTGAAAGAATCAAAATACAGTGCATCCTCCTTTAAAGCCCTGATGCCTTCTAACATGTGCCTTCTTTATGTGTGTGTGTGTGTGTGTGTGTGTGTGTGTGTGTGTGTGTGTTTCTGCAAGGGTGTCTGGTATGTGTGCGTGTGTGTGTGTGTGTCTGTGTGTGTGTGTGTGTGTGTGTGTGTGTGTGTGTCTGCAAGGGTGTCTGGTGTGCGTGTGTGAGTGTGTGTGTGTGTGTGTGTGTATGTCTGCAAGGGTGTCTGGTGTGTATGCGTGTGTGTGTATGTGTGTGTGTGTGTGTGAGTGTGTGTGTCTGCAAGGGTGTCTGGTGTGCGTGTGTGAGTGTGTGTGTGTGTGTGTGTGTGTGTGTGTGTGTGTCTGCAAGGGTGTCTGGTATGTGTGCGTGTGTGTGTGTGTGTCTGTCTGCAAGGGTGTCTGGTGTGCGTGTGCGTGTGTGTGTGTGTGTGTGTGTGTATGGTTTGTCTGTGCATGTCTGTGCATATCTGTGCAGTATCTACATATGTGTCTGCATGTGTTTTATATGTATGCGTATTTGCATTTGTGTGGAGTTTACGTGTATGTGTGTGTGTTATATGAGCCTGTGTGTGGCATCAGTGGTTGTTGAGCTGTGAGATATATCTCAGTTATGAGTATAACCTGTGAAGGATGCAATAGCATAGTTAGATTGTGTATGATATATATTCAGGGTCTGATGCTGGTGGTTGTGAAGTACTTCGAGTGTGTTTGTAAAATGGAGGGATCCTACCCTGATCCTCATTTCTGAACAGTCAATTTCCTGCGGTTCTGAAGACAAGTTGTGGAGAGTCACAAGTGAGGTATACTCCTCTCAACACTTGGTGCATCAGCTGCCTCTTTGGCCTTGTTCCCTAGTGTGGTTAGAGGACAACCCCACTTCCATTTGGATCTTCAGGGTTTCCAGTGTGACAGTGGAGAATCAGCATGCCTCTGTTTTGAATCATCTTTTCATGTTGGCTTCTTTTCCAACTAACTTCGCACCTTCAGGAGAATTGGATGAATGCAAACTGTGTAAACAGCCCCAGCAAAACAAATCAGTCCCTGAATGCTGAAACTGTAGGCATTTTCAAATTATGATCATCATCAAGACTAATCTTTCAGTCCGGTCATCCTTATTTCTGATGAAGGGTCTAGGCCCGAAACGTCATCTTTTGTACTCCTAAGATGCTGCATGGCCTGCTGTGTTCATCCAGCTCCACACTTTCTTATCTCTTATTAGCATAGTGCTTATTTAACAAAAAAACAGAAATTGCTGTTTTTGTTTCTGATTTACAGCATCCACAGTTCTTTCAATTTTTGTTTTGTGCCAATTCAGCACTTGTTTCCATGCTATGACTAAAGTAAACCCCCAAAAACTTTGTAATATACAATGTTTTCAGTTGTTTGAACTTTAGAGGCAGGCTAAATAATTGCTCATTTACAATTATGTGGAAACAATATTTGTGGAATCTCATTAGGATGACAATTATTTATTGCTCCAGTCTTTTGATTGTGACTGAATGTGTTATGCTTTGAAAACTTCTGAAATGAAAGCATTCAAATTTTGCAGATACCTTACTTGGAAAGATAATTAAAATTTCTTGATACTAACCTGATAAAACAGGCATAATGTATTTGAATGAACTAATACATTTCTAGGAACAAGTATCTCTATTATCTGGTATGCAGATGTTTCTGACCACAATGATTAATGAGGTGTGAAATGTGCCTGGGGTGTAAATACTACCTGTAAGCAATGTAATTGTGCACTGAGATAAACAGTGAAGTACATTGAGATTTCTCTACGTGGGTGTAAATTCCTCACATGTTGGAAGGCTTTAATTTTGTCAAATACCTACTTTGATCTGTGACTAAAGATTAGCTAATTTGTTGCAGTTCAAGCTACGTGGTAACATTTTCTATGCAGCATTACACAAACTGGATGAACAGAACAGGTAAACAATTGAATAAATTTTACTGTGTCATATACTGACATCTACCTGCCCAGAATGAACAGCCAAGTTGTTTTACAGAGATAACAAGGTGTAGAGCTGGATGAACACAACAGGCCAAGCAGCTTCAAAGGAGCAGGAAAGCTGACATTTTGGGCCTAGACCCTTGTTCAGAAATGGGGGAGGGGAAGGGGATTCTGAAATAAATAGGGAGAGAGGGGAAAGTGGATAGAAGATGGATAAAGGAGAAGATAGGTGGGGAAGAGACAGATAGGTCAAAGAGGTGGGGTTGGAGCCAGTAAATGTGAGTGTAGGTGTGGAGTTATGGAGGGGATAGGTCGGCCCAGGGAGGACGGACAGGTCAAACGCGTGGGATGAGGTTAGTAGGTAGGGGATAGGTCACATCAGAATTCCAGGTCATGTTTATGGGTAACTCATCATGGATCTTTTCAAGGCAAAAGTGTCATGTGTATTTTTAGAAATTTATCAGAGATTAGTAATTTTTTGGGATCTATTATAATCTATTATAATCACACCAATGCTGACCATATGTACTACGGAATACCAATGTATTTTTATGTGGAATGTAAGGTTTAGGATGAAAATCTGTTAATTCAACTGTAAATTAGGTATGTATTAGTTCTCTAAATGTTGAATTATTAGTATATATTTACATATATCAAAGAATTTTTCAATCACAACTTGTCATAACAAGTAGAAGGTCCTGACCATTATTAAATGGCATCATTCTGACACTGCATCTATAAAATTGCAAAAGTATTTTTTTCTTTCTGTAAAGCTGGCCATGATAATGAGAAGTTACTGGCGCTCCTGAATAAAGATGGACACTAAAGAACTTCAGCCTAAACCTAGCTTTCTTTCCCTATCCCAGAGAGCCAATCCAGTGTTTGGTGGATTGTGGTTTGACCACATATCACCTCCTAGTCTGATCCTGGTGTTAAGATAATCAAAAATGAGAAAAACTGTTTGGTCCAGTTAGTTCATCTCATCAGAGAGTTCCTAACTTTCTATCTGTGTAATATCTGATCATTTTTTGGATTAGGAATTTCCTGACATTAATCCCAAAAGTTATTGTTTCCTTATTGTGTCCTTTTGTTCTACTTCTGCAATTTAACTTGAAGCAATAATCTGGGTAAAATATTTCAGCTCCCTTAATAATTTTATACACTTTTACTCTCAGCATCTACTCTTGAGTACCATCCCCCTTGGCTGAAAAGCTTAGGTTTCTTTCCCCTTTTCTCATGGCCCATATTCAGTTTTGGATATCTTCTTTGTACTAACACCAGCGCCTGGATATAATTTTTGTTTCTTGAAAATGACAACTATATGTAACCTTCAAAGTCTGGTCTGACGAGAGTATGATAATGATGTTGGATGGAGGGAAGTTAAGCTAACATTCTTCTCTCAACTGAATGGAAAATCTTGTGCTATTTACCTAATTAAAAAAAGTTGATAGTTTCCCCTCCAGCTGAGTTTTGCTGACTTTGTTCTCACGTGCTCCATCCCATTCCAACAGTGACAGGCATTGTGAGATTGTGAAACACACTTTCTAAGCCACTATATCAAGGCTAGTCTTTCTTCTGTTTTCTTCATGATTCCCTTATATTTCACATTCTCCATTTGATTTGATCCGCTTCTTTTCCTTGTCTTCCTCCCTATTTTATGACCAGCCTCTTTCTCTTTTCCATCATTTTCTCCCCCTCTCTCATTGCTTCTTCCCCTCACTCTAATCTTTTCTTTAATTTACTCTTCTTCACCCCTATGCTGTCTTCATTTGTTTTTATATTGCCTCTTCCCTTTCTTCCTTTTTCAACCCTCATCCTCTGGCTTTGCTTTATCTGAATATCACATTTGGGCTGACTCTGCATTCACCAAAATCTACACACTTCTTAAGTATTTAGCAAAATTACTTAGTGCATTCAGTGCCCTCTATTGGTCCTTTCATACATTGCACAGTGATGGTTGTGTGGATACTGAAGCAACAAAGAAGCTGTGAAATGTCATAGAATGCCTACGGTGTGGAAACAGGCCCTTTCGGCCCAACACGTCCACAACAACCCTCAGAGCATCCTACCCAGACCCAGTCCCCTGTAAACCAGTCATCCCTGAACACTATGGCCAATTTAGCACAGCCAATCCACCCAATCTGCACATCTTTGGAATGCGGGAGGAAACCACAGCACCCGGAGGAAACCCACGCAGACATGGACAGAATGTGCAATCTCCACGCAGACAGTCACCTGAGGTTAGAATCTAGCCTGGGTCCCTGGCGCTGTGAGGCAGCAGTGCTAACCACTGAGCGACGGTGCCAGCCCAAAGCTGAGAGATAGTAAGAACTGTCAATGTTGGAGTCAGAGATAACACAGTGTGGAGCTGGAGGAACGCAGCAGGCCAGGCAGCATCAGAGGAGCAGGAAAGTTTACATTTTGGGTCGGGACTATTATTCAAAAATGGGGAATGGGGAAGGGAACTCTGAAATAAATTGAGAGAGGAGGGATGGGGCTGGGGAAGGTAAGTGGGATGGTGATAGGCGAGTGCAGGTAAGGAGTGGTGGGGATTGGTCAGTGAGGTGGGAGGAACGGATAGGTGGGAGAAAAGATGGACAGGTTGTCTCAGGTCAAGGAGGCAGGAATGAGAGGGAGGGTTGGTCTTGGGATGAGGTGGGGGGTGGGGAGATTTTGAAGCTAGTAAAGCCCACATTGAGACCATCAGGCTGCAGGCTTCCAAGGTGGAATATGAAGTGCTGCTTCTCCAGTTTTCGGGTGGCATCATTCTGAAACTGCGGGAGGCCTAGGATGGATGTGTCATCCAGGGAGTGGGAAGGGGAGTTAAAGTGGTTCGCAACGGGGAGGTGTCGTCGTTTGTCGCAAACCGAGCATAGATGCAGTACATAGTGGTCTCCAAGTGCCCACTTGGTCTCGCCAGTGTAGAGGAAGCCACATCAGGAACAGTAGATACAATAGGCCACATTAGCAAATGTGCAAGTGAACATCTGTCTGATGTGGAAGGTTTTTTTGGGTCCTGGGATGGATGTGAGAGGGGATGTGTAGTACTTCCTGCGGTCGCAGGGAAAGGTGCCGGGGGTGGTAGGGCTAGTGAGGAATGTGAAGCAAATGAGGGAGTCGCAGAGAGCGCGGTCCGTCTGGAAGGCAGATAAGGGTGGGGAGGGAAATATATCCTTTGTAATGGGGTCAGATTGCAGGTGGAGAAAGTGGCAGAGAATGATGTGTTGAATCTGGAGGTTAATGGGGTGATACGTGAGGTCAAGGGGAATTCTGTTTTTGTTTTTATTGCGGGGTGTGGGTGTGAGGGCTGAGGTGCGGGAAGCACAAGAGGTGAGATTCAGGGCATTTTCAACCACTGAAGTGGGGATCTTGCAGTCCTTGAAATACGAAGACATCTGGGATTTCCCCTTTCACTTCCACCCAGGCCCTCCTCCTCCAGTGTCACAATGATGCCACCCAGAAACTGGAGGAGCAGCACCTCATATTCCACCTTGGAAGCCCGCAACCCAATGGTCTCAATGTGAACTTTACCAGTTTCAAAATCTCCGCACCTGTGGCCTCACCCTAAGACTAACCCTTCCTCTCATCCCTAGATAATAAAATGTGAGGCTGGATGAACACAGCAGGTCAAGCAGCATCTCAGGAGCACAAAAGCTGACGTTTCGGGCCTAGACCCTTCATCAGAGAGGGGGATGGGGAGAGGGAACTGGAATAAATAGGGAGAGAGGGGGAGGTGGACCGAAGATGGAGAGAAAAGAAGATAGGTGGAGAGAGTATAGGTGGGGAGGTAGGGAGGGGATAGGTCAGTCCAGGGAAGACAGACAGGTCAAGGAGGTGGGATGAGGTCAGTAGGTAGATGGGGGTGCGGCTTGGGGTTGGAGGAAGGGATGGGTGAGAGGAAGAACCGGTTAGGGAGGCAGAGACAGGTTGGACTGGTTTTGGGGTGCAGTGGGTGGGGGGGAAGAGCTGGGCTGGTTGTGTGATGCAGTGGGGAGAGGGGACGAACTGGGCTGGTTTAGGGATGCAGTAGGGGAAGGGGGGATTTTGAAGCTGGTGAAGTCCACATTGATACCATTGGGCTGCAGGGTTCCCAGGCGGAATATGAGTTGCTGTTCCTGCAACCTTCGGGTGGCATCATTGTGGCACTGCAGGAGGCCCATGATGGACATGTCATCTAGAGAATGGGAGGGGGAGTGGAAATGGTTTGCGACTGGGAGGTGCAGTTGTTTGTTGCGAACTGAGCGGAGGTGTTCTGCAAAGCGGTCCCCAAGCCTCCGCTTGGTTTCCCCAATGTAGAGGAAGCCGCACCGGGTACAGTGGATGCAGTATACCACATTGGCAGATGTGCAGGTGAACCTCTGCTTAATGTGGAATGTCATCTGGGGGCCTGGGTTAGGGGTGAGGGAGGAGGTGTGGGGACAAGTGTAGTATTTCCTGCGGTTGCAGGGGAAGGTGCCGGGTGTGGTGGGGTTGGAGGGCAGTGTGGAGCGAACAAGGGAGTCACGGAGAGAGTGGTCTCTCCGGAAAGCAGACAGGGGAGGGGATGGAAAAATGTCTTGGGTGGTGGGGTCGGATTGTAAATGGCGGAAGTGTCGGAGGATGATGCGTTGTATCCGGAGGTTGGTAGGGTGGTGTGTGAGATCGAGGGGGATCCTCTTGGGGCGGTTGTGGCGGGGGCGGGGTGTGAGGGACGTGTTGCGGGAAATACGGGAGACGCGGTCAAGGGCGTTCTCGATCACTGTGGGGGGGAAGTTGCGGTCCTTAAAGAACTTGGACATCTGGGATGTGCGGGAGTGGAATGTCTTATCGTGGGAGCAGATGCGGCGGAGGCGGAGGAATTGGGAATAGGGGATGGAATTTTTGCAGGAGGGTGGGTGGGAGGAGGTGTATTCTAGGTAGCTGTGGGAGTCGGTGGGCTTGAAATGGACATCAGTAACAAGCTGGTTGCCTGAGATGGAGACTGAGAGGTCCAGGAAGGTGAGGGATGTGCTGGAGATGGCCCCGGTGAACTGAAGGTTGGGGTGGAAGGTGTTGGTGAAGTGGATGAACTGTTCGAGCTCCTCTGGGGAGCAAGAGGCGGCGCCGATTCAGTCATCAATGTACCGGAGGAAGAGGTGGGGTTTGGGGCCTGTGTAGGTGCGGAAGAGGGACTGTTCCACGTAACCTACAAAGAGGCAGGCATAGCTGGGGCCCATGCGGGTGCCCATGGCCACCCCCTCCGGACCTTCCTCTCATCCCTACCTCCTTGACCTGTCCGTCTTCTCCCCCACCTATCTGCTCCTCCCACCTCACTGACCAATCGCCTCCACTACCTACCTGCTATCACCATCCCATTTAACTTCCCCAGCCCAAACCCCACCCCCCATCTCTCTGTTTATTTCAGAGCCCCTTCCCCTCTCCTGTTTCTAGTGAAGGGACCCGACCTGAAACGTCAGCTTACCTGCTCCTCCCATGCTGCCTGGCCTGCTGTGTTCCTCCAGCTCCATCTGTGAAATATGCTGATCTTGATCAGTTCATTTTGAGAATGGTCATGTTGTGATGATGAAGTGGGTATGTGAAACAAAATCCGAAGTTCACACACAACTTGAAAGCACACAAAATTAAAATCTGATAGCTCAGTTTGTGGTAGTCCCATGTGGGAATTTAAACCAATCTCAATAACGCAGGGTGGCAGCAGCTAGGCTCCACAAACATTAACACCAGAGACTCACTGATGTGCTGTTTGCTGACTTCCGTGTCAAAAAGACTGGAAGGTCGCAAGGAGGTGGTTGTTTAATGTGAAAACCAGGGGTAGATATCATGACCATGGACCTGTCAGAATCGGCCAAGCAATAAGTGTTCCAGTTGGGTATGTTCACTTAGGGCCAGGGTGCAGGGGAGAGGGGTTACACCAGGGACAGAAAGGGCGTTTTGGAGAAGTATTGTTGCATCACTGGATCACAAAGGAACTAAAGAGCAGATCTTCATCAATCTCATCTGGCCCTGTCTCCTCTTCGACTGGCTCCTGGACCAATGGGGAAATCATCTCTGCTTCTGAACTCTTCATTCCAGATTTTTTTTTCTTAGGCTTCAGCATCTTATTGATACAGAATTGAGCTGTGAATATTTTCTTATTAGAAACTGTCAACTTAATGCATGTGTTATATGCTGTTGGACTTCACTGCGATTGGCGCCAGGAACCCCGAGTTCTCCAGACCGGCCGTCATAAAGCAGGCTCCCTGAACGGTGGAAGGGCATGAGACCATCAATATACATTTACTGCTTCACATATCCGTCCTCCCCGGACTGACCTATCCCCTCTGTACCTCCCCACCTATACTCTCCTCTCCATCTATTTTCTCCTCCATCAATCTTCGGTCTGCCTCCCCCTCCCTATTTATTTCAGAACCCTCTCCCCATCCCCCTTTTCTGATGAAGGGTCTAGGCCCGAGACGTCAGCTTTTGTGCTCCTGAGATGCTGCTTGGCCTGTTGTGTTCATCCAGCTTCACACTTTGTTATCTCCGGTTCTCCAGCATCTGCAGTTCCCATTATCTCTGATTACGTATATATTTACTGTTTTATATCTGTATTTACTGTGAAACATATACTTATCGCTTTGCTTAATATATAAATTTACTGCTTAATATTTTCATCACAGTTTTAAAATTGCTAATAAATGAGTTAACGTGGATCACTTAACCTGTGGATTTTTAGATATATCCCACCCAATCCATTATCAAACCTCAACAGCTACTGAGCATAGGGCTTTAGGAGTCTATCAATTACACAAAGTTAGTTTTCGGGTTCAGTGGGGAATGAGGAGGGCAAATGGAATGTTGGTCTTTACTTCAAAAGAAATGGAGTGTAAAAGTAGTGTGTATTCCTAAAACTAAGCAACACTTTCCAGTCGCGAGCCATTTCAACACCCCCTCCCACTCCCTGGATGACATGTCCACCCTGGGCCTCCTCCAGTGTCACAATAATCACAGACAGAATACTGTGAACAGCCTTGGGCTCCTCATGTCAAGAAAATTATACTGGCATTGAAGGAAGTGTGATGGAGTGGCATGGTGGCTCAGTGATTAGCACTTCTGCCTCATAGCACCGGGGTCTTGGGTTTGATTCCATCTTTGGGTGACTGTGTGGAATTTGCACACTCTGTTGGTGTTTCTAGAGGGTTTCATCCGACACTCCTAAGCTGTGTAGGTTAGGTGGATTGGCCATGGGAAATGCAGGGTTATGGGATAGGCCAAGATTGAGGGGTGTTCTGACTGGGATTCTCTTCAGAGTTTTGGTGTGGGCTTGATGGGTTGAATGGCCAGTTTCCATGCTGTCGGGGTTCTATGAGGTCTATAAAAGGTTCACTAGGCTGGTACCAGCTATGGAGGGACTATCTTATGAGAAGAGGGTGAATAGATTAGGCTTGTACCTGTTGGGATACAGGCAAATGAGAGGTGACCTTATTGAGACATAAAAGGGGGTTTGACAGGATAGATTTGGAAAGGTTGTTTCCCCATATGGTCGAGTGACCTGCTTCTGCTTCTATGTTTTATGGTCTTTTGGGCATCATGATCCAACTACACAAAGTTCTATTAATAAAGTTTAGCCTTTATTCCTCTCGCAGCTTCAAATCTTCTTTAGATTCTCTCACAGGGTAAGTGAACCCACCTCTGATCAAGGACACTATTCACCATTGCCACCCCAATGCTGTCACAGTTCTAATCCATAGGGAAACATTAGCGCTCCAAATGTGGCAATCCAATTGAATCC
Source organism: Stegostoma tigrinum (assembly GCF_030684315.1). Classification (NCBI taxonomy): domain Eukaryota; kingdom Metazoa; phylum Chordata; class Chondrichthyes; order Orectolobiformes; family Stegostomatidae; genus Stegostoma; species Stegostoma tigrinum. Next base: position 75,693,022 of record NC_081355.1, on the reverse strand, counting down.
ACAAAGCTCCTAGCAGCTTTCCACTGGTCACACGGCTCAAGCTCCACCCCTGCCCACCTCACCAAATGAAAATGGAGAGTGTGGGCAACCATTTTTACAGACTGGGTTCTTGGGCCCAGGAATTCTCCTGCCTCTGATTACTCAACCTGGGAATGAAAATCCAAACCTTCCTCTTGAAGGATCGCTCTATTTATTCAATCTACCCACTCTCTACAATACTGGTATATAATGGCACAGCACCCATTAATAACACCATACAATAAAGGAGTGTCATGTGGGCCACAACAGAAATAGTAGGAAGTTTTCCAGATAAAATTTTGAATCTTGAGCTTCTGTAGCACCAGCATTGGTGGAACAGTGGAACCTTGGAGCTAATATGGCAAAAATAGCCAAAGTCGTCTGAAATTGTTATTCTCACCCCCTGAATATGACATTTCCTATTTCAATGAGTCAGCCTGGGTTTGGAGCACAAATGTTGTACAGAGACAGTTGGCCATTTAAATCAGCACCCGGTGAAGTATTCGGGTAAAAGTTCGACACAACATCATGGACCGAAGGGCCTGTACTGTGCTATACTGTTCTCTGTTCTATGTTCTAAGTAGGATTTTAGCATCCCTATGGAGTAGAACCTGGAGGGTGCTCATAGAACCTGCTAGGAGCAGATCTGTACATTGTGGATTCAATTGGATTGCCACATTTGGAGAGCTAACGTTTTTCTGTGGATTAGAACTGTGACAGCGTTGGGGTGGCAGTGGTGAATAGTACCCTTGATCAGAGTGGGATTCAGTTACTCTGTGAGAGAATGTAGAGAAGATTTGAGCCTGCAAGGGGAATAAAGGTAGAACTTTATTAATAGAGCTTCAATTTTTCTCCTGCATGGGTACTAATAGATACAAGGTGAGTTGACACTGTAGGGATAAAAGTTGCCATGGATCTGGATCCAGTGGGTGGCTTTCTCTCAGTCCACCTTAGTGACTGGCAGCCTCCTCAGCACTCCATTGGTCACGTTGCTCGAGCTCCACCCTTGCCCATCCTGCCTGACTGAAAATGGAGTGCGTGGGCAACCATTTTTAAAATTGGGCTCATGGGGCCAGGAATTCTCCTGCCTCTGAGCACCCAACCTGGGTATGAAAATCCGGAACTTTCTCTTTAAGGATCGCTCTTTATATTCAATCCTCTAACATTGAGAACAGCCTTGTTGTGCAACTACAGTCGGTAACATGCTGAAACAAGGCAAGCTGTGACCCTGATTAAAAAATGATGAACAAAAACTGCCGAGTCTTTATCAGATTTTCTGTAATCACCTGGGAGAAGCTGCAAGTGAAGAGTGCTGTTATCACTTTTGCTGGTATTTTAACAGAGTACTGATATTAATCTTTGCCAGTCTAGGCTGTGTAACTTATTTGTGACCGGATTAATAAAATGTGACTTTTCCAAACACTATTTCTCAACACCGTTAAGGTAGTTTTTACATTTATGTTATATGTACTGTTTTGGATAGAAAGAGGGTTCATTGGTCTTTACTCTGTACCCGTTATGGTCCCTGATTATCTTCTGATCCATTGTTTCCTCCTCTAATGGATCAAAAACATGGGCAGGGGACTTGGTAATAAATTTTTTCTACTGTGTGGACATGAACAGTTATATTACTAATACAACAGCGCCTCTGTCAGGAGCCTATTGGCTCTTCCATCTTTCTTAACAGCATTATATCAGTTTCTGTTCTGTTTACAAAAATGATGGATATACGATAAATGAAGACATTACTATAATGGATAACACTAACATGATTTGAATGGAAAGGCAAATGTAACTAAGTTTTCACATGTGCCTTTAATAGATGTTCACTGAATATGCATCGTGGATGCTCTGACTTGATTGGCCTGATGGTTGTGGGCTTGAGCCCTCTTCTGAAAATTAAGTATAAAAATCTAGAGTTGACACTGTGGTATGGCACTGATGGAGGCATGTGTTTGCAAGTGGCTGTAAATAAGAGTGCAGATCTGCAAAGGAGAAAATCATCTGCGAAAGGGAGAGAAGGTTGCCAGAGGAAGTGAGCCATTTTAAACCTTTCAAAAATGTAATAGCCATCTAACTGGAAACCATGAAAATAGAAGTCAATGAGGTAACAGATTCCCTTGTAAATCAATGTGGAGTTTCTAGCTTAAGACTGTAGAATTAGGGGATAATGCAATTGTAATGACAAGTGTGCTAATTGGATAATTTACTATGAAATAATGTTATATCATAAGATTTACATTTCTATGCTTTCACATCTCAGAGTCTCACGGGGGTACAGTGACTGTATTCGAGACAAACATGCAACAGTTTAGTTGCAACCTCACCAGCCCCTGGAAAATGTATTTAGAATGATAACTTTTTGAGTCTAGAAGTGTGTGCCAGGTTTTGTGAGGAAGTATATGTGCCTGACTCAAGTCTGTTACCTTTAAATACTGTGGTGCTCAGGATATTAATGACTTCTTTCTACATTGTGGCTTTACATTTAGGAAACAGTGATGATTATAAAGGAAAAAAATTGCTGGAGAAATTCAGCAGGTCTGGTAGTATTTGTTGGGAGAAAGCGGAGTCAATGTCTCAAGTCTGAACAGGCTTTGATGAAGGATCACTGGACTCGAAACACTGACTCTGCTTACTTCCCACATGTACTGCCAGACCAGCTGAGTTTCACCAGACACTTCTGACTTTGTTTCAGATCTCCAGCATCCACAGTTCTTTCTTTTTTTGAATGGGTCATACAGGATATTGGTGAATTATTCTAATGTTGCTTCTCAATACATCAACACGAATGCAGAAGATAATGTTGATACTCAAATGCATCACCTAGTAAATGAGTTAACTGAAATGAAATAGAAGCCCCCAAAACCAAAAAAAGCAGCAGTCCTTGAGAAAAATGCAACAGGAAACCAAAAAAAATTATTTTGTCAGCTGACGCAAATCTGGTGGAGGAGGTGCTTCTGGAGCTTGAAGCTAATAAGGGGAGCTGGATCACTGACTGAAACAAGTTTGGAAGAAGGCTCTGAGTTGGTAAGACTTAAGAGGTGTGCAACTTTCTCCTGCAAACATGCTGAAGTGAGGTGTAGGTGTGGGGGTGATTAGGTGCTGTGGGTAGCTGCCTTGGAGACAGTGGAGACTGCTGGGAAGGTAACATCATTAGCTTTGACTGTGGAGTTTGGGGGAATTCAGGGAGGATGGTCTTTCAGAATATGGAAGGGTCTGAGGTTGAAACACAGCTTACCATCTCCTAACAGTACCAGTGAGTGTTCTTCATGTTCTCTCCATTTCTGTTTCCAACTGACAAACATTGGCAGTGGTAGAAAGAAATTCTAGACCCTTACCCCACTAACCTCTGCAGAGAAGGAGAGAATCTCAGGGGATGCAGCATCACATGTTGATGGGTAGTACGTGTGCGTTAGTGCTAAGGGATCTTCACATTACAGTTACCCGAGTGGCTCTCAGAGACTAGGACAGAGCAAGTGTCTAACACTTTGAGCTGACTTTGATGCTCAGCCACAGGCTGATGATGAGCGTCTCAAGTGGTCAGTCAGTAGCAGATGCTGGATGTACTGCATGAGAAGCAAAAGACATGTGGCACAGCTTTGTGAGAGTTTTCATACACTGGTGTGGACATTTCAAAAGTTCATCCATGTCATGAAAATTGTGATAAACACTCTACAGATTGTTTGGCTTCATGCATTGACAGACTGGTGACTGTCATGGAAGTAGCTCACTGATGGGATGCTGGCTGTGCATGCTGACCTGCATTCCCTCACCTAGTCCCTGCAATTGAGGGCCTACAGCCAAGGTGAAAAGGAGATGAGGAGCCTGGAGTCACATACAGGGCCTGGCTCTCACAAAAGCAGTGTGAGCCAAATGGTCCACAGGCTAGTGATTGAGCTGCTATTGCCACTGGGGCACCTGTCAGGGAATTTCTGATGAGGAGAGCCCTCCTCTGCTCTTCTGCCACTGGCACAAATGCTTCCAAGTGCAACAATGTGCAGGAGGCCCCCAGCAAGATGGCGTTTTTACAATGTCAGGCAATGAGAAATCACCCGCTAACGTCACCCCAGCCAGAGGTCTTTTTTTTCTTTATTTATTCATTGGATGAGGAGTGTTGCTGGCTAGGCAGCATTTATTGCCCATTCCTAATTGCCTGGAGGGCTGTTAAGAGCCAACTGCATTGCTGCAGGCCTGGAGTCATATGTGGATGGCACATTCCTTCCCTAAGAGACATTAGAGAACCGGATGGGTTTTTCCGGCCATCAATGATGGATTCACGGTCATCATTAGATTCTTAATTCCAAATATTTGTTGAATTCAAATTCCACCATCTGCCATGGCAGGATTCAAGCCCACGTCTCCAGAACATTATCTGTGTCTCTGGATTAACAGTTCAGCGATAATACCACTGGGCCATCATCTCCACAAGTCAGTTCTGAGGAATGTCACAGGACCAGAAAAGTTAACTCTGATGTTTCCTTCACAGATGCTGCCAGACCTGCTGAACTTTTCCAGCAACTTCTGCTTGTGTTAAGGATTACCAGCTTGTCTCCCAAGCTGAGGTGGGTGGGGAGCACTGTGCTACAGCACCATTAGACATAAGATGGCAGCAGAGTAATGTTTTAATTCTGTAACAACACTTCAAGTATCTGTCCCTAGGTACCCTGTATCAAAGACGGTGCCGAGATATGACATTACAAACTTTTCACTGCACTCATTTGAGTGTATGTGGCAATAAGGGCTATTCTATTCTATTCTAGAGAATTCAAAAGATGCATTTGTTACACATTTTTTCATATTCGTGAATTCATATTTGTGAATTAGAAAGAATTCATATTTGTGAATTAGAAAGTATGTGGATTCATTTTCTAATTAAATAATTGTCCTTTTCACATGATCTTGTGGCTGCATTCATGCATTATCTGAGTGTAATGTGCTGGCTTTGACTTAACTAAATGCAGTTATGAAAGTTTAAGGTTATGTGGATCCCTCTGACTGGCATTAGTATTTGACTTAACAATTGTTAGCAGACGCAGCTTTGATGTGCATGAGTGGGAGATAAACCAATAAAGTATTGTTGCAAACACACTGCTGATGTAAAGCAAAGGGTCTGTTTCCGTGCTGTACATCTTATGACTTTTTGACTCTAATGAAATCTTTCTGTGTCTTTTGGGAACCCAGACCCACTTGGCTGGCATGGCTCCTGTTCACCTGAATTATCACAGGGGGATGAGGCTGTCTCCATCAAAAGGTCCCCTGCCAGAGTGTTCCCTCTGTGCTGGCTAGGTTGTGTTACACACTGCAGACAACAGCCAGAGGTGGCGCTGCCATAGGTGCATTTTGCAGTACAACCTTCAGTCTGTCAAGAGATGAATTGCAAGGCGATCTCTGCAAGATGAGCAAACTTTGTTGTTCCTTCTGTTTAAGCTGTCCCTCGTAGTCAAGGATGACTTGCTTCCACATTAAAAATGAATTCTCAGGTGACTGATGAGTCCAATGCCCAGCCTACTGTTTCTGCCATAGGCAGGGGGCAGATGGTGCTTGAGGGAATGGCACAATTGGATTCCTGATTTGCCACATCCTCCTTTCTATGATGGGCTTTTCTTCAGCTTGCCAGCGGCAGTGGGACTTGTGGGTGTACAGATCCTTCCCAGTTGCTTTCCCTCTGCCTTGGACATTCTTGGGCAAGGTTTTCCGATGTCTCCACTTTCCCTTAGGAAAAATCCTAATTTTTAAAAACATGAATAAAAGTAAAACAAATTAGCAGCACTAAAAAAGTCTTCAAGTCTTTGGTCTGCTAAAAACACCCATAGTCTCTCATTAGCCTTTTATAACTGCCTTTACGAAACTTCTTGATGGAAAACAGAACTTTCACCAATCATGTTCCTCTGCTCCCACTGCAACATATTATTTGGGTGTATTGGCTTGTTAACAAGGTCAATTGTTTGTGAATGAGATTTTATGTGCACAAGGAACAGTGACATTCCCACCTCCTTGACTTGTCCGTCTTCCCTGGACTGACCTATCCCCTCCCTACCTCCCCACCTATACTTTCCTCTCCACCTATCTTCTTTTCTCTCCATCTTCGGTCCGCCTCCCCCTCTCTCCCTATTTATTCCAGAACCCTCACCCCATCCCCCTCTCTGATGAAGGGTCTAGGCCTGAAACGTCAGCTTTTATGCTCCTGAGATGCTGCTTGGCCTGCTGTGTTCATCCAGCTTCACACTTTATTATCTTGGATTCTCCAGCATCTGCAGTTCCCATTATCAGTGACATTCCTGATTTCTCTTTATAATATCCAGCTCTCAGCCTTTTGGAATTTCAGCTGCAAATTTCCATTGCAGTGATTGAAAATGGTGTTGGGTCTAAAAGGGTTATTACTCAAGAGCACCATGAGCATCAGCCAATGTAATAATGTCATCTGGAATCACAGGTGGAACAGCTTAGGATGTCAAACCACTTCTCGTTTATTATAAGAGTCGGTTCTAGTAAGACTGGCATAGGGTTTTTCTCAAACACATTATGCTAAGCAGACTCTGTAGCTCCCGACACTTAAAGTTGAAGGTGGAGACAAACCTGTCACATGCAGACTTGGTTTAGCTACACATACAACAGGAAAGCCCTCATTTACAACTTATATTGAGTAGACTCAAACTTCACAGATGACATTTAAGTTTCAGATAGTGAACACAACAGCTATATTGTTCTCCTTTATATGATGATATTAAATATTGTAATTCTACTGTGAAAGAAGAACAGCCCACAGCTGATCATTGATCCTGTTATTTTCAATAATGCACCATTTGGAGCCAGCATAGCTCCTGAGGTTTATGAATTGTGATGATGATAAAATTCAGCGCATTTTAGCATGGATATGCAATCGGAAAATTATGTTCGATAGACTTGATGGAGTTTTTTGAGAATGGTATTGACAAAATTGATAAAGGGAGTTGATTGATGTAGTACATTTGAATTTTCAGAAGGGTTTTGATAACAAGCCCCACAGGGGTTGGTTAAAAATGTTAAAGGACATGGGATTACAGGTAATGAATTGACATTGCTTAAAGATTGGCTCGCGGAGCATAGGAATAAATTGGTGGTTCAGATGGCAGACTGTGACCAGTAGGGTTCCAGAACTTGGTCCTACTTTTCTCAACATACATCAATGCTTTGCAGGTGGGGACTAAATGTAATACTTCAAAATTTGCAGATGACACCAAGGTGGCTGAATCACAATTTTAATATTGCAATCATACATTGGGCATCTTTATTATATAGGAATACATTACAAGCTGGGACTTTTAAGTATATTAGTGGAACTTGGTGAATTTTTGAAAGAGGTTGTCAAAGAGCACTGTGTAGATGAGAAATAGAAGTGGACCAAGGATAGGTCCTTGGGAAATGCTGGCAATAATGGTGTAGAAATGCTAGGAGAGGTATTGGATGGTGATTCTGTACTTCCAACTAAACAGAGAAGAATGGGATCAGATGATTCCAGGCCCACCAAACTGGGTGACAGTGGTGAGTTGATGGAGCAAGATGGTTGATCATGTAATTTGCGATTTTGAGAATAAAACATTTGATAATGGTAGCATCTCATACTATGAACAACTGTGAGGTGATATATATTTTTTCTTTATTTCTCTATTTTGTATGTAAGATTTGTACCTAGGTGTTTTGTACTTAAGATGGTACTGTGTGGGGCAACATTGTAAATTTTTCATTGTGCCACTATACTTCTGTACTTGAGTACACATGTTAATAAACTTAATTCTAATTCCAATTCACAGAATGTCACCAGAACACATTATAAATCCATCAAGAAATTAAAAACCCTGTCAGTATTTCAAATATATACTCAAACAATTCCTGGTTTGTTTACATGTTTGTTTGCTTTTGGGATGGGAAGTTGGGAGTGGGTAGGTGGATCAAAAATCTTTTCTATTCGAACCGAGCGGAACCCCTATCCCAGGCCCCAAGATGACTTTCCATATTAAGCAGAGGTTCACCTGCACATCTGCCAATGTGGTATACAGCATCCACTGTACCCAGTGTGGCTTCCTCTACATTGGGGGAACCAAGCGGAGGCTTGGAGACCGCTTTGCAGAATACCTCCGCTCGGTTCGCAATAAACAACTGCACCTCCCAGTCGCAAACCATTTCCACTCCCCCTCCCATTCTTTAGATGACATGTCCATCATGGGCCTCCTGCAGTGCCACAATGATGCCACCCGAAGGTTTCAGGAACAGCAACTCATATTCCGCTTGGGAACCCTGCAGCCCAATGATATCAATGTGGACTTCACCAGCTTCAAAATCTCCCCTTCCCCCACCGCATCCCAAAACCAGCCCAGCTCTTCCCCTCCACCCACTGCATCCCAAAACCAGTCCAACCTGTCTCTGCCTCCCTAACCTGTTCTTCCTCTCACCCATCCCTTCCTCCCACCCCAAGCTACACCTCCATCTCCTACCTACTAACCTCATCCCACCTCCTTGACCTGTCTGTCTTCCTTGGACTGACCTATCCCCTCCCTACCTCCCCACCTATACTCTCCTCTCCACGTATCTTCTTTTCTCTCCATCTTCGGTCTGCCTCCCCCTCTCTCCCTATTTATTCCAGAACCCTCACCCCATCCCCCTCTCTGATGAAGGGTCTGGGCCCGAAACGTCAGCTTTTGTGCTCCTGAGATGCTGCTGGGCCTGCTGTGTTCATCCAGCCTCACATTTTATTATCTTGCAAACTGGTGTAACTTGTTTTTCAGAAATGTCTAGTGGTGAAGTAAAATAAATCCTTGACACGCACTTTAAAATGAACAAGTAACAATTTATTAATTTAACTCTAACAATGAACAAATTAATTAAACTACTAACAAACTGAAAAATCCATTGTAGCTATTAAGTTTTCCTGAAAAAAGCAAGATTCCAATGTTTTGCTCCTCCAATAAGTACAACTCCCACTTATATATGAAAAAAAATTTAGTCTCTCAAAATTACATCCAGGTTACATTTCTTCCAGAATGTTCTGTGCCTTCTCCATCAATTCTTCTGTCAGGAATATCTTCTCCGTTGATTCTTCTGTCAGGAATATTAACTAGTTGTGCCATTGATACCATTGTTATTTAGATGGTGCTTCTTCTAAGACATAGAGGAGGCTGTGAGACCCAGCGATTCTCTCTTGAAGTCTGAGGGCTGTTATTTCTGGTAGATGGCAGCTAACTCTGGAGTCTTTTTACAATTGCCCCGTTCTTTTATACTCTTGATGACATATTAATATTTATTACAATAGGATTGGTTCTATGTTGTCAAAATCATCAGATTTGAAATTAATTGGTTTTTGGTATCTAAGTGCCTGGTTCAAATTCATTGGCGAAATTGAAAAAGCTTGTTTTCTTGGGAAAAACTGCTGCTTCGCCTGCTAACTGTACTGCCTTTTGATCCAAATGTTTCAATTTGGCCGCTCTGTGTACTTACAAACTTTCAAGCAACTGCTCAAGACATTTATTTCAAATCTCCAAGCACAGACAAAACGCATGATCTTTTAAAGGGATCACACAATATTGACGCCGCCCCAGCTCTTTGCAAACCCCAAATTTCATCATCCTGTCTCCCAATCCACATGTATTCTACCCAACTTTGCAACATTACCATCTCACCTGGTCTCGTGACACCCTTATCTGCATCACAGACACTTGGATTTCCATCATTTCTCTGTGTCCTTCTCAACCTATTTCCCACTTAACTCAATTCCAACCCCACTTTCTTCCCTATCAATACAGAAAGAAACTTTTCTACAAAGTAATTTACAACAATTAAAAACTCTTTACATTTCAACCTTTAGTCTGATGTTTGCTGCTATAATTTTGATGCTGTCAACATATGTATTCACACTAAAGCTGATACGGTACGCTGCAAAAATTTTCTAGGCTATTGGGTGCATGCCCTTATTACTAATAATGATCCAGCTGAAATACCAATCAAAGCCTCTTGATGGTGCTGTTGAATACAATTAAAATATTTGGAGATTTAGGACAAATGCTGGCAGTATTCAGCAGGTTAATAAAATGTGAGGCTGGATGAACACAGCAGGCAGCAGCATCTCAGGAGCACAAAAGCTGACGTTTCGGGCCTAGACCCTTCATCAGAGAGGGGGATGGGGTGAGGGTTCTGGAATAAATAGGGAGAGAGGGGGAGGCGGACCGAAGATGGAGAGAAAAGAAGATACGTGGAGAGGAGAGTATAGGTGGGGAGGTAGGGAGGGGATATGTCAATGCAGGGAAGACGGACAGGTCAAGGAGATGGGATGAGGATAGTAGGTAGGAGATGGAGGTGCGGCTTGGGGTGGGAGGAAGGGATGGGTGAGAGGAAGAACAGGTTAGGGAGGCAGAGACAGGTTGGACTGGTTTTGGGATGCAGTGGGTGGAGAGGAAGAGCTGGGCTGGTTGTGTGGTGCAGTGGGGGGAGGGGACGAACTGGGCTGGTTTTGGGATGCGGTGGGGGAAGGGGAAGAGCTGGGCTGGTTGTGTGGTGCAGTGGGGGGAGGGGACGAACTAGGCTGGTTTTGGGATGCGGCATCCTCCGACACTTCCGCCATCTACAGTCCGACCCCACCACCAAAGACATTTTTCCATCCCCACCCCTGTCTGCTTTCTGGAGAGACCACTCTCTCTGTGACTCCCTTATTCGCTCTACACTGCCCTCCAACTCCACCACACCCGCACCTTCCCCTGCAACCGCAGGAAGTGCTACACTTGCCCCCACACCTCCTCCCTCACCCCTAACCCAGGCCCCAAGATGACTTTCCACATTAAGCAGAGGTTCATCTGCACATCTGCCAATGTGGTATACTGCATCCATTGTACCCAGTGTGGCTTCCTCTACATTGGGGAAACCAAGCGGAGGCTTGGGGACCGCTTTGCAGAACACCTCCGCTCGGTTCGCAATAAACAACTGCACCTCCCAGTCGCAAACCATTTCCACTCCCCCTCCCATTCTTTAGATGACATGTCCATCATGGGCCTCCTGCAGTGCCACAATGATGCCACCTGAAGGTTGCAGGAACAGCAACTCATATTCCGCTTGGGAACCCTGCAGCCCAATGGTATTGATGTGGACTTCACCAGCTTCAAAATCTCCCCTTCCCCCAACGCATCCCAAAACCAGCCCAGTTCGTCCCCTCCCCCCATTGCACCACACAACCAGCCCAGCTCTTCCCCTCCACCCACTGCATCCCAAAACCAGTCCAGCCTGTCTCTGCCTCCCTAACCTGTTCTTCCTCTCACCCATCCCTTCCTCCCACCCCAAGCTGCTGCTCCATCTCCTACCTACTAACCTCATCCCACCTCCTTGACCTGTCCATCTTCCCTGGACTGACCTATCCCCTCCCTACCTCCCCACCTATACTCTCCTCTCCACGTATCTTCTTTTCTCTCCATCTTCGGTCCGCCGCCCCCTCTCTCCCTACTTATTCCAGAACCCTCATCCTATCCCCCTCTCTGATGAAGGGTCTAGGCCCGAAACGTCAGCTTTTGTGCTCCTGAGATGCTGCTTGGCCTGCTGTGTTCATCCAGCTTCACATTTTATTATCATGGATTCTCCAGCATCTGCAGTTCCCAATATCACAGTATTCAGCAGGTTATGGCATTATCCGTGGAGGAAAACAGAGTTAAAGTTTGAGTTCAGTGACTTTTCATATAACGTCTGTGCTACAACTGAGGGGGACTTTGTAGGATTATAGCTGTTTACAACTTATTATAAATTATATATAAAAACCTCGCTATGTTAAAAGGGATGAGTCCGCTCAAAAAATAGCTTCACAGAGTAACATGTCCAGCATGTCAATGGAGGACATTATGTACCGTTTCGGCTCTTGTCCAGGAATTATTTTTTGGCAGGAAACGATAGCGGGGTTTGGGATGGAGGCTCAGAAAACAAGAAGTATGGACTGAAATTGTTAAACATGCATATTTTGGTTAATTCTAAAAACTGAATGAATCTTACTTGAAAACTACCAGTGATTGCGTTTGCAGAACATTTTACAATTATATTTATAAATTGCACTGATAGTAGGCTGAGCAGGAAGATCATAGTTGGATCAATACTGGTAATAAGTGAATTCTACATTTTGGCATGTAATATTTTTGCATGCTAATCTGATGCATTATCTTTAATGATCACATAAGTTACTCTAAAACTAGCAGCTTTAAGCTGTTTCACGTCAGTGAATTTAATAACAATTCTTAGATTTCTGTAATTTTAAACAGTCCAAAGAAAATCTGTTCTCCACATGAGATATAAGACATATCTAGTTCCATAAGTTGAATACAAATAGGTATTGTACAATATTTCACCATTCCAGTCAATATAGTTAACATATTTTCCTTCCCATCCCTTCAAAAAAAGCAAATGAATTGAGAAAATTCTCAGAAAAATTTCAAGAAAAAGGGAAGATTTCAAAAATTGTATATTTGTAAAGTGCATTGCTTGACCACTGGATGTCTCAAACTACTTTTGAAGTGCAATCATGGTTGTAAGAGATGAAACATGGCAGCCAATATGTGAGCATCAAATTCCCACAAACAACAATGTTATAGTGACCAGATGATCTATTTTTTGCGATGTTGATTGGGCGATAAATCTTGGCCAGAACACTATGGATAACATCCTTACTCTTCTTTGAAATAATGCCATGGGATCTTTTGCAGCCACCCTTAGTTTAACATCTTGTCAGAAAAACAGCAGAGTGTTCCCTCAGTAATGCATTCAGTTGTCAATCTCGACTTTTGTACTTTGGAGTGTGATTTAAATCCAGAGGCTTTTAACTCAAATAGGGAGAGTGCTACTAATGAGTAATGGCTCAAGGTTAAATGGGAACATACCCAAAAATTCATAATAGCAAACAAATTTATCACAGTTATCAAAGAAGGCTCATCTGCTTGTAGGAACAATAAGACAATCGCTGACCAGGGAATTGAGTGGGTATAGGGAGGGATGGATGTCATTGCTGATAGGCAGGAGGTTTGTCAGGGGAATGGCAGTGTAAATGAGCTTGACAACCTTTGTTAGAGCTGTCAAAATTATATCAAAGAAGCACTGGAATAATGTGAAATGTTATCCAATGCACTATATCTTCAATATCCTCTCTCAATCATTTTGTTTTGCAGACATCCTTCTACCCTTCAATGCCTATGAGACTCCCTCATTTTCTTGTGTTTCTCAATTTCTCATGATTTGCTCAGAGCTCAGAGATTACACGATCAGGTTCCCAATGCCTCCTTTTCTGTCTCCATTGAGCTATTGCTGCTTTTCATAGTCACAGGAGTGTTACAGTTAAGACAGTGCAGTGTCTGAGTTGCACTAGGGCTAAGTTCTTCCCGTTCTATGAGGTTGTGTTCTCAGTATTTGCCAGGAAGGAAGAATTTAAGAATACATGTGTTAAGAAGAGAGCATTAGTTTTCAAAGGCAATTTTTAGAAGGTCATTTGTGGGGTGTGGGCATCCTTAGTGAGGGCAAAATTTATTAGCCATTGCTAAATGCTCCAGAAAAAGTAAGTTGCTTTCTTAAACTGCTGCAGTTTTCGCAATATAGTACTGTTAGGAAGGGATTTTCAGGATTTTCATTCAGTGATATTGGAGGAATAATGAAGTAGTTTCAAATCAGGATGGTGCGCACTAGGAGGGGAACTTGTAGTTGGTGAAGTTCCCATGTATCTGCTGATCTTGACCACGTAGGTGATGGAATTCATGGGTTTGGAAAGTGTTGTTGAAAGAGCTTTGGTGAAGTACTGCAGTGCATCTTGTAATTGGCACACGCTGTGCTGAATGTTAAAGGTGGGGTACGTGCTGCAAATGCAGATTGCTTTATCCTAGATGGTGTTGGACATCTTGAGTGTTGTTGGAGCTACTCCTATCAAGGGAATGGAAATTATTTTATCACATTCTTTCACTGGTGGAAGACTTTGGAGAATCAGGAGGGCAGTTACACATTGCAGCATTCCTCGCCTCTGACCTGCTCTTGTAGTCACAGTAGTCATATGGTTTTCGTATGGAATAGCATTCAGGAGGGTCATGCCAGACCCAAAAAGTTAACTCTGTTTCTCTCTCCACACATGCTGCCAAACCTGCTGAGTTTCTCAAGCATTCTGAGTCTTTGTTTTACATTTCAAGCATTTGCAGTACTTTTATTTGATGGCTGGTCAAGTTTAGTTTCTGGTCAATGGTAACATCCAATTCTTGAAAATGGGGAATACAAAGATAGTAATGCCTCTGAGCATTAAGGGGAGATGTTTAGATTCTCTCTTGTTAGAGATATTCATCACAGACTCTTGTGTGGTTCAAATATTACTTCTCAGCCTAAGCCTGGATATTTTCCAGGTTTTGATCTTAAGTTGCTCCAATGTCTTAAGAATAGTAATGGTGCTGAACATTGAGAGTTATTGGTGATCATTCACACTTCTGACTTTATATTGGAAAGGAGGCCATTGATGAAGCAACTAAAGGTAGTTGGGCCTAGGACACTACACTGATGAATGCCTGCAGTGATGTGTTTTAATCGAGATGAATAACCTTCAAAAACACCAACCATTTTTCGTCAACATCGGTATGATTCTAATTAGTATAAATTATTCCCCTGATTCCTATTGATTCCAGTTTTGACTGGGTTCCTTAATGTCGTACTCAGTCGAATACAACCTTGATGCCAAAGGCTGTCACTCTCATCTCATCACTACCATTCAGCACTTATGTACAAATTCTACTCAAGGTTACAATGAGGTCAGAAGCTGTGTAGCCCTAGTAGAACCCAAATGTAGTGAGTAGATTATTGCTGAGCAAGAGACTGATTAAAGATAATGAAATGTGAGGTTGGAAGAACAGAGCAGGCCCAGCAGCATCTCAGGAGCACAAAAGCTGACGTTTCGGGCCTAGACCCTTCATCAGAGAGGGGGATGGGGTGAGGGTTCTGGAATAAATAGGGAGAGAGGGGGAGGCAGACCAAAGATGGAGAGAAAAGAAGATAGGTGGAGAGGAGAGTATAGGTGGGGAGGTAGGGAGGGGATAGGTCAGTCCAGGGAAGACAGACAGGTCAAGGAGGTGGGATGAGGTTAGTAGGTAGGAGATGGAGGTGCGGCTTGGGGTGGGAGGAAGGGATGGGTGAGAGGAAGAACAGGTTAGGGAGGCAGAGACAGGTTGGACTGGTTTTGGGATGCAGTGGGTGGAGGGGAAGAGCTGGGCTGGTTGTGTGGTGCAGTGGGGGGAAGGGACGAACTGGGCTGGTTTTGGGATGCGGTGGGGGAAGGGGAGATTTTGAAGCTGGTGAAGTCCACATTGATACCATTGGGCTGCAGGGTTCCCAAGCGGAATATGAGTGGCTGTTCCTGCAACCTTCAGGTGGCATCATTGTGGCACTGCAGGAGGCCCATGATGGACAAAGAGGATCTCCCTCATTCTCACACACCACCCCACCAACCTCCAGATACAACGCATCATCCTCCGACACTTCCGCCATCTACAATCTGACCCCACCACCCAAGACATTTTTCCATCCCCACTCCTGTCTGCTTTCTGGACAGACCACTCTCTCCTGACTCCCTTATTCGCTCTACACTGCCCTCCAACCCCACCACACCCGGCACCTTCCCCTGCAACCGCAGGAAATGCTACACTTGCCCCCACACCTCCTCCCTCACCCCTATCCCAGGCCCCAAGATGACTTTCCACATTAAGCAGAGGTTCACCTGCACATCTGCCAATGTGGTATACTGCATCCACTGTACCCGGTGTGGCTTCCTCTACATTGGGGAAACCAAGTGGAGGCTTGGGGACCGCTTTGCAGAACACCTCCGCTCGGTTCGCAATAAACAACTGCACCTCCCAGTCGCAAACCATTTCCACTCCCCCTCCCATTCTTTAGATGACATGTCCTACATGGGCCACCTGCACTGCCACAATGATGCCACCCGAAGGTTGCAGAAACAGCAACTCATATTCTGCTTGGGAACCCTGCAGCCCAATGGTATCAATGTGGACTTCACCAGCTTCAAAATCTCCCCTTCCCCCAACGCATCCCAAAACCAGCCCAGTTCGTCCCTTCCCCCCACTGCACCACACAACCAGCCCAGCTCTTCCCCTCCACCCACTGCATCCCAAAACCAGTCCAACCTGTCTCTGCCTCCCTAACCTGTTCTTCCTCTCACCCATCCCCTCCTCCCACCCCAAGCCGCACCTCCATATCCTACCTACTATCCTCATCCCACCTCCTTGACCTGTCTGTCTTCCTTGGACTGACCTATCCCCTCCCTACCTCCCCACCTATACTCTCCTCTCCACCTATCTTCTTTTCTCACCATCTTTGGTCCGCCTCCCCCTCTCTCCCTATTTATTCCAGAACCCTCCCCCCATCCCCCTCTCTGATGAAGGGTCTAGGCCCAAGACGTCAGCTTTTGTGCTCCTGAGATGCTGCTGGGCCTGCTGTGTTCATCCAGCCTCACATTTCATTATCTTGGATTCTCCAGCATCTGCAGTTCCCATTATCAAATAGACTGATTAACATTGTTGCCAATGTCTTCTGTTACTTTGCTAATGATTGAGGCTAGACTGATGGGGTGCTAACTGACCAAGTTGGATTTGTCCTGCTTTTAGTGTTCAGGATATACCTGGGCAATTTTTCAAACTGTCAGGTACATCCTAGTGTTATAGCTGCACTGGAGCAGCTTAGTTAGGATCTGGAACGCATGTCTACAGTACTATTGGCAGAATGCTGCAGGGCTTACAGCCTTTGCAAAATCCATGGCCTCTGGCCATTTATTGATATCACATGGTGTGAATTGAATTGGCTGAAGATTGGCATTTGTGATGCTGTGGATCTTTGAATGAGACATTTGGCACTGCTGACTGAAGGTGGTTCAAATATTTCAGCCTTATCTTTTGCACTGATGGTCTGGGCTCCCTTATCATTGAGGATAGAGTGTTTGTGGAGCCTCTTCCTTGTGTTAGTTGTTTAAGTTGTTTACAATCATTCCCAACTGGATGAGGACTGGAGAGCATAGATTTGACCCATTGGTTGTGGGATCACTTAGGCCTGTCTTTTGCATGTTGCTTCTGCTCTTTGGAATGCAGGTAATCTTGTGATGTAGCTTCACCAGGTTGATACCACATTTTTGGCTTTGCATGTTGCTTCTCCTTACTTGTCCTCTTGTATTCTTCTTCCTCATTGGCAAGGATTGGTGGTCATGATAAAGTGAGGAATATGCCAGGCCATAAGGTTAGAGATTCATTCAAAAAGTAAGGAGGCATGGGATTCAGAGCAATTTGGCTGCCTGAATACAGAATTGGCTGTCCAATATAAGACAGAAGGTGTTAGTAGACGGAAAGTATTCAGCCCGGAGCTCGATGACCAATAGTGTTCCACGGGGATCTGTTCTGGGACCTGCGTTTTTTGTGATCTTCATAATTTACTTGGCTGAGGAAGTGCAAGGGTGGGTTAGAAAGTTTGTCAATGACACGAAGGTTGGTGGAGTTGTGGATAGTGTGGAGGGCTGTTGTAGGTTGCAACGGGACATTGACAGGATGCAGACCTGGGCAAAGAAATGGCAGATGGAATTCAACCCGGAGAAGTATAAAGTGATTCATTTTGGAAGGTTGAATTTGAATGCAGAATACCAGGTTAATGGCAGGATTCTTAGCAGTGTGGAGGAACAGAGGGTTCTTAGGGTCCACATTTATAGGTCTCTCAAAGTTGCTACCCAAGTTGATAGGGTTGTTAAGAAGGCGTATGGCGTGTTGATTTTCATTGGGAGGGCAATTGAGTTTAGGAGCTGCAAGGTTATGCTGCAGCTCTATAAAACCCTGGTTAAACCACACTTACAATATTGTGTTCAGTTCTGGTCATGTCATTATAGGAAGGATGTGAAAGCTTCAGAGGGGGTGCAGAGGAGATTTACCAGGATGCTGCCTGGATTAGAGGGCAGGTCTTATGAGGAAAGGTTGAGGGAGCTAGGGCTTTTCTCATTGGAGCAAAGAGGGATGAGAGGTGACATGATAGAAGTGTACAAGATGATGGGGGGCATAGATAGAATGGACACTGAGAGACTTTTTCCCAGGGTGGAAATGACTATTATGAGGGTGCATAATTTTAAGGTGATTGGACGAAGGTATAGTGCAGATATCAGAGGTAGGTTCTTTACACAGAGAATGGTGGGTGCGTGGAATGCGCTGCTGGTGGTGGTAGTGGAGTCAGATGCATTAGGGACATTTAAGCAACTCTTGGATAGCACATGGACGATAATAAAATGTAGGATACGTTGGTTACTTTGATCTTAGTAGGACAATAGGTAGGCACAACATCGTGGGTCGAAAGTGCTGTGCTGTGCTGTACTGTTCTATGTTCTATGTTCTAGATGTTGGTTGAATGCAATTCTGCCACTGTTGTTGGCCCACAGACTCTCAGTTTTGACTTGCTTGTGTTGTTCAAAATCTATCACATTTCGTGTAGTGGCAGGCCCAGACAACATAAAGGAGGGTCTTTTCAACGTGAAGATGCCATCTATGCAAGGACTGTGTGGTGGTCATTCCAACCGATGCTCTCATGGATAGATGCACCTTGACAGATAGATTGGTGAGGACAAAGTCAAATAGCTTTTCCCCCTTTTTCTTGGTGCCCTCAGCACTTTCTGCAGTCCATAAGTTGTGTCTTTAGAATCTGGTCAGCTCAGCCAGTATTGGTGCTACTGAGTCACTCCAGGTGGTGGACATTGAAGAGCCCCATACAGAGTGCAATCTGAGTTTGCCAACTTCAGTGCTTCCTGCTAGTTTTATTCAACATGGATGAGCACTGAGTCCTCAGCTACGGGGAGGTAGTAATCAGCAGATTTCCTTGCCCATGTTTGACCTGCAGTTGTCAGATGCTTTGGGCTTCAGAGTCAATGTTGATGAATACCAAGACACCATGGCAACATCCTCCGTACTTTATATTACTGTGCCACCACCTCTGGTTGGTACATCCTGCCAGTGGGACAGGACATTCCCAGGGATGCTCATGCCGGTGTCTGGGACATTGTCTATTATTGATTCCGGATGTCTATAACTGGTTGTTGCTTGACTAGTCTGTGGACACTTCTCCCAATGTTAACAAAAAGTCACAGATACTGGCAAAGTGGACTTTACAGAATCAATAGCACTGTGTTTACTGTTGTCATTTCCAGTACCTAGGTAGACGATCAATGGTTCACCCAGATTCTTTTCTTTTTTTGATGCTTTTTAGTAGCTTAATATAACTGAGTGACTTGCTAGACCATTTCAGAAGAGAGTTGAAATCTAACCACAAGATTGCGTGTCACATGTAAGCCAGGCCACATAAAACGGTTGATTTTGATCCCTAAAGGACAGTGAATCACATGACCATTGAACGCTCATAACCACACCTTATTTGAAATCATCTAATGTGTATACACAAGTGCATTCTAACAGGGACCACTAAACACAAATGAAGTTAGTGATGCACAAAAACTGTTCCAATTAAGTTCAGGCAAATTAACATAGTAGAGGGTTCAAACATCATTGCAAATCTTTACTTCATCTTTTCAATATCCTACTGTAATGTGGAAACAACAAACATAATACTCTAAGCATTAGCTAAAGTTCTATATGAGTGCAATATTTTAATAGGCTAATAATTTTTTGTAAATCAATTCCCTTATTAAAATAACAACATTTTGAGCCCTGCCTTTGGAAGATGTATCTTTCTTCAAATTTTGTGGGGCAGTTCATGTAAATATTATTTTCTACCCTCGATTCAACAGCAGACCATTATTGCTCAGCCTAATAAGATATTCATAAAATTGTAATGTAAAGAGAAACACCACTTCTGACAGCGTGTTCACCTCTGGCTGCCTTTGCTTTATATCTAAATTCATGTTGGCATTTCAGAATGAAAGATTATAATAACTGATCATCATGCAGCTTAGTCGTTTGGAATTGAGGGCAGACTGCAAGCTTTAAAAGGAGGGCAAAGAAGCCCTTTTGAAATTCATTCTGATCCCAAATCATTACACCGTAAAAATAGGACTTTGAGTACGGCAGCTTAGGTGTATGGTTTGGAGGAACTGTGCAGCATACCCATGATGCAGGAGTAACAATTTAATTGTATTAGTGAGATTCATTAGTGGCAGCGTTATTAGATGTCATTATTAATGTGCTGAAATGAAAGCTTATACTTCATATGTTAATCTCATTTTCCCTTTCTGAAGCAACCCACCTGCTGCGCTTTGATACCATTCTCCATTTTTGGCAAATTGACATGCCTCACACAATGGGTGTGTTAAATTCCTTTTTTTTTTACAAATTTCTATCAATGTATAGATATGAAAACAATTGAGAAAATTAATGGACAACCAAAATAATGTGGTCTACTGAGCCTCACATGAAGTTCTTACAAATGTAATCTACTCAGTGGAGGGATAAATGTTTTAAGAAATTACTGATCATATTCTCTTTATATAATAGACCCTTTGATAATTTAGTGATGGCCTTAATTTATTATCTCACCTGACATAGGGTAAAATTGAATTAGGAAATCACTGTAAAATGAGTGATATGATTCAACTGCCCGTTAAGCACCTTTCCTGATTTTTGCTTACATTTACTTTATTATCTCATTCAAAAATGCTTATATTTTATTCAATGAACAAACCTGTCTTTAACTCATTCAATGTTCAAACCGAGGTCCTAGCATTGACATGCTACCCTGTCATAATGTTTTGTGGATTGTTTCTGAGAAGATTTGATGTGGCATTATTACAGGTAATATATAAATCACAACATTTGGTAGAACATTAATTTAACTGTTATAAAAGCAACTTAGCCTATAATATTCCAGGGGTGGGATAGTGATGGTAAAATTCCACATTGTTTATGATTTACTGATGATTCCTAATTGAGGCAAGTATGTTTTTTGCATCAGAAAAATTGGGCAAAAGCTCCACTACCTGATTGCCATTAATTTATTAACCAAACAAAAAGGGCTTGGAGAAAGGTAGCATAAGGTAGAAAGCATCAAGGCCCACACACGAGGGGATCCTTGCTTCCAACTCATTTCAAAGACATGAAGTGATGTTTATCTTAAAAAAAAATGAGAAAGTGGAAGTGATCTCAGTCCAGTTCATTGTGGTGAGCAGAGACAACTCATGTCCCATCCTCCAGGAAACATTGGAATGGGTGAGTAAATGAGATCTTTAAGAGAAAGAAGACAATCAGTAGTTGGTGGCAACACAATGGTGTGAGGAAGAGTGCTGTCTGTATGAGGAACAGTGCTGTCCATGTGAGGAACAGGGCTGTCTGTGTGAGGGACAGTGCTGTCTGTGTGAGGAACAGTGCTGTCTGTGTGAGGAACAGGGCTGTCTGTATGAGGAACAGGACTGTCTGTATGAGGAACAGGGCTGTCTGTGTGAGGGGCAGTGCTGTCTGTGTGAGGGCAGTGCTGTCTGTGTGAGGGCAGGGCTGTCTGTGTGAGGGGCAGTGCTGTCTGTGTGAGGGGCAGGGCTGTCTGTGTGAGGAACAGGGCTGTCTGTGTGAGGGACAGTGCTGTCTGTGTGAGGAACAGGACTGTCTGTATGAGGAACAGTGCTGTCTGTGTGAGGGACAGGGCTATCTGTGTGAGGGACAGGGCTGTCTGTGTGAGGGGCAGGGCTGTCTGTGTGAGGGCAGTGCTGTCTGTGTGAGGGGCAGTGCTGTCTGTGTGAGGGGCAGGGCTGTCTGTGTGAGGGGCAGTGCTGTCCGTGTGAGGGCAGGGCTGTCCATGTGAGGGACAGTGCTGTCCGTGTGAGGGACAGTGCTGTCCGTGTGAGGGACAGTGCTGTCCGTGTGAGTGGCAGTGCTGTCCGTGTGAGGGCAGGGCTGTCCGTGTGAGGGACAGTGCTGTCCGTGTGAGGGACAGTGCTGTCCGTGTGAGGGACAGGGCTGACTGTGTGAGGGACAGGGCTGACTGTGTGAGGGACAGGGCTGACTGTGTGAGGGATTGTGCTATCTGTGTGAGGGACAGGTCAGTCCTGTCAATCTGAGGGACAGAGCTGTCTATGTGAGGGATGAGACTGATGGGAGAGTATGAGGGAGGTTGTGAACAACATGCAAAATCGAAGGAAGGCTAAAACTTGGATGGTTCGAGTGTCGGGTGTGGGTCTGTCGAATGTGGGGTGTGGGTCTGTCATATGTGGGGTGTGGAGTGTCAAGTGTGGGGTGTGGATGTGTCGAATGTGGGATGTGGGTCTGTGTCCTGTGTCCAGTGCTGAGATTTAGTTCAGTGTCGAGTACATATAGAAGATCACCAGCGCTCTTGGTTTCCTCATCTGGGTCTTGCAAATTTCCTCACACAGTTGAGTTATCCCTGAAATTCCAGCTGCTGAGTTCCATCTGTCCACCTTTGCAAGTATGTAAATAAAAACAAGCTGGTGTAGTGTTGCAAATATGTAAATAAAAACAAGCTGGCGTAGTGTCTTTGAGTTTCTTGATTTAATTCTAATGTTTTGCTCAGAGTAACATTGACTGATAGTTATAATGTCTTGATGCTGCCGTGATCAGCTGAGTTAGATATATTTTACTTGGATTTAGCTTTAACTTAAGTAGTTGGAAGAGGGGCTTCAGTTGCATGGAAAATTATAAAAACAGTTAAAGCGGGGAGAACTCAGCAGATATTAATGTTTCCAAGAACAAGCAATAGGTCAGAGAGAACGGAAAGGATCAGGAATCTAACTTCAGGCACAGCAGATTATGAAGTAGCTGTGAGATGGAGGGCAGTCAATGCAGGACTGAGGATGTTATACTTAATGTATGTAGCATACAAAACAAGGTAAATGAGCTTGTAGCACAGGTTGATTGTGGGTATCATGGAGGGGTAGTTGCAACGGGATCAGGGCTGGCAACTAAATGTCCAAGGATACGCATCCCAGTTAGAAGACATGCAGCTAGCTACAGGGGAGAGGGTTTGCCTTGTTAGTAAAAAATGAAATTAAATCAATAGCAAGAAGTGATGGAGCTGGAAGGAAAGAATCTGTGTGGGTAGAGTTGAGGAACCACAAAGATAAAAAAACGATGGGAGTTATATGCAGGCCTCCCAGCAGTAGTCAGGATGGGGGGATGAAAATAAAACAGGAGATAGAAAAGGAATGTAAGAAAGACACTCCTGAAATACTCAATGGGGGCTCAAATATGTAGGTAGACTGGGAAAATCAGGCTGGTGGCGGATCTCAAGAAAAGGAATTTGTCGAATGTCTATGAGATTTCATTTGGAGCAGCTTGTGGTATAGGCAGCTAAGGAATAGCCACTTCTGGATTTAATGATGTGTAGTCAGGCAGGCTTGATTAGAGAACTGAAGGTGAAGGGCTCGCTCGGGGGCAGTGACCATAATATGATAGAATGAACTCCGCAGTTTGAGAGGGCAAAGATGTAACAGTATTACAATTGAGTAAAGGTAACTACAAAAACATGTGGAAGGAGCTGGCCAGAGTTGATTGGAAGTGGACCCTAGCAGGAAAGATGGTATGTCAACAACGACAGGAGTTTCTGGGGGTAATTTGGGAGGGACAGCAGAAATTCATCCCAAGGAAGCAGAATCATACTAAGGGGAGGACAAGGCAACCATTGGCTGACAAGAGAAGTCAGGGGACAGCGTAAAGGCAAGGGAAGAAGAAGAATGTGGTGAAAATCAATGGGAAGTCAGAGGAAGAGAAGCCTTCAAAAAACAACTTTTACAGATGCACCATTGCAAGCATTCTATCTGGGTGCATAATAGCCAGGTGCAGCAGCTGCTCTCCTGGGGACCATAAGAAACTGTGCACAGCCCAGACCATCATAGAAGCCAACCTCTCATCCATGGGCTCCATTTACACTTCTTGTTACCACGGAAAGGCTGCCAACATCATCAAAGACCCCTCTGACCCCAGTAATACTCTCTTCAAACCTCTTCTATCAGGCAGAAGGTACAGGAACTTGAACACATGCACCAACAGGTTCAAGAACAGCTTCTTCCCTGCTGTTGTTAAGCTGCTGAATGTTGCTGATCTTACTAAGGTTGATCTTGCTTTGTGCACCTTCTCTGCGGCCGTAATCTTGTGTGCCTCGCGCTGTCTGAACATCCTATGATCTGTATGTCCTTGTTTGCTATGATGTGCCTGTACTGCTCACAAAACAAAGCTTTTCACTGTACTTACGTACACGTGACTACAATAAATCAAACCAAAAATCAAAACCAGCAGACGATAACTAAAAAAAGCAATCAGAGGGAGAAGATGAAATATGAGACTAAGCTAGCTAGTAACATGAAAGAAGATTGCACGAGTTTTTATAGATGTCTAAAAGGTAGACAGAGACAATAATGGACATTGGACTACTGGAAAATGAAGATGGAGAAGTAGTAATGGTGAACAAAGAAATGACAGAGGAATTGAATAGGTACTTTGCATTAGTTTTCACACTGGAAGACACCAGCAGTAAACCAGAATTTCGAGAGAGTCAGGGGGCAGGGATGAGTGCAATGACCATCGCTAAGAAGAAGGTGCTGGAGAAGCGGAAAGGTTTGAAGGCAGATAAATCACCCAGACAGATGGACCACACTCCAGAGTTCTGAAGGATATAACTGAGGAGATTGTGGAGACATTTGTGGCGCTTTTTCAGGAATGTCTGTAGTCAGGGAGGGTCCCAGAGGATGCGAAGTTGGCCATGTAACACTCCGGTTCAAAAAGGAAGGGAAGCAGAAGACAGGAAACTATAGAATGGTTAGCCTGACCTCAATTGTTGGTAGGGTTTTAGAGTCCATTATTAACAGCAAGATTGCAGTGTTCTTGGAAGTTCATGGTAAAATAGAGCTGAGTCAGCACAGTATCATCAAGGGGGTTATGTCCGACTAATCTGTTACAATCCTTTGAGGAGGTATTGAGTAAATTAGACAAAAAAGCCAGTGGACATGATCTATTTGGATTTCCAGAAGGCCTTTGACAAGCTGCCACACAGGAAGCTGCTAAATAAGAGCCCACGGTAACAGCAAGTTACTGGCACAGATAGAGAATCGACTGGCAGAAGGCAGCGAATGGGGATAGAGGTGTCTTTTTCAGGATGGCAGCCAGTAGAGGTCTGCAGGGGACTGTGTTGGGGCCATAACTGTTCAAATTATACATTAACGATTGGGAAGAAGGAACTTAGAGCATTGTTGCCAAGTTTGCAGATGACACAAAGATAGATGGAGGGACAGGTAGCGTTGAGAAAGTGGGGAGGCTACAAAAGGACCTGAAATTGCTTGGTAAGTGGGCAAAGAAGTGATAAATGGAATACAATGTGGGAAAGTGCGAGGTTAAAAATTTTGGTCAGAAGGTTAGAGACACAGACTATTTACTAAACAGGGAAAGGCTTTGGAAATCTGAAGTGCAAAGGGGCTTGGGAGTCTTAGTTCAGGATTCCTGTCAAGTTAACATGCAGGTTCATTTAGCAGTTAGGAAGGTAAATAGAGGCAAATGTAATGCAAATATTACATTTGCCTTCATTTCAAGAGGGTTAGAAAACAAGAGCAGAGAAGTACTGCTGAGGCTCTGTAAGGCTCTAATCAGACCACATTTGGAATATTATGAGCAATTTCAGGCCCCATATCTAAGGCCAGATTTGCTGGATTTGGAGGGAGTCCAGAGGAGGCTAACAAGAATGATCGCAGGGATGAAGGGCTTGTCATATGAGGACAGTTGAAGACTCCAGGTTTGATTGTGTTGAGAAGGATGAGGGCTGATCTGATTGAAACTTACAGGATACTGAGAGACCTGGATAGCGTAGATATGGAGAAGATGTTTTCCTCTGGCAGGAGAAACTTGGACTCTGGGGTACAGCCCAAGGATAAAGGGACGACCCTTTAGAACTGAGATAAGGAGGAATTTCTTCAGCCAGAGTGGTGACTCTGTGGAACTCATTGCTGCAGAAGACTGTGAAGGGCAAGTCATTGAGTGTATTCAAGACAGAGATAGATAGGTTCCTGATTAGTAAGGGGAACAAGGGTTATGGGCAGAAGGCAGGAAAACAGCGTTGAGAAACAGATCAGCCATGATTGAATGGCAGCACAGATTCAGTGTGCCAAATGGCACAATTCAGCTCTTATATCTTATAGCCCTGTCATCTTATGAAAATGAGTGTTTCATTGGCAATTTCGCCTTTTGAAGCATTTTCTATCCAGTTTGCCTACTGGCCTCTTGTGATAATATACAATGCGTACTTACTTAAATGTATGATTATAACATAATGGGAGGTAGGTGCAATCCTGTTACATAGGGGCTACCTAAATTACTGTGTCAGCTTTGTGTGTGTAGCATATGTTGCAACAGTAAGAGGCCGCCATCAAAAATCCGTGCTCAACCTCTTTGTTTGTTTTTGGCTTTGTTTATATTAGTTTAGAAGCAGATAATTCAACACAACCTAAATTTATTTTCTACTGCTTCTGTCAGGGTGAAATTAACGGCAAAGTTTGTTCCAACATGTCCCTCCCGATGTCAGGGCTAACAACGATGGGAATAACCTTACGTTATGGTGATGGGGAATACCACAGTAAGGTGTATAGAGGAGCAGACAGCATTTAAAGAGGATACAATCTAACAGTAATTACCCTACTCTTAAAACATCAATACACTATACTGAGAAGATGCGTAAGAGGAGGGCATTTTCACTTAAGGGTCAAAAGATAGCTGCCACTATTACATGAGGACTTATAGTTAAACTCTGTTCCCATTGCCATCACTCATTACATCTGTAAAGTGACCACACACTTACCTTTCATGGTTATAGCTCAATTTATGCAATCTCAAGTCATATCAGTTAACCAGTTGTAATCTGTTTCCTCTCTCCAAGATTTGAATAGAGTCAGCGCAAAACAGGCACCAAGCTAGTAACTTCCTGATCTGTGTAGCTTGATACATTTATATACTGAGTCATTCAGGAAATGTTTTGACATGAACGTATAAGGTATAATGCAACTAATACAAATGGTATGTTGGTAATGCTACATTTGATGCAAAAGTCTTGCTGCTTATGAGGTGATGGCTATTTATAAGAGTGAGAGCAGCATGTGAACCAGATAAAAGCAATTTTACAGTGAGAAACCCGATAATTGAAGTTGACAGCATTTTGGGCATTGTTTCTCCTTACAGTCTTTGAAAAGCGTATCATCATATTTAGTGTTCATATTACTCTCACTTTCTAACATTAATTGATTTCTAATTGTGCTCAGGCAAATAGAGACTGACAATAAATGCTGACCTGACCAGCCACAACCATATTCAATAAATGAATTTTTAAAAACCATAAAAAGATACAGCTGGCTACTAAAGGAGAGGTCTTTTTTTAATCAGGAGTTTGGTTGAATTAAATTGATTAGAATTGTTCAGGTGATAGCAATGAAAAAAAAGCTAACTTCAAATATCAATGATTTGGAGATACTGATGGGTGTGACATGGTACATGTAGAGCCACTGGGTTTCTTGAGCTCTCCATACATCATCCATTAAAATAGTTTTGCAATTTACAAATTACAGGGAGCTGTAATTACAGGGGAGGGCTGTATTAAAGTCACAGTATCTTACATACATTGCTCATTTGTAAATTTACATCTTTTTCAATGTCACCTTACAGGGGGAAGTGGGTATGACTAGTTGAACATCTACAAGAAGGCAGTAATTGCTGTGATGGTGTGCTTGTTAATATATAATATAGTTATTTAAATATAATAGAAATATGTCATCACAGGAACCATTTTAGTTAGTTACTCCAGACAGTGAGCAGTCATTTGAAGAAGATTTTTGCATTCAGCATTTTGTGGTTTTCCTTTAGTTTCATTTATAATAGTCTAGAAAGAAAACACAGCATGGCAGAAGTGAGTCCACAGCATTGATCAAATGAAAATAATACTTTAAATCAGAGACCCTATTTGAAACACTGTAGCTGGATCATCATTTTCACATCAGAGAGGGACATTGTGAACAGTGTAGTGAAGAGTGCATTCCTAGTATGGTCTGAGCAGGCAAACAGAAGAAAATAAGTAGTTTGTGCCATGGACCCTCCCGCCTATAAATTTAAAAGTTCAGGCTCCAGTAGCACCACAGCTCAGGCATTGCTCCTTCTCAGCTTTGTACATATTACAGTTTGCTGTACCTCAGAAAACAACAGTGGCTTCTTGGGGAATAAAAGGACACAAGGCTGAGGCATGGCCGCAAGATTCTGGTCCAATGTTCCAGGAGAGTTTATATCGTTGATACAGGAATAAGTTATATTTTCAAGGCCATGAGAAGCAAGCTTTCAAAGTTATTATTACCAGAAGAAATGAAGGTTTGCACAGAATTCTGGTCTTTCTGTGGATGACCAGAGAATTCAGCAAAGCTATTGGCAACACTAGAATAACGAAGTGTGGAGCTAGATGAACACAGCAAGCCAAGCAGCATCTCAGGAGCTGACGTTTCGAGCCTGGGTCCTTCATCAGAAAAGGGGGAAGGAGAGAGGGTTCTGAAATAAATAGGGAGAGAGGGGGAGGCGCATCGAAGATGGATAGAGGAGAAGATAGGTGGAGAGGAGACAAACAAGTTAAAGGGGTGGGGATGGAGCCAGTAGAGGTGAGTGTCTGTCTCCTCTCCACCTATCTTCTCCTCTATCTATCTTCAACCCGTCTCCCCCTCTCTCCCTATTTATTTCAGAACCCTCTCCCCCTCTACCTTTTCTGATGAAGGGCCCAGGCCCGAAACATCGGCTTTTGTGCTCCTGAGATGCTGCTGGGCCTGCTGTGTTCATCCAGCTGCACACTTTGTTATCTCAGATTCTCCAGCATCTGCAGTTCCCATTATCACTCGGCAACACTAGAATGTCAGTTTCAGATTTGGGGCGGAATCTTGTTGAGTCTTTGGGGGTTTTGTTTGCCACATTAGAGGATGGGTGAGAGACCCACAAGCCAGTAGGTGAGGTCAGAGGCATGCTTTTTTCCTGGAATCAAGCGTCTGGCAATAAAGATCTCAAATTATAAGACCTGCTGGCCTCTTCTGCACAGCAATGCCACAGAGACGGCTATGGCTTCCACAGAGAAATAAACCACCACAGTTCCAGGGTGACTGTGACTAAGACCTTTGGTGCGAAATTTTGGGGGGGTGGTGGTGGTGTTGTAGGAAGGTGGGTATTGAGGGGTTGACGGAAAGCGTAAGGGATGGCACTTGAGCAGTCAGCTCCTTCCTCTCTTAGATGTCCTGCTCCTTGATCAGGTATTGGCTGCCTTCAACCAGAGCAAGTCACTTGTGTAAAATTGCTTTGGATTGTTCAAGTACCCCAGTGGATGTAGTCTCAGCACATCTTGAAGAGGGGTGTAAGGATTCCAAAACTGATAAAAGAATGTCCATAAACCTATTGGAACTGTCAAAGAAATTATAAAAGCAAGCAAGCATCTTTTAAAAGATTAGTTGAAGACATTTCAATGCATCGAATGTTTATCATCAATGAATGGGCTTTTGACTAACAATTTTGACAGTCACACAACTTTACTGTATGTCAGCAATGTTGTTGAAGTTCGCTCATGGTGGATGTTAGGTGAGGTGGCATGGAGAGGGGAGAGTCAAAAATAGTGGATTGCTGATAGGGCATGCATTGGCATTAAGTTAACATTAGGGCTATGAAGGGCCACAACAGTGGGTACAGGGCCATAGATTAGCATAAGGGAGTGGCTGTGTGAGTGGGTTAAAAAACATAAGGTGCTTTGGGCATGTGAAGAGCCATGCACTAGTTAGACAGGTAAAGTGCGTAAGAGCAGTGAGACAATGGGAGGAGGCGCAGAAGAGAATATAGAGGGGTATGAGGCATAGACAGGGCATACGGAGTGTGTGGGAGGATAGGGTGTGAGGCTGATAGCTGGAAGGGTGTCTTTGGTTTTGTTTTTTTTTATTAGACAGCAGTCGAGTTGTAAAAGCCCAGAGCAGGCTTTTACCCAGCTCACACCCATAACCAGTCAGCTCCAATCTCCTTTGGGAGTAACCCAGTCTGCCTCTGACAGAGCCATGTTGATTGAACGTTCACCAGTCTGAGTTAATTTTTCTTGGGTCAGCCAATCCCGGAGTAAAGTCAAGGCTGAGAGATCCTTGTCAATCCTTGTCCTCATAGCATTGGACTGTGGAAAGTTACTTCCCTTTGAGATCAGTTTCATATCCGCATTCAGGTTGTCAATTGCAAGCTTTGCTTCAGGACCAGTGCTGAGAATCTGCAGACAGATTGCTTTGTTGATCAAGCTATCTGTGATTAACAACAACAGCAACTTGAATTTATACAGTGCCTTAATTGTCGTAAAATATCTCCAGGCATGAAGGTTATCAAACAAATTTTATCACAGATACATAGGCATCTAAATTTTCAGATGGCCAGGTTTTGAGGGGCATTTAAAGGAGTAAAGGAAAAAAGGAAGGAAGGTAGAGAGGGGTAGGGAGGGAATTCCAGAGCTTAGCACCAGGCACTTGAATGCATTACTGGTTGAGTAATTAAATTAGAGATTCTTTAATGAGGCCGCATTTGGAGGTTCATGAGGCTGGAGGTGATTAGACGTAGGAAGGGACTAGTCCAAGGAGGGATTTGAAAACCAGGATAAAAAAAGTAGTAAAATAGACATTGCTTGACCAGGGTTTGGTCTGTAGTAAGTCAGCAAAGGCAGGAGTTATTCTTGTATTCCAGAATGAGCAGCTTTGGAAGATTTCGAGCAGCACCTGATTTTGTGTGGTCCAACTCGATCTGACATTGAATGATCTTGTTCCAGTCTCAACTCATCTTGGATGTAGAAATAATTGAAACCATGACTGGTCAGTTGATATCTCCAGATTTGAGCCCATGTGTAATTGTGCTGTGCCTATAAGGGAAAAATGGCTTTTTACTCTTCTGGTAGCAATTTTCTGTGACAATCTTAACTAACCTATCATGACAGAACACGTAAGAAAAATGTTATATTGGGAAAACATCAGGAAACTCACTGTAAGCTCATCTCCAACTCACTCCAAACCCATTCGGTTTTACTGACCTCAACAGGCTGATGCACACAGCCAGACATGTACACAACACTCACATGAACAAGCGTGGTCCCAAACTACACAACACACACATGTAAACGTGTGCTATGGAGACATGTACGCATATGCAGACTTTTACAGCATTACTGAACAATAGTTCGTTACTTCATTAGTTTCCTGTTGCCTAAATCACACCTAATGATGTCAAATGCAGCATCTAGCTCTAATACAATTGCTCAAATGTTTCAACTTGTTTAGATCTATCAAGAAAGGTAGAGAACTGCATTTTCTGGCAGGCAAATGCTGATGCTATTTGTCAAAACTTGATTCTGGAATCAGTGTTCAAGATTTCACCCTTTATTAATAGAAATTAATACAAACTTTTATGAAAGCCTTTCATGGTTTTCTATTGATAATCTGCAGTGTAACTCCAAACAATAACTTTCAAGTGTTTTAGTTCCTGTAAGTTATGTTTCCTGTTCTTGGTCTCTCCACAATAATGATCCTACATATGAACATAGGAAGTAGAAGTGGGAGTAGGCAATTTAATCCTTTGAGCCTGTTCCGTCATTTAACATGATCATAGCTGATCTTATCCCGGCCTCAACAATGCTTTCCTGCCTGCTCCCCATAGCCCGTTATTCTGCTTTTCATCAGAAACATATCAAATTCTTTTTTGAATGTGTTGATTGGTTCTGCCTCCCCAGCACTCCGGGGCAGCGAGTTACAAAGATTCACAGTCTTCTGAGAGAAGTAGTTTCTCCTCATCTTAGTTCTGAACTTACCTCCTCTCACCTGATATCTATGAGTCAAAACTGTCCCAAAAGGGGGAACATCTGTTCAAAGCACCCCCCCCCCCCCCGCCTTTAGCAATTCCCTTCAGCATTTCATGTACCTCCAGTACATGAACTGTACTGGAGTTCATGTACTCCATGAGTACATGAACTCCAGTGAGTACAAGCTCAAGCTACTCAACCGCTCCTCATATGAGAGTCCTTTCAGCCCTGGAATCAATCTGGTGAACCTACTCTGAACCACTTTCAGTGCCACCACATCCTTCCCTAACTAAGAAGACTAAAACTAGACACAATACTGGAGGTGTAGTCTCACCAATGCCTTATATAATTGCAACAATACTTCTTGACTTTTATAATGCAGTCCTTTTGCAATAAAGCTTCCATTTGCCTTTCTTATTGTATGCTGCAGCTGCAAATCCAATTTCTGTGATTCATGCACAAAGATGACCAGATCCCCCTGCACTGACACACTTTAAATCTGCTTTCCATTGAAATAATAATTTTTCCTTTTTATTTTTCCAGCAAAAATGGGCAATCTCTTTCCTTCCCACATTAAACTCCATCTGCCAGATTCTGGCCCAGACTTCTAACCCATCAATATCCATCTGTAAACTTTTTATCACTTCATCACAGCCTGCTTCCTCACCTATTTTTAATATCACAGCCTGCACCTCCATCTATTTTAACATCATATGTGAATTTTGCTATGTCACACTCTGTCCTTGCTTGCAGATAATTTACATAGATTGCAAATGGTTGGGGCCTGAGAACTAAAACCTGCAGGGCCTGACTAGTTACAGTTTGCCATCCAGAGGAAGACACATTTATCTCGGCCCTCTGCTTTAGGTCAGTCAGCCAGTTCCCTATCCAAGCTAATGTTCTACCCTTAACTGCTTGGGTTCAAATCTTCTGGATCAGTCTTTTATGCAGCAGCTTGTCAAATACCCAATAGCTCTGTATCTTGTATAAATCTGCAACTGCTATTAAGCCTGTCCTTTTCTTTTTGTTCTCTGGAGAATAAAGTCCCAAGCTAGACAGCCTTTTCCTATATTTAAATTTTTGCATGTTGAAGCACAGATGGCACTGAATTATTATTTATGTTTAAGACGATACCTTCCAATATTTACTCTATCAAACTCTTTTGTTTGTGTCAAACAAAAGTGAAGCAAATAATTTTTTGAATTTTTTTTTGTGTCCCAACTTGTTTAGAGATGGATTTTTAATGAAGAATTTAAAGAATATTACTCGTTCTAGTAGGTGTCAGTACGGGGCATGGATTTTTAATGAGGTGTTTCAGGTACACTAAGAATCTGAGATTAAGTTAGATGCAATCCAGCAAACCTTCAGATTGTTTCGAAAAAGATTTTGCATTGATATATTTATCTTCGATGGTCACTATATGTGTTACTATTGATGACCCAGTTCCTTGGCAATAATTATTTTTTGGTGGACAAATGTGGGATTGGTTGGATTGATTAACCCTCTGTGAAGGACAAAGATTTTAGATTTTACTACACGTGTACATCAGGGACAAAAAGTCAATTTGCCCAAGCCAGCCTGCTGTTCAGGTGGGCTAAAGACAAAATGTTGCTGGCTCAGCCACATTTTTGGCTTTCAGCATCCTGACAGACTTTGGGGAGCGCTGAACCCGGCTGTTATAATAGTTTTTTTCAATAAAATGATTAAAACCTCAATGTATCAGAGGAATACAAAGAAAATTGTTGAGTATCTTACATTGACAAATACCATGATTGTTTTGTGTACATTTTTGCAATCCAATTCATTTTAACTCTACACACCAGGCTAATGACCCTGAAATGCTTCGCCAGACAGCCTGTGTAATGCAGAAGTGGGCTTCCTGCCTTTAAAAAGGATTGTAATATCTTGTTATTGATTATGTGAGGACAAATGTTAAAGTGTAATCTGTTTGGTTCCATCTCCAGAGTGTGATCAATGTAAAAATACATTACAGCTGGAATAATGGCATCACAATTCTTGATATCATGAATATAGATTCCTGGTTCAATAGGTGTAAGGCTGAAAATATCAAACATCCTTCTGTATTTTAAGTCTGCAAACCACAATCTCAAAAGGTAAATGGAACTTTTACATCATCCTGTTTATTTCTCAAATGTTTGATTCACCTGCATGGACATTTCAGCAAGTTTTCAGATATAAGGTGTGGATTTTTAAAAAAATCTTAGACAGGATGTGAGTGTCACTGTCTGGGATATGTCAGGTCATAAGTTTACAGATTGTAGCTGAATACAGTTCTACTGATGGCCCACAACACATTATCCACGTCCAATTTTGTGTGGGAAGATCTGTTCAACAACTAATTCATTTAGCCCTGTGATAATCCTGCACAACAAGTTACAGGGTATCCTCGACTTGAAAATGGGACGTCGTTTCCACAGAGCTATACAATGGTCACTCTCAAATATTGTAATGAATCTGTGGTAGGTATCACATATCACTTAGAATTATTTTTGTTGATTTCCTGTCCAAAAATTGCAGACATAGTCCAGCAGCTATGTTCTTCAAGGCTCATCCAGTTGTCTTAGTGGTGTGAGTGATAATGGGAACTGCAGATGCTGGAGAATCCAAGATAACAAAGTGCGGAGCTGGGTGAACACAGCAGGCCAAGCAGCATCTCAGGAGCACAAAAGCTGATGTTTCGGGCCTAGGCTCTTCTCTCATGAAGGGTCTAGGCCCGAAACGTCAGCTTTTGTGCTCCTGAGATGCTGCTTGGCCTGCTGTGTTCATCCAGCTCCACACTTTGTTATCTTAGTGGTGTTCCTGCTGAGCCACTCTTAGTGATGGATATTGAGGTCCCAGACCCAGGCCAAGAGTACTTTGTGTCCTTGATGCTTTCTGTTTCTTCCAAATGGTGTTTTTTGTGGATTCATCATCCAGGTTGGGGTGGGGCATGATTGCTGTTGGTGAGTTTGTAATTTGTAATCAGAAAGAAATGTTCTTGCCTATGTTTGACCTGATGCCATAAGAGTCTGCAAGATCCAAAGTCAATGTCAAAGACTCCCAGGACAACATCTTCCTGATTGTTCACCACTGACACCATCTGTGGTAGCTCTGACCAGCTTGTGGGACAGGGCATTTATGATGATATTGATAGGCAGTATGGTAGTGTCACAGAATTATCTGAAAGGTGTGATTCTGAGAGTTCAACCGCATCAGGCTATTGTTTCCTTGTTCTGAAGACTCATATCAGACTGAAAACATTTATTCTGTTACCCTCTCCACAGATGCTGTCAGATCTGCTGAGTTTCTCCAGCACTTTGTTATTTTCAGATATCCAGCACCCACACTAGCTTGCTTTTATTTGTTGCTTGATCAGTCTGTGGGACAACTGTTCCAATTTTGGCACAAATCCAAAAAAATTAGTAAGGAGGATTTTCCAGGGATTTGCCATTGTTGTTTCCTAGGGGGATAATGGATTGGAGATACTACCCTAACATTTGCTAGTTTAACCGAAATGAAATGAAAGAAAAACCATATGAAATCAGCTGTACTGAAAAGTTAATGCTGGACAATGACTGAATGGGTAGAAATGTCATTAGTTTTATTGTGTTTCTATGTTTGAAAGAGTGTGTATTTTGATTAAATGCTGTGACTCAACTGTAATGGACTTAATGTTTGAAAGGCTGGAATCTTGTTTTAAAATAGTCCAGGATATCAGATCTATCAGCTAAACAGAGTGCTTGATCAGAAAATTGCCCTGTGTAAATAGCATTTGGTTGTTTGCAAGACATATATGTGACAATAGGCTGAGCAAGTTAAGTCTGAGATCAAAATTTGATTAAAATCAAGGAATAACCCTCTTTTCAAGCAAAACAAACAAGTCCTAATGTGTAATTGATCAAACCTGTCATGGAAAGCATGGCACATCAGTAACGTTTGCTAATAGTTGAACTGATCAAATTGCTGGAGCCTGCGTAGAGAGTTTCAACACACTATGGAGAAAGAGAATAAGAAATCTTGTGCTGGTGATAGCTAGCTGAGAACAAGACCATCTGATCAGTGACTAGAGGTTGAACTGGATTGGGCAGACCATCTGATACAAGTCTTGGACAAGTCCATGTAATCCAGATCACTTGCAATTATAAGCATTACATGGTTAAGATTTTTGCAGTGCTTTTTTGTGGACTTTGCTTTAATAAAGAACATTAGATATATCCTGTTGTTAGAACTGCCTTTATCATTGATATCTGAAGTTGGAATAAAAGCCTTCAGGGTGCTACCTCTTGGAGATAACGGGAACTGCAGAAGCTGGAGAATCCGAGATAACAAAGTGTGGAGCTGGATGAACACAGCAGGCCAAGCAGCATCTTAGGAGCTCTTGTTTCATTTCACTTTGAATTTGCAGCAGTTTATTACAAGTGGCCCAGAAGCCACTCAAAGGACAATTAAGAGCCAACCAGATTGCTATAGATCAGGAGTCCCATGTAAGTAAGACTAGGTAAAAACATCATATTTCTTCCCGAAAGAAGATTGGTGAACCAGATGGCATTTTGACAAGAATTGCAATGTTTTCTTATCACTAATACTGGATTTTCATCAGTTGCTCACTAGCTATGTTTTCAGTACATAAATTACCTTTAAAAATCTTGCCAAACTTCATAACATATCCACATAATGCTTCTGAAAAGTCTTTTTCCTCAAATATGGACTCCCTCCACATTTTTGGGCAGAACTTTCAATGTGAGTCTCACACAATTCCTCCACTTTGGGCATCTCCTCTTCCTCCCAGAATCACTGAAGGATTCAGCTTGTCCTCATTTCTGTTATCTGCAGCAAGTTGCCATCATCAAACATGCTTTTTCCTCCTGTGGGCCATCCAAAGAGCCTGTTCCCTCCTGCTCCACTGTAACCTCACCCATGGACCATTCCCATGTAGTTGCAGGGATGGGAAACATTTACCCATCTACCACGTCACTGTTAAAGGCTCTGACCATCCTTCCAGGAGAAGCAGCTGTTTTACATCTATCATTTTCAATCTAGTTTTCTGCATTCATTCTCACAGTGCAGCCTCTTCTACACTATGGAGACCAACCACAAGTGATCAGTTTGTGAAGCACTTCTGTTCAGTCCAGACACATGACCTTGGCCTTCCAGCCACTCTTCATTTTAATGCACCATCTTGTTCTTGGTGCTCACATTTCTCTTTTGGTTGTATGTTCTGGTGAAGCCCAATGCAAACTGGAGAAATAGCATCTTATTCTCCACTTTGGTATTTTACAGCCTTCTGTTGAACATTGGTTCTTTGTAAATGGGTTCATGATATTGCTGTATGGATTAATGAGGGAATCTTTCCTCTGTTGAACTGCTAAATGGATGATATTATTTTGACTCAAACTGTGCGAAAGTGATGGATTATCTTTCATGGAATAATATGCTCTATTGTGTAATTTTCAAAACCTGTTTAACTAATTTTCATTTAGGGGTGGGCAATCTTACAAGAGGTCTTTTTTGGTATCACATTGAGGGACATCTCAAAGAGATGGTTGAGAAGCCTTGGCCTACAGTAATGGGTCCAATATCTTTGTTAGCACCAGTAATAAAGCTGAAATTGCTAAGCGATCATCCCTAATGTTGCTGTGATATGACAGTCTCATTTTTGATAATTATACCTGTTGGAAATGATGTATATCCAGCCAACATGAGATTTATTGCTAGTTCTGCTTCCCATCTGGCCAGAAAATTTGGAGCCTTGTGTTCTTGTGTTAGCACACAGAGCTTTGTTCATTGCTTTTCAACGTTAATGAAAAGCTGGCAGAATTGTTGGTTTCTTTGCTGATATCGAAGATTAGTTTAAAACTTAATTTTGAAACATTTCTGTAAAGGCCACCAAAAACCTGGAAACATTTTTTTCTTAAACTGGCTTTACACTAGATGAATCACCACCACTATATTAAAGTTGCTTGGACATGGTGAATCCTACCATGTATGGCACCTTGGCATATATTTTAGACATTGTGTTATCCTAACAGTATTTGACAATACAACAGAGTAATGCCGTGGTACACACTACCTGTTGCATTGTCTTCATTCTTTAAATAGTACAAGATGCAAAGTGGCAAGATGTATTTTTATATGTCGCTTGCCGTTAATTAATAGAACAGTCTCTTGGAAGTCCGGCACAAGTAAGGAACAAACAGCAATTACTTTAATGAACAAAGAGTAATACTAACTAGCTATTGAAATTATTATATAAATGAACATTGTCGTTGAAACAGACGTTTTAAAATCTCAAAGTAAAGCAAAGGATTCATTATTTGTTTAACAGAAGAAAGAAATGTACATTGTGTAATTGGCAAATGCAGCATTTGAATATTCATTAATTATTGTTAAATACTTTTATTGTTTAATTATTTGCTTTAGAGTAATAAGCTAATAAGCATGACAAATCTGAGATACTGTGTCGCTGGACATTATAGAACTCTGATAAGGATCAAAGCACATCTACAGTATTACAGTTTAGAAATTCATTTGTTCATCTAGTGTCTGCTAACACAAATGTAACCTAAATTTTAATATTTACAGTTGATTTTTTTGATGGTTAGCACTGCATTGTCCAAAGTAGTGACATTATTTTGAACTGCAAAGCGTCAGTTGTGACAATTTAATTATTAATTGTGAATGTTCAGATTTGTATGAAACAAAAATTGAGATGGAAACCAGCTTTCTCAGAGCACTGGAGGTTTACAATGGAAGAGGAAACATTGCATAATGGGATATCCTGCACCTGTAGGTGACCTCATTCAGTATGCGATATACAATGCAGATGCAGATTATATGCACAGCAGAAGGCAAATGGCTGGGTGGAGTATGTAAAACTGCAGCTTATCAAACAGAACACAGTGGACTCAGCTGCAAACTGAACTACATTGCAGTACAGGAAAAATGAGTATCTGTGCCAGCTTGTGAGAGAATGGCTCAACGGACTGATATTCCTGGCAGTTTCTGTGTCCCAGAAGTAGGACTTTTAGCTGCTATTAAATGGAGCAGAAACGTAAAGGGGCAAGGACAATTAAAACAGAAGATAAAAGACCTACCTGCACTTCTGAAAAATGGATTGAACCTCAAGAAGAAGCAGGCTGATGTGGTAATTGTACAATTCTGCAATTTATACTGTAATCAAATAATACAGGGCAAAATTATATTACATTTATGAGAGGATGTGATCACTATTTTACTAGGTATTCTTTTGCAAGGTTCAAGAGGAAACATTTTATCGAACAATATAATATGAAGCAGGTAATTGTAATTTGCTGACAGGTTACATATCTTTGCGAATAGATTGTTTGCTATTGAGGGTGGAACATATATTAAATACAGGCTCAGGCGAATAAAGAGTTTTTTTTAAAAAGACACTTTTAATCTGCAGTCATGTACTGAAATGTTTTGAGGAAAACTCAAACTTTATAATCTAATTTCTATTGTTTGAATCTGTCAGGAGAGTTTGATTATTCTATTAGTTTGAACCGTAAGACATATTAACACTTCACACTTCGTGATAAACATCGTAAACATCAATTAATTGCTTAAAACAAAATGTCACTTTGTAGTTTTGCATACTGCTCAATAGAACTGGTAGCTCAGTAATGTAAACGAAATACTTTTGCAAAATATTATCTGGGAGAGAGGGAAATTTGAAATTGAAAGCATTTTGCTGAGAAAATTGAAGGTCACTCAAACATGCATTGTCTGAACTATTGTTATGGCATATTACACATTTTTTGGTATCTAAAAATAATAGCAGAGGTCCCCTGAGTGGAAAATATTCTTGGTTTTCAATTTACTGCAAAATTGTAATGGCCTTCTCTATATTAGCATGCACAACTTTAAAAAAAACTACAAAAAACTAATATTTTGCTCAAATACTGTACTTGCATGTTACCATTCCTTTAGCAGATGGCAATAACAATATGACACCACAAACAGCTCAGAAATAAGTATGTTTTTAGTAATATGTGGCTGGTCAAAGGATAATACCGACTAATTACAATTCTTGTCACATTTTTATATTAAACCTCTGTGGTGAAGAACTGAGTGGCAAAATGTAATTGCACAGGCTCCTTCAACCTTGGGGACATTGGTTTGAGTCCAACGCACACTGATTAGATGGCAAAGTTTCTTGCTGTACTAATTGACTACCTCACTTGTGGAAACTGTTTGGTGTGAGGAATGTAAAACTTAAGACTATAACACATTGTTAAGGCAGAATAAAGTATCACCCTGTGTTGCACCTCATTAGGGAGAGAGAAGTGCTTAATGCTGCATGTCAGCAATAGAAAGCCTTTCTATTCCATGTCACTGAAATTTTTGA
The DNA here is from genome assembly GCF_030684315.1 of Stegostoma tigrinum. NCBI lineage: Eukaryota > Metazoa > Chordata > Chondrichthyes > Orectolobiformes > Stegostomatidae > Stegostoma > Stegostoma tigrinum. The sequence continues at coordinate 75,652,830 of NC_081355.1, read as the reverse complement.
CTGTGAACACAAAAAATTACAAAACTGTATTCATTTTAAAAATACCTTCATAATTGTCAAAAATGTTAGAATTTCAAACGAGTAATAATACAATGAAGTTTTCGTGTTATCATTTTGCTTTGGTTTAGTTAACTACTAAGTGCATATTTCCATTATGTTGTGTTAACTCAATTATTACAAATATATAGGTCTTCCTGAGCTTTTCCCTGCTTTGCTGATATTCTGTAATGACAAAGCTGTCAAAAAAAAACTTTTATCATGAACTTGCATCACAGTTAGGAAACTTCAGACCAAACCAAATCCAACATTCTGTTCTGAAAAAGCTCTCAGTTTGTCAGCTCTGACAAATTCCACCACAACTGTTGAGATAATCCATGTGTTGTAAAAGAAAATCAAACCACCCATTCTCTTGATATCTTTTAAATAATTCCAGAATCCATGTGCTGGTGAAATAAAAACTAATATTTTCTCCCTTGAACCATACTCTATCCATGTATCAAGTTTTGTTATAAACCATTTATTAGTTTTTGAGAGAGTTTGTTTTATAGATTAACAAACTGGTTGAAAACTTTACCTCTGCCGACCTTCAATGATGAAAGGCTTAAAGCAGCCCATTATATTAATTTTTAAAATGTCAATTTACCTTATCTCTTACTGTTAATGGGTTCTTTAAAAATATTCCAGGATCTACATTTGGATCTAGAAAACTAACCAGGCTATCATTGGGGACAATATCATAAGTGTGCCAACTTTAGTTGAGATCTGTCCAGCAGGTTTTGAGATGTCCTATGGACAGACGAACAAACAGGGTCAAAGTATTGCTGCTGCTTCGGAAATGCTGGTTGGGTTACTGCTGGCGCTCCTTTCTTCTGGGATCTTCAGAACCTGGCTTTCACAGAAATGTGCAGTGCAGCATCCCTTGGGATACTCCGCTGGGATAAGACAGGATGTGTTAGGTTTTAATCAGAGATAATGGGAACTGCAGATGCTGGAGAATCCGAGATAACACAGTGTGAGGCTGGATGAACACAGCAGGCCAAGCAGCATCTTAGGAGCACAAAAGCTGACGTTTTGGGCCTAGACCCTTCATCAGAGAGGGGGATGGGGAGAGGGTTCTGGAATAAATAGGGAGAGAGGGGGAGGCGGACCAAAGATGGATAGAGGAGAAGATAGGTAGAGAGGAGAGTAGAGGTGGGGAGGGGATAGTTCAGTCCGGGGAGGACAGACAGGTCAAGGATCATTGGCAGATGTGCAGGTGAACATCTGCTTGATATGGAAATTCATCTTGGGGCCTGGGATGGGGGTGAGGGAGGAGGTGTGGTGGCAAGTGTAGCACTTCCTGCAGTTGCAGGGGAAGGTTCCGGGTGTGGTGGGGTTGGAGGGGAGTGTGGAGTGGACAAGGGAGTCCCAGAGAGAATGGTCTCTCCAGAAGGTAGACAAGGGGGGGGATGGAAAAATGTCTTGGGTGGTGGGGTCGGACTGTAGATGGCGAAAGTGTTGGAGGATGATGCGTTGTATCTGGAGGTTCTGTCCGTCCTCCCCGGACTGACCTATCCCCTCCCTACCTCCCCACCTATACTCTCCTTTCCACCTATCTTCTCCTCTATCCATTTTTGGTCCTCCTCCCCCTCTCTTCCTATTTATTTCAGAACCCTCTCCCCATCCCCCTCTCTGATGAAGGGTCTAGGCCCAAAACGTCAGCTTTTGTGCTAGGTTTTAATACTCAGTTTTAATATGAATGCCTAGATGATGGGTGGGTGAGTGCTTTGGGGCACTCAGTCAGGTTGGTGAGATGTTCAGGGGATTGGGTAACTGAATATGATGTTGGGGGATCCATGGGCCGGGCTAGGGGTATAAATAGATTGACAAACTAGTTTAATCAGATTTTGGGGTAGTTGAGACATAATCAGCAAGGTGGTCTGATGTTTGTGAGGCAGTTGTGGTTTGGCAGGTTATTGTGGGGGTGGGGGTGGGTGAGCGTTTGGCGTCAGCTGTGTAGTTACCCAGCAAACAGACCAGGTTTTAATCCATCTAACTAATCCAGCAAGTTTAGAATCTGAGATTCTAAACCGACTTGGAGATATTTGTGGAGGGCACCGTGGAAAAGAGAAATTGCCCATTCTCAAGTAAGGCTGTGTGTCAGGACTTCCACAGGGTCCTGGTGTACATCTTCAGCCATTCAACCAGCCTCTGCAGAATACAAGCTAGAATATTTGGCCCATAACCTTTTGCTTATCTTCATTGGTCGATGTCCTAAAAACTACAAGTGACATTAATTGAGAATGCAATACCTCTTTTGTAATGGAATGCTACCGCACAACACTTACCCAATAGTCATACAATATTGTTTAATTTCTACTTTTGAATTTGGCCATAACTCAGTGATAAAGGAAACCATTTTACTCTTGGGTAGCATCACTTGCCAGCCATTTATTTAAGCCATTTGATCAAGAAGAACTTGATTATTGCTGAAAAAAGACACATTTGTCTCTGTCAATCATCAAGCAACTTGTGTATTCTCCATGGTAAAACCTCTACCAATCAGAGTCCACTTGCCAATAAATCAGCACTCTCCAGGTTATGGTTCTTGCGCATGGTGGTAGCGGCCCTAACTTGGGAGAGAACGTCCAGTTTCAAAACACAGCTGTCACAGAGTGTGTCATAGGTTATTCATATCAGTTGATTATTTTTAAGAGTTCTTAGTATCTTGCAACATAGTGCAGTGCCCCTACAAAAAGGGCTAGGTTTAAATTCCACCTCAGAATGGGAAGGCTATGAAACGGCATCATACAACATCCAAATAGACTGATCTAAAACAAAATCAGTACTCTCTGCTCATACAGTATAAATGTTATTTCCCTTTGACTGTCAGATGAAAAATGTCACAATGTGTTTTTTCAACATTAATCACTTTTTATTGATTAGTTCCTATCAGTGTTCTTGCAGGAAATGCTAAAGTTTTTCTTTTACGTAGCTAATGCAAACTTGTGAAAAGCCTTTTGTATACCTGGCACTGTAATAGTTGCTTTAACCTCATTTTTATTTATCATCACAATGTAGAACACATTTATTGCTAGACTGTTGGTGTAATATAAAGTTTGTGTGATTTTAGTTTAGAAATCAATGCCAACAAGTAAGTAATTTTATTGAACAGATTTGTTTTGCAGAAAATGCTTTGATTGGCCATTCATTATTGACTGCAATACTCGTATGCAAACAATTGCATTCTAATTGTGATTTAATAACACTGCAATTAAAAATAGTCAATTAAAGTCTGCTTCCCATAGGATGGATCAGTTCAGTGAAGTTGTCAGTAAATGTTCTTGTTGTTACTTTATAGATGATCATCTGTCAAATACTAGCATTAGAAATATTCATTTCATGACATTTTGTCTGTATAAGGTCAAATTACTGGCTCTGCAGCTTTCTGTTTAGATGAAAATGTGCATTTTAGTGTAGTTCGTTTAAAAATGTACATGTACTAATATCCAATACAATTTCTTTTTTCTTAATTTGCCATATGGTTTTAAATGGGCTATTATTACACCGAATTCCTGTGAAAAGGGGTTTCCTGATTGTTCAAGCATGTACAACAAGTGTTCACTACCATCCAGGTCATGACTCCAGTTTTAGGGCAGTCAGCCGTTCGCATGAACCTGCATGCCTTGTTTGGATGTATTTCATCTGCTTTCAGCTAAATGGAGTATGGTGTAGTCGCATGGCTGCCCTTGAGAATTGCAAAACAGGAACTGTTCATTTCAGTCCTGTCCCCAGCAGCTCATGTTTACTATTGTCTAAAAAAGGAATGGTATTCACGATGCCACTGAAGACGTGGGTGACCCAGTCTTCTCAGGATGTGGGATTAGAAGCTGTCTAAAAATAGAAATTGAAATTAGGAAGAAAAAATGGGCAGATCTAAGTTGGTACCATGAATCAGTGTGTTGCCATTCATGTTTGAGGACTAGCTTATATAAATGTCTTTCTGTGATTTGGTTAATGGTTGGCAGGCCATACAGTGAATTGGATGAATGATATAAAAGTGCAAATAGATTACAATGAGGATTTTCCTCGTTATGGACTAGAACTTGTTTACTTATACTACATCATGTGCATACGAGATAACGAGGTGTAGAACTGGATGAACACAGCAGACCAAGCAACATCATAGGAGCAAGAAAGCTGGCGTTTTGCTTGGCCTGCTGTGTTCATCCAGCTCTACACCTTGTTATCTCGGATTTTCCAGCATTGGCAGTTCCTACTATCTCTGAAACTATCATGTGCATTATTTGGCTTTTCAAGCAATTCTGACAGTCTAATGTTCCATGGAAAATCTTAATTCATACTTTTTTGAGCAACTTGACTTGGGTTTGAAAAAAGTACTAAAGTTTCAATCATCAGCTAAGTTGTCTGTGTGGAGTTTGCACATTCTCCCCGTGTCTGCGTGGGTTTCCTCCGGGTGCTCCGGTTTCCTCCCACAGTCCAAAGATGTGCAGGTTAGGTGGATTAGCCATGCTAAATTGCCCGTAGTGTTCAGGGATGTGTGGGATGCTTCAAGGGGCAGTGTGGACTTGTTGGGCCGAAGGGCCTGTTTCCACACTGTACGTAATCTAATCTAAGTTATTACACTTCATTTTAAAGGGTAGCACTCAAATAAAAGTGTCTTCTTTCTCCGAGATCCCCTCATTGGTAGTCTAACTCTCAAACTCACTCTCGCAGTATGGAGGAGGTAATTTACAATATCCATTATCAGAGCTGGATTGAGTGCCTCAGATGAAGGTCATAGCTGTTCTTCTCTGCAGAAACCCCCGTCCACACTACCTTGGTCATATCTAATGGTGTCTTGTGGCCAGTAGCAGGAAGTAGTCTGCACTCTTAAATGGTATGGAAGAAGTCATGCAGCAAGCAAAAACCATGATGTGACAAGTTGTCTGGATGGAGACATCTTGGAAAAGAGGTGACTCCTCCGATTGACTTTTCATGTGAAGCTGGAGTACTCTTTCATTTGGACCTTGGAGAATTTTTCATTTCAATAGTAACGGAAATCTAAAAGATGGACAATTCCATTTCAAAGCTTTGTGAAGAAAACCATACTCTGAATTTCAGCTCTGACATTGGGTTGTCTGCCTCTTTAAATACGGCACCAGCTCCTGGATGGGGATTGGTGTTGAGGGCTTCCCAACATCACAATGGTCTCCATTATGTGAACTGGCTGAATGCCTACATTACTTGCGTCAGGGACTTACCAATGTATAATGGGGCTGGAGTGACCATATCTTTCTAATTTGCAGCATCATTGGTGATGGTAGGGTTAAATCCAACCCAAAGATTCTCTTTTGACTGTTTTATTTATTAAATTTCTCAAGGGATTGTGCACTATAGTTCAAAGGCGACAAGGCCCAATGACTGGATGCTGGCTAGAAATGCTGGATATTAGACTAAAACACTAGATTAAAATGTCAAAAACATTATTGCTACAAGAAAGATGTAAAAGCATTGTTGGCAGGCAACTTTAAAATGTTTTGATGGAATTTAAATCTATTGTCATAGCATGCTTACTTCTTGCTAATTATTAGCTATATTAATGAAAACAAAAGTAATAGTTGCGACTTAAAAATTTGCATTAATCTTACCAGGCCATAGAGGTGCTCACTCATTAAAGGGAGAGAGAGAGAGACAACGGGTGGTGGTTTAACTTGAGGTTCACTACGCCTCAAGCACAGGAGTCATTCATGGTAACCTGTAGCTCCTGTATCTTTCCAGGTCTCCAAATTGCCTGGTTCCATGGAGGCTGGTGTGTTTTGCATTATTTTTAAAACGGCACCTACCTCAACACCTCCACCCTCTCCCGCCCTCTTTATCCCCACATCCAAGCTTGTCAGCATGGCCAGGGAAAATCAACCTAGGAATTCTCCATTGGCTAGAAAAGGTAGAATACTGGGCAGGATCAGTTGAAATGTTGAAGTCAATTTCCACACAAATGAATAGAACTAAAACCAACATAAAAACTCCCTGGATAGTGCAAGGATGACATTTTCACTCTCAGACATTTTAGCTAATGAAGTTTGACCTGTGGCACTAATATAATTATATCAATATCAAACGGAATATGTGGCGTCATTACGGTTTTCAGTCAGTGTAACAACATCCTGCACCATCAGTTCTGGAGTTTCCCCCGGGAGTTATCCGTGTTTCTCTCCTGTGTCTCATCTGCCGATTACTCCTTGGTGATACCAAACAAGAACACAATGTCGGGTTCCTTACCTATTTCACCACCATTTTTTTTTTATTTGTCTCATGTCCCCAGTTTAGAGCTCAAGATCTTGAGACATAGGAGCAAAAGTAGGCTATTTAGCCCATCAACTCTGGTCCACCACTCAATGAAATCATGTCTAATCTGATAATCCTCAACTCCGCTTTCCTGCCTTTTCCCCATTACTCTTGATTTCCTTACTGATTAAAAATGTGTCTATCTCAGCCTTTAATGCAGTTACAAACATAGCCTTGACAGACTTCTGCAGTAAAGAGTTTCACAGGTTAACCAGACCCTGATGGAAAAAAAATTCGTCCTCATCACTGACTTAAATGGATGGCCCCCTTACTCTGAGATATAATTTCTGCTCTATACTCTCCCATAAGGAGGAACAAGCTTTCCACATTACCCTGTCAAAGCCCCCAAATATCTTAAATGCTTCAATAAGGCATTCTCTTCAAAACTTCAATGAATTAAAGCCCAAGCTACTCAGCCTCTCTCCATAAGAAAATCCTCCACATGCAGGACCAACCTGGTGAACCTTCTCTGGACAGTCTCCAATTCCAGTATACCTTACCATAGATAAGGGGAAACAGAACTTTTCACTCTATTCCAGGTTCTGTTAGGGTGAAAGGCAAGGCTGGTAGGGAATGCTGGATGACTGGAGAAATTGAGGCTTTGGTCAAGAAAAAGAAGGAAGCATATGTCAAGTGTAGACAGTGGAGATTGAGTGAATCCCTAGAAGAGTATAAAAGCACGAGGAGTACTGTTGAGAGGGAAATCAGGAGGGCAAAAAAGGGACATGAGACAGCTTTGGCAAGTAGTGTTAAGGAGAATCGAAAGAGATTTTATAAATACATTAAGGGCAAAAGAGATCTAGGCAGAGAATAGAGCCCTTTAAAGATAAGCAAGGTTGTCTATGTGTGGAACCACAGGAGATGGGGGAGATACTAAACAAGTATCTTCATCAGTGTTTACTGTGGAAAAGGAAATGGAAGATATAGAATGTGGGAAAATAAATAGCAACCTCTTGAAAAACGTCCATTTTACAGAGGAGGAGGTGCTGGATGGTTTAAAATGCAAAAACATGAATAAATCTCCAGAACCTAATCAGGTGCACCCTAGAACTCTGTGGGAAGCCAGGGAAATTATTGCTGTTCTCCTTGCTGAGATATTTGTAGTATCGATGGCCACAGGTGAGGAGCTGGGAGACTGGAGGTTGGGTAATGTGGAGCCAACATTAAGAAAGGAGGTAAGGAAAAGCCAGGGTACTATACACCAGTGAGCCTGACATTGGTGATGGGCAAGTTATTGGAGGGAATCCTGAGGAACAGGATTTACATGTTTTTGGAAAGGCAAGGACTGATTAGGGATAGTCAACATCGCTTTGTGTGTGGGAAATCGTATCTCACTAACTTGATTGAGTTTTTTGAAGAACTAACAAAGAGGATTGATGAGGGCAGAGCAGTACATGTGATAAATATGGACTTTAGTAAGGCATTCGACATGGTTCCTTGTGGTAGACAGGTTAGCAAGGTTAGATCACATGGAATACAAGGAGAACTAGCCATTTGAATACAGAAGTGGTTCTAAGTTAGAAGACAGAGGGTGGTGTTGGAGAGACACTTTTTAGGCTGGAGGCCTGTGAGCAGTGGTGTGCCACAAGGATCGGTGCTGGATCCAGTGCTTTTTGTTGTTTATACAAATGATTTGGATGTGAACATTGGGAGTACATTTAGTAACTTTGCAGATGACACCGAAATCAGAAGTGCAGTGGACAGTGAAGGACGTCACCTGGGAGTACAATGGGATCTTGAACAGATGGGCCAATGAGCTGAAAAGTGGCAGATGGAGTTTAATTTAGATAAATGTGAGGTACTGCATTTGGAAAGACAAATCAGGGCAGGACTCATAGACTTAATGATATGGTCCTGGAGAATACCACTGAACAAAGAGATCTTGGAGTGCAGATTCATAGTTCTTTGAAAGTGGAGTTGCAAGTAGATAGGATAATGAAGAAGGCATTTGGTATGCTTACCTTTCTTGATCAGTGCACTGGCAATGGGAGTTGTAAGGTTATGTTCAGGCTGCACAGGACTTTGGTTAGGCCATTTGTGGAATACTGTGTGCAATTCCGGTCTCCCTGCTATAGGAAGGATGTTGTGAAACATGAAAGGGTTCAGAGAAGTTTTGCAAGGATGCTGCCAGGGTTGGATGGTTTGAGCTATAGGGAGTGGCTGAATAGGCTGGGGCTATATTCCCTGGAGTGTCAGAGCCTGAGGGGTGACCTTATAGAGGTTTATAAAATCATGATGGGCTTGGATAGGGTAAATAGTCAAGGTCTTGATCTATGGCTACAATTAAGCAAAGTCCAATTATTCCCCCAATATGTCAGCAGACTGAAAGTGATGAGAGTACAACTACAACATTTAAAAGACATTTAGGCAAGTACATGAATAAGAAATGTTGGAGGGATATGGGCCAAGTGCACGCACATGGGGATAATTTAGTTTGAATTATGGTTGGCATGGACTGATTGGACTGAATGGTCTGTTTTCATGCTTTATGACTCAGTAACACTGGGAAGTATCTTGGTGTTCAAGGATGGGAAAGTTGTGGTTGGGTGAAATGTTAAGTGTTTGAAAATCTCAATCTCTATTACATCCTTTATTATTTCATTGGTGGCTGCACATCAGCTGTCTAGACTCTAAGTTCTAGAATTTAGTTCTTAAAGCTCCCATCTCTGGGCCACTTTATCACATTAGATTCACTGATCAAACATAAATTGGTTTTGCCTGGTGCTTGGCAAATTTTATAAACTCAACAACTGGTGATACCCAGCCTCTTTCTGATCGAAAGCTATTAAAATTAAAGTATTTGGTAGGGAATCTTTCCTTCCACGGTTTAAAAACTTTCAATGTTACTGCAGTGATGCCATGACAAAAATGCAATATCATGCAATTGGATTAACAGGTCACTTGAATGTAGTCTGCATTGTGTTAATTTATAATTTATTAGTTTAGTTTGTGCTAGTATAAAGATCCCTACATCTGAAAGGGAACTTCCTGTTCAATCTTTTCATTGTTCTGGAATGCTATGGCATGATACGGAAGGACTGCATTCTCAATGGGAAGAGAAATCTTCCAGAAATTATTTCAACACTCCTAATTATTAATTGTATAAAGGTACAAAATAAAATGAAATGTTCAAAGCAATTGCATAAAATCTTGTGAGACCTATAATTGAACATGAACACTGTTAATTCAGAGTTACGCTAAAAATGGAAACACTAATAATGCATCTCTCGTAGCTCAGAGAGCATCCTTCCACTTCATGAAATGGCATTGCTAATTATCAGTTAATAAATAATGAATACCATCAATGAACATTGATTGTTTCAGATATTAGCAGCACCAGGAAATGCCTTATTTGGCTGAGGAAGAGAATTCCATATGGACTTCATTTTTATTACCGTTAAAGAAGGTTTATCTGAAAAAAGACATTAACCACAGCCGTGAGATTCATATCTGAGCAAAATAATTTAAAATGCATCAAAGTAATTCCCATTGCTGTGATATTCTAAGGAAGTCTTGCAAATATAAGTAAATAGTTTCATTTGAAAGCTGAGGCACCTTTTAATGGGTTTCTCTTGTAAATTACCTGGTTTGTCCCAGGTCTTTAGTCAAAATTGATCAGGACTGCTCAACCACAAGACTGGCAATTCTTTGCCTGTTTGATGCCAGGTCCTGGGCAATCCTCATGAATATGTCAATCTTGGAGATAGAAAGCTCTGACTCCTGCATCTACCCCTCCACAACCCTCTGTACTGTTAATTGTAGTCTCGACAGAATTGAAAGTGCTTCTGAGCCTCAAACTATTCTTGGTGGGTAGATGCCAGATATTTGATATAGCAACATTCACTCTTCTTTTGCATCCATTGTGAGCAAATAAGGAAAGTAATCCATACATCATATGCTATTCCAGCAACCAGTTATCAAGTAAATGAAGGCTTTTAAAACTATAGGACTGCAATTAAACCATTATATCTTAAGTTTCTGAGCTGCTCATCTCTTTATGAAGAATTAGTTTTCACTGTCCACAATGCTACACTTGAAAGTTGAGGTACTTCTGTGAATAGCCTTTGAACAAGGTATTGTTTGGGATTATGGCCTTGGGGAAAATGTAATGAAGAATTTGCTGGTATAATCGCATTAAAAAATTCACTTTTATATTTAGAACTTTCCTGCAAAATTTGATATAAATATATAATATAATTAATGAGATAGAGCTCTACTGCAAGCTGGTCTGAGATATGATGTATAGACGTAACCCAACTTGTAGCATTATATGTCACAGAAAGTTGTTTTAATGATCATCTTGACATTGTCCCGCAGGTATGAGGCACTTGCTCCCTGCGTGGATGAGGAACAGGGCTGCAGGAAGGATGAGTCAACTGACCATGGCACAATGGTCCAGGAGACCATTCAAGACGGGGAAACAAAAAGACAGATTGTAGTGGTAGGGGACAGACGGTATCCTTTGCAAGAAGGAAAGAGAATCCTGAATGGTGTGTTGCCTGCCCGATGCCAGGGTGTGAGACATCGCTGACCGGCTTCAGAGGATACTGGAGAGGGAGGGGCAGGATCCAGTCGTTGTGGTCCAAGTAGGTACCCACAACATAGGCAGAACGAGGAAAAAAGACCTGTTTTGGGTTTATGAAAAGCTAGGGACAAAATTAAAAAAACAGGCCTCTGGATTGCTGCCCATGCCACATGCAAATTGGCATAGGGAGGCGAGGATCAGGGAAGTAAACACGTGGCTAAAAGAGTGATGTGGGAAAGAAGGTTTCCTTTTCATGGGGCATGGGCATCAGTTCTGGGATAGGAGGGATCTATATCGCTGGGATGGACTCCACCTAAACAGGGCTGGGTCTAGTGTTCTGGCAAAAAGCGTAAATAGGGTGGTTAATAGGACTTTAGCCTAGTAAGTAGGGGGGAAGGGAGAAGTGAGCGTAGAGGGAGAATAACAATTAATGTAAGGCAAAGCAGCAGGTTAGCAGGTGATGAGGAAGCTTCAACTCCATTGAAAATTAGGAAAAAAGTTAAAGGGAAGGAGAACTCAAGAACTGTTAGAAATGGAGGTAATAGGACCCAAAAAGAAGATGCAAAAACTGGCATAAGGGCACTTTATCTGAATGTTTGGAGCATTCGAAACAGGGCGGATGAGTTGACTTTGCAAAGCATGGCAAATGGGTATGATTTAGTAGCCATTACAGAGACATGGTTACAGGATGGTCATGATCCAGGGGTATCAAACTGTTCGGAAGGACAGACTGGAAGGTAAGGGAGGTGGTGTAGCTCTTATTTTTAAGGATGATATTGGGGTGGTAGTGAGAGATGATATAGGTTCTACTGATCAAAACATTGAATCCATTTGGGTGGAACTTAGGAATAGCAGGGAGAAGAAGTCACTGATAAGTGTGATCTATAGGACACCAAATAATGACATCGTGGTGGGGCAGGCAATGAACATAGAAATAGCTAATGCATGTAAAAATGGTACAGCAATTATCATGGGGGATTTTAATCTACATATCGATTGGTTAAACCAGATCAGTAATGGCAGCCTTGAGGAGGGATTCATAGAATACATCCACGATACTTTCCTTGAGCAATATGTAACGGAACCTACGAGGGAGCAAGCTATTCTGGATCTAGTCCTGTGTAATGAGACGGGAATAATTAATGATCTCATAGTAAGGGATCCTCTCAAAAGGAGCGATCACAGTATGTTGGAATTTAAAGTACAGATGGAACGTGAGAAGGTTAAATCCAGTACCTATGTCCTGTGCTTAAACAAACGAGACTATGAAGGAATGAGGAAAGAGTCAACTAAGGTAGAATGGGAGCAAAAACTTTATGGTGGGTCAGTTGAGGAACAGTGGAGGACTTTCAAAACAATTTTTCACAGTGCTTAGCAGAAGTATATTCCAGTGATAAGGAAGAACCGTATGAAAAGAGAGATCCAGCCATGGATGTCTAAGGAAATAAAGGAAAGTATCAGACTGCAAAAAAAACAAATCAAAGAGTGGTGGGAAACTAGTAGACTGGGAAATCTTTGATGGCCAACACAAAGCCACAAAAAAGTCATAAAGGAAAGTAAGATAGATTATGAGCATAAACTAGCTCAGAATATAAAAACAAGCAGCAAAAGTTTTTATAACTATGTAAATCGTAAAAGAGTGGTGAAGGTAAACCTTGGTCCTCTAGAGGATGAAATGGCCAATTTAATAACTGGGAATGAGGAAATAGCTGAGACATTTAACAGTTATTTCATGTTGGTCTTCACAGTGGAAGACACAAATGACATGCCGAAAACTAATGGCAAGAAGGTTATAGCACGTGAGGACCTAGAAACTATCCTTATCACTAAGGAGGCAGTGCTGGCAAACTAATGGGGCTAAAGGTAGACAAGTCTCCTGGCCCTGATGAAATGTATCCCAGGGTACTAAAAGAGGTGATGGAGGAAATAGCAAATATACAAGTAAATATTTACCAAAATTCACTGGACCCTGGGTAGTTTCCGCAGATTGGAAAACAGCCAATGTGATGCCACTGTTTAAAAAAGGAAGTAGACAAAAAGCAGGTAATTATAGGCCAGAGATAGTAGGAACTGCTGATGCTGGAGAATCTGAGATAACACGGTGTGAGGCTAGGTGAACACAACAGGCCAAGCAGCATCAGAGGAGCAGGAAGGCTTGACGTTTCAGATCAGGGCCCTTCTTCAGAACCTTTTCTGAAGAAGGGTCCCATCTGAATTGTCAAGCTTTCCTGCTCCTCTGATGCCACTTGGCCTGCTGTGTTCATCTAGCCTCATACCGTGTTAACTATAGGCCAGTTAGCTTAACTTCGGTAGGAGGAAAAATGCTTGAATCTATCATTAAGGAAGAAATAGCAAGACATCTGGATATAAATTGTCCCATTGGGAACACCCAGCATGGGTTCATGAAGGGCAGGTCATGTTTAACTAATTTGGTAGAATTCTTTGAGGACATTACTTGCATGGTGGACAATGGGGAACTTGTGGATGTGGTGTATCTGGATTTCCAGAAGACATTTTGACAAGGTGCCACACCAAAGGCTGCTACATAAGATAAAGTTGCTCGGTATTACAGGTAATGTGTTGGCATGGATGGAGGATTGGTTGACCAGTAGAAAGCAAAGAGTAGGGGTAAATAGATGTTTTTCTGGTTGGCGGTCAGTGGCTAGTTGTGTGCCTCAGGGATCAGTGTTGGGATCGCAATTTTTAAAAATTTACATAGATGATTTGGAGTTGTGGACTAAGTATGGTATGTCAAAATTTGCAGATGATACTAAGGTGAGTGGTAGAGCAAAGTGTGCAGAAGACACAAAGTCTGCAGAGTTATATAGATAATCTAAATGAGTGGGCAAAGGTCTGGCAGATGATATTGATAAGTGTGAGGTCATCCATTTTGTTAGGAATAACAGCAAAATGGACTATGTTTTAAATGGTAAAATATTGCAACACACTGCTGTGCAGAGGGACTTGAGTGTCGTTGTGCATGAATCACTAAAAGTAAGATTGTAGGTGCAGCAGGTGATTAAAAAGGCAAATGTAATTTTGTCTGCCATTGCTAGAGGCATGGAGTTTAGAAACAGGGAGGTTGTGCTACAGCTGTATAGGGTCCTGGTGAGGCCACACCTGGAGTACTGTGTGCAGTTTTGGCCTCCTTACTTGAGAAGAGATATACTAGCACTGGAGGGGGTGCAGAGGAGATTCACTCGGTTCATTCCAGAGTTGAGAGGGTTGGATTATGAGGACAGACTGAGTAGACTGGGCTTATACTCATTGGAATTCAGAAGAATGAAGGGAGATCTTATAGAAACATGTAAGATTATGAAGGGAATAGATAAGGTGGAGGCAGGGAGGTTGTTTCCGCTAGCAGGTGAAACTAGGACTAGAGTGCATCGCCTCAAAGTAAAGGGAAGCAGATGTAGGACTGAGGTCAGGAGGAGCTTCTTCATCCAAAGGGTTGTGAATCTATGGAATTCCCTGCCCAGTGAAGTGGTTGAAGCTACCTCGCTGAATGTTTTGAAGGTAAGGCCAGATAAATTTTTGAACAGTAAAGGAATTAAGGGTTATGGTGAGTGGGCGGGTAAGTGGAGCTGAGTCTCAAAAAGATCAGCCATGATTTATTAAATGGCGGGACAGGCTTGAGGGGCCAGATGGCCTACCCCTGCTCCTAGTTCTTATGTCCCTACCACATCTGCCTGTTTCCTGTAGCATTTAGCTTTGTTTTACTTTTGTTTCATGCAGTTTTTAATCATGAAATGCACTGACAACAGTCTCAAGTATCTGCTTTCATGATTTTCTCAAAGTCTTCAGAATATTGCAAAAATAATTAAAATATGGACAAGTTCTTTGCAATTCATATTAATCCAATTATCCTTGTTATTCGTCAGCACTGCAATTTAAGAGAGTAGAGGTTATTGCAATTAATAATGAATCACTGACAAATGAGTCAGTCTGAAGCGTTATACTTGAAGTCATGTAAAAATAAAGATTTACTTTATAAAATATTCAGATTCCTTATATTTATATTTGTTGAAATTAATGATAGAGATAATGAACAGCTCCACATGTTTTGGCCAACAATATAACCAATACATTTAAAGGCACATTAAATGAATAACTGGATATATTGTCCTTTGCAAAGTATTCTTTGAGAAAGCTACTTCATCTGTAGGTACGTAAGCAAGTTAAAGAGAGTATTAAATTGAAAGATGTGTTGTACAATCTGCAAATACTAATTGCAGGCCAGAGAATTAAACAGGCTTAAGAACCAGCAAAGAATGACAGGAGGCACATTATGAGACAAAGCTCACAGGTACTAAGGTTTTTCTACAAGTATTTGAGTTGGAAAACAGGAAGTAAAGCCAATGCTTGTCCTCTAAAGATTAAACCTAGGGAATTTAGAATTGCAATCAAAGAAATGGCAGAGTTATCGGCCAGGTATTTTGTGGGGCATTTGCAGTAGAAAATCTAAGAATTTCCCAAAGATCATTGTAAACCAAGAGGTGTTAAGGAAGAATGAACTTCAAACAATCACTATTACAAGGGAAAATGTGCCAAGGAAACTATTGGACCTAAAGATGGACAAAATCCCAGACTGGGATGTCTGCATCCAACGATCATAAAAGAACTGGTAGCACAGATTGTAGATGCATTGTTTATAATCTTTTAAAATTCCTCACATGCTGGAAGCTGATTGGAAAATGTGGCACCTTTATTCAAAGTAGGAGGGAGGCAGAAAGCAGGAAATTACAGGGCTAACTGGGTTAATATCTATATCAGGAAGATGCTAAAATCCATTCTTGAGGAGGTTAAAGCAGGATACTCAGAAAATTATAAAATGTTCCCACAGAGCCAACATGGTTTGTTGAAATGGAAATCACATTAACTATGAATTTCTTAGAGTTTGTTGACAAAATAACATTCAGTCAATAGAGGGGAATGGATCAGTGTGGTGTACTTGGATTTCCAAAAAGGATTTGATATGCTGCTGCATCAGTGATTGTTGTACGAGATAAGAACACATGATGTGTGCTATAATGTATTAGTATGGATAAAGGATGGTTAGTTTACATGAAGCTGGGAAGAATAAATGAGTATTTTGCAGGTTGGCAAGCTTTAATGAGTGGATTGCCGCACGAATCAATGCTGGAGCTTCAACCATTTACAATATACATTCATGATTTTGATGAGAAGACCATACGTACAGTTGCTAAATTTGCTGAATACACCAAAATAGATAGAAAAATAAGTTGAAAAGTGAAGGTATATATTTTGTCAAGGTATAGAGACCGGTTAAGTGAGTGGGTAAGCTTTGAACAGATTGAGCATTACATGGGTAAAAGTGAACTTGTCCAATTTGGCAGTAGGAAGGCAAATGCAATGTCAGCATTCATTTCGAGAGGGTCACAATACAAGAGTAAAGATGTAGTGCTGAGGCTGTGTCGGGATCTTAAAAAGGTCAGGCTGCATTTGGACTATTGTGAGCAGATTTGGGCTCAGTATCTAAGGAAGGATGTGCTATCATTGGAATGGATCCAGAAGAGGTTTACAAGAATGCACATGAGAATGAACAGCTGTCATATGGGGCGCAGTTGAAGACTCTGGGTCTGTACTTGGGCTTTAGAAGGATGAGGGGGGACCTCATTGCAACTTACAGAATACTGAGAGGCTTGGATTGAGTGGACATGGTAAAGGTACTTCCACTAGTAGGAGAGATTAAACTCTGAGGGCACAGCCTCAAAGTGAAGAGATGATTCTTTAGTATTGAAATGAGAAAATTCCTTCAGGCAGAGGATGGTGAATCTGTGGAACTCATTGCCACAGAGGACTGTGAATGCCAAGTCAATGAGTGTAATTAAGATAGAGTTAAACAGGTTCTTGATTATTAAGGAGATAAAGGGTTACAAGGAGAAGGCTAAAGAATGGCGTTGAGAAACATGTGAATCATGATTGGCAGCGCAGATTTGATGGGCTGAGTCACCTAATTCTGCTCCAGTATCTTATGGTCTTATGGATTAAAAAAGCAGGATATTATTTAAACGGAAAGAGATTGCAGAACTTCATGGTACTGAGAGATCTGACCTTCCTGGACATGAATCATGTAAAGTTAATATGGAAGTACAGCGAATGATTAGGAAGATAAATGGAATGTTGTTGTTTACTGCAAAAGGAATGGAAGGCCAAAGGAGGGAAGTTTTCTGTAGCTATACTGGGCAGTGGAAACACCATATCTGGAGTACACTTACAGATTTGGTCTGTATTGGAAAAACAATATAAATGCATCAGAATAATAAAGTGTGAAGCTGGATGAACACAGCGTGCCAAGCAGCATCTCAGGAGCACAAAACTGACGTTTCGGGCCCAGACCCCTCTGATGAAGGGTCTAGGCCCGAAACGTCAGCTTTTGTGCTCCTGAGCTGCTGCTTGGCCTGCTGTGTTCATCCAGCTTCACACTTCATTATCTTGGATTCTCCAGCATCTGCAGTTCCCAATATCTCTAAATGTGTCAGAAGCAGTTCAGAGAAAGTTTACTCAACTCATTCAAATTAGTAGTGAAGACATGTTGAACAATTTGGGCTTATACCCACTGGAGCTTAGCAGAATACAACTTATTGAAACCTGAGAGCATGGGTGGGTGGTACTGAATAGAGTGGAGAATGTTTCTTCTTGTGGGGAAGACTAAACCTAGTGAACATAAGAGGTGTACTTGTTAAAACAGAGAAAAGGAAAACTTTCTTCCTCTAAGTGTCGGTAATGTGAAATTCTATTTCCCAGAAGGCAGTGGAGATATTTTAATTTTGATAGACAAAGAAGTCAAGGGTTTATGGGTTGCAGACTGGAAAGTGGAGATGACAGCATAACCTGATCAACCATGACCTTATTGAAAGTTCAAGCAGGCTTGTAGGTCAAATGACTCACACCATTCCGATGTTCCCTCACCTGCTTGCTTTTCAGTACAGAGGACTAGTAAAATTTCAGTCCATTATGAACATGCTGAGGGAGCAGAGGAGAGTTCTGACTGTGAACAGCATGGGGAAAGAGTAACATGCAAGAAAATAGCAAGAAGAAGTGCATATAAAAGTGGAAAGCAGGTGAACTGCAGATGTTTGGGTTGTATTTACCAATGGAAATGCCAAGTGCTGTGTGTCAATTAAACTTGGATTCTTTTCCACCCCTCATGTTATGATACACCTCTACCTTGGTGAGACATGAACCTAGGCCTTCTGTTTCAGAAGTAGGGACACTATCACTGGTCCACAGGAGCCTCTCAACCAATTAAACATAAATGAGCTCTGACGAAGGATCACTGGATCTGAAACGTTAACTCTGATCCTTTTCTTCACTGATGCTTCCAGACCTGCTGAGCTTTTCCAGCAGCTTCTGTTTTTGTTTCTTGGTTTACAGCATCCACAGTTCTTTCAGTTTTTAAACATTAATGAGGACCTGGATTACCGACTGATGATATCACATATTTGGCCTGATTGCCATCTCACCAATGGCTGCCTCAAAGTCCAAATCCACCCATTAAAGCTGCAGAGAATATTGTGCCCATTGTTTGGGCATTACACATGCTTGTGTGTTCTTTTCATATCTTAAACCAAATTAAAATATAGAACTCAGTTGATGCAAGGGAGTGCACTGGTATTTTGATCGGCTGTGTCATTACTCATAGTTTGTTTGGTTGTTTGGTCAGGTATAAATTTTGTTTTCTATTACAGAGTGATAATAGTTAAATTCTTTCATTAGCAGGTGGACACCTTGGAACAAAATGATGATAATCATCCATCAAATTCCAGAAGAAAGGTAAATATCTTGGAAGTTTCTGGTAAAAGTTCCCTTCCTCACTGTTTCTGTCATTTAGTTCTAGTAAATAGTCAAGACGTGGCGATCAGCTGACCATTGCACGTAATGAGCTTTAACACAGCTAGTGCTAAGAAGAAATCTGCAAACATTAATTGTCTATTTTAGCTGTTAGCATTTTGTACATTGTTTATTAAAATGGAGCATTCAGTTAACTGTCTGATGAGCATTAATTCTTATTGGAGTTCTGTGATTCTAAAGTTATTCAAGTCTTAAACTGACACTATAGAAATTTGGAAGTGGAGTAATTGGATACAGTGCGACTCTAATTTCTGTGTCTGTTGCAGAAGTGTTCCTATATATCATTTATAAAGGAGACTGGCTTGATTAAAGCCCCAAACTGATTTATACATGACAACCAAGCTAGTTAGATACACTTAGTGACAAATTTGGACCCTTGCTTAAATCTTACTCTGATTTTTCCTCCCTTTGACTCGAAAGCTGTTGATCTACATTACCTGTAAACAAATGTGCATTTCTTAATTCAATGACAAAGTGACAGTTCTGAGGAAGGGTCACCAGACCTGGAACTTTAATTCTGATTTTCTCTTCATAGATTTTGCTGGACCTGCTGAGTTTTTCCAGCAACTTCTGTTTCTGGTCCTGATTAACAGCATCTGCAGTTGTTTTGGTTTTTATTGTCTGACATATGAGTTTGTCTACTTGTTATAAACCCAAAAAGCAGACAGGTGTAAATCTATGCAGCAGAGCAGTGGGCTGGCCTCTGAAGCAGCTATCCAATGCATCACAATTTTGTCTCCTTTTACCCTAAAATTCAGTTATTTTCTACTACATTTCATACACTTTAAGGTTCTTGTGGAATTTGATTCTGTCCCCTTTCCAAGTAGTACATTCCTGATCATAACAATACTTTTGTGTGAAATTATTTCTCCTCATTACCCTTCTCATTGGTTTAAAATAATTAGCACATTGATAGCCTCTGGTGATCAGCCTACTTGTCACGGGCTTTATTTCTGAATTCAGAATGACTTCTACTTGCCAGTGATTTGGTTTCTATTTTCTCTATCAAAACCTTGCAAACTCTGAAAATTCACTTGCGTCTATCTTGACCATTTCTGTTTTTAGCTGTAATTCCAACTTCATAGCTGCAGTTGCTCATCCTTATCCTGATGCTTCCCCTCTATACATTCCAAGGGCCTAGCATCATCCCTAAAGTATGCTGCCTAAAAATTATCTGATGTTTCATGAAACTAATTCAAACCAGTGCCAAGTAAAGGTTTGGGATGACTTTACAGTTTCTCTATTCAGTGGCCCTATTTACAAAGCCAAATATCCAATCTGTTTTCGTAAGAGTTTTAACAACTGGCTTTGACACTTTAAGGATTACAGCCCCCTTACAAAGTCATTTAGGTTAAACTGCCTCTCCATCTTGCTTCTCACAAAATGCATCCTTCAAATTTCCACTCATTAAATTGCATCTGCCATGTGTCTGCCCAATTTACCAGTCTGTCTACATCCCTTTGAAGTTTGTTATTATCCTGCTCACTACTTAATTAGTTAGCAAGTTTGGTATTATCCATTAACATTAAAATTATACTCCACAGACCCAAGTCCATGTATAACAAGGAAGGTAATCATCCTAAATCCCACCTTTGGGGGAACTACATTACAAACTTGTTCGTAGTCAGAAATACCTCCTTTCTTCCCCATTCTATGCCTTCTGTCTCCAATTTAACAATTTTACCAAGAAGTCAACAAGGTACTTCAATGATGGACCTAACAGCTGTTGTGAGCAGCTTTTCACAACTTTCCATTACTGAAAAAGGCACAAACTCCCAATGATCAGCAGAATGTAACTTGTGAAAACAACAATTGTTTTAAAAAAAATTCTGTGCAGCCGGTGAATGAGAGTGCATTCCCCTCCTGCTCCTGAGACTTAGCTGAGGATTGCTGCCAATGTAGCAAGGATGACTAGATTTTAAGTGCTTTGCCCAATGAGTTGTTTGTCAAGGTGTGATCAATGATGGGAACTCTGCTGAGGAGGTTGAGTGTCAATTACTATCATTCCTGGAGCCTCCTGCTTCTGGTCCAGGTAATTCACACCATCAGGCATCAGTCCCAACTATAAATAGAAAACTTTAGTTTGATGAGGAATTAATTTTAGTAATAACAAATGAAATATGTTGTGTTTTATATGATCTTGCAGTATCTTCACAAAGTGTTAAGCTGGAAGAAATTGATATCCAAGGATAGTTATCTTCTCATGCAATGCTCTGTTGTAAATTTTGATCTGTACAGGAGGCCAAAAGTAGACATTGTTTTAATGTTAGATAATAAAGTGTGGAGCTGGATGAACACAGCAGCCAAGCAGCATCTCAGGAGCACAAAAGCTGATGTTTCGGGCCCAGACCTTTCATAAGAGAGGGGGATGGGGTGAGGGAACTGGAATAAATAGGGAGAGAGGGGAAGGCGGACCGAAGATAGAGAGAAAAGAAGATAGGTAGAGAGGAGAGTATAGGTGGGGAGGTAGGGAGGGGATAGGTCAGTCCAGGGAAGATGGACAGGTCAAGGTGGCGGGATGAGGTGGTAGGTAGGAAATGGAGGTGCAGCTTGAGGTGGGAGGAAGGGATGGGTGAGAGAAGAACAGGTTAGGGAAGCAGAGACAGGCTGGGCTGGTTTTGGGAAGCGGTGGGGGAAGGGGAGATTTTGAAGCTTGTGAAGTGCACATTGATACCATTGGGCTGCAGGGTTCCCAAGGGGAATATGAGTTGCAGTTCCTGCAACCTTCAGGTGGCATCATTGTGGCACTGCAGGAGGCCCATGGTGGACATGTCGTCTGAGGAATGGGAGGGGGAGTTGAAATGGTTCGCGACTGGGAGGTGCAGTTGCTTGTTGTGAACCAAGCGGAGGTGTTCTGCAAAGCGGTCCCCAAGCCTCCGCTTGGTTTCCCCAATGTAGAGGAAGCCACAC
Source organism: Stegostoma tigrinum (assembly GCF_030684315.1). Taxonomy (NCBI): domain Eukaryota; kingdom Metazoa; phylum Chordata; class Chondrichthyes; order Orectolobiformes; family Stegostomatidae; genus Stegostoma; species Stegostoma tigrinum. The sequence continues at coordinate 75,631,193 of NC_081355.1, read as the reverse complement.
CGGGTGCAATGGGTACAATATACCACATTGGCAGATGTGCAGGTGAACATGTGAAATGTGGAGCTTATTCAAGGAAAAGCTCCTGTGTGTCCTAGATAAGTATGTACCTGTCAGGCAGGGAGGAAGCTGTAGAGCGCGGGAGCCGTGGTTTATGAAGGAGGTGGAATCTCTGGTCAAGAGGAAGAAGAAGGCTTATGTTAGGATGAGATGTGAAGGCTCAGTTAGGGCACTTGAGGGCTACGAGGTAGCCAGGAAAGACCTAAAGAGAGAGCTCAGAAGAGCCAGGAGGAGACATGAGAAGTTGTTGGCGGATAGGATCAGGGTAAACCCTAAGGCTTTCTATAGGTATTTAAGGAATAAAAGAATTACGAAAGTAAGATTAGGCCCAATCAAGGATAGTAGTGGTAAGTTGTGTGTGGAGTCAGATGAGATAGGGGAAGCGCTAAATGAATATTTTTCAACAGTATTCACTCTAGAAAACAACAATGTTGTCAAGGAGAATATTGAGATACAAGCTACTAGACTAGGTGGGATTGAGGTTCACAAGGAAGAGGTATTAGAAATCCTACAGAGGGTGAAGATAGATAAGTCCCCTGGGCGGGATGGGATTTATCCTAGGATCCTCTGGGAAGCCAGGGAGGAGATTGCTGAGCATCTGGCATTGATCTTTAACTCGTCATTGTCTACAGGAATAGTGCCAGATGACTGGAGGATAGCAAATGTGGTTTCCCTGTTCAAGAAGGGGAGTAGAGACAACCCTGGTAATTACAGACCAGTGAGCCTTATCTCAGTTGTTGGCAAAGTGTTGGAAAAGGTTATAAGGGATAGGATTTATAATCATCTAGAAAGAATAAATTGATTAGGGATAGTCAGCACGGTTTTGTGAAGGGAAGGTCGTGCCTCACAAACCTTATTGAGTTCTTTAAGAAGGTGACCAAACAGGTAGATGAGAGTAAACCGGTTGATGTGGTGTGTATGGATTTTAGCAAGGCGTTCCATAAGGTTCCCCACAATAGGCTATTGTACAAAAAGCGGAGGAATGGAATTGTGGGAGATATAGCAGTTTGGATCAGAAATTGGCTTGCTGAAAGAAGACAGAGGGTGGTAGTTGATGGGAAATGTTCATCCTGGAGACCAGTTACTAGTGCTGTACTGCAAGGGTTGGTGTTGGGTCCACTGCTGTTTGTCATTAAATGAGCATTAAATGGAGTTTAATGCAGACAAGTGTGAGGTGATGCACTTTGGTAGGAGTAACCGGAAGGCAAAGTACTGGGCTAATGGTAAGATTCTTAGTAGTGTAGATGAGCAGAGAGATCTCGGTGTCCATGTACACAGATCCTTGAAAGTTGCCATCCAGGTTGACAGGGCTGTTAAGAAGGCATACAGTGTTTTAGCTTTTATTAATAGAGGGATCGGGTTCCAGAACCAAGAGGTTATGGTGAAGCTGTACAAAACTCTGGTGCGGCCGCACTTGGAGTATTGTGTACAGTTCTGGTCACCGCATTATAAGAAGGATGTGAAAGCTTTGGAAAGGGTGCAGAGGAGATTTACTAGGATGTTGCCTGGTATGGCGGGAAGGTCTTACGAGGAAAGGCTGAGGGACTTGAGGCTGTTTTCGTCAGAGAGAAGAAGGTTGAGAGGTGACTTAATTGAAACATATAAAATAATCAGAGGGTTAGTTAGGATGGATAGGGAAAGCCTTTTTCCTAGGATGGCGACAGCAAGCATGAGGGGGCATAGCTTTAAATTGAGGGGTGAAAGATATAGGACAGATGTCAGAGGTAGTTTCTTTACTCAGAGAGTAGTAAGGGAATAGAACGCTTTGCCTGCAATGGTAGTAGATTCGCCAACTTTAGGTACATTTAAGTTGTCATTGGATAAGCATATGGATGCACATGGAATAGTGTAGGTTCGATGGGCTTGAGATCGGTATGACAGGTTGGCACAACATTGAGGGCCGAAGGGCCTGTACTGTGCTGTAATGTTCTATGTAACTCTATGTAACTATCTGCTTGATATGGAAGGTCATCTTGGGGCCTGGGATAGGGGTGAGGGAGGAGGTGTGGGGGCAAGTGTAGCACCTCCTGCGGTTGCAGGGAAGGTGCCAGGTATGGTGGGGTTGGAGGGGAGTGTGAAGCGGACAAGGGAGTCGCGGAGAGAGTGGTCTCTCCAGAAGGCAGACAACCAGGAGAGATAGTGAAGTCCTTCTGCATCTGACAGAGAATGTGGTTACACAAACCAGACCATTAAATGAAATATGCAGATATTGACATTGGGCATAGAGGTGGTGAGGGACAGTATAATTTTTTTTTATACTTTGGGCTTACTCCAAATATTGAGTTTCTAAAATATCCAAGCTATGTTGCACTCTTGTTACAGATGTGATTGATGTTCTGCGACCATATCAAATTCTTTAATTCTTTCTATCATAGATATATTCTGAAATTATTTGCTGTGCAGGGAAAGCGCTAAGAAAGAACTTTCTGAAACAAGCACCTCATCTTGTAAAAGATCGAGTGACCACCAGAGGAAAATGCATGTAAGTTTTTAAAATGAAAATCAGTCTGTGGAGTTGGCTGGGAATGTCTAAGTTAAATATTTATCAGGGCGAAATATAACAAATACATTTCCCACACTTTTTTGCAGCATCTACAGTAGAAGAAAGAAATCACAAGTTGGGATAAAAATTAAAAACTGATTTATCATAGTTGTCACGTCTTTAGATTACAGCAAACAGAGAGTGGGAAATGTAAGTCTTACAGAAGTAATTGAGAAATTATGTATAATCAAAATTATAGCACACCTTTCCATCCTGAACTCAATCAAAGCCAAGGAAATATGTTGTCAGCCTTATTCAGATTAGCTTGACATGCTTTCTTAGGAATATGATCCTAACCCAATTCCTGGTGAACACAAAACATATAAATGTTCCAAATACCACATTTAATTAGCAGTAAAGTGACAGCAACACATTTTCTGCTAGTTTGCATTAATATTATCAATGCAGAAGAGGTGGAAATTGGTCAAGCAAGTGCAAAAGATTATAATGTGAAGCATGAAGTTATGTCCAACATCATCTGAATTTTCATCTTCCCAAAATTTCATCACAAGGTGTGAAAACATGGATAGACAAGCAATTCAATTCTTTGTTGTTGTTTGTGGATACTTTAAGCAGACCTGAAGGAATAGGTACAGGAATAGAATACTGGGCTTCGGTTTTTCTCCCCCTGTTCACTAAAAACATGGCTGGCCTTTTACCTCAGCTCCACTCTCTGCCCACTCTGCTTATCCCTTGACTACCTGAGATAAAATGTCTACAGATCGCAGACTTGACTATCCTCAATAATGGGGCATTCACAGCTCTGAGGTAGAAAACTCAAAGATTCACAGTCCTTTGAAGCAAGCAAACGTTTCCTTATCTCAATCTGAAATAATTGGCCTCTGTCTAGATTCACCAGACAACATTCCAGTGTTTACCCGGGCAAATTCTTCACTATTTTGATATTGCACTCAATAACGTGATATCTGGATTATCGTATCAACCACTTGGTATGTGTCCTACTTGATATTCAATTTTATTGACGTTATTGGAACAGGAGAGTGGTCTAAGAATAGGCAGTTGATCCAATAAATCCTGTCTATGTGTTATCATTAAAGATGTGCTTTGATTGCAATGAATTTCATTGTCACAACATGATGCGTGAGGGAATACAGTTTCTTCAATCATTTGATCTGTACATAAGCACCAGATCGTTGCCATGGTCATTCTTAGTTAACAAATATGACAACATCTTTGGGTGAAGAATTGGGCAGTTTAACACAAGGTCACGTGACTGACAGATATGTCATTAGTGGCTTTTGGTAATCTTGAACAATTATGTCTAAATAGCCAATAACAATTGAGCCTATTGCTCTTGTGCAATAAAGAGCCTCTTATTAAGTAAGACAAGTAACTCTTCCTGAGAATCAACAGTGGCGTAGCCTCCATCACTATGAATTAGCCTGGCCCTTGCTCAACATTTTAAAAGATTAGGGACAATGATTGCTGTCAGAGTTAAATCACAACCACAAGCTGCCAGTGGTTGGTAACCCAGAGTAGGCTACTGTTGAATTACTTTTGCCGTCACTGCATTTGGAACAAAATTTGCACACAGAAAGTAGATGTTGATGGCATTTATTATGCATCTCTAGTTGTCCTAAAAAAAAGGTGGCAGTAAGCTCCTCCTAGAACCACTGTAGCTCTTGAAATGTAGTAAAAACAGTATTGTTGGGAGGGAGTTCCAGGATTGTGATCCAACAAAAGTGATATGGTTCAAAGTCAGGGTGATGTTTTTGGAGGGGAACTTTCAAGTGACGGTGGTGGTCTTCACCCCTTTCTCAATTTTCTGCCCTCTTTCCAGATGTGCCTCTAAGTCTCAATATGAGCCAAAATTTTTAAAGCAAAATTTGTAAATGCAAGTTGCGCTGGGGTATCTGGCTTTCACTTTCAGCTTTCCAGTTTTATTCTGCTGAGGCCCAAGGGCAAGTTTACATTAGGTTTGGGACCTTTCCATTCTGGCACACTCTTGAGGCCTCTTCTGGAGTACTGTGTCCAGTTCTGGTTGCCCTGTTATAGGGAGGATATTATTAAGCTGGAGGGGGTGCAGAAAAGATTTACCAGGATGTGGCTTGGAATGGAGGCTTTGAGTCGTAGGGAGAGGCTGGATGGGCTGAGACCTTTTTTTACCGGTATGTAGGAGGTTGAGGGGTGACCTTATACAGGTTTAAAAAATCATGAGGTGTATAGGTAAGATGATTGGCAGATGTCTTTTCCCTAGAATGGGGGAATTTCAAGATTACGGGGCATATTTTTAAGGTGAGCAGAGAAAGATTTTAAAAAAGACATGAGGAAATTCTTTTATACAGAGTGGTTTGTGTGTGGAATGAATTCCTGAGGACATGGCAGATGTGAGTACAGTCACAATCCTTAAAAGACATTTGGATAAGTAAAAAAGTAAGGAATGTTTGGAGGGATATGGGGCAAACACAAGCAAGTGAGACTCATTTAGTTTTGGGTATACTGTCAACATGGGCTGGTTGGACCAAAGGGTCTGTTTCCATGCTGTATGACTCTCACTCAATACTATTTGAGGTGAGCTAGGGGATTGAGGGGATTTAGGCCTTCATGTTGCAAACTATCAATTAGTTTCCAAGAAAGGAATTATTCTACCTAGCTTAGTGGTATTCAACAGATCTATATATTTAGAAATGTACACACTTTGAACTTTATAATATACCAAGGGGCAATTTTCTTTAAAAATTTATATGTAGAATCTGACTAGAAAAGTATAAAGAATTCTTTCTTCAGAATTCTTCAAAGCAGTTGCAAAGCTTTTTCAACTATTCCATGGAAGAGTGTTCCAATCAGTAGCATTGCTAAGCAATATAGCATTGATCATTTTTCTTACTTACCTCTTTGATCTAAGGGTATACATTCACAATGACCTTTTGTGGATTAGCATGGAGTAATTAAATGCAAATAGTATCTAGCCTGTTGAGGTTATTCAAATGTTTACTGTTGAATCAGTTTGTGCTTTCCTATTCTTAGAATGACAATAAGAAAAAGTCTATAATGTAAAAGGCATGGGGGAAAATACAGAAGAATAAATCTGCTAACCTCTCACAATAGGCACAAGACAAACTAAATCTGTATGAAATATACCCCTTTAAATTTGAAATGAAAGTATTCTTTATCCCTAGGACCTGCTGTGTGGGTTTTGAAATGGTGGACTGGTTACTGGATCAATGTCCTTTCATCTATACGCGGACCAAGGCAGAGGGAATCTGGCAGATTCTGTTAGATCTGGGAATTCTATCTTCAGGTAAACGTGTGAACAATGAATGAAATAGTTTTCAGAATTGAGTGATGTGCCAATTATACTCGCTTACCAATTTTATTTCAGCTTCAGCTTCTGGTTTCACAAAAGTGGGCAAATATTGACAGCTGGGCCACTTATGTGATCTAGTGGGAAATCAGCTTGATCTGTGTCTGAATTTTTTTTAAAAAGCACAAACTTATAGAAACATGGGAACAGAAATAACAATTCAGAATGTCAAACCTGCTCTGTTGTTTGATCAAGCACTTCAATATCTTTTATGCACACTCTCCACATGAGCCTTTATGCCATTAATATTCAGGAATCTTTCAATTGTTACCTTAAATATAATCAAACACAAGAGTTTCACAACTTTCTGGGGTAGAAAATTCCAAGGATTCGCAACTCTAAGTGAAGGCTGGGCTGGTGACGTTGTAGAACATGTTTAATAAGCATTAGGGTGCATAAATCCCCAGGGCTGAATAAGATGTATCCTAGGCTGCTGTGGGAGGTAAGGAAGGAGATTGCTGGGGCTTTGGTGGAGATATGTAATACCTCGCTGATCATTGGTGAAGTGCCAGATTACTGGAGGATAGCTAATATGGTTCCTTTGTTTGAGAAGGGCAGCGGGTATAGGCCTGGTAATCACAGACCATGTAGTCTGATGTCAGTGGTAGGGAAGTTATTGGGAAAAAGGGCTGAGGGGCAGAATTATTACTTGGAAAGGCAATGGTGGATCAGGGATAATCAGCACAGATTTATTAGAAGGAGATCCTGTCTGAATAATTTGTGTTTTTTGAAAAGTTGATGTAATTCACTGAGGGTGCTGTAGTTGATGTATTTTATATGGACTTCAGTAAGGCTTTTGGCAAAGTCCCACATGCAAGACTGATCCAAAAGGTAAAAGAGTCCATGGGATCCAAGGTAACTTAGCAAATTGGATTAAAAATAGGAGACAAAAAGTGATGGAAGGATGCTTTTTTGATCGGAAGCCTGTGACCATTGGTTACCACAAGAATCAGCACTGGGACCCTTGCTATTTGTTAAATATATTAACGACTTCGATGTGAAAGTAGAAGATGACACGAAAATTGTTAGTATTGCTCATAGTGAAGAGGATGGTCTCAGGCTACAATTTGATATTGATCAGTTGGTAAATAGGGCAGAGTAATGGCAGCTGCAATTTATTCCTGGTAAGTGTAAGGTGTTGCATTTTAGGAGGCATAACTTTAGAAGCCTTTAATTTTAATCTTATACAATCCTATGTCAGCCGCAGTTGCCTGGCTTTTTTGATTCCCTTGAAGGAATATATTGTAATCTACTTTTTTCCTTGCAGACTATCCACTGCCTATGTAAAGTAGTTTACCAATCCGCCTCAGCCACTTTGTTGTGTCATGCCATCATTACTTCTCTTATTCAAATTTAACACTCTTGCTTCAGATTGAACTGTCTCACCTTCAAAAATGGTGTAAAATTCTACCTTATGGAGGTCACATTCATCCTTAAGCAGTAAGGCACTGGGTGGTCAACTGAGATTGCTTGCCATTGCAAACTCTCACTTTCTGCAGCTGGTTATAAGTAGAGCAGCGTCTCCGGTTTGTTTTGGGGCTGGGTAACATGGTGCTGCTGCACTTTTTGACTGGGTCTAAAAGGCTGGCATCATTAAACTAATGTATAGCAATGGATAGAAATGTAGCACAGGTGCCTTGGCTTCATATGTGCGTCTCTCCAATGCGTTTCTTTATCTGATTTTATTTTTTTTAACTAGGAGCGCTGTTTTTATTAACTCTTTTTTTGCCAAATAAAGATAGTATGATTTCCTCTGACAGTTAAAAACAGATTCAATATTGACAAATTTTCTTCTCAACATACCTCTCTAGCACTGGTTTTACAAGAGATGCACATACATAAGAACAAAAAATATACCATATCTTGGTTTTACATCTGCTTACAGAATGCCATCAAGTTCAATCAGGTTTATACTATATAATATAAAATGGCTACAAGTTCTAAAGCACTGTAATGGGTGCTTACATGATGGAAGCCTTTAGTTTATTAAAAATTAATTTATGTGACTTCAGTTTCGCTAGCCAGTCCAGCATTTATTGCTTATCCCTAATTGCCTAAAGGGCAGTTAAGAGTCAACCACATTGATGTGGGTCTGGATTTGTTTGTAAGCCAAACTTGGTTAGGATGACAGACTTTGCTCCCAGAAGGACATTACTGTACCCTTTTTTTACAACAATTGCCAGTGATTACATAGCTGCCATGGGGCTAGCTTTTTATTCCAGAGTAACTGCAATTCACTTGCTCTCACCTCTATTATTTTCCACAAGGTCAAGGCATGAATTACATGGGTGTGTATAGCGCCAGCTGTAGTGAAAGCCTTTGAAATAGTTTAAGAGATATAATGGATGTATGCTTAGAAAAAAAAGTGGTAAAGGACAGGTGGCATTTATTCAGAAAATTTTTAAAAATCACAATGGCTACTGGAATTTCTATCAACATTATCATGGTGGAAAGGGCTGATATTAGGTAATTTTCACAGTGTCCATAGTGGGTGCTGTGGTATCACCTCAATGTATCTGCTGTAGGGATGGACAGTTTATCGAATCCATCAGCAACACTCGTGTTCAGACGATGACTTTGAGTATTTCAGAATGTATTTTGAGTTCTGTTATTAGAATGCTGAAAAGTAAATGTTTGCAAATTAAGTAGATTTGCAAGGATAGGCAATGGTGGTGACACTACAAGAATGATTAAAATTTCAAAGTCTATGCTCCCAACCTAAAATAATCATCATGATCCATCTGCGTATGTGCAGATACATCCATCATGTGATATTATTTTGGCATTAAATTTTAACCCATTTTTAAGATTTGGGGAAACACAGCAACAATTATAATCAAGCCGTAAATTTTTTTTGTGAGGGAAATCCCTGGTTCAATTAAAGTACAACTGATAAGTTGTCAGGCACTAAATGTGTTGGGACCAGTCTATTTAACAGACAGTAAAGGTGCCACTTTATGGACCGTTACTCTGTTTTCTTGGATCTTACAACTAGTTTGAGGTGTAGTGTATGAAGTTGTTGTGGTCTGGTTACTTGTTTCCTGCTGAGAGCAACTTCTGGTGTGACAGACACAGTCCTTTTACCAGAATCAGTCGGGTCTCGCCGTTCATACTCATGGACTGCAATGCTCTGTTTAGTGATAGTGCTGCCCATAATGCAGCCATAAATTTTCTGTGTCATTGTTTTACACCTTGGGCCATGACATGTTTTTATTACTTTACTCACCACTGACTGCAATAGTAATGTAAATTGTAATCTGAGACAGTTCAAAGAGAAGACAGTGGTTGTATCTTTTAGATGCAAACCACTGAGTGAACAGCCCTTTCAGCCTAAAATGCTTGTGATACTGGAGGCAGTAGCTTTGTAACTGACTTGAATGAAAAGATACTCAATTCAGGTGGTCAGAGATAATGGGAACTGCAGATGCTGGAGAATCCGAGATAATAAAGTGTGAAGCTGGATGAACACAGCAGGCCCAGCAGCATCTCAGGAGCACAAAAGCTGACGTTTTGGGCCTACACCCTTCAACAGAGAGGGGGATGGGGTGAGGGTTCTGAAATAAATAGGGAGAGAGGGGGAGGCGGACTGAAGATGGATAGAGGAGAAGGTAGGTGGAGAGGAGAGTATCGGTGGGGAGGAAGGGAGGGGATAGGTCAGTCCGGGGAGGACAGACAGGTCAAGGAGGCGGGATGAGGTTAGTAGGTAGGAAATGGAGGTGTGGCTTGAGGTGGGAGGAGGGGATAGGTGAGAGGAAGAACAGGTTAGGGAGTTGGGGACGTGCTGGGCTGGTTTTGGGATGCAGTGGGGGGAGGGGAGATTTTGAAGCTTGTGAAGTCCACATTGATACCATTGGGCTGCAGGGTTTCCAAGCGGACAGGAACAGCAACTCATGTTTGGCTCGACATTTTGGGTCGAGACCCTTCTTCAGAAATGCGCGAGGGGAAGGGGATTCTGAAATAAATAGGGAGAGGGGTGAGGCGGACAGAAGATGTATTGAGGTGAAGATAGGGTGAGAGGAGACAGACAGGTCAAAGAAGTAGGGTTGGAGCCAGTGAAGGTGAGTGTAGGTGGGGTGTTAGGGAGGGGATAGGTCAGTCCAGGGAGGACAGACAGGTCGAGGAGGCTGGGTGAGGTTAGTGGGTAGAAGATGGGGGTGGGGCTTGAGGTGGGAGGAATGATTAGGGAGACGGGGACCATATCCCTATACACCTGCATTCCCCATGCAGACGGCCTAAAAACCCTCTGCTTGTTCCTGTCCTGCAGGCTTGACCAGTCTCCCTCCACTGACACCCTCGTCCGCTTAGCCGAACTCGTCCTCACCCTCAACAACTTCTCCTGTAATTCCTCCAACTTCCTACAAACAAAGGGGGTGGCCATGGGTATCCGCCAGGGCCCAAACTATGCATACCTCTTTATAGGGTACATGGAACAATCCCTCTTCCAAAGCTACACTGGCTCTATCCCCCATCTCTTCCTCCATTACATTGATGACTGTTTTGGCGCCACCTCGTGCTCCCATGAAGAGCTCGAACAGTTCATCCACTTCACTAACACCTTCCACCCCAACCTTACATTTACCTGGACCATCTCTGACACCTCTCTCTCCTTTCTGGACCTCTCTGTCTCCATCTCTCGCATCCACCTGGAAACCGATATCCATTTTAATCCTACCGACTCCCACAACTACCTAGAATATTCCTCCTCTCACCCACCTTCCTGTAAAAATGCCATCCCTTAAGCCCAATACCTTTGCCTCTGCCGCATCTGCTCCCAAGATGAGGCATTTCACTCCAAACATCCCAGATGTCCTTTTTTTTCAAGAACCGCAACTTCCCCTCCACAGTGATGGAAAATGCGCTCGAGCGTGTCTCCCGCATTTCCCGCAACTCATCCCTCTCACCCCCTATCTGCAATAATAACCAAAATGGAATCACCCCCATCCTCATGTACCACGCCACCAACCTCGGATCCAACGCATTATCCTCCGACACTTCCGCCATCTGCAATCCGACCCCACCATCAAAGACATTTTTCCCTCCCCTCCCTTGTCTGCTTTCCGGAGGGACCACTCTCTCTGTGACTCCCTTGTCCACTCCACACTCCCCTCTAGCCCCACCACTCCTGACTCTTTTCCCTGCAACCGAAGCAAGTGCTACACCCGCCCTAGTATCTCCCCCGTCACTCCCATCCCAGGCCCTAAGAAGACTTTTCACATCAAACAGATGTTGACCTGCACATCTGTTAATGTGATATACTGTATCCGCTGTTCCCATTGTGGGCTCCTCTACATTCGGGTAACCAAACGGAGGCTTGGGGACCGCTTTGTGAAATACCTACACTCAGTTCGCAACAAACAACTACACCTCCCAGTCGCAAACCATTTCAACTCCTGCACTCCAACTCCTTGGACAACATGTCCATCCTGGGCCTTCTGCAGTGCCACGATGACGCCACCCGAAAGTCGCAGGAACAGCATCTCATATTTCACTTGGGAACCCTGCAGTCCAAGGGTATCAATGAGGACTTCACAAGCTTCAAAATCTAACCCCCTGACCACATCCCAAAACCAGCCCAGCTAGTCCCCGCCTCCCTAACAATTCCTCCCACCTTAAGCCTCACCCCCATCTCCTATCAATTTACCTCATCCTGCCTCGTTGACCTGTCCGTCCTCCCTGGGCTGACCTATCCCCTCCCTAACTTCCCACCTACATTCACCTTCACTGGCTCTAACACCACCTCTTTGAACTGTCTGTCTCCTCTCACCCTATTTTCTCTTTATCCATCTTCTCTCTGCCTTCCCCTATTTCCCTATTTATTTCAGAATCTCTTTTCCCTCCTCATTTCTGAAGAATGGTCTCGACCCGAAATGTCAACTTTCCTGCTCCTCTGATGCTGCTTGGCCTGGTGTGTTCATCCATCTTCATACTGTGTTATCTCTGCCTCTTAACTGATCTCTGAATTGTGTTCATCCAGCTTCACACTGTGTTATCTCAGATTCTCCAGCATTGGCAGTTCTTACTATCTCTGCCAGTTAAGAGGCAATCACTTTGTGGGTCTAGAGTTGCATGTAGGCCAGATTAGATGAGGGATGACAGATTTCCTTCCCAATAGTGATTCCGAAGGGATATAGTTTTATGGAGACTAGTTTTTGGCACTCTAGATTTATTAATTGTGCCACACTGAAATTTGAATCCATGTCCCTAAATACTAGTCCTGTGGCATTACTACTATGCCACCACCTCATCATTGAGAGGCTGTCTTGTGGGATGATACCAGGAAGCACAAAACTTCAGTCCTCTCTTAGGAATAACAACATTCATTGTCTGACTACTGGCCATCTGTTTATGCCTTAGCTGATGCCCCTCAGGCTGCTATCCAGGCCAAAATGGTACAGTCAGAAGCTCATCCTTGAAGGTCCAGAGCTACTTAAGGTGGTCTTGCAAGGTCATGTGTTGTTCTCCCATCTGAAAATCAGCAATCTTCCACCAGCCACAATATAGCCACTCAGGTGGAACAACACAAGAGTGTGACAACAGGCAAAGTGACCAGCAGGTCTTCACTAAAGGCCTCTGTTTAGCATCTTATCTGAAAAATGAGCTTCCGAGGCAGCATTTTTCTCAGTAATGCCTTGCATCTATAAAACTAACAAAATATTGCGATAAAGGATGGATGGGATTTATCCTCGGATCCTCTGGGAAGCCAGGGAGGAGATTGCTGAGCCTTTGGCATTGATCTTAAACTCGTCACTGTCTACAGGAATAGTGCCAGATGACTGAAGGATAGCAAATGTGGTTCCCCTGTTCAAGAAGGGGAGTAGAGACAAGCTTGGTAACTATAGACCAGTGAGCCTTACCTCAGTTGTTGGTAAAGGTTATAAGGGATAGGATTTATAATCATCTAGAAAAGAATAAATTGATTAGGGATAGTCAGCATGGTTTTGTGAAGGAAAGGTTGTGCCTCACAAACCTTATTGAGTTCTTTGAGAAGGTGACCAAACAGGTAGATGAGAGTAAACCGGTTGATGTGGTGTATATGGATTTCAGCAAGGCGTTCGATAAGGTTCCCCACAATAGGCTATTGTACAAAATGCGGAGGAATGGAATTGTGGGAGATATGGCAGTTTGGATCAGAAATTGGCTTGCTGAAAGAAGACAGAGGGTGGTAGTTGATGGGAAATGTTCATCCTGGAGAACAGTTACTAGTGGTGTACCACAAGGGTCGGTGTTGGGTCCACTGCTGTTTGTCATTTTTATAAATGACCTGGATGAGGGCGTAGAAGGATGGGTTAGTAAATTTGCAGACGACACTAAGGTCAGTGGAGTTGTGGATAGTGACGAAGGATGCCTTTGGTTGCAGAGAGACATAGATAAGCTGCAGAGCTGGGCTGAGAGGTGGCAAATGGAGTTTAATGCAGACAAGTGTGAGGTGATGCACTTTGGTAGGAGTAACCGGAAGGCAAAGTACAGGGCTAATGGTAAGATTCTTAGTAGTGTAGATGAGCAGAGAGATCTCGGTGTCCATGTACACAGATCATTGAAAGTTGCCACCCAGTTTGACAGGGCTGTTAAGAAGGCATACAGTGTTTTAGCTTTTATTAATAGAGGGATCGGGTTCCGGAACCAAGAGGTTACGCTGCAGCTGCACAAAACTCTGGTGCGGCCGCACTTGGAGTATTGCGTACAGTTCTGGTCACCGCATTATAAGAAGGATGTGAAAGCTTTGGAAAGGGTGCAGAGGAGATTTACTAGGATGTTGCCTGGTTTGGAGGGAAGGTCTTACGAGGAAAGGCTGAGGAACTTGAAGCTGTTTTCGTTAGAGAGAAGAAGGTTGAGAGGTGACTTAATTGAAAGATATAAAATAATCAGATGGTTAGATAGGGTGGATAGGGAGAGCCTTTTTCGTAGGATAGTGACGGCAAGCACGAGGGGATATAGCTTTAAATTGAGGGGTGAAAGATATAGGACAGATGTCAGAGGTAGTTTCTTTATTCAGAAGGGAATGGAACGCTTTGCCTGCAACGATAGTAGATTTGCCAACTTTAGGTACATTTAAGTTGTCATTTGTTAAGCATATGGACGTACATGGAATAGTGTAGGTTAGATGGGCTTGAGATCGGTATGACAGGTCGGCACAACATCGAGGGCCAAAGGGCCTGTACTGTGCCGTAATGTTCTATGTTCTATGTTCTAAAGTAGAGCATTGGTTAAAAATAGTGGCAAAATCTAACTGCTCTAATCTCAGTTATACTCAAGATATTACATCCAGTCTCTATACACCTGCATTCCCCATACAGATGGCCTAAAGGCCCTTCGCTTCTTCCTGTCCCGCAGGCCTGACCAGTCCCCCTCCACTCTCTGGCTCCACCTTGGACAATCACCTAGAAATTGGTATCCATTTCAAGCCCACCAAAATATATCTACCCCCACCCACCTTCCTGCAAAAATGACATTCCCTATTCGCAATTCCTTTGCCTCCACTGCATCTGCTCCTAGGATGAGGCATTCCACTCCTGTACATCTCAGATGTCCTCGATTTTCAAGGACCGCAAATTCCCTCCTCAGCAGTTGAGAACACCTTCAACTGTGTCTCCCACATTTCCCGCAACTCATCCCTCACACGGCGTCCCCGCAATAACTAAAATAGAATCCTCCTCGTCCTCATGTACCGCTCCACCAACCTCCAGATCCAACACATCACCCTCCAACGCTTCTGTCATCTGCAATCCGACCCCACCACCAAAGGCATTTTTTCCTCCCCACCCTTATCTGCTTTCTGCAGGGACCACTCTCTCTGTGATTCCCTTGTCTGCTCCACACTCCCCTGCAGCCCCAACACACCTGGCACTTTTCCCTGCCCAGGAAGTGCTACACCTGCCCCCACACCTCCCCCCTCACCCCCATCCCAGGATGCTCGGTTTGCACTACACAACTGCACCTCCCAGTCGCAAACCATTTCAACTCCCCCTCTCATTCCGCAGATGACATGTCCATCCTGGGCCTCCTGCAATGCCAAAACGATGCTACCCAGAGGTTTCAGGAACAGCAACTCATATTCCGCTTGGGAAACCTGCAGTCCAAGGGTACCAATGTGGACTTCATAAGTTTCAAAATCTCCCCTCCCCCAACCGCATCCCAAAAGAAGCCCAGCTCGTCCCCACCTCTCTAACCTGTCCTTCCTCCCACCTATTCCCTTCTCCTACTTCAAGCCCCACCCCCATCTCCTAGCTACTAACCTCGTCCCGCCCCCTTTTACCTGTCTATCCTCCCTCAACTGACCTATCCCCTCCATACCTCCCCACCTACACTCACCTTTACTGGCTTCATCCCCGCATCTTTGACCGGTCTGTCTCCTCTCCACCTATCTTCTCCTCTGTCCATCTTCTATCGCCTCCCCATCTCTCCCTATTTATTTCAGAACCCCCTTCCCCTCTCCCATTTATGAAGAAGGGTCTAGGCCTGAAACATCACCTTTCCTGCTTCTCTGATGCTGCTTGGCCTGCTGCGTTCATCTAGCTCTACACCTTCTTATCTCACATTATGTCAATTCCTTCATTTGAATGTTCAAGTGGTTGGAAATAGTCATTTTTATGAGAGTGGAGTGCGATTTGTACATCTGTAATGTCTCTTCATTTCTTTCATCACTCAAGGAGAATAAATTCCCCAATATGACTGTTTGTAGGGTTTACAGTTCATGTTGGCATTGCCTTGGTTATACATTTTACAAGGAAAGAAATGGCAGGAGTTACATTGGCCTTTAATCACCCAAAGCGTCATTTTCATTTGAATTTCAAAAGAACTTGGACTATATTGAACCTTCACTTTGCATCCCTGCAGATAGTGATGTAATTCCCTTCCAACTGCCATTGTTCAAAATATGACACATTCAGGAACACTTATACATGGTTTCTCTCTAATTACAAGTTCTTTCTCATGTGATGTTGATGCAGTTAAAAGAATATTATTTTAGAATAACAACATTCATGATCTGAATTCACACTACATAAATTAAGTGGATTTTCAGAAAGTGAAAGAACATTAAGCACCTCGTTTCATATTAACTTGGAGATATGAGGTCTCATTTAATAAATCCCTAGCAATGCTGCATAATTACAAAAATTAAAGTAAGTGGTGGCATATGTGGCCATTGTGTTTTTCTCTCAAGCCAGATTTTTTTTTCCCCAAGATGATCGAGTCTCTAGTCCCCATTATCTCTCGTCTCTTTCAATGCTCCATTTGACTGAAATAGAAGCATTTACATTTTCTGTAAGGAAACAGCATACCATCCACTTTCTACTACTACAGTTGGCAGACCAGGCCACTACTTTTTAATACTTCATTTAAGTCTTTAAAGCTTGCACTGTGAGATTCTCACAGCACAAATCACAGAATAATGTCACAAATTATCTTTTTATTTCAGTGATGGAAAATCAAGAGAATTTTCAGGATAAGGACATCATCTACCAGTTTTCAAATGATGAATATGACGATCTGGCCTGTCCCTTCAGGATGGAAGGCGAGTGGAAAAATGGTGTAAGACTACTCAGCCACATAGTCCCTTATGTTCAATCCAGAACAAATCTGCAAGTAATGTTAGTATATCTTATTACTTTTCGGTAATAATTGTCCTCTTTTTAGAATGACTTTGTATAACAACAAGGATAAAGGGGGGTGAAACAGAAGGAAACGTTATTTGTAATTTTGAGTGAGAATTTAAAACAGCAAATATCTAATCAGCTGCCTGCTTATAAATCTCTTCCACTTTTCACTTCCATTGAAGCTTGTGATCTGTTCAGTGTTGGATACTCCACAAGCTTGGTTTTGTATGCTATTTAACTTGGGTCAACTTGCCCTTAACAGAGAATGAATTTAAAGGGACTGAAAATATAAGCTGCTCTGCATTGCAGCTTAAAATCTACAAAGATTTTGCTGGCTTGGATTACTTTTTGCGCCTGCACACGCTGCTTCACTGAGTAAGTTAAAAGATTGCCAGCAGAGAAAAATCAGGCAGCTTTAAATAAATCATTGCAAATGGATGTTGTTGATAAAACAAACATTGCAATCAAGATTGTAAATAGCTAAATCCGCCTGATGTCACCAAAACAAATATACTTGCTGACGAACACTGCTTCAGCCGCTACGACTTATTCTACAACTGGAGATCAGGAAATGGGTGAGTCTTATATGAAAAGTGCACATGTTGTGACTTGTGAAAAGGCAAAACCAGCCTTTTGTTTGAGTGACATTTGGAAAGGGCGATTAGATTTGGGTGGGTGTGTGCGTGTGTGTCTGTGCGCGTGCATTGCAACAATGAAGGTGAAGAAATACTAGTGGAGGGATGGAGAAACTAGGGCAGGGCTGGGGGTATGTATTATATTGCTGGAGGTGGGTGGTTCAGGAGAGAAGGGAAAGAGCTGATGATAGTGGAGGGTGGAGCTGGTTAGAGCTGGGGAGCCGCATGGAGGCGCATGGAAAGTTAGCTCAGAGTTATAAGGAAAGAGGGATGAGAATTGAGAAGGTTAGAGAAGAGGATAGGCACTGCAACTATAGACTCCTGGGATTAGGGAGAATTCAAACATGAGATAATGAGAGTCCAGAGACAATATGTTCCTGTTTGGGCGAAAGGCAAGGCTGATAGGTATGGGAAATGCTGGATGACTGAAGATATTGAGATTTTGGTTAAGAAAAAGAAGGGAGCACATGTCAACTATAGACAGCAGGGATCAAGCGAATCCCTGAAAGAGTATAAAGGCAGTAGGAGAGAGAGATGAAGGGTCTAGGCCTGAAACGGCAGCTTTTGTGCTCCTAAGATGCTCCTGGGCCTGCTGTGTTCATCCAGCTCCACACTTTGTTATAAAGGCAGTAGGAATGTACTTAAGAGGGAAATCAGGAGGGCAAAAACCAGACATGAGATAGCTTTGGTAAATAGGGTTAAGGAGAATCGAAAGGATTCTAAGAATACACTAAGGACAAAAGGGTAACTAGGGAGAGAATAGAGCACTTAAAGATCAGCAAAGTTATCCACGGGTGGATCCACAGGAAATGG
The DNA here is from genome assembly GCF_030684315.1 of Stegostoma tigrinum. NCBI lineage: Eukaryota > Metazoa > Chordata > Chondrichthyes > Orectolobiformes > Stegostomatidae > Stegostoma > Stegostoma tigrinum. The sequence continues at coordinate 75,613,226 of NC_081355.1, read as the reverse complement.
GGGAGAGACTAAACAAGTATTTTGCATCAGTGTTTACAGTAGACAAGGATATGGAAGATATGGAACATGGGGAAATAAAAGCAACATCTTGAAAAATGTCCACATTATAGAGCAGAAGTACTGGATGTCTTAAAACACCTGCACATGGATAAATCCCCAGAACCTGATCAGGTGTATCCCAGAACTCTGTGGGGAAACCACAGGTGAGCAGCTGGAAGACTGGAGGTTGGCTAATGTGGTGTCACTATTTAAGAAAGGTGGTAAGGAAAAGCCAGGGAACTATAGGCCGGTGATCCTGACATCAGTGGTGGTTACATTGTTGGAGGGAATTCTGAAGGACAGAATTTGCATGTATTTGGAAAGGCAAGGACTAGTCAGAAATAGTCAACTTGGCTTTGTGTGTGAGAAATCATGCATCATTAATTTGATTGAGTTTTTTGAAGAACTAATGAAGAGGATTGATGAGGGCAGAGCCGTGGTTGTGATCTACATGGACTACAGTAAGGCATTCAACAAGGTTCCTCATGGTAGACTGGTTGGCAAGTATAGATCACATGGAATACAGGGAGAAGTAGCCATTTGGATACTGAGGTGGCTTGAAGGTAGAAGGCTGAGGATGTTGGTGGAGGGTTGCTTTCAATCTGGAGGCCTGTGACCAGTGATGTGCCACAAGGATCAGTGCTGAGACTACAAAGTGTGAAGCTGGATGAACACAGCAGGCCAAGCAGCATCTCAGGAGCACAAAAGCTGGCATTTCGGGCCTAGACCCTTCATCAGAGAGGGGGATGGGGAGACTCCCCCACTGCATCCCAAAACCAGTCCAGCTCGTCCCCTCCCCCCACTGCATCACAAAACCAGCCCAGCTCGTCCCCGCCTCCCTAACCTGTTCCTCTTCTCACCTATCGCCTCCTCCGACCCCAAGCCGCACCTTCATTTCCCACCTACCAAACTCATCCCGCCTCCTTGACCTGTCCGTCCTCCCCTGACTGATCTATCCCCTTCCCACCTCCCCACCTATACTCTCCTCTCCACCTATCTTCTCCTCTATCCATCTTCGGTCCGCCTCCCCCTCTCTCACCATTTATTTCAGAAGCTTCTCCCCATCCCCCTCTCTGATGAAGGGTCTAGGCCTGAAACGTCATCTTTTGTGCTCCTGAGATGCTGCTTGGCCTGCTGTGTTCATCTAGCTTCACACTTTGTTATCTTGGATTCTTCAGCATCTGCAGTTCACATTATGTCAGTTCTGAGACTACTGATTTTGATCATTTATGCCAATGATTTGTATGTGAATGTAGGAGGTATGGTTAGTAAGTTTGCAAATGACATTAAAATAGTTGGTGAAGTGGTCAGCGAAGAAGATTAACTCAAAGTATAATGGGATCTTGATCAGCTTGTCCAATGGGCCAAGAAGTGGCAGATGGAGTTTAATTTAGATGAGTGTGAGGTGCTGCAGTGAACAAAGAGACTTTGGAGTGCAGGTTCATAGTTCCTTAAAAGTGGATTCACAGGTAGATAGGATAATGAGGAAGGCATTTGGTATGCTTGCCTTTACTGGTGAGTGAATTGAGTATAGGAGTTGGGAGGCCATGCGCAGCTGCACAGAATATAGTTAGGCCACTTCTGGAATACTCCCTGCTATAGGAAGGATGTTGTGAAATTTGAAAGGGTTCAGAAAAGATTTACAAGGATGTTGCCAGGATTGGGTGGGTTTGAACTATAGGGAGAGGCTGAATAGAGTGGGGCTGTTTTCCCTGGAGTGTTAGAGACTGAGGGGGTGACGTTATAAAGGTCTATAAAGTCATGAGGGGCATTGACAGGGTAAATAGTCAAGGTCTTTTCCCTGGGGTAGGTGGGTCCAAAACTAAAAGTTGTGGTGGAGGCTGTACAATTACAACATTTAAAAGGCATCTGGATATGTACATGAATAAGAAGGGCTTAGAGGGATGTGGGCCAAATGCTGGCAAATGGACAAGATTTATTTAGGATATCTGGTCAACATGGATGAATTGTACCGAAGTGTTTGTTTCCATCTGTACATCTCTATGACTGTATGTAAGTTAGAGGCCAAGTGTGGAAAGGGGAAGAATTAAAAAACATGGAAGATAATGTAATGTGGTTAGAATGAATAGCACTCTCATCTCAGCATCAGAAATCTCTAGTTTCATGTCCTACACATGGTCTTGAGTAGCACTGGAGCCACCATCAAACTGATGAACAGGATTTTGGAGGTGGTAGTGTGACAGTGACTAATTACAGTCAGTGATCAGATTACTATTGAAAAGATTATTAGAATGCCACGTATACCACAGCAGCTTGCGTTTATATACTACTTTTATCATTATGAAATGCTTTAAGCAGCTTCACAGGGGTGATTGTCAAACAAAATTTTACCCCAAACTACTGAAAGAAGTGTTAGGACAGGTGATCAAAAATCTGGTGAACAGATTGGTTTTAAGGTGTCTTTAAGGAGGCGGCAGAAATAGAGAGGTTGAAAGGAACAAACCTGGGAATATCGCATTTTTACATAATTGAAAGGAATATTTGAAAGAAAATTTCAACAGGATATGTGACCCATGAACCAGTTACACTTACAGTTCTTTGAACATCATTGATATTTGCCATGTTAAACTTTTTGTACATTTTCCATCAGCTGGGAATGATGTGATTTAGTAATTTTTGCTGAAAGATGTGTAGTTAACTCTGCCTAGCATAGTAACATGCCCAAGGAATAGCTACATGTGCATTGCTGGAATTCAACATTTAGCTTTTAGAAAATAATTTTTCTATCTCGTAATTTTAGTAACATGTGAGTATAACTGATATATGATTCAAGCAGGTAAGGTTCTCACTGAAATCAGGATATCATAAAGTGACCAGTAAGACATCTAGAAATGTCTGAATAACATAACCTCTTAGGTGGCATATCAAAGACTGTTAGTGCCTGTAGAAATCTAGCGCAGCTGAAGCTGCCATCTTCAAGATTACAGGGGACGATGGAAGATTGAGGTAAAATGTTATAAAGGAAGTTAATCTGCTGGGAAATGAATGACAAACAAACATAACTATTAGGGGTAAAATGCAGTTTTTGCACTTCAGCTGTAATGACACAAACTCATGTATTTGATTTATCAGTAGTTCATCTATGGATGCAATTAATTGTACATTGACTCAAAACAGTGACCTCTCAAGTAACTATAAATTACTGTATGTACTCCAGTGCTGACTGTGTTTCTAAATAATTGAGGTTATTTTGCCTGGCTACTTCATCACTCAGCAGAGGGACCAAATGTGTCTTTGCATGTGCACACAAACCCAATCTCCTACTGATACCAAGATGTAAATTCATGAGGCTAATGTAATCAAGTGATAGCCAATCCCTTTAAATAATTTTAAATCAAATAATAGTACAATGGATGGATCAATTATTTTGGATATCAAAAAAGGAACTCGCACTTGTCAACCACGGCCTGCTCACTGGTACTTAATTTGGATCCTGCCAGGCCCACTCAGCTCCTGACCTCATTACAATCTAGGTCCAAATGTGAAAAATAAACAGCTGAACTGCAGAGGCGCATTAAGAGTGATTGCCCGTGACATCTAGGCAGCATCAAAACTGGAGTCATTGGAAATCTGCTGGGTATTCTCCACAAATTGGAGTCATACTAGCACAAGATGGTTGTGATTAAATCAGCTATCTCAGTTTCAGAACCTTGCTGGAGTAGTTACTCAAGGTATCATCCTAGGCCCACGCATTCTTAGCTGCTTCACCAATGACCTTCCCTCCATCATTAGATCAACTGTTGATGTACAATAATCGATGGTAATGTTGAGCACCATTTATGACCATGCAAATACTAAAGCCATTTGATCCGTATATAGCAAAATATAGACAACATTCTGACTTGGACTGATAAATGGCAATTAACATTTGTGCCACACAAGTGCCAGACATAGGCCATCTCTCATGAGAGAATCTAACAATCACCCCTTGGTATTCGATGGTCTTACAATCACCGAATCCCTCTGTATCAATTTCCTCATGTTTACCCAAGAATAGAAATTGATCTGGATTAGAAATATAATTACTGTGACTGGAAGAGCAGATTTGATGCTAGGAATTCTAAAGCACGTAACTTGTCTCCTGACTCCCCAAAGCCTGTCCAGCATTTATAAGGCACTGTTCAATTCCGTGAATGATAAAGGATGACAGGGTATGAATGTAAAATAATTGGTAAAAGAAACAAAACTGACATGGAGGAAAACATCTGGAAGCCACTGCTTGAGGGGGTGGTAGATGCAGGATCAATTGGCGAACTTAAAAAGGAATTTGATGGTTATCTGAAAAGTAAGAATATGTGGGTTAGACTAAGCAGTTGAATGGTATGAATGATTTGCTCTTTCAGACAGTCCATGAAGACACAATATGCCAAATAGCCTCACTGAGTATTACAATTCTGTGATTCCGCAATTCTTGAGTCCATCTCTTGTGCCAAGGCGTTAGGTGTTGCTTTAAAGAAAAAATCTTCTCCCTTTGACCATGAGCCAGTGTTTTCCTGCTGAGAATATCTTCCTCTGCCACATAAACCTCACTCCAGCCTGAACCAATTTCTCCCTTGAGTGTTTGGCTTTGCGTTGTGCAGTCTAACTTTCAACAGTGTTAGCAGTGCATAGAAATTGAGTGCTTGTTGAGTCCACATTGTTACTTTTGGGTTGTATTGAGCATTTGACCACTTAAGCACTAAATGCTGCAAATGTTTGTTCATCTAAGCTGTGTGCAATTGCTAAATGTTTGGATCATAACCATCTTAAAAAGAGTAAATGAGCTCAAATGTTTCTGAACCTTAGGCCTTTAAGATGAGGAAATGCAAGTCACCAGCTGATATCCTTCTCTCTGCTCTGAGCATACAGTACATATTTTACACTGTTCCAAACTAAATAAACACATTGAATTAGGTAAAGAATTATGGATTTTCCAATGATTTATCTTTTCAGATCAGAGCAAAGTCCAGCAGAGGAGAAAATAGCATCACGTGATGAAATCCTCCAAATACAGGGTCTTGCTCTTTTATCGACCACGGTAAAAAAAAATTTCTTATGAATTAAGAAGTTCATGTGAAACACTGCCCTTTCACTAAAAATGTAACATCAGCAATTGTTGGTGAAGGTGGTCTACGGTCATTGTGTAAAACAGATGAGAGTGAGTTGGCAGCCAGTTTACAGGCTGACTCTTTTTGAAGGCAATAAAGAAGAGATTGATGAAGAGTCACCTGACTTGAAATGTTAACTCTGCTTTTATCCCACAGATGCTGCCAGACCTGCTCTGTAGTGCCAGCAATTTGACTTTTTGTCAGAGAAGAGATTAAATTTGCTGGAAGGTGGCTGCAGATTGCAAAACAGCTAAAAGGCTTTGTTATGATGGCAAGAAATTTATGCCAACTACTATAAGCTTAGATTTTCAAGAACCAAATAGCTTTTCATCAGTGATACAGACATTAAAAGTAAAAATCTTGTGGGAGTGGTGGAATACAGCCTCATTAAAATATTTAATTACAGACCTTTTCCTGAGAACAGGTTCCTCAGTCACCCCAAACACATCCAATAGACTGGGAAGCGGGTGCATTGGAGGTGTATTATAGATCTTTGGACTTTAATTCCACCTCTTCCCCCTGGGTACAAACCAACTTGCAGGGGTTAAAAGACCCTGGAGGGATCAAAGGACGCTTGATCCTTGTGGGTCATCCAAACTGCAGTTTAAATGAACATCCATTGTTCTTTGTTCAATTGATTTGGCATTGAATTGCTCAGGCTTTGCCAATGCACATCACTGGAAATACATCATTGGTTTACATAGTAAACAGAGTTTCCACCCCATATCTGGTGCATTTATGACGGTGCAGCTGCAGAAATTCCAAGAAAGCTCAGGGCCGCATCAATGATATATTGGTAATTGATAGTGAGCTGTCCTTTGAAATCTATATTTGAAGTTAATGAGAGCTCACTTCTGTGGCACCTTATCACTTTGAAACACATTGAATTGTGTGTGGTGAATGACAGTTTATTTAGGGAGGAAACATATAACTGCAATCACTTTATTAAATCCATTTTTGCCAGAGAAGAGTTTAGAGTGTAGTGTCCTGACTGAACCATTGGAAGTGGTCATTTTCACTGCAATAATTTAAGTTAACATTTGGCCTTTACGTGCTTTGAGTGTAGCTGCCAGAGCTCCCGAATGGATTGGAACTCTTGTATTCAATATTTCCAATCCTAATAATTTAACTTGACTTTTGCTGCTGTCAGTTGTCATTTCCAGCAAAACTTTACTGCAAGTATCTTTGTGTTGTTAATATTTTTATCCATTTTTTGAAAGTTTAAGTATTCTTCAGCCTCTTTTGCTGCAGAATGCATTTGCTGAAGCACAGCAGCTTGTTAATCAGAGCAAGTACCCACTCTCATGTTATGTTGCTTGTTTTTGACAATAGGTGAACAAAGAGCTGGTTGCTGCTATTGCTGCAAGGGGAGAAGCACCATGTGAGTATCTTAATCCCACTCACACTTACTTTGCATCAGGAGCATTGACTCAATGTAGAAGGTTATTATGTATTACTGATACCATCCTTCGAGTAACATGGATTAACCTCATGACGGGCTTTCTACCAGGTTTTATCTTTGTACAACAGTATCAGCTTTTGGACCAGTTACTGCTTTAAAATAGTTCCAATTATATTGTATTGAAAAGGTCACAATTAAATATATATCTCACTGAGCTGCATTTATAATAACCAAATGGAGAGATAACAAGGGGACAAAATCCACAAATGTTGAAAATTGATATGGAAATATTCTTGGAAAAACATGCAGTCTTCCAAATCTGACGTCTTGCACACCTCTAATTTTCTTTGCCTCTCCATTTGTGGCCATGCTTTCGGTTGTGAGTTCCTAAGTGCTGAAACTTTCTCCCTTAAACCTGTCTGCTTCTTCACCTGGTCCTTCTTAAAACCTGCCTTTTTTGACCAATCTCTTGTTCACCTGGCATACAATCTTCTTATGTGCTCAGTATCAACTCTTCTTTGATAACATTCCTGAGAATCTTGGGATGTTTTGCCATATAAAAAGATGTAAAAATGTGATAATGCACAGTGTGTCTTTCAGCATCAAAAAGCTGGAAAAAAAAATTAAAAATTCAGGTGTAGGCAGCATCTTTTTTTGTATCAATGAGGATCTTGATAAACAAGAATTTAACTCTGGTAATAAAATCAGAAAACGCAGGGAGTGCTCAGTAAACCTGGCAGTTTCAGTGGAGAGAGAAATAGTGTCACCATTCAAGATCAATGACCTCTCATCGAAACCGTTGAATATATATCACTGTTCCTTTTATTCTACTATCCTGGAACCCCCTACCTCATAGACCTGTGGTATGCTATTCTTGTTGCAATCACGGACTGCAGTCATTCTACAAGAAGAGCCACCACCACTGTCTCAAGAATATCTCAGGTTGGTAACAAAATGATGGTGGAATTAGGTAGAAAGAATATCCATGTTTTCAGAAAGCTGATGTGCAATAATATCTGAGACCTCTCCAGCAGGCAGAATGCATAATATACATTGTGGAAAGTATTCAGAAAAGTTTGGCAAAGTGGTTCACAAATATTTCCTGCGCTTTTCTTAATGATAAAATATCTTGTGATACAATTCTTACTTGGACAATGATACATTCATGGACTTTTTTTTCCAGCATGCGGAGAACAGAACAAGCCAGTTGAATTGAAAGGCTCTGTGAACAATATCAGGCAAAATAAGGTATATTTACTGCATAGTAATGAGATGTTTGATCTTTATCAACAGATAATAATAAATGGACATGCACCAGCATATACTGCTACCTTGAACAGTGACATAGACCTAGTTTTTCTTTATATTGAATGTTGTGGGAGGAGCTGCACCTGCTGTTCTTTGAAATGTTAAAGGTGGAGTTCCTACCTTTATGAAAACTCTTTTTAATTTTTTCTTTAATCTTAGGGAGAAGAAAAGCCAGAAGCTATATCTGTCATTTTTGTTAAGATCTATAATATCTGAAATGTAAACACCAGGTAGTTTTACTCTCGTGTTCAGAATGATAATGAATAATGTTTACATGTGCTACAATTTTTCGGGCCTACACCAAGGCACTTTTTTAGGATAAGTGTCACCAGTCTCTCCTGTCAAGGAACTGAGCGGCAGTGTCTCTTGTCCATGAAATAATAGGAACAGGATGAAGTGGATACCAGAGTTGGGCCTGTATCCCATGTTTTTTTTATTTCTGGGTATTGAAAGACAGATGTATGAAAACATTTTTTGGAAACAGGGAAATTACCAAATGCAACATTATTTTGCAACAGGTAATGTACGATTGATCATAGAGGCATTTAAAGCCATAAGATACAAGTCAGTTAATGTAGTAGCAAATAGCAGCACTGTTGCTAATGACCAGATAAATGTGCTTTTCCGAACATCATCATTAAGCTTAAGGCTAGACCCCACATTATATCTAACTGCAATCAGTCTTTCTTTAGCAAACACGGGCGGCTTCTATTTTGCAGAATATGAAGTCAAATGATTGAGTTCTAACCCTGCCAAAGCTCTTTTGGCCCAGGATGGAAAGTTGACCAATTATTTGGTCAAACAGTCTAGTCTCACCTTCTGACAGGAATGAAGATATTCTGACAATGCAAGTTGGGTTGCCTTATAGTACTGTTGTAATTGGTGGTATCATGACAGAAAGAGAAAGGAATTGCCTTCTCTCTCATCCCAGCTGCTGTAAAAGTAAGTCTCCTCCTCCTCAAAGGGATCTTAGATTATTTTGCTGCATTTAGTTGGTGATTAGGAAAATTAAATGACTCCATTGCTTTCTAATTTGAGGTCCAGAAGGGGAATCATGGGGACTTTGGCATCAGACTAACAATTTTAAAAAGGACAAGATCTTTATCTTTTCCTTGTGAGCCTTGGATATATTGTAAACTAATTTCGATGGCTAGCTTCTCTTCCTTTTGATGTTGTAGTTAGGATCATGCAATGTATTATCCTCCACAATTAGCTCCCTTTTGAGAGGCTCATTCTGCATAATAAATGAACCCCTGATTACCTTAGATGGTTTACCATTTTTTGGGAGATGCCATGAGCCTTAGTTTAGCCTTTTTTTCTCCAGTACATTTTAAAATAATGCTCAACATTGTAAATTACTTGGTAAAATTGTGAAATCAACTTGTATCAAAAACATATTGGGCCTTAATTTCCTTTAACTATCTGTCATTACACTGCAAGGAGTGCAGATTACTCTACTCTATCCAAGCAATTGTAAATTATATGAAAATTCATTTCCAGGCTAAATATTTATGGGATGCCGGTGTTGTTGACTAGGCCAACATTTGTTGCCCATCCCTAATTGCTCCTTCGCAGGTGATTCCCATATCCTACAAATGAAATTATAAAAACGAGATTGAGTTTCTACATGGGCCTCCTTTTTCTTGTCCTTTGGCATACCTTGAATGGAAGAGTAGCAAAATGTCTGGAGATATGACACAAGGATTGAAGTTACAATGCACAAGTGGGAATTTGTGAAGACATTCACTCCCACTATGTCCCAATTAAACTGAGCATCATAACCTCACTGTGCCTATTCTTCCCACAAAGGGGATCTTGCTAAATGTCCTCCAGTGGAGAAGGCTTTAACAGGCTCTCAGCCTGTTTCAAATTGAACCTGTGTAGGTGCTGTCCCCCTCTCTTCAACATTTAGCAAGAGAAGAGAAGGGGCCCTGCAAAGGGAGCTCAGGCAGTTAGATGGGAAGTTGAACAGCAGAGTATTGTAATCTCAGGATTACGTCCTGTGCCACATGATGGTGAGATTAGGGACAGGAAGGTAGCACAATTAAATGCGTGGCCAAAGAGCTGGTGTGGGAGAGACGGCTTGAAGTATGTGGATCATTGGAGTGTCTTCCAGAGCAAACACTCATGTGGTAATAATGGGGAGGGAGCCAGATCAGTAGGTCAACAAGTAAAATGACAAAGGACGTACCTGAGACTAAGATCAGCAAGACTAAAAGGGAGAACATACAACAAGAAGTTACTGAACACAGCAGCACTGGTGGTCTGGAATGTATTTGTTTTAATTTGAAGAATATCTTAGATAAGGCAGATGAACTTAGAGCTTGCCTTAATACATATAACTATGAAGTTTTAGCTATTACAGAGATGTAGTTGAGACAGGGCCACAAAACTGGCAGCTAAATGTAATGGGATTTAGATATTTCAGGTGAAATAGAGAGAGGTCAATACTAGGTCCCCTGCTGTTTGTAATGTATGTAAACAGAGAATGTACGATGGTCTGATAAGTAAGCTTGAAGATGACACAAAGATTGGGGAGCTGCAGACAATGAGAAGATTGCTGGAGAATACCACAGGATTCAGCAGACTATAGATACTTTGGAGACTTGGACGGAGAAATGGCAGATGGCGTTTAATCCAGACAAATGTGAGGTGATGCATTTTGGAAGGTCTAATGCATAAGGGGAGTATACAGTAAAAGGTAAAACCCTTGTTAGTATCAACATACAAAGGGATCTAGACATACAAAGTCCATGGTTCCCTGAAAGTGGCAACGTAAGTGGTTAAAGTGGTCAAAAAGATATAAAGCATGTTTGCATTCATTTGATGGGGGCAGAGAGTATAAAAGAAATTGGCAAATCATGTTGCAGCTGTGTACAACTTTATTTAGGCCACATTTGGACATTGTGTGCAGTTCTGGTCACCACACTGTCAAAGGATGTGGAGGCTTTGGAGAGGGTACAGAAACGGTTCACCAGGATGTTGTCTCACTTGGAGGGTATTAGCTATGAGGAGAGGTTGAACATACTTGGTTTGTTTTCACTTGAATGTCAAAAGATAAGGGTGGCCTAATAGAATTTTGAAAAATAGAGTCTATCGCCCAATGTAGAAATGTCAATTACTTATAGGTATAAGAAAAAAGGTCCAAGTTTAAAGGAGATATGAGAGGCAAGTTTTTTTTACCACAGAGAGTGGTAAGGGCCTGAAGTGCACTGCCAGAGGAGATGGTGGAGACAGATTCAACAGCAACATTTAAGAGGTATTTTACAGATATAAGAAAAGGCAGGGAATAGAGGAATATGAGTTGCATGGGGAGGATTAAAACAATACAAATTGCTTGCTCCTCCCAGTTCTGTAGGTGGTTTTCATTAAATTTCATTTAAATAAGTACGTGTGATTGTCTGAATATAGCAGCTGTGGATCGGTCCTGATCCATCACTATCCAGTTTCTCTGTTTCTGTGATAGAATTAAAAATAGGCAGTAGGCAGCTTATTTACATACTGAAGGGCTGAAATGCATGGATTTTGGAGCGAGTGATAGTAGTTGAAAACTACTACTTCTAGGGAAATCAACAATGTGCTAGGAAGGTAGCTGCAAGCTGCCAATTTCTGCATGGAACTGTCGCAACAACCCCTTCAGGAGAGGCAGGTTATAAATATGTGGTGATTTCAAACTTGAATATTTCATTTCAACTGCAGGGTAATTAATGCAGCTTTTGGACCAACGTGTTTCCTGTGCTTCCTGGAACATGCCAGTGAAGCCAGGGCAAAAATACATTAGCAGCAAATAAACAGTGTAATGGCCAGAGGGCATGAGGTAATATAATTTTGTGTTGGTAAATATATATTCTGTCTTGATTCTCAGATTTAAATCCCTTTATTTTAGAAAAAGACAAACGATCAACTCTGCCAGACTCTTAAAATTGCTGCTATAGTCCCATGACTGGAATTAGCCTGGAAGCTGTAGAATTTTCCCACTAGTCCATTATCACAGTCTCTTAACTCCAATATAGTAATGAATGGCATTTCACTGCATCACTGTGGCATCAAAATAACTAATTTCTCTAATGGAAACAAAATACTGCAGGTGCTGGAAATCTGAAAGAAACAAAATACTGGAGAAACTCAGTAGGCCTGGCAGCATCTGTGGAGAGTGAAACATTTTGAGTACAATTCTTCTACAGAACTGTTATCTGCCTCATTCTCTGACTTTCTGAGAAGAATGGCCGGACAGCAAATTATCAAACTTGAGAAGGGAAAATGAATAATCATTTAAATGCAGCCCCTTTCCCCTTTTGTCTATGGCTGTGGGCTGAAGATATAACAGGAAAAAATGTCACCAAGAATTGAAACTCCGTAAGTGATATATTGCCTGTGTGTGTAAAAGACATTGTTTAATTTTTTACTGAGGAAACTGACAGGTCAAAGGTTATGTCTTCTGATTTCCACATTGCAGTTCTATCAGATCAGTCTGGGTGCCAGTTGCACTGTTTTACTTTGGACTTCAGATGAGGACCAAGATGATCAATATCAGCACAAAAGCAACAACAGCATGCTCCTCACCAACCAGCAGGTCAAAAAAGACAGGGTTTCAGCGTGCAAGAGGCCACACCCTCAACCTATGAATTAAAGCATGAGCTTCCCTTCTTTGTTGGAATTCTGGCGCCTCATGACACCCTCAACCTATGAATTAAAGCATGAGCTTCCCTTCTTTGTTGGAATTCTGGCGCCTCATGACACTCAGGGTCTTGTTCTCGTTTTGTTTCTTGCAGTCTGCTGGTACAAGGCCTGCTTCCAAATGGTGGACATACTTTACCAGTGGTTCTCAACCTCAGCTTCTTTGTCATCAGCTCCTTTGAGGGCTTTGCTGCAGACATTTGCAGAATCTCACAATTGGTAGGCAAGCAATATGTTAGACAGCTAACTAACGGCTTGTTTGCCAGAGTGGGCAATTATGGCAATTCTGTTACTGATGATGCCTATCAGAATGATTGATTGTTACTGATGTTTGTCACTCTGATTGTTTTTCAAGGTGCACAACATTGTTGAATGCACACTTGTGGAAATTATGGCACTTCAATGATCTGCAAGGGGATTTTTGTAAACTACGAGGAGTGCCATTTCAAAAGGTGTAGCTGTTGTAGTCACTAACAGATACGTGCAAGATCCCTAGGCAATTACTAAGATGTGAATATCTTGCCCTTCTGAACTGTTCTTTACTATTTGGCACCTTGAAACATCAGAAAAGCCTTTTCTGATGAAGGGTCGACACCCGAAATGTCAGCTTTTGTGCTCCTAAGATGCTGCTTGGCTTGCTGTGTTCATCCAGCTCCACACTTTGTTATCTTGGATTCTCCAGCATCTGCAATTCCCGTTATCTCTGATTACAATTTTAACCTCACTGTGAAGCCTCTTCCAGGGATGCCCAACCTGAAGAAGTTACCCTCCTCCCTCCGGACAAACCTCTCTCCCACTGCAACTCTCATGTAATCTCTTCTGCCTTGAAACTGCTTGATCATGTCCTGAAGCAAACCAGGTACCACAGCCACATCACCTTCCTCAGCACCTGCCTGCAGAACCCTTTTCTGATGATGGGTCTAGACCTGAAACATCAGCTTTTCTGCTCCTAAGATGCTGCTTGGCCTGCTGTGTTCATCCAGCTCCACACTTCGTTATCTCGGATTCTCCAGCATCTGCAGTTCCCATTATCTCTGCACCATTCACTCTGTCAGTTTGTTCCGTTCCCGACTCCAAAATGCATGAAGTTTTCATACTTGGTATAGCCTCTAAACCTTGTAAAGTCTAACTTTAAGTCCTGGGGGCCATCATTATGCCTACTCAGCCAACTTGCTGGGGTTTTCGACTCAGCTGAACAGGACAGAATGTTCTTGTAAATCTTGTAAATATGGGGTCAAGTGTTCGAATGACGTGAAGGTCACAGTTAATAAACTATCCCTTTGTGCAAGTCATTGGCCCCCAGAATTGTCATTCATGACTTCTGTGAAAGAGGTAGGACAAAATCGAATTTCTGCTCCATACTTAAAGTTGATTCCAAATACCCTTATCAGTTAGAAAAGATGGGATTTGCAACATGGTTCTTTTCCTAGCATGTGTTCCTGTTATTTGTAAAGAAGACGATGTGTACAGAGTTAGCATAGAAACATCCCTTCCCACAGTCCTCTACCAAAGCAGTCAGAATGACAGATGTGGAGAGGAAATGTCATGTCTACCACAACTTTGTGAATCGAGCTGTAGCCAGTCCTCTAGTTTAAAAGCGACTGTTCAATTCCATTAATCACCTACTTTCATATCCCTAATAATATGAGTTGTATTTGGAATGATCCATTTAAAGGATTAGTTAGGATTTTGCCTCCAATTGTGAATTTTACTGCTTATTTTATTTACGGTGCTTAAGTGGGTTCTTATGTAAACATTGATGTTCATTATTCAATCCTTTCTGTCTCATGATCAGCCTAATAACAACAGAGCTCGATGAATCAGGTTGTGCTTGTAGCTAAAATGTCTCCTTGAATTTAATGCATTGGAGGATTTTCAGTTTTATTTATGTCATGTATTCTTTTCCTCCCTTCCTATCTTCATATCTTGGCAAAGATCAGGCAGGCGAGATATTGATAGTACTGCTCATTAAAGTACATGACATTCATTTGGAGCTGACTGTTGATTCTGCCTTTGTCCTTCCGGGATAGCGGTCAGTCGTCATGTGGGTTTTGACTTACTGCATTTTTAACTGACAGCTGAGATCTGCTGATTAACTGTGAGAGGTAGCTCCTAAGAATATCTAAAATATTCTTTCCTCCACTATCTGATTCTGGAGTAAATGGAAATGTTGAAAAACTAATGTCATGACCATGAACGCCAAAATACTGACAGTTTTAGCTTGTAATTCCAATATCTTTGTGTATTTTTCTTTAAAGAATACACAGGACAAGGGTTTACAAAAAAAAGCAATTTTGACTCAACTGAATGGGAGAAATTGTTCTTGCAAATATTAGCCTGGGCTCAAGTGTTAGAATGCTGTGAAGGTCACAGCCAAAGAACTATCCCTTTATCACCCCTGTGTCGCAGGTAAAGGCCCTCCTGAACTCTGATTGCTAGAAATCAGCTAGCTAGCACACAGACAAAGGGGAAACAGGATAGCAAAGGACTGTGTCTCACTCAGAGTTCTGGATTTCAATCACTGTTGAGAGGAATCAGATTTACCAAATCTCAACCAATCTGCAAAAGGAAGGGTCATGAAATCGACTGTTTGACTATAAACTCCAAAGCTCCCAGTAACCTCCACTGCAATGGCTATAACATTCAACTAGCTGCTAATTTCTGAAGAAGGGTCCCAACCCAAAACGTCAGATTTCCTGCTGCTCTGATGCTGCCTAGCCTGCTGTGTTCCTCCAGCTCCCCAGTGTGTTATCTCTGTTAATTCCAGAAAGCCTGATTAAATAAGCTCCTTTTAAACTATCAGTTCATTTGGATCCGGAAGAAAGGTATTCCTACAGGAAGGGATCCTTTCCAATTTAATCTTGTTTCTATCAACCAAAGCAGTGGGTGAATAAAGAAAGAAACAAGTTCACCATTTTTCATCTGGGAGCTTAACAGTTTGGGGTTTCACATCTGGAAGTGTAATAAATTAAGGAACATTTGACGTGGTCTGGTTAAAAGCACAATGGTTGCAACTTCCACAGGGATTTGTCTGATCTTCTACAGAAGTTATAATAGGAGAATATTGGAGAAATTCTACCCTTAAGTATTGTAACTAAATTAATGAATTGGGGTGTTTGGGAGTATGAAATTAATGAAACATAACTCTCAAACACTGAATGATTTTGTCAGTTTAGTCACAAATTGAAATATTAATTCACTTCTGAGGTAAAACTGATGGATGTGTTTGGGAAGGTTTGGTTGTGAGGTGGAGATGGCCAGGTCCAGATTAATAGTAAGCTCATAAATACCACAGTACTACCCTGCTTAACAATGTGATGATTACTAGCAGAACTGATGTTCCCAACTGAAATAGCTGCACAGAGGCTAGTATCTCATCACCAAGTCTCCCTTTGTTTGCATGTGCACAATATGTGGGCTCTGACCAGCTAGCTCAGAGCCAGTCCCTGTAATAAGGAGAGTCTCTGAATCTCCTATTTATAGCTGTCAACCAGGGCTCCCTGATTGGCCCAGGTAAACAGCCCCAATCAGGGATCTCATGGTCAATGAGATCTACCCTCATTCCTGTCACTACAACACTTCCAAGCTTTGCAAATGACAGATGAAGGAGAGACAATATGATGCACCAGAAAATACTTAACACTTATGTCCATATTACACCTGGATGCCTGAAATGTCCGGATAGCAGCATTGCTTTTGAACCCCAGACCTCTGAGTCCTGAAGATCTTTTCCTGGGTCTGCCTCTGAATCATCTCTGCTTTCTATTGGCAGAATCCATCATCACCTGTGATGCTTGAGACATCTGTTCGAGTTTAACTCTCAAGCTTTAACCCTGAACTCTGTGACCTTATCCTACTGTCTCAATACAATGAAGGCTGTGCTGCAAAATGGGTTATGGTGCAGGCTCCTGTCTGCTATGGTGGGCTATGGTGCGGTGATGTGAGCGATAATTACAACGTTTTCAAAATCCTATCATGTTTCAGGGTCTCACTTTCACATTGTCTTCTGACGACTTTGTGAATCAGTCTCAGAGCTGTGACACTGCTATTTTAAATGTAGGACTGGATGAATGCCAAGAAACAACTTTGATGATAACTGACTCCCATGGATACTGTTACTTTCCTCCAAATAGCAGAGTAAGAAGCAGAAAAATGAATTGTGTAAGAGTAAATATTTCACAGACCACTTGCCTGGACAAATGGCATACATTTACAGCAATTAATTACTTTGAAAACATTTAGTTCATTTCCCTCTCATTAAATGCTACTTGGTCAACTTTTCCCAGGAGTTTTGAGTGATGTAGTGTCCTTGTATAATTTACAGGAAAAGGATCCAACGACAAAAATAAGCCAAATAAGCCAAGCATCAGACTACACTGTTAGGTTGTAAATTTGTCTCCTGGACAAGATTTGATTGACAATGTTTCTGTTTTAAAAAATTAGTATCTGAGTGACAGTACTACGAATATTCAGAGATGACCAAAATGCTCTGAATGGATAGTGCTGACATATTTTCTGGTGATCTAAAGCTGCATTCCTGACGGTGTAATTGAGCACTGGCTACATGCCTTGGGATTGTGGGTTAAGATATCTATTTGCTCTTCCCTTGCCGATCCAGGATGGAGTAGTATGCGGGTTAAAAGAGGAAGATGATTTTGATGGCATTGGCTTAGTCCAGAAACACTCACCTGCAGCACATATCATTCTAACTGAAGATAATTGTCATATTCAGCCAATAATCCAAGAGAATGTCAGCTGGATTTCAAAGGTGAGCCCTTATTAAATTTTCATTTTTAAAGCTGCATATGGCATGGATATTATCTATGTTCAGCTTGTCAACTGAAACACAGTACAGTTTTGTTGGGTTATATTGGGCTTTACTGTAGTCTCTGTTTCACTCTGAAATTCATTATGCAGTCTGTATTAAAGAGACAATATCCCTTTTTTGTTTTTACTCTCAGACAGCAATTGAAAATCACTAAACATTAAATGCAGTTCTCAAGTCTTTTTTTTTCCCAAAACACTTACCCTTTTGTGAGGAGACTTTGAGTCTGGAGGGAAACGCCTGCTGACGTTCTGCTGCCCAGATACAGAGTCATCTCCTTGGCTTGTCCTGCTGATTGCTTTGGGATCACAGACAGAGAGAGTCAAGGGGCAGGACGTATCTCGAGTGTCCTCAGAAGGCACAAGGCTACTCAAATCTTCCAAATCAACAGATCTAACCACACAGTAGGCTCTGCCCACCTCAAATGCGGAAATCAGACCTGTACCTTGACATAGTGGAAGGGAGAAGAAGTAAACAAACTGAGGGCACATAGAGGACACAGGTGAAGCATCCTTGTAAATAAGTATTTACTTTTGTTTATACACTTTCACTTCTACTATGATAACCTGAGCTCTACTGAAGATGCAATCACCAATTATTGCTCATCTCTTACATTTCTCACCTTATTTAGTCATTCCTGACTCTTTCAGAACAGAAAACATCAGTTATCAGAACCGTTCTGATTATGTCTGAAGCCAAAGCATTGCATTTCAATGTGGACTACACTAAAGCTAAATTCTGGGGCACACACCTCACTTAATATTGTTTTATTGGTTCAAGTATGAAATCAATAATAATTCCATGCATCTCTGTAGGAATAGATTCACAGAATCCCCGCTTTGCTACAGAGCAGAACATGGCCATTCAGTCCATCATGTCTGCACCTGGCTCTCTGAGCATTTATTTTAGTGACAAACTCCTGCTTCTTCCCCTGAACATTGTATGATTTTCTAAATAGAAGCTTGCTCTTTTGAATGTTTCAAATGAACCATTCACCACGATAACATCAGGCAGTGCATTCTATACCCCAACTACTTTCTGTATGAAAATGTTTTTTCCTACTTTTTGATTATTCTTTGGTGAAAAACTTTAAAATTGTGCCCTTTGGTTCTTGCTTCATTTTTGAGCGAGAATAATTTTCATCTATTACTCTGTCCAGACCTTTTTATGATTTTGAAAACTTCTATCAAATCTTTCTTCTGCCTTCTCCTCGCTAAGGAAAACAGTCCCAACTTCTCCAATCTACTTAAAACTGAAGTGGAACCATTCTTGCAACATCTTATGCAGTCTCTTCAATGCATTCATACATAGCTCCTTTATCGTGGAGCCCACAACAGTATATAGTACTGCAGCTGATGTCTAACCAGTGTTCCATAAGTTTTAATATTTTAGTTATGAAGTCTAGAATACTGTATGTTTTATTAACAGTCATCTTTATCCGATCTGCCACCTTTAAATACCTGTGTACGTATACACCCAGGTCGCTCTGCTCCTGTACAAACATTAGAAAATACCCTTTGTACTGTCTGCCTATGTTCATTGTACTAATGTCATAACTCTCAGCATTGAATTTCATCTGTGATGTTAATAGGCTGAGTTGGATTTTAATGAGACGCACATCAGTTAGTTGCCACTTGACGGCACGATTCTGAACTCACTATTTAAGGTTTGAGGGGAAAATTGAGCAAGTTTGCTTTGAAGTTGAGAATTTTTTTTTTGCATTCTCCCTAATTAGTTATCTTGTTCACTGTTATTGTTGCCACATTAGGAAGGGGATTAAAATCCACCCACAATCCCAAAACATAACAACCTTTTAAACCACACAATTGTACCACTATATGTTACATGCAGCGTTGAGTTCCATATATGTTATCACATTACTTGTTACAATGAAAGAAAATTCACGAACACCTCGGCTGTATGAGGGAGGTGGTGTCATTGTGGTATTATTCATGGACTAATAATCCACAGACCTAGATAATGTTTGAGGATCCTGGGTTTGAATCACATCCCAGCAGTTGACTGAACTTGAATTTAATAAAAAACCTGGAATTAAAACTCTCATGATATCCATTAAATTATTGTCAGTTGTCAGAAAACCTGTTCAATTCATTAACGTCCTTTTAGAGGAGGAAATCTGCATCCTCACCCAGTCTGGCTTACATGTGGCTCCAGACCCATAGCAGTTGACTCTGTAATGCCCACTGAAATGGCCTAACAAGCCATTCAATTGTATTGCTTGTTACTTTTTAAAAAAAAAATCAGATGAGCTACCTGACATTGACCAAGGCACTGAAAACAAGAACAGCAGAAACAGCCCTGTTGATCTTGCCGTCCCTATTGGAAGGCCTGTGTCAAAATTGGCAGTGCAATCTCACAGAATTGTAAAGCCACAGACTGTGACAGACTTACTCATGTCCCAGACACTACCACCACCATTCCTGGGTATGTCCTGTCCCAACAGAAGCAGAGGTGGCAGCACAGTGGTATACAATTGGGAGGGAGCTCCCCCGGGAATTCTCAACATTGACTCAGCAAACCTCATGCTGGCTGTCCTAAATAACTTAATTTATGAGGAATGTTTGAAGACTCTGGGACTAGACTCATTGTCATTCAGAAGGATAACGAGGGATCTAATTGAAACTTACAGAATACTAAATGGCCTGGACACAATGGATGTTGGGAAGATGCTTCAATTGGTAGGAGAGACTAGGCACAGCCTTAAAGTAAAGGGAAGACCCTTTGGAACAGAGATAAGGAGAAACTTCTTCAGCCAGAGAGTGGTGAATCTATGTACATTTAAGACTGAGACAGCTAGGTTCTTGATTATCAAGGCGATCAAGGGTTACAGGGAGAAAGTGAGAGAATGGGGTTGAGGAACTTATCAGCCATGATTGAATGGCACAGCAGACTCGATAAGTTGAATGGCCTAATTTCTGCTCCTATGTCCTATGGCCTTATTAATTAACCTGGATTTGGCCCTTTGGCTCGTAAATTTATCCCAAATTATTATTTCTAGCAGTTCCCTTGTCACTGAAGTTATAATGATTGGCATGCAGTTGGCAGACTTATTTTTATGGCTTTTTTTTTCAACAAGGATGTAACTTTTGCAGTTCTCCATTCCTCTCTGGCCCCACCCACAGTCTAATGAAGGTTGAAAAATTATTGCCAGTACCGCTGCAATTTCTATTCTCATTTCCCTCAGTATCCTTAATGTATCTAATCTGATCCCTGTGCCTTTTTTAAGAACAGTGCACCTATACAGTAACTCTTTATTATCATCTGTAATTATCGAGTGAGTAATTTAAGTCCTGTTTCTCTATGGCTGACACAGCATCTTCTTCCTTGGTGAAGACAGATGAACAGTATTCATTTTGACACCTGCTCTCAAGAAAAGACAGGAAAGCAAACATGAACCAGAAGACTTAAAAAGAATGCCTGCTAATTGCTAAAAACAAAAATCCCACAACCCTCATAACAACACTCAACACAGATGAATACCTCAGAGAATGACACAAAAAGTTACAGTTGAGTCAGTGAGCTAAAAAATCATCAGCCATGGTGTGAATTAAAGCAAAAACTCTCGACTGAAAAACAGAAAGATTAAACAGTGTAGTAATTTAAGCTGAAAGGGCAGTAATTTTAAAGCTGTGTTACAGCTTTTATCATGTGTCACTGCATGCAAATACTTCATGAGGCAATGCTGTAAAATTAGCACGAAGAGGTCATTAGAAAAAGCTTGTGCATTCCAGCAGCAGAGATCCTGCAAAATCATTAGCCAAGCACACTTAAAGTATCAGGCAATTGAAGAGTTACATGACTCTGATCTAACAAAAAGTTTTCAGGAAACAAGAAGAATGCATTATGAGTCATAGAGAGGCTTTGAAACACAGGAAAATCTCCATCACAACCATGGTTTGCCTGTCATTCTCCCCATTCTCCCACCCCATCCACTTCTACATAAATACCATTGTGCCAGCATTAGGCCCTTAAGTGGCCATTGATTGTGCACTAAAGGGTCTCGATTGGCAGTGATGGTAACAAGGCCTACCCCAGATCTTTGTGCCAGGGAGTTAATCAGAATGTGTAAGGGAAGGTGACAAGGTCTCCATGAGCCACCTTCCTGCTCAACAAAATACCTCGCACCACCAAACTTGCGATGGGGTAGGGAAGGTGGACAAGACTTCACCCATTGGGCTGAATGGCCGCTTCTGTACTGTAATTATTCCATGATTCTGTTACATAGGAAAGAAAATGGATCTTTTTTGTGCAAAGGTTGGTTTCTTTTTTGACTTAAGATACTGTCATTCTCTGTATCAAAAATTGCGAAGTGAAAATGAGGGCTGACTTATTCACTGCATCATAAGCTGATAATGCAAATCTTGTTCTCCTTGAGAGGATTGAAAAGGCAACATTTTATTAAGAGACTTTAGTGGCAATTATTCATCAGAAATGCTTGACCTGAACAGCTGATTGCTCCCAGAAAATAATCAGTTTTTCAAATAAAGATGAAAATGGTGATTTTTTTAATCTCACTGATCTGAACAGTTTAATCTAGGTGATCATGATCACATGCTGAGCCAACATGAAATTTCAGTTATGGAGGGAGTCTTTGCCTGGAGAGTTTGGTCCTGTTGAGTGTAGACCCCAGTGTCAGGGAGGCTCAGTTGTCTGGTTTGTCACCAGGTCTTTGGCAAAACTGGTGTCAGCCCTGAGGTCGTGTTGTTTTCCTTTCTGTCAAAAGCTGCATCCAGTATGTTTTGATTTGCATATTTGATAAGCTGTTCAGATCTTCATGGAAAAGAAGATCTAAGATTACTTCAATGCAGTCAAATTGTGTTTTTGCCTTTGCCACACACCAGGAAGCACAATATGAGACTGTACCGTCAGCCATCGTACAGCAGCTGATTCTAATGTTACCACTTGATTATTCACATCGATAGGTTGAGAACAATGGCCAGCTATTTTGTGTAATTGCTTCTGCCCGAACGTGGGAGCAGTATTCTGTGGCATGGCCCATAAAGTCAGGCTGGCAGTACAATTACTGTGTGCACTCAATCCTGGCTTATGCTTGCTGCTGGATCATGTGTTTCCTGGTCTTGGTCTTTTCTGTAACTGTTTCAGGCCTCTGTGGGACTTGAGCCTATACTGAAGTGTGACTCCAAGGTGCATGGAGCATAGTTTGTTCTTGATCAGTTTGTTACTGGGGTTTGCTCTTAGTTGATGTGTATAAACTTTCACTTGATCTACCCTGTTTTAACTAATGTCTTCACTTCAACACATGCAGTTCAACTATTACAAATTACATAATATAGGAAAAATACTTCACATTTGCTGTTTTCATGAGAAAGTTACATGGTTTAAAAAAAAGTACAACCAGCTATCAGGAATTACCAAAATTTATCTGTACTTATAAAGGTGCTTATGGCGGTAGACATGTTGGGACCAAAATTTATCTGGGTACAGTGTGTTTGAGTGGAAGAAGTGATTATTTATACTAGTTAATCTAAAATGGGCCAAGTCAATCAAAATGGGTCTTACCCTCAACCGCAGGATAAACAATTATTATGCGCAAAGCATTCACTCCTACACTTAAATCATGTTTTTAAGTGCAAACTACGAACACCTCATTACGTTCAGTAACAATGAAAATATTGGTGCACAAGCACAAAAATATAATAAATAGTCTGTCTGACATCAGTCATCGATGACTTTCAGGGGCAAGCACGCACATCTTGAGTGTATCCTACAACTATGAAAACCACATGAAAAAACCAATTCGTGGGCCAATATTGTACAGGCTGCAGAAGGGCTTGTGTACCTGTATTTATAAGGAAGTGGAGGAGGTGCTGTTAGGGCTGTTTTGAATCTGACTCATTTTTGTTTGGCATTAAAATCATGCGCACCTGTTTTACTGGTGCCTAAACAATGCGGAGTCTCACATTTATAGAGGCAGTAAAGGAGAAGATGCTAACCTCCTATCAACTTAACCCCATAAATGGAAAATGATTAGTCTCCAAAACGTGGTGGTAAGGCAAACAGATTTCTGGCTGAATCATATGAATTTAGTAAACCATATCGACTTTCATGTGTGTATATATATATGACATACAATTATCTGACTATCAATAAAGACAAACACAGGGCCTTTAGCAGAGATGAGATGTAACTGTAAAAGTGTTGGGTTAAATTTATTAGAAATATTCTCCCTTCTTCAGAAAAGCCCTTTGGAGCAGCATCAAAATAAATCCATTGCCCTCGATAAGCTTGCCTGAATGATTATTTTTCATTTGTGCACATCTTAGAAATTTATAGCACACAGGGAGTCCATTCGGCCCATTATTGACCACACTAACTGACAAGAAGCCATCCAGCCTAATCCTACATTCTGGCTCTTCTGATCCATAGCCTTCCAAGTTTTAGCACTTTTCCAATTGTTCAGATGGTTGTACATCTTCTATTCCTTCAGACAATGAAATCCAAGTGCCTACCACCCTATGGCTGAAAGATTTGTTTTCCTTCAGAGCCTCCTTCATTTTACCCTAAATCCATATCACCTGGTACAGAGCGGTCAATTGAAACAGACAAAACCGCATATGTAAAAACCAAAAGAATTGGAGGGTTACTGGACCTGAGAAGTTAACTTTTTTTCCTTCACAGATGCTGCCAGACCTGCTGAGCTTCCCCAGCGATCTTGTTTTTGTAAGCTGCACATATATTTGTACACTTCAATTAGATTTCCCCTCAGCCTCTTCTGTCCAAACAGCCTATGAAACATTTTCTCATAACTAAAAATCTCTAGTCTCTTCTGAACCCTCTCTAAAGCAAGCACATCTTTCCTACAGTGCAATGACCAGAACTGCATGCAGCATTCAATGTTTAGTGCAGCTTTGAGAAATAAACAGTACATTTATATCAGAGTTTTTGTGATCACTAGATATGTAAAACTTCTTTAGCCAATTAATTACTGTTTGGAGCTTAATCTCTGCTCGAATGCATGAAGTACAACTGCCAACATGCACACAAAAAGCTGCTACAAACAGCAATATTATAATGACTTGAAATCTATTCTTTGTGATATTGGCCAGCGAGAGAATTCTCTGCTCTTTTTCAGAATAATACCACAGACTGCAGTAGATTCGCCAACTTTAGGTACATTTAAGTCGTCATTGGATAAGCATATGGGCGTACATGGAATAGTGTAGGTTAGATGGGCTTGAGATCGGTATGACAGGTCGGCACAACATCGAGGGCCGAAGGGCCTGTACTGTGCTGTAATGTTTTATGTTCTATGTTCTTATGTTCTAATTTACCTTACAGCCACCTGAGCAGGCCAATGGGACCTCAGTTATATATTATCTGAGGCGCAGTGCTCTTTTGTTAAAATGCCAGTCCTGACTATTATGATCAAGCAATGAAGTTTAACTTAAACTTAAAATTTTGCAATTCTGAGGGGGAGAGAGCTTCCAATTAAGCCACGGTTGACCTAACCGCCCAGTTCTTACATTCTATACATGGTTTCCAATATGCTGCCTTGACCACCTTTTTTTTGCATCCTGCCTCTGAGCCAGTTTGAGTCTAACTTGCCACATTCTTTGGACCCAATGAGCTTTTACCTTTGTGAACAGTCTGCCTCATTGGACCACATCAAACACCTTGCTAAAAATACGACAAGTGTATTGCTCTTTGTTGACCCTTCTTGTTATCACTTCATAAAGGCCATTCAGGTTTTGTAGATTTGGCTTCACCTTCACAAATTGGCAGGATGTTCAACCAAGACAGCAAAGCCAAGGAGGCCAATCTTGTCCTCAGTGAACATGCGTAGAGGGGCACATTTCTGTATCAGTCAATGGAAGGGGAAGTCATAATCTAGAACCCTGAGACCAAATGTAGCAATAATACCACAGCATTGGTGGAGGTTGGCCCAGAACAGGGACTGAAACAGTGACTTTCCAAATCAGGTTCATTCATTTCCACACAGGGCAAAGCAGTTATAAACATAGCCATCACAATATTCATGGAATGCCAAATACAACAGGAGAATTGGAAGAGAGATTACAAGGTGTAGAGTTGGATGAATACAGCAGGCCAAGCAGGAAAGCTGACGTTTCAAGTCTAGACCCTTTTTCAGAAGGTCCA
This sequence comes from Stegostoma tigrinum, assembly GCF_030684315.1. Taxonomy (NCBI): domain Eukaryota; kingdom Metazoa; phylum Chordata; class Chondrichthyes; order Orectolobiformes; family Stegostomatidae; genus Stegostoma; species Stegostoma tigrinum. The sequence continues at coordinate 75,587,728 of NC_081355.1, read as the reverse complement.
GACCCGAAACGTCAGTTTTCCTGCTCCTCTGATACTTCTTGGCCTGCTGTGTTCATCCTGCTCTACACATTGTTATCTCAGATTCTCCAGTGTCAGCAGTTCCTACTATCTCAGGATAATAAAACTTTTTTTTTCAAATGAGTACAGAAAATCCAAATAGAGACGAACGCTGGTATATTTTGTTTTAGAGAAAGGCATAATTTTCAAGTGAAAAACAGGAGATTTAGAGGGGATTTGAGGAAAAACACTTTTACTCAGAGGGTGGTACAGATCTGCAATGCACTGCCTGGGAAATAAACTTCACAACTTTTAAAAAGTACTTGGAAGAGTACTTGTGTCAAAACATGCAAGCTTAGTGCAGGAAGGTGGGACTAGAGTACGTAGTAGTTTTTTGTTGGTGGGACATGCTTGATGTGCCAAAGGGCCTCTTCTGTACTGTATGATTCTATGATCAATCTTCATACTTGCAAAGAAGAATTTTTCCATTGGTATTCCCCTGCATGCTTGGTGCATGTACTGACGAATTATACATACTCCGTCCAGATCTTTCGTGCTTTGATGTTCCTGGAGTATGTGATTGGTATTATAGTTGGAATTTTTCCATTTTTGACCTGGTCAGTATTGTCAGCTTGGAAAAGCAGCAAGCTGTATATGATGGACATATGAAAAAATACTCCAAAAAGACAGAAGTATTCAGCTAGTTGCGGCAATATCTGTGACAACAAACCAAATTAACATTTTAGGTCTATGGCCTTTCATTAGTCTAGGAATAGAGATTAGAAGTGTAATAGGTTTGATCAAAGGTGGGTGGGATAAGACAAAACAGTGAAAGGATAACTATCAGGAGAAATTGAATGGCAGAAGAATAAATTTTCCAGTGTTGGGGAGAACGATGATGAAGCAAGAAAAGAAAAAAGGAATCAAAAACCAGCTCAGCTTGTCCCCGCCTCCTTAACTTGTCCTTCCTCCCACCTATCCCCTCCTCCCACCTCAAGCCCCACCCCCATCTCCTCCCTCCTTGCTTCTCCTCGAGCCCTTGACCTATCCCCTCCCTAACTCCCCACATACACTCACCTTAACTGGCTCCATCCCTGCCTCTTTGACTTGTCTGTTTGCTCTCCACCTATCTTCTCCTCTATCGATCTTCTATCTGCATCCCCCTCTCTCCTTATTTCCCCTCCCCCATTTCTGAAGAAGAGTCTAGACCCGAAACGTCAGCTTTCCTGCTTCTATGATGCTGCCTGGCCTGCTGTGTTCATCCAGCTCTACACCTTGTTATCTCTTAATCAAAAAATATGCCTGATGCAAGCAGATGCTTAATTCAAACAGAAATTTAGAGAAAAATTGAACAATGTGAGAAACAAGAAGCAAAATGTGCACCAAGAATACGGTCTGAAATTGTTGAAGTTAGCATTGAGTCCCAAAGGCTATAAAGTGCCTGATCAATAAATGAGGTGCTGTTAGACCATGGAAAAACATCGATGTGAGTGCAGGGTGGAACAAAAAATTGATCAAACACAAGAAGCTGAAAACCATGCTTACTGCGTGAATAAAGGTGTTCTGTGAAGGAGTCATCCCAATGTGTGTTTGTCTCCCCAACATTGAAAGTCATGAACTTGAAGGAAGCAAGATGAGTTATGGAGAAAATTGTTCAATAAGAAGACATGGTCAGCCAATTGGAGGAGGTTAGTGATTGATGAATGCTGTTTGGATCTCCACTCAAGGCAGAAGTGGAAAGCCCTCTGACCACCCTCATGGGGGATGTAGGTAGATTCAGTGTCCATGATAAAGAGGACACAGAAAGGCCCAGGAAATTGAAAACATTTAAAGTGTCAGACAGCATCAAGGAGTTACAGAGGGAGTAGGAACTGCAGATGCTGAAGAATCTGAGATAACAAGGTGTAGAACTGGATGAACACATTCAGGCCAGGCAGCATCAGAGGAGCAGACAGGCTGATGTTTCGGGCCTAGGCCCTTCTTCTGAAGAAGGGTATAGGCCTGAAACCATCAGTCTTCCTGCTCCTCTGATGCTGCTTGGCCTGCTGTGCTCATCCAGCTCTACACTTTGCTATCAAAGGAGTTACAGATGTTTTTTAAGATATTCACTGTTATCACTACAGAGCACTTCCAGAGACTTTTCAATTGCAGAAGATATTCTAAAGTGCCTTAATTGCAAGTTGGGTGCCTGGTATTTAAAATAAAAATTTGTTTACTCTTTTCCAAAGGCGTCTCTTAAAAGTCTGTCATTGTTCAATTACTGCTTTGCCTTTGACTCTGTCAACCAGGAGCAATGGTAGAGTTTTCTCCTCAAATTTGGTTGCCTATAGAGATTCATCATCATTATCTGCCTCTTGCATGACAGCATGTAAACTTGATCCTCAGTAATACATCCATCACAGACCCAGTATTTGTGCAAATTGGGTCCAGCAAGGTTGTGTTCCTGCTCAAAACGCTTCTCCATCTTCTTTGCCAGAACGTTCCATCCTAAATTCATCAAGCTAGTGTAAGTTAATCTCCTGGAGAAACGAAAACTGTTCAATCTGTGTAGTTTCCAGTCCAGCACCAAGGCCATCCCAGTTTAGCTGTAGAAAGTGGATACTGCTTTAGGTGTGTGCAGACTCAGAGGCTGAACTGCAAGCTATTATAGATGAGGTATATGTGTCTTCTGGATATTTAGCCTAAGGCCAAGATCCTCTCTTAGCCCACTCTAACAGAAAAACACAGTGCACCAACTACTGAGATCTGCAGCAAGCTATTGGAAAATGTGGTTCAATTCCTATACCTTGGGAGCAAGGGCAGACATGTGCCATTGTGGCCCTGAGGCATAAAGGCTTTGATGACAAACGTCTCACATCTGACACTGAGCTCATGGTCTATAGTGTCATCAGTGTTACTGGATCTTCTGTAAGCATTGGAGAAATGAACAACATACAACAGACATTCGAAGACATTGGAAATATCATCAGGGATGTCACTTAAAAACCTGGAAAATCCACTGACAGGATAGATGATTCAATATCAAGGTGCTCTCTCTGACTAACATCCCCAATATTGAGCCATTGATTATGATCAGGTACCCTTCTGGGCAGGCCATGTGCTTTCTAAAACTTCTGAAACCAGCTCTCTAACTTAGGAACAAAAACAAAGTTGCTGGAAAAACCCAGCAGGTCTGGCAGCATTTGTGGAGTAAAAAACAGAGTCAACATTTTGGGTCAGGTGACCCTTCCTCAGAACTTCCTCTCTGCCCTAGTTTCATTACAACAAGCAGTTACCCGGAAGGCAGAGGAAATACTTCAAGGGTGCCCTTACAGTTCCCTGAAAAAAATGGAAACCCCACCAACTCATGGAAACGTGTAGCATATGACATCAGATCTGAAAAAGATTGGCACTCACAAAGGTGCCAACCATTCTGAATATCTCTGACAGGCCCAGATGGAGGTCAAGAGGAATCAGCAGAAAGACTGTGAATAACCCAAGTGTCCCACCTACCAATTTCATTAAACAGACCCTGGCTGTCCTCCAGTGGGTGTGCAGATCCAGTGCTGGACAGTTTAGATGTCTCTGCACCCACAACACTTGATTGGAAGAAAGTCATCATCGATGCCTAAGGACTGCTTTAGAACAATTCTCTTCTGCCTACTGATTTTTGATTGTAAATTACCAGTGGCAAATAACCATTCAACTTACTGAAGTAAACCCTCATCTAGTCAAGTATTTTTTGAGCTTGATTGTTATTTGTACTTTTCCTTAGCTATTCTAAACCTGGTGATATTATGATCACAGTTCCTGCAGTGTTTTCCAATTGAAAAATGGTTTTCTTGTTCTAACTCATTCCCCAGAACTAGATTGAGTACCTCTTCATTGCTTGTTGAGTTGAAAGGAAGTTTTGTTCCATTTCTCTGCCCTTTACATGGTTATTAGTCTTGTCTATACTGAGATATTAAAATCTCCTATTACTTCAACTTTGTAGTTCTAGCATTGTTTAGAAATTTACCTAAAAATTATCACCTTCGCACTACTTGTTGGCTGATGCTATCTAATCAATCCCATAATAATATCTAGTCCACAATTCTAACTGAATTAAATAGTTTTGAACTCTCAACTACTTCAATTGTCTCCAGTGCTTATAAAAGTTTCTTTGATCAATGCTGCCAAAAGCTGTTTTGTTTTCCTTTATATTTCCTGAATACCCTGCAGCTAGCGATATTGTATTCTTAATCCTCTCCTCCTCTCCTCCTACATATGTGTAATTTTTCAAAATATTATATTCCAATGCAGCTCATCAGCCTTATTTACTGCTCACCATATGCATTTATGTCTGCTCCCCAAAACCATCTTGTGGAACAAATACAAAGCAGTTCATCTGCTCCCTCCTATTTCTGAATTAGCCTTTAAAATCTCTTTGCCCACAGTCCCAAATATTCATCATCTGATGACATTGTCCTCTGCTCTGTTCAAGCGTATTAACAGTATTATAGACACAACTCACCCTAATACCCTAGGAACATGGAAACTCCTGTCCTGCAGATTTCAGTAACCACAGATTTACCTGTTTTATCCTAATTTTCTTGAACCTCTAACTGCAGAGTCACAACTCCTTTCCATTATATATCATCGGTGACCAAATGAGCCATGATAATGTTCCTCTTTGCTCCTGATAATGTTTCTAGGTGATGACATTTACCAATGGTCCAGGGAGACATGACAGCATGAGAGATTACGTACTTGCCGAAATACCTGTCTGTTCCCAACTATTGAAGACCCTATTTTGATGGCATTTCAGTTTTGCTGCAGCTTCTTTACAATGGATTGCCCCATAGGTTTGTGGTATGCTCTAGGCAATGCACCTCCATGACTCAAAACTGCATCATCCTCACTGGACTTGAGCACTGGAAACTGGTTTGAGAGTTATGCATCTCTGACAGCTTTCCATACTGCCTGCTTCATTCTCCCATCTATGATGGACATCTCACTGTGGCTGCAGGATGACTACCTTCCAGAACATGCGTTGCACAAAGTTAGAGCCATCTATCTACTCTGCAGCTACTCTGCAAAGTTAGAAAGCCAAGTTCAAGTTTGAACAACTGGAGGCAATTCCTGCAGAAGTCTTTGTCCAAACGATATGAAGCTTTCTGGAGTTCCCACATGGCACAGTTGCAGGCAATGGGTCTCAGTTATACAGTTACAATTTTGTGTTTTTAAAAACCAACAATCTGTAAGTACCTTAGCTGATTGTTTCTCTATTTACCTTTGTGTTTTGATTTAAAACACACAGCTCCTTCTTCCCCTCTACATAGAAGTTCATTTTCCTCAGGCTTCCATTGTCACTCTCTTTAGCAAACCACTGCTTTTAACAAATGGTACACACTCCATCCATACCATGCTACATGTAGCAAACTCTGATACTTTTAGACACACACCAGTTAAAACAGGGTAACAGCCAGGTTAACATCTAGTTAAATACCACATACAGGTAATTGACTGTACAACAGTTGCGAGTCAGCAGCAGTTAAGTAAAATTCTGAAGTAGGAATGCCATGGTACATTTCAGTACAATAAAAACACAGTCTATACTCTATTGATGATAATGGGAACTGCAGATGGTGGAGAATCCAAGATAATAAAATGTGAAGCTTGAATGAACACAGCAGGCCCAGCAGCATCTCAGGAGCACAAAAGCTGAGGTTTTGGGCCTAGACCCTTCATCAGACCCTTCTCTGATGAAGGGTCTAGGCCCGAAACCTCAGCTTTTGTGCTCCTGAGATGCTGCTGGGCCTGCTGTGTTCATCCAGCCTCACATTTTATTATCTTCTATACTCTATTGATTCATGATTTACCACTCTTACCATTTTCCCATTAATGTATTGAAGCTATCCCAGGACTGTTATGAACAGTTAGGACATTTACAAATGAATGAGATAAGTCAACTTACTGGTAGTAATTCATCCACTTGGAGAGTTTGAACAAAAGAAAACTATTATAGATGACAGTAGTACTTAGCAGGTCAGGCAACAACTGTGGAAATAGAAATGGAGGGCTGAATTTTATAGGGAACAGGGGGACTGCTACCCCACCTCGCCAACTGCTGCAATAAAGTTGGTAGCTAGCCAAAAAACTGAGTCTGCCCCAAAACCTTTTTGCCGATGGTGGACTAACTTAATGTGAAGTAGGCCAGTCCAGTTAGCTGGCAGCTCCAACAGTGGCAGCAGTGTTCACGGGTATACAGGGCAAAGGGTTCCAGCAACTTAGGAAGAAGGAGCAAGAGGGCAGGAGTAACTTAAAGTCCAGGCAGGTAGGAAGGAAGTGGTCTTGCTGTCTTATGAGGAGGGTGTGCTCTACGTGCAAAGGGCACCCTTTGAAGTTTGAAACCCTCTTCCTCGCCATCATTTTTAAGGCTTTAAAAAGAAAACAGTATTCCCATCATTGCTTGCATGCCCACTGCCAATCAGCTTATAGTGTTGGCAGAGTAGCAAGTTCAATTGATCTAATTCTTAATTGAATTATGATCCATAGGGTGCTGATTTGATTATTGGGGTAAGCTTTGGAGTGGGTGGAAAGGAGGTGGCCTGGGCACCCATTCATTTTATGTTCCCTCACTGCTACCAAATACATGCAAAGAGGCATGTAATATCCAACTCTGAGTTAAAATTTGAGGTCAAAGTTCATTCAGCAGAAGCTTGAAACATTGTAGGTTTTACACACAAAGGAGAAGAAAGAACAGAAAGAGATGGCTATGATAAATTAGCAGGTGGGTGACATTAAATGGCAAAAAAGATGATGAGATGGTAAAATGGAGGGATTGTAGTAAGGAACAAACAGATGGACATAGAGGTGGTGTAATTGGAAGTAGCAGAATTATTGCCAATAGCTGCTGTCCCAAAAAAGAAATTGGGAGCAGAGTTTATGATTTGAAAAATTTGAAATCAATGCAATGACTGGGAGGCTGTATAATGCCTGAATGGAAGTTAAGATTCTGTTTCTCAAGCTTCCATTGAGATTCCTCAGAATAACGCAGGAGATCAAGGACAGAGACGTTAATGTGGGATGTAGAATTAAAATTACAGACAACCTGAAAATTTGAGGTCATGTTTGCAGGTTGAATTGAAGAATAAATCTCCCAGTTGGATTAGGAGCTGTACCTCCCACTGACGGTGACAGTGAGTTGGGAAGTATTACAGTTCTTAAGAGCTGCAGCTAAGCATTAAAAGGTAGCACATTTTGCATTGTAGAGGAGGGAACTTGCTTGAATTTATTTGATATAATATTGTTCATTTTTTTTATTACCTGATGCAGTTATGAAGTTATTACCACAAAGGGTGGATGAAATTAGAGTTGTATTGTTTGGCATTGAAGATCCCTTTCCACAGTACAACCTACTGTGAACCTCAAAGACCTGAGTATGGATGAGGAAACAGCTTGGATCTATCAGGGCCTTATGAAGGTAACCAGATAAGTAAAGACCACAGTCAGATCAGACATGTTCTTATTGAATGGTAGAGCATCCTCAAGAGACTTATTGTTTTCTTTATGTTCTTAGCATCAGAATTTTGCTATACATGATGCAATGACTGTAATGAGGTCAGCCAGGGGGACCTCATAGAATTTTAGTTCCCTAATTGGAGCTGTTGATCTGGACCAATCAGGCAGCACTGGCCGACAGATAAACAGAGGAGTGTCAGACACTCTAGCACTGTGAAAGCTGGCCCTGAGGAGCTGCACCAGTGTCAAGGACTTTCCACGTGTAAATAACGGGTAACTTGTTAACAGGATACCTGCCTCTGTGGAGTTATTTCACATGGAAAATGACAAAAGAATATATGTTACAAATAATTCCCTTTTAAACAAGTACAATTTGACAAAGGCTTCAACAAATCGCTCTTTCACAGCTTCGGATGGCCACTGGAGCAGAGTGTATTGGATTTTACAATGTACTCACTAGCCACGAAATGAACATACAAACCATCACTATACATGGTTTTAGTGGAGAGCCTAGCCGTTTGGATCCTGGGATGTGATTATTAATCAGTTCAAAGTGCCTAATCCTGCTGAGGAAATCGCTTTTGCAATCAGAAGAAAATATAGATCATTGGTAGCATTAGTTTCAAAATCAAATAGAGTTCAAATAGTAACTCATGTAGAAATGTTACTTTTCCTGGGATAAATAACTTACAGGCTGTATAAGATTAGATGAACCAAATCAAAACATCTGAAACAACCACATTAGCAAGTAAGACCAATGTATCGAGCAAAGCTGATGTACAGGAATGGGTTGTGCTGTAACTTTTATGACATTTCAAATGGTTACAATGTATTACTCCTGTTAGTGTTAGTGTTGGGCATTTGGAACTTTGTAATCAGTGGATTTTCCAAAAGGATGATATAGTTGGATATGAAGAGATATAGAAGTGGTTGCTCTTTTTGAGATTCCATTCAGTAGAGTTTTTTGGCCAACTTGTTTATTCTGCTTTTAATTTTTTTCAAACATGACTCCATCAAAGATGAGGTGATTAAATAGCACAGACATACTGCACAGATGCATTACTCAGAAAAAAAAGTCTGACTTCTAAAGATTTATATTAAATTTCATCTCTGATTTCACACTTTGAAGTTGAATGTTGAAATAATTCAATGTTCACAGTATTTTTAAATGGGATATTATCTTCTGTTAGCTTTCCAGGCAGGAAACAGATTAAAGAAGATCTTTACCAAAAACTGAAATTGCTGAAAGAGCTCAGCAGGTCTGGCAGTATCTGTGGAGAGAAATCGGAATGAATGTTTCAGGTCCTGTTCTGAGGAAGGGTCACTGAACCTGAAATGCTAGCTCTGATTTCTCTCCACAGATACCGCCAGACATGCTTTTCCAGCAATTTCTGTTGTTTCTGATTTCCAGCATCCACAGTTCTTTCGGTTTTTACTAAAGAAGGTCTTTAACTTAGTGCATGCAATCCAGCAGTGTGGGCACCTCTTGTAGTCCGAGCACATGCAGGGAACCTCTGATATGTTCTGAGTTCCCTCCTTTAAACTGATTAGCAGTCAGAGCTGATTGATCAACCTGGAGAGAACATGGAGGCCGTGTGCAGTCATCAACTCTGTTTGAAGGCATTCTGATGGGATAGTTACATGATGCTGTAGCCATGACATCTGACCATATGCTACCAGCTCTCGTGACTTTTACAGGTATTATTGCATTTACTTTAAAATGGTTAGCTGCCAAAATTCAATCCTTTTACTCTTGGGGTTTTGAGCCAGTAGCAGCTGTATAACATTTTCTAGGAACCAGGACAGCACCACTGAGCAGGCAAAGAGGGTTAACTGAGGTGAAAAGAGGAGCAACTAAAAATTGTGAAAATAAAAATGTGAAGTGTTGGAGAAACTCAGCAACTTTGGCAGCAAGTCAGGAAAGCGAAACAGAGTTAACATTTCAAGTCCAATATGACTCCTCTTTGGGCAGTGTAAGTTTTGATTCCACTATGACCAACAGTAATTTAATTATACTGATAGCAAATAGCAATACTAATAACAACAGGATTGTCCTCATAACCAACTGTAATGTAATAACTCACTGTCAACTTATAACTGATGGTATTACGAGGAATGTTCCAGGATGTTGCCATACCATCATTTATCAGCATTGACAACATGATCCGGTAGGTTGTTGATAGCTTTCTATATCTACTTCACAATCAGCAACAATCTGTCCCTTGATGCTGAAATTCATGATTAAAACTGCAGCTAGTACAAGATCCTGGAGGGATCTTGACAGAGTGGATAGGGAAAGGATATATGAGAAGGCCTCGAATATTTTTAAGACAGAGGTAGGTAGATTCTTGATAAACAAAGGGTGAAAAGTTATCGGTGTAGATGGGGATTTGGAATGATCTGATCAGCATGATGTTATTGAGCAGTGGTGTATGCACAAACTGGTGATTGCCTCTTCTGCTCCTAATTTGAGTGTTCATATGGTTAAAACTGAGTAATTGTGTATGTGGAGCTGCAACAACCTGACTGAAAGCACCAAAATGCAAGTCCACCCAGCCTGCATCCTTAGTTTACTCTTCTACACCAATCAGTAGTTAGGTGGTCTGGTCAGGGTGAGGAAAAGGGTGGGACATTGGGGTTTGGGGGTGAGGGTTAGGTTAGAAGCAATAACTGCTTCGAGCCAGAGCTGGTGGTTGGGAGTCTGAGAGGGCTATGTTTGGGGTGGTATATTGAATTACGTTGTTAATTACTAAGTAACACCAGGGATTAAACTGTGTAACATTTCTAAGATGAGTATCCGGATGCATAGCATCTCTTTGGCCAAAGACTCTGGCACTGAAATCAATGTAAGAGACACAGGCAAAGGGTGTGGAGCACCCTTGGAAAATTAACTTCTCAGGCAATTGCAGAGCCTGTATGTATTCCTGCACATTCTAACTATTCGCAGTTCTGATGAAAACTCATTACCTTGAAATGTTAACTCCATTTCTTTCTCTACAGAGATTACTAATTCAGATTTCCGGTATCTACAGTGTACTGCTTTTGATTTAATAAGATCCAGCTTTTTCTTTAGATCTCAGGTCATTTTCACTGTTGTCATCAGACTTTCGTCTATTCTCAGTTTTGCAATCTATCTGCCTTAACCCCCAACTCTCCCATGCACAAAATCTCAATGCAAGGCCCTTGCCCGAGGGTGCCCTGCAGTTTACCCAGATAGTGCTATGGCACAAGTCAGAAAAAATACAGGCACTGTGTGCTGTGCCTGTTAGGTACCCAACATTAGCACTGAGGTGAAAGTTGCCACTTCTCATTCAGTGGTAAAGTTGAGAGGGAAGTGGACAATGTGGATGATTATTGGTCCAGATATATACCATATCACATCAGAATAACACTTGCAATCTTTGTTTAATGAGCTGAAAATATGTAGGAATGTTTTAGATCCAAAAACATAAGAGATGTGACTAAGCACAAAGAGGTATTTCAAAACAATTACTTTCCCTTAATGCTATTGGGAAGATTTTGTTTGTTACTTTTCTCAGAACAGCCAAATATTTTCTGTGGCCTAAGCCTAAACTTTATGCTAACTTACTGTATACAAATGAGTCATTGCACTATGTAGACAATTGATGTGATTCATTTGCCTCAATAGATGTCAATCAGTATTGACCAGCATTTCTGAATGTTCTGGCATTGCTCATCCCAAGTACATTTGCTACCTCATTTCCTTTAGTGTTCATGTTTTCCTGAATTATTAAAGGGGCTGTGTAGCTATAGAAAAATGCATCAATTATTAAACGATTTTACAATGAACTTTTTTCATCCCAATACTCACCCCATTCCAATCCCCACTGAAGTATGCTTTACCTGACCTCATCCGAACTTGCCTATGTATCAAAGTTCAAGTAAGTTGAATTACATTGGGTTTCAAATTCAAGATTCAGCATCAGCAACAGCTAATGTTTACAAAGTGCCTGAACATGATGAGATGTCCCAAGATGCTTTGCAGGAGCATTATAAAACACATTTTAACATGACAGGGATATGTTTCTGCTGGTCACTACATCAGTCTTGGGCAAAACTTCCTGAATGGCATAATCTCCATTTGGGGTACGTGGGTATTAAGAGTGCTGGGTGGTGGACAAATGAGACTTATTGCCAAATGAGCCTATTGCCCACAGATGCATCACGTAGGTATTACACAGGGACAGTCAAGTGCCAAGGTGACTTGTTTAAAAAGTCCTCTAGGTTCCCAGGGACTTCGTTCCATTAGTTCTCCTTAACGTTAGGCCCTCTAGCCTTCATTCTGCTTAGCCCATCAACTCTCCTTCACCCACTGCCGAAACTTTTTCCATGCCAATCTATGGCCCAGGCCAAAATAATGGCAATTCATGCCAACCCATGATACTGCCCATTTCCATGCCTCTTGTAGACAACATGCAAATTCCTGCCAACTCATTTGCCTCTAGGCCCTTAAACACTTTATGCCAGCTCACCCAGTATACAACATTGAAAGACCTCAGCTATCTTGAGATGATCTAAATTAATGGTCTAAATATGAATTAAGTTTTAATAAAAAGCTCTCCTATTCAAGAAAACACATTCAAAACTTTTACATGTTCTCAATCAAGTAATTTCTTTAAGAAAGGAATTTTTATTCGTTTTTCTATCCATATTTCTGTCAAATACTCTTCAGCATTTAATAACCTCTTCGAGTTGTCAATGAAAGCGCTCATAATAATATAGCAAAAGTCATTGAGGAAAGTTCAATGAATAGTGAATGTATTGCTTTTTCTGAACACTGCCTAACATATCTTATATTTTATCTTTAATTGTTCGAGAACTATGGATTCAAATAATATCAAATCATAGTTCCACAAGTGTTATCTGCCATTCATTTACATCTAATCTTAAAAAGATCATGACTTCTATGCTGTGGGTTAGGGGCTTTGGTACAATACGAATGGTGTGAGTGATCTCAGTAATGAGTTCCGCTCACTAGTTTTTAAAGGTTTATGGAGACTGTGAAAATCTGGGCGAATGTCAGGTGACCTAAAGCTTGTGCAAACCAAGGACTTCTAGGGAGTTACTTAAATGAACAAAGTACAGTAGAGAGACAGAAATGTGTAGAGGGAGGCTTTTCTAGAGCTCGGAGCCCAGGCAATTGGGCCAACAATGGTTGAGCAGTTAAAATTAAAAATTGAGGATGCACAAAAGGCCAGATTGAGAGGATCAAAGAATTCTTTGAGGTTTATGGGGTTGGAGGCGATTAGTTCAGTCAAACGGATGGAATCCTCCTCTGATAGGGAAAAGAAAATGGTTAGATTCAACATAGATGTATCTATTGCCACGTTGATATGCAGCATAAAACTATACATAAATAAAAACTGCCACAATGTCAAATTACCTGTTTCTATGATATGGTATTGAAAAAAAATGATCTCTTTTGCAATAGAAAATGTTCTTCTGATTTTGTGATTTGTTACTGGGATACAATAATGTCAGTTTTACTCTACATCCCGCTGATCTTTTGACTAGGGAATGCTTGATCCTAATATTCAGTTGGAAAAGTATTCTTTCCTTTAACTATGACATGCAACATCTTGTTGAGCTTGTATTTTGTGAGAAAATTGCAAGGAACACAGTAAAGCAATTATATCTGCTGAGTTGTGGTTTCGAATTTCTTCACAAAACTATTGTGCATAGAGATTAAGATAACAAATCCATGCTTTCAACAAGGAAGCATGTTGCTCAGATGAGTGACTAAACACTGATCCTATATCTGTAACCTGTGTTTCCTGTGAATTCAGCTTCCTACTGAGATACTGGAATCATAGTTACAAATTTAAACATGCTAGTTATTAGTTAAGTAACATTCTACAATTGGTAACAGGTCATTGTAGATATTGGAATAAAAACAGAAGTTGTTGGAAAAGCTCAGCAGATCTGGCAGCATCTGTGAAGAAAAGATCAGAGTCAATGTTTCGGGTTTTCTCACCCTTTCTCAGAACACAAGGAAGGGTCACTGGACCGAAAACGTTAACTCTGATCTTTTCTTCACAGATGCTGCCAGACCTGCTGAGCTATTCCAGCAATTTCCCTTTCTGTTCCTGATTTATAGCATCTGCAGTTCTTTCAGTTTGCATTGTAGATATTGTCCAATGCACTTGACTAATGTTAGCTGAACTTCACCCATTTTGGAACATAGAAACCCTTGTAAACCAGGGACTAGCAGACCTCTCAAGAATTAGAGCCTCTGGCTGGTCCTTGCAAGGCCAATGATGGCAAGGGGCCAGTGACTAGCGACTCACCTTAATGGGTAAAGGCACCATGGTCCCAAAGGACCACAGGGCTGCTGTCTCGTTAATGAGAAACAACTAGTGGTGAGATTAACCTGAGGGTCACCACACCTTAGGCAAGGGGTAAAGTTGAAACAGTGGGAGCTTCATGAGAATCTCAGCAGGTGTGGGAGTTAAACCCACGTCAATGCTGTTACTTTGCATTGCAACGCAGCTACAGCACTTTCAGCTTCACAGTCTCTGAAGGCACGAGATATAAAGCTGGAGCTAAATATTCCAGGAAAAGTGTGAATTATCCACTGCTAGATATTAATACAATAGTGTCCCAATGGTCTGAAAGTCTAAAGCAGGGAAGTAGCCTGCAAGCTCATAGATAAATCATGGAATTTGTCTAGGAAAATAAATTTTAAAATCTGGAGGTAATGGGAACTGCAGATGCTGGAGAATCCAAGATAATAAAGTGTGAAGCTGGATGAACACAGCAGGCCAAGCAGCATCTCAGGAGCACAAAAGCTGACGTTTCGGGCCTAGACCCTTCATCAGACAGCAATGATGAAGGGTCTAGGCCCGAAACGTTAGCTTTTGTGCTCCTGAGATGCTGCTTGGCCTGCTGTGTTCATCCAGCTTCACACTTTATTATCTTTAAAATCTGGATTTCCTTCTTTTGTTACTACAAGAAGAAACTTGTTGAGCTCTCTTAGGCCCCTCCCCATGCCTGAACACCACACTCCTGTTAAAGTAGTTAGGTGCTGGAAGGATCAAGCAAATGGCAGAATATGTTTGTATGGATATAAGTGCCTGCCAGCCCCATGATAACTAGTACCCTTCCAGTGACCCTGTGAACACAGTGGGGGCCATTGTTGGATGAGATTGTTCATTGTGATGTTGGCATGATGATTGGAGTCATATATGTTCATGGTCATTCAGTGCACACTAGTTACCATATACATGTTATGCTAGCAGTAAGCTTGAGCTGACTGACTGTAGTTTCTGGTTCTCTATTGAGAGCTCATGTTTGTAAAACAGCAGCAGAGGTCTTAAATGTGATTCAGAGATAGTAGGAACTGCCGATGCTGGATTCTGAGATAACAAGGTGTAGAGCTGGATGAACACAGCAGGCCTGAAGTATCAGAGGAGCAGGAAAGCTGAGGTCTCAGGAATGGACCCATTTTCTGAAGGGTCCGGATCCGAAAGGTCAGCTCTCCTGCTCCTCTGATGCTGCCTGGCCTGCTGTGTTCATCCAGCTCTGCACCTTGTTATTTTAAATGTGATTTATATCTTTGAAAGGGCTCAGTAACAAACTGAACTAAGTGAAAGATTGGTGGAATCTTACGCAAATATAGATTGCACCACTATGTGACAGATACAGTACAAGTAAAATGTCTTTCTTAGTCTTGTTCTTTTTAATATGTTGCTTACTTTGCAGTATATTTCAAGATCCAAGCAGAGGGGAGGCTCTGTATGAGCATTGACTAGTCCAGCAGAACCACTTTAAGATGTAGGTTTTCAAACATGGCTCCGAGGCAGACAGCTGTGTGTCATATTCATTGAAGAAATATGTTTTTAAAAATATATATCAATCTCAAAATGTTAATCTTCTAGGCAGAAATTAAAATTGTCTGTTTGGTTCCCAAAAGTGGACTCTAATTACAGGATAATTAAAATAACTTAAAAGGCATTTTTCTTGCAGATATCACAGCTAATTGTATCCTCAGGTTTACTGTTAAAATGTTGGATAAAGTACTATCACTCCAAAAAAAGCCTGAAGTATGTATACATTAATAGTACACACAATAATATACTCTTTCTCATGAAGTTAGAAATACCTTGAGTTAGCCCGTGTACTCTTTATTTAAATTTTGGCAGTTTTCTTAATGTAAATTTTTGCAACATTGAGTTTAAGAAAACATAAGATAAACATTTGGGAGCAGGAGCATGCCATTCAACCTTCATGCCTGCTATATTTTACAAATAAGTATTATTATAAAATGTATTGAAGTTTTCAAAACATGTGAGTACATGTATGCTAATTAAACTGTCAGTTTGACTCATTGGTTATTTCAATGAGACTGTCTGTTATCAGTTCTGTATCGTCACAGAGTGGGTGAAATATAATTATCGATAACTTCCTGTGCACTCAGCATGAGGTTTATGTTAATTGAACCTGATTAATTTTGCAGTTTGCCTCAGCTAAAAATAGAACACATTGATCAGACATCTCTGTATCTGACATATGATAATATCTTCAATATGATTCCATTATATTTGTGCAAAAAAGCTTGAAAGGTTTTTCTGATTTCGTCAACTTATACTTAAGTAAAAATTTTTATTTAAAAGCTTGACCATTTGTAGATATCGCTGCCCAACTCGAGCAGCACTGGAGTTAACCTGTGTGCCTGTGCTCAGTTTTGATTCAAATCTCACTGAGTTCTCAAATTTAAAATCGAATATTTTTCTGCAGAACTTTTACAGTCAACCTTAAAAGAAATTTTCCAGCCAGGTACATTGGATCTGTGTCAGATCCAAACTATTCGATTTATCTCCAAGAGACTTTAGTTTGAGAAATCAATCTCAGAAGAGCATTTTTCACCCAATTTAGTCACATGAGAATTGTGTCTAGACACAAGCTCATCATGTCATGTTTTGGTCTGTGTCAAGTTATAGCTTGATCTGGTGCTTTTAAACACATGATGCATTGGAAAAATGCTGTAGTAGAACGAGTGAATCATACAGAGCAACTGGGGTTTTGAAGAGTGAGAGATGACTTGAGGTAGGCCTTTTTACCGCTTCCAGGACTGTTTCAATCTCTCTCTTTTTGTAATGCTGTCTCAGTTGATGACTGTGTCTCCTAAAAGCTATAATGCTGTTAAAGTCATAAATTCTCATGCTTGAATGTGTTCCTGTTTTACTTTTTTTCTGGGTCTTTTAGATTTGTTCTTCTCATGGTGGCGTTTGGATCCAAGTGGTATTTCCAAAATGACCATTCCTGGTAACTTGTGGTTGTTTGTCACCTCTCCCAGTATGTGGTACTGAGTAAGGATTGTTTAACATAGTCACTGTCAGCAGTCCTCCTGTGTCTTTGCCTTTGGCTTGGCATATCTGGTGACTAAACGTAGAGGATACATTGCCATAGAGTGTCTGCAGAAGAAACACAGCTCATAGATAACAAGAATGTTTTTGCATGATGGCAATAATTACAACTGCATTTGGTCAGGATAATTGCTAGGAATTTGAAGAACTGATAGAGATATGTCTGCTCCCTTGGAAATCTAAAATAGAACTCTTTGTCTCCATTCGCAGACTGTTTGTGAAACCAATGAAGTATGTGCAGTCAATATAGCATACACATTAACTCCTCCAGAACTATTACCTTCTACAATATCAAAGATACTCTCTAGATTCCTTGCTGGACTGCAAGTCATCTTCTTGAACCTCTCCCAAATCTCCTCAACTGCCATCACTAATGAGTTATTTTTAAAAAATCAATTTTGAGATCAACCAATCAGCTGGCTCTGTGTGTCCCTGCCTGCAGCTAGCCAGCTCAAACTTTTTCTCTGACTTGTCCCCACTCTAATCATAATCTTCTATCTCTGCCAAGATTTACACCTACCTCCACTGATACCCTTTCAGACCTCTCGTTGTCCATGAAACCCACTTTTCCTGTTCTCTCGATCCAATTGCCCATTATGCTGTTGACTACATGAGTTCCCATTCTGGTTCCCGCGTTATTGTCAATGATTCTTTCTCCTCAGATTCTGTTCCTTTTTAGTTTTACAACTACCATAATCTCATCTCCTCAAATGAAAATGCCTTTGGCCTCTGTCTTTGCAAGCTGCCACCCCGTCTTAAACATCCTTTTCCTCTCCAAGTTTCTTGACGATGTTGCCACCTCTCAAATTCATGTCTGTATTTGCCAATATTTGTCCGTTTTTAAATCTGTCATTTAGTTTTCCCCACAGTCCCGAAACATCTCCTACTAGGTCACAAATGGCATCCTGTGTGTTTGCAATCAAGGCAAATAATCAACAACTCCTCTTCCCACTTCTACAATGTTTCAACTGCTAATCCCAAGAATCAGTCTTTGGAAACCCTCCTAGTTCCTACTACACGCTGTCCTTCAATGACGTTGTCAACTTCCATACATGTGCTAATGGCTCCCTGCTTTAATTTATCACCAAATCACTTGACTCCACCACTGACTCTAAATTATTAGACTGCTTCACCAACATCCAATGAGGTGGATGAGCAGAAATTTTTTTGATTAATACTGAGCAGTCTGAAGCTATTGGCTGGAATTTTACTGGCCTTTTTATAGTGAGGTTAGAAGTGCAGGGTTTAGGGGAATATTTGGGAGAGCAAAATGGTGTGAGAAGGTGAGAGTGACTTGCCTATTATTTTCCAAATGCCATACCATCTTTCTGCAATGAGGAAGGTGGGAGATGGCCTTCCTGCCCAGAGGCTAATTGAATCTCTTTAGTTGCCAATTTAACCAGCAGTTGGGGGCTGTTTTGGCAAGTGGTAGACCTCCCAATGGGCTCTAGGAGAGGTCCACAATTCAGGCGCAATCAGCAGATCTAAATTAACTATTTATGGGTTTATGAAGGCATGTGTTGATTGATTTATGGGTTTATGAAGGCATGTGTTGATTGATTTATGTTGGTCCTTCAGGTGCAGGCCTAGTATGGCCAATTCTGTCAGTGGTACAGCTGAACTTGGACATCCTGGCCAGATGTGGCCCTGGATCCTGCAGACTGACGAAGCAAGGTCACCTTTTTCTGCCAACTCACAGCACTTTCTCTCCCTCTCTTTCTTCACTGATGATCCCTACCCCCATCAACTCACACCCTGTGTCAGCATTGAATGCAGGCCATTGTCTTTGCTTCCTATGTAAACTTTGTGCCATTGTCACCAATATCATTCCTCTGCTTGGCAACTATTGTTTGTGTTAATATCTCATTATGTGGCTTGGTGTTATGTTTTGTATCTTAAAGCTCTATGAAGTTTTTTGGGATGTTTTATACATTGGAGATGCTATAAAACTACAGGCTGTTGTTGACCTCACACAGATGGTCAAAGTCAATAAATGATTCCATACCCTACCAATGACGCAACTCAGCTCACATTGTTCCATGCACCACAGATCCTTCATTCTCCTGCCAACAATCTCCGTCAACCACAACTGAAAGCTTAT
Organism: Stegostoma tigrinum; assembly: GCF_030684315.1. Classification (NCBI taxonomy): domain Eukaryota; kingdom Metazoa; phylum Chordata; class Chondrichthyes; order Orectolobiformes; family Stegostomatidae; genus Stegostoma; species Stegostoma tigrinum. The sequence continues at coordinate 75,568,762 of NC_081355.1, read as the reverse complement.
TGTCATTTGTGTGGTTCACACCACCCATACACACTTTGAATTCCAGGAAACCTCACAGCAGCATCTTTAAGCATGCATACAAGGCCAGCTATTCAATCGTGGTAGGCACATCAGGAAAACTCATTACAGCGCATTCACTGACAAATTTCCCTTTCTGTTACAGAACTAGTGGGCTTATAATAGCCAGCAGCTAATGGAGATTGTGGTTGGGGATGGGAGAGTGGGGGAACTGGGCAACTTTCATATGCTCATCCCTGCAGATGAGATGCTGCTGGAAATAATTGGAGCAGTTCTCACTGAGGCCAATGACATGATTGAAGCCATTGGGATGGTGATACGCTCCTGCCTATTGCACCTTCTCAAATCCCACGTCACTACAGTCTAGAATGTACAAGTTACAGATGGTCTAACCATTTACTTTATATCATTTGCTTCCATGATTCCACTGTTGCCCTTATTCAATAATGAATTCAATACCCAATAACTGCCACTTGGCCTGCCAAGGGTGTAGCAGGATGAAAGCCAAAGGTGTGAAACACACTGAAGGAGGAATAGACATTGTCACTTGTCACACAGATACCAGACCTCAACCCAAATTCTGGCACTGCACAACTTTTAGATGGCAGCCCTGGGGAGTTGCGCAGGCACATGGCGATTCTCAGGAAATGAATGGGCTGTAAATAAGTTAGGAAGAAAGGATCATAACGTGCCAGCTCCCAGGAGGACAAGGCTGCACTTGGTTTACGAGGACTCAGATGAGGATTTTGATGGGGCAGCATCTGGAAAATGACTGTTGGCTGTTGTAAATAGGGAGAATGGAAACCTGTGCACTACCGAAGAGCATGGACAGGCTGGTCACATGGGCTGAGCAGTGGCAAATGGAATTCGATCCTGAAAAGTGTAAAGTGATGCATTTTGGGAGGAACAACAAGACAAGGGAGTATACATTGAATGGTAGGACCCTAGGAAGAACAGAGGTTCAGAGGGACCCGGGTATGTATGTCCACCAATCCTTAAGAGACATGGGATATTTGCTTTAATAGTCAAGGCATTGAATAGAAGAGCAAGGAGATTTGATCAAGTTATACATAACAGTAGTTGGGTCACAGCTGGAGTACTGTGTGCGGTTCTAGCTACCACCCCATAGGAAGGATGTGACTGCAGTTCAGAGGACATTCACCAGGATGTGCTGGGATTATTACAGACCCAAAAGATAAAAGGTTGTTGCTCAAGGTTAGTGCAATCGTGATTGAATGCTTCCTGGTTTAGTGAAGAAAATTCCTTCAGTGAATACGTTTACTAACAACCTCTGTGTAAGTAAACACAGGAAATTCCACATTCTGCCCATACTGATTATGCGACAAAAGTTACCAACACAAGAAAGCCATTCAAAGAATGTGGACAACACTGATCGATATTTATTGTCCTGAGAAGTTGATGGTGAGCTACTATTTTGAATCACTGCATGCATGTACACCCTCAGTGCTGTTAGGAATGGTGTTCCAGAATCTTATCCCAGCAACAGAATGTTATGTGTTTGGAGATAACCTGCAGGTCATGTTCCTATGTATCTGCTGCAATTGTCCTTCTAAAGGTCATTGTTTTGGAATGTGTTACTGGGCTAATGGTAAGATTCTTGGTAGTGTGGATGAGCAGAGAGATCTCAGTGTCCATGTGCATAGATCATTGAAAGTTGCCACCCAGGTCGACAGGACTGTTAAGAAGGCATACGGTGTTTAGCTTTTCTTAATAGAGGGATCAAGTTCTGGAACCAAGAGGTTATGCTGCGGCTGTACAAAACTCTGGTGCAGCCGCACTTGGAGTATTGTGTACAGTTCTGGTCACCGCATTATAAGAAGGATGTGGAACCTTTGGAAAGGGTGCAGAGGAGATTTACTAGGATATTGCCTGGAATGGAGGGAAGGTCTTACGAGGAAAGGCTGAGGGACTTGAGGCTGTTTTCGTCAGAGAGAAGAAGGTTGAGAGGTGACTTAATTGAAAGATATAAAATAATCAGAGGGGTAGATAGGGTGGATAGGGACAGCATTTTTCCTAGGATGGTGACAGCGAGCATGAGGGGTCATAGCTTTAAATTGTGGGGTGAAAGATATAGGACAGATGTCAGAGGTAGTTTCTTTACTCAGAGAGTAGTAAGGGAATGGAATGCTTTGCCTGCAATGGTAGTAGATTCGGCAACTTTAGGTACATTTAAGTCGTCATTGGATGAGCATATGGACGTACATGGAATAGTGTAGGTTAGATGGGCTTGAGATCGGTATGACAGGTCGGCACAACATCGAGGGTCCAAGGGCCTGTACTGTGCTGTAATGTTCTATGTGCTATGTGTTGTCTATCCCCTGGTGAATTGTTGCACTGCACTTTCTATAAGTACACAACACTGCCACGGTGTGTTTGTGGAGGAGGGCCTGAATGTTTTAAAGTCCCAATCAAGCAGGCTGCTTTGTCCTGGATAGTGAAAACTTTTAAAAATGATAGCGGAGTTGTAACTGTCCAGGCAGTGAGGCATTCTTGGTACCAGATACTGGACAGACTTCGGTGAGTCAGAAGGTGAATTACTCCCGCAAGGTTCTGAGCGTCTGGCAATTTCCTGTGGCTACAATATTTATAGCTAGTCCAGTTCAGTTTCTGGTCAATCGTAACCTCCAAGGTGTTTGTAGGAGGCGATTCGAAGATGTGTTTAGATTCAGGTGGTCATTGCCTGGCACTTTTATAGTGTGAATGTCACTTTCTACTACTTATAAAGTATGAATCTTGCCTAGGTCTTGTTGCCTATGAACACTCTGACTGCTTCCTTCCCTTAGGAATTGCAAATTATGCTGAACAATATGTAGTCATCAACTAACATCCCAACTTCTAACCTTATGATAATGAAGCTGAAGATTTTTTTTTGGGACTAGGATATTACACTGAGGAATTCCTCAAGTTAAATCCTGGGATTGAGAAGATTGACCTCCAACATTCGTAAACGTATTCCTTTGCGATAGGCATGCCTCCTACCAGGGGAGAGGGTTCCTCTCGTTCCCAATGATGTCAGTTTTGCTATGGCTTCTTGTTGCCACACTTGGTCAATTGCTTGTTTTAATGTGAAGGGCAGTTACACTAGCCATCATTTAAGCCATTTCAGTTTTTCAGTTCTTCAGGTGCAAAGGTTATTTTGATTGAATTTGGCAATGAACGTGAAATGAGCGAGCTGAATTTGGAGTTTATTTTATAGATGCTTCAATGTCCAAGACATATTACATTTCACTCAAATGACTCAAAGATAAAGCAGTTGAGAATTAGAAATATATTCACAGAATTCTATGTTGATAGACTTGTTATTGGCACATTTTGCCAGGTACTATACAACTAGGGATATCTCACAGAATCAGGATTATTTTGAGGAAAGGGTGCAAACTAATGATAAGTGATAAATGACAAGCCTATTGAAATATTAGGTTTTAGTATGTAATTATGAAGCTGGCTACCATGCTGAAAATGTGCCAGCAGGTGCTAAAACAGCACCATGCACATTTGGTGCTCAAGTTCTGGCAAGAGGCAATTTTCCTGAAGTAATACCTTTCGCCTTCATGTGCACACTGTCGCTGAAGGTGGAGCATTTCTGGATGGCTCTTGGATTGGGAGGGAGGTCATACAGGTCCTTGGGTGCACCACTGAAAGTTCTGGTGGAGGAAGTCCAAAGGAAGAAAGATATTGTGTACCAAGGGGAAGGGATGTAGTTCACCAAGCTGTCTCTCTTATAGCGTGGTGCAATTTTAAATACGCTTATGCTTTCTTCCTATTCTTCATTTTGACTATCAGGGTCCACTCATATGATCCCCATCACTACCTTTCTCCTGGTAATTTGTATTGGATTGTCTAATAACCACGATAGTTCTTCTCTTAGGTTCTCAGATATTTTCAAGGATAGATATCGGTAGGGTGTTAGCAAAATCTTGACGATATGGCCCAGAGAATCTTCGGAAGAGTTTCCAAAACCTTCTTCAAAAAGCTATTTGGTCAGTTGACTCCCAACAGCAGGTGAAGCTTTAAGTAGTACCTACAATCAACATACCCTCTTCCTTTTTTAAGGTGTGCAGAAGTCATTTGTTTACGAGTGCTGCTCATTTCATTTTTATTTTTCATAACTCAGCATGTGTGATAACTTCGGGATCAACTTGTGTGTGCCCTCTGTAGGATGATACAATCCCAGAGGTTGGAAAGAATATTGTCCATAATCCTTAGCAACAACTTCTTTACTCCCATTTAGCCTGATCACTGTTAGGAGACAAAGGTTAATTATACTGCTAACTGCAAATTGCTATTGATCCCCATTAATGAGTGCTAGCAAGTAATTTAGTTTGGTTCACTTCACTAATCAATTTAGTATGGGAGACAATAGCTAGTGCTATTGTCATTGGGCTGTTAACCTAGACAATGCTTTGGGGACCTGGGTCTGAAGCCCACCATGACAGATAGTGGAATTTTAATTCAAAAAAAATCTTGAACAAAGAACTGTGGATGTTGTAAATCAGGAACAAAAACAAATTTGCCGGATAAGTTCAGCAGGTCTGGTAGCATCTGTGAAGGAAAAAACAGAGTGAACATTTTGGGTCCGGTTACGCTTCCTCAGAACTTCCCCGGTTCTAGCAACTTTGCTTTTGTTCTGGAATTAAGAGTCTAATGATGACCATGTATCCAGTGTCGACTGTCCAGAAAAACCCATCTGGTTCACTAATGTCCTTTCAGAGAGGAAACTGTCATCCTTACCTGGTCTGGACTAAATGTGACTCCAGACCCACAGCAATGTGGTTGACTCTGAGCAATTAGGGTTGGGCAATAAATGCTGTCTGGCCTGCAACGCCCTCATCCCATGAAAGAATATAAAGAAACTCAGTTCTGAAGAAGTCATATCAGAGTTGAAACATTACTTTTATTTGACTCTCCACAGACGCTGCCACAACTGCTGAGTTTTTACAGCATTTTCTCTTTCTACTGTGGCAATTTAATTTTCAGTTAGAGCTCAATGATTCTGTGTGTGCTCATTCTAAGTGCATACTTTGAGGCCTTCATAAAAATGCAGTTCTTGAGTTGATGGTGGCGTACCCGCAGCTCAAGACTTTATTTTGGTCACCTCAGAAGCTTTCCAGGTTCAAACTGTGTCCAGGAGAAATCATCCCAAAGACGTCCTTCTGAATGTGTCACCATACTGCCGCTACACAAGAAAACCCCTGACTAATTGGGCAACATGGACATTAATATCTCAAAACAATAAAGCCGAGTTTCTAATTTTTGTAACAAAGTGTGGAGCTGGATGAACATAGCAGACCAAGCAGCATCTTAGGAGCACAAAAGCTGACATTTCGGGCCCAGACCCTCTAGGCCCGATATGTCAGCTTTTGTGTTCCTAAGATGCTGCTCGGCCTGCTGTGTTCATCCAGCTCCACACTTTGTTATCTCGGATTCTCCAGCATCTGCAGTTCGTATTATTTCTAATTTTTATGTTTATTGGGCAAGGTTTTCTTTCAAGTGATAGTAATAGTAATTTATTGTTCCATGTATTCATGAAAACATGTATAAGTTTCCATAAGCCACTGCCATATTTATTACACAGATTATAAAAAGAAATAAATCATACAAAGTTAGGGCAAATTTCATTTCTCATTCCATACATGACTACTTGATTTCCCTGAGTGGCTACAGAATGCTGCTTCACTCCACAGGTGCCAAACCCTGAGGACGCAACACCAAAGGGGAAGCAGGCTGAAGCAGCCCTGCCACTGTTGACTGGGCCCAGAATGCCACCCCTGCCAAAGCTGCCTCACCACTGCTGATACTCCAGCTTCCTCTTCATGATAATATTAAGGCAAAATCCTGGGTACCCGTCAAACCTGGAAGCAAGCAGATACAGCAGCCCTGACCGTAGATATGGCCTCCGAGTTCTGGGTAGCCCCACTCCCCCCCGGGCTGTTGATCATCCTTTTTGAAATCTAAGCTGACTTTTTGAATTGTATTCTCCACTGTAGATGCTTTGCTATCTGATCTTTGATCCAAAGGGCAGAACATTGATGAGGTTCTCAGCCTCCAGTGAGGCAGTCTGCGAGAGCTCTGTATCTCCACTTTTTGGCAAGACCTACCACATTTGTTTTTAAACTCTGGCATTTGATGAGCCAGTGGAAGGTCATCCTCATGATTAACGCTGACTGTGGGGAGGGCAGCTTACTGCTCACTGCTGTCCAATCTGAAGTTGGCAGCACATTTCCAACAATGCTCTTGAAGAGGTAACATTCGCTGCTCACCCAAGGCCTAGCGTCATCACTTGGTCCCAGGCCAGAGGTGGGTGATGGCAAGAAGGAAGCTGCGAGCAGCAAGGGTTGGTGTTGGCTCCCATTGGGAACACCCTTTTCACGATGCTGTGTCCTTCCATCAGGCGCCAAGTGTTCTTGAATAAGGGATCTTCCCCGGGAGCTGCAGTCAAACACTCCTGGGTTTGCTTGCCATGTTCTCCCCATGGTGAGTCCGCCACCTTACATAGGGTTAATGCAGTGAGAGGAGGCTCATAAATGAGTATTAATTGCCCTCTGTGGCCCTTAATAATGGTGGTGTCAGAATGCTGTTCACAGACCTTTCCGCCACAGACTTAATTAGCATGGACGCAGAAGATGGCACATTGTCACCTCATTGAATGTCCCACAAGATAAGGCCCTAAGACTCAGATACATTTTCTACCATTAATGTTCCTCCAGCAAATGGTGCTGCACTGCCTGGCCTTACCTTCTCCTCCTGTCCTTCATCCAAATGAAGAAAGGACTTTAGCAAGGACCCCTTAAGCAAATACTCCCTTTCTCATGGGCCGTCCTGTTAGGGGCTCATTAAGATGGAGTAGGTCAGCAGTCACTCATTTGGGGTGAAGTTCTTGGAGAATTTGCAAGAATAATTATTTTAAGGTTTTGGCAAAGTTCATGATGAAGTTTTCCTCAAAATCACAACGTGATTTCTAACTCCTCTGCACAATATCTGTGGTACGGAATGTGAAATAGTGAGCACGCTTTAAATCGAGAGATTAGGATAAGTGTTAGGCATCACGTTGGCATGGCCTTTGCCCAGGGAGCATAAACGGACACCTTCTTAACAAGTCTCAGGGTTACCATTCGCCCACACATGTAACATCTTTACTGCAAAGGCAGGCTAAACTAATGTTTCAGCTCAAACTCCCAACTTGACTACTTCAGAGTATCTTTAGCGTTTGAATGAATTGCCACCAGTTCTGGATAGAAATATTGCTCCTGCTGATGAACTTTAGGACGAACTGGAAATACCATGGAAGCAACACATGGTGTATTTTCTCACCAGTCGTATTAGCAATCTTGAGTTCCTATTTGGCTTAAGCATAATCTGATGCAATAAAAGCCTTTTCCAGTTTTGTTAAATTTCCATTTATGCCATGAGATAAAAATTCTTAAGGCTATACGACAGTGGGTCCTACATTGTAACACAATTTGCCTTCTGTTCATTGAGCAACGTATTATATAGTCACAGAGAGTTCATGACTCTGTCCTTTGTCACTGACATTATCAGCGGTTATGCTGTTGTAATAGCTTGGTGATGGAATTAAATGCTAATAAACTTAAAATTAACCTGAAGTACTACTTGAAAGGAATAATTGGTGTATCTTCTAACTTTCTGAAGTGCCTTCCCTCCCACTTGGCGCATCACTTTGCCTCATTGAAAAAAGGCAACTTGTACAAAATGAAGCTTTTATTTGTGTCTTCAGACCCTTCTTGATGAGAGTGAGAAACAGCTTTGCATTGACTGAAATAGTTGCTTAAAGACAATTTTACACAGCTTGACCCAGTAATGAGCGATGCAAATAAGTCATCCATTGTTCCATCAAGCAACATTTATCTATTTCTAATCTGTTCACAGATACATAGTTCAGATTTCTCAAACCATTCTGTTCCAGACCTGATCCAGATGTGGAAGTGAGTGTAATATGGAGAATGCTTGAAAAACTCAGCAGGTTTGGCAGCATCTATGGAGAGCGAAACAGAGTTACCATTCTTCCAAGTCCAATATGACTCTTCTGAACAGTCCCTTCTGAAGAGTCCCAGACTCAAAGAAACATTTGGACTCAAAACATTAACTCTGTTACGCTCTGCACAGATGCTGCCAGATCTGCTGAGTTTCTCCAGCATTCTCTGTTGTTTGTTTCAGATTTCAAGCATCTGCAGTATTTTGTCTTTTTGGAAGTGAATGCAATTGCTTTGGGTTTCAGGACAGCAGTCAAATCAACTTGACAACAAAAGGCCTGAGTAAAACCCAGTAGGAGTCAGACAGAAAACTCTTCAATGGCTAGAGTCACAACCTGATGCATAGCAAACTAATTGTAGTTATTAGAGACAGATCATCAAAGACACAGGTGTAATTACAGGAGTATTTCAGGGACGTGTTAGCAGTCCATTTATCTTTGGCTGCTCCTTCACATCAGGAGTGGAACCTTTTTTTTCAGTTTACAGCTGTATTCACAGCTTCTCTAATTGTGAAGTAGCCCAGGCTGACTTTTTAAAAAAATCATTTGTTCATGGAATGCGGTTGGGCTACTGTTTATTGCCTATCCTCAATTGTCCTTGGAACTAAGTAGCTTGCTCGAGGCACTTCATAAGGCACTTAACAGTCAATTACATTGCTACTTGTAGGCTGGACCAAGTAAGGTTGGCATATTTCCTTCCCTAAAGAGGTTTAGTGGACCAGGCAGAGTTTTACAAAATCATTACATTGTTCCCTTTAGGTTAGTTTTTAGTTCCACCTCTAATACTGGCCTTACCATGATGTATACCCCTGCCCCACATCCCATGATTGAATTTTAAAACGATAATTAACAGTGCTTTTCTCAACAGATCGTTGTCTGCAGTATAGAAATTTTAAAAAATAGAACTATACTTTTTGTCCTATATGAATGTATACCTGTGGAGTCTTTTTATTCATTCAAAGATTACAGGTATCACTGGTTAGGCTGGGGTTTATTTCCCATTTCTAAGTGCCCTCAAGAAGCTAGTGGTGAACTGTTGCAGTCCTTGTGGACTAGAGACACCACAGTAATGTTAGGAAGGGAATGTAAGGATTGAAGGAAGGGCAATACTATTCCAAGTGAGGATGGTTGCTTGGAGGAAAACGTACAGGTAGTGGTGATCCCATGCATTTGCTGTCCTTGTCTTTCTAGGCAGGAGAGGTTTTGGGTTTTGAGGGTGCTTTAGTGAGTTATAACAGTGCAACATGTAGATGGTACACATTACTGACACTGTGGGTCAGTGTTAAAGGGCATGAATGAAGGAAGGTATTAGATGGGTTGCCAATCAAGCTGGCTGCTTTGTCTGGATGCTGAGCTTCTTGAGTTTTGTTGCAGTTGCACTCATCCAGGATGCTCAATGGATTGGCAATGGGTTGGTGAAGAGGCTCGCTTGTAAAAACAGGCAATAAGCTGGCATTGAAGTATGAGGGGCCATATGTAATGCGTATAGGTTATCAGATTGCATAAGTTGGGAATGGGAAGTGTGTGCCAGTGAGGAGGTGTGAGTTAAGGACTGGTGGAACATTTACTACTTCTCTTTTGGAGAAAAATGTAAACCTTTTGGTTGCGGTCCTGGAACACATGGGAGAGACAAGGCACATGTTGGGAATGTGAAAAAAAATGCACATGCTGGAAAAGAACAACAACTCATGGGGACTTGCAATGTGGTCAAGAAATTGTCAAAAAGACATGGAGTTATAAAGAAAGATATTTTGAAGTTCTGCTTAAATAAAACCTTTAAAGGATTTGTGCTGCATTTCACAGTGTGGTGCCTATTGATGGACAGCTCCACCTCCTTATTGAACAGAAATATTTATTGGAATAAGATTTTAATGGCTTGATAAGATGATTGTTGGCATAAGGTGCTACCACTTAAGTGAAATGTTTGCTAACAAAATGAATTGAAAACTCAAATATTTGTTTCAAATCCCTAATGAGTATTGGATGTTTATTTTGTACCAATGACATCGTATTTTTTCAATAATGACATATCCAACACATTGGTAATTTTAATTTCTGTCATGATGCTTCCTGATTGCTGGATAATTAGTGTGTTGTTATGGTGAGGAAATTGAAAAGGATAGTGGGTGAGAGATATTGGTTTATAGTGAGTTGTCGCACTGGATATAATGGGCCCTATGAATTATTCAGAGGGGTGATGAACATAAGATAATGGGCATAGGGTGGCAAAAGGTCTATGAGGGACCATGGGGGTCTGCAGTGGCAAAAAAATCATGGATGGGGCTCGGAAACACAACACCCTCTTGGTCTTTTCTGAGGTTGTCTGCCTTGACTCCTTATCCAGACCATCACCATCCCACTCACCCGGCGACTGGTAAAGGGGGTGTGGGAGGCCATTTTTAAAGTTTGTGTTGTGGAGCTGAGATTTTTCCAGACTCTATGGCCTTGACATGGGAGCATTGTCACTGGTGTATTGTGGGTAATCAAGAGTCATGGCAGCTTCAAACAAGTCCAACATGTGGCACCTCTGAACTGCAGTAGCCCCTCAGGTCATGTGATCAAGTTTCTGGGGTGCAAATTCAATGTTTAACTTTGTAATTGGAGAACAAAGCTGAACCTAGATTGATGCCAACAAAGTCGTTCATTTGAGTATACAGTGCTACTTCAATTGATTGGATTTGCTACCTCACAAATTGTCTCAGTTGTTTTTTTTTGCCTGCCAGGAGAAAATTATTTTTAGTTGTTTTAAATCTGAACCAAAAATATGCTAATACACGTTAATACCTACCAAAGTCATTATGTGACCTTTTCCCTTGGTAGAAGATTGACATGACATAATTCAGCAGAGTTGGAATATTGTCTCCTAATCTCCTGCATTTAAATCGGAACAGAGAAGTAAAGTGAATTGGAAGAAAGTTCTTTTGCTTTTAGAAGAAAATTATGTAGTGAAACAGTAAAACAGAATTGCTTACATGCATGTGCTATTCTTCTCCAGTTGGCGTCCTTGAAATTTTAAGGGTCACCCCAGGGATTGAACCCCTTGCTGTTCGTATTATTCTGAAGCATACGCTAGCCATCTGAAATAACTGGTCCCCTGCGTGTGAACAACTAAATGACATTTAGCTGTGAGTCGACAGCATTAACGGCAGGGAAATACAAGATGCCAGATTTCTACTGAACATTGTATAACACGGCAGTTTCTTTCTCAGCTAATGAATCTGTCCTTTCAGCTCCCGTGCAAAGCTCTTGAAAGTCCAAAATGTGCTTCTTTTCTCCTGTAACAGAATGATGAAGTAAACACAGTTCGAGTTAAAGAACGAGGCCAAGATGTACTCATCCTGAAAAAAATGTCGTCATCTAGCCCAGCCCCTACTGCAGGGAGTGCCCAGACTGATGGGAGGTAAGTGGTTCACTTATTCACTGCAGAGCACTCAGCAGCTGGATGGATCAGATCAGCTGGAGTTTAATAGTGAGAGAGGGCAAAAAGCAAAACTAAAATTATGCATTGCACTGGTAGTTAGAAACAAAATAATAAGCAAGTTCAATATTAAGAGTTTTTGATCTCCGTATGGAAAACAAAAGTGTTTCCGAAATCTTTGAAGATAGCACTGGTCTGACCTTGCCAGCTTTTGATGTGCCTTATTTTAAATATATTGACGAGGATTCAGAAGATGAATGGAGTAATCCTTCACAGTCTTCAGCAGAAGATGACTCAGTCGAATCTCTACTCTCTAATAGATACACGGTGGTGGCCGGAACCCCTGAGAAGATTCTAGAGCATCTGCTCGAAGGTATGCGCTTAGAGGAAGGTGAATGTGAAGGGGCAGGTAAGAGCATTATCTTGCTATTAAATCAAATAGATACATTTATATGATTAGATATTATATGTTTGATTCTGTATCCCTTTCATAATGCTTATTTTTCTTTAAATGTTTTTGTTATTTGCTTGGCTAAATATATAGAACATTTTATTGTAAAGAATAACCAGCTCTTTAGGTCTCTCTGAAGTTTCTGAGGTTTTAACCTGTTTACTGTGTAGTATCGTCGGAAGCAACTTTTTTGTTTTATCATTTGCAGAAAGCTAAACTCAAATGGTTTGTTTTCTGGGTTAGTTGACCAACTGTTACCATTTCTCCCTGCCCATGATACAACTTGTAAATCCATAGCGAACTGAGCGAAGTGGTTCCGAATCATGCACTGTACTTGGGAGATTGAAATGGTATCAATATTACAATTGATCATAATAATGCATGAGTTAGGATGTTCAGGATTTTGTCACGTTGCATTAAGAGATAAAGCATTGCTGTAATCCAGTGATAATTAGAGAGAGCAATTAACCTAGCATTGCAAACCTAATGGTACTTTAGTACAATTAAAGAGATAGAGACAGTAAAAGCTTCTAAGCATTTACTGACCTTTAAAATCAAGATTGACTCTAAAATTCTTTAGGTCAAATCTTGAACTGCATTACATTCACATTTTGTGTCTAGGTATTATGTGTACATCTGTTTTGATTGAAATTGGGTTCATCATTAAGGCAAATGCAAGTCACTGATAGCTGGTGAATAGTGATGAATTTTATGTCAGAGAATAATCAGCGTATATGATAGTAATTTTATTATTAGCCTCATTAAAGAACCACTTTGAGCCAAGCAGAGGGTCCAGTTCATTTAGTGAAGAAACTTAAAACTGAAATATTACAGAAGTTTTGATTATTAAAAGTTTGACTGAAATTATGACTTTATAATTATAATCATTGTCAATAGGATTTTATAGAATGCACTGCTCAACAGTTTGGTTCTTTACTGTGCCTTGTTGGGTTTAATTGGACAATTGAAAAATTTCCAAAATTCTGCATATTTTTAGAAAAGCAGTGCTGCCTTTTTCAGCCCTGGGATTCCAGAGAGGCCTCATTCAGGGCAGAGTGAAGCTTCTACCCACCCACTATTATTTAACCCTGAAATCCTGAGGTTAGGATTATGTAAAGTCTTTTGGTAGGATCTTGTATTGACAGGGTGAAGGAGGTGTGTTTAAATAATTGTGTTGCCGAATTAGTGTCCCAAAAGGTTCCATGAGGCATTACAGCTTTTTTTTTATATTCCTTAGATTGCTGCTTATTGATTGCATGACATCACACAAGGCAGCAAAAACCTGGGTCGAAGACATTGCATGCCTGAGGAGACCAGCATGTGTTGTCAACACTTATTCTCAAATGGAATCTTTGTCGACTCAGAGAAACAGTCTCATGCTGGTCTCTCTCTCTCTTCCCCCCCCTCTCACTCTCTCTTATTGTGGTTGTTTCCTTTAAGACCTTCCCCAGCACCAACTTTAAGCTAGGCATTCTTCTGCATCCCCAGTGCCGTGCAGCTCTTGATGTAATTGTCACTCTTGTCCAACAACCCGCACAGCACTCCAGCCAGTTTGAGTTTGGAGACAGAACTCCTTTTATTGAAATGAAACCTGGGAATTAAAAATTTACAACTTAATCTTTGAGTTTTTAAAAAAAGTAAAATCTGCAATTGGGTGCATAATTTGTTTAACGGCAGAAGACAGAGAGTGATGGTGTAGGGTTGCTTTATGGACTGTAGCAAACAGACATAGAATTAATATATTGAATAAGACTTACATAAAATCACTACTACATTGTGTCATTGGATTAATCAAAATAATTCGCTCCCGTGCTCAAATGTTTTCGTTTAAAAGTAGCACAATCAAATGTGTTTACTGTGTTTAGCTCTGGTTCTCTATCTACTATTTTGTTTTGTACTTTGTCATTCAGCTCATAAATGGACCCTTCTGCCCAACCACCCCATGCCAAACAGAATCCCAAACTAAACTAGTCCAGCCTGCCGCCTCCAAACCTTTCCTAGTCATGTATTTATTCAAATGTCTTTTAAATGTTGTAACTCTACCCCCATCCACCACTTTCTCAGGAAGTTCATTCCACACTTTGAACCATCCTCTGTGCAAAAAAATTGTCCCTCATGTCTTTTTAATATCTCCCTCCTCTCACCTTAAAAATGTGCCCCTTAGTCTTGAAATTCACATCCTAGGGAAAAAGCAACTAACCCTATCTATGCCCTCATTATTTTACAAACTTCAATATGGTCACCTCTCAATCTCCAATGCTCCAGTGAAAAAAGTCCCAGCCTATCCAGCCTTTCTGTGTGACTCAAACCTTCCATACCCAGCAACAACCTGTTAAATCTCTTCTGAAACCTCTCTAGCTTAATACTATCCTTCCTATAGCTGGGCGACCAGAACTGGACACATGCCTCACCAATGTCCTATACAACCTCAACGTGACTTCCCAATTCCTGTACTCCAAGGATTGAATAATGAAGACAAGCATGATAAATGCCTTTTTAACCACTGGTGGATATGTGACATAAATTTCAAAGAATTCTGTACCTGAACTTCTAGGCCCCTCTGTCGTACAACACTGCCCAAGGCCTTTCCATTAATTGTATAAGCCTTACCCTTGTCTGTTGTACCAAAATGCAATACGTCGCATTATCTGCTTTGAACTTTATCTGCTATTCTTCAGCCTATTGACCCATTTGATCAAGATCCCTTTGTAATGTTAGAAAACCTTCACTGTCTGCTATGCCACCAATTTTGTTGTCACCTGCAAACTTACTAACCATGCCTTCCATATTCTCATTCAAATCATTTATATAGATGACAAACAAGAGAGGACCCAGAACTGATCTTTGTCGAACACTGTTGGTCACAGGCCTCTAGTCTAAAAAGCAGCCGTCCACCACTGTCTGTCTCCTGCCATTAAGCTAATTATGCACCCAATTGGCAAGCTCACCCCGAGTCCCATGTGACTTAACTTTACTAATTAGTCTACCATGTGGAACCTTGTCGAAGGATTTACTAAAGCCCAAGTCAACAATGTACACTGCTCTGCCCTCATCAATCTTTGTGGTAATTTCTGAAAAAACTCAATTAAGTTTGTGAGACACGATTTTACTCGCACAAAACCATGTGGACTATCCCTAATCATTTTTTGGCTCTCTAAATGTTCATAAATCCCATCATTTAAAGTCACCTCCAACTATTTAAGCATACCCACAGGACTAACAGGACTACAGTTCCCTGCTTTCTTCTAACAAACTTGCTTAAATAAAGATGCAGTATTGGAAGGTGATTAATCACCAGACATCCACCTGTAGTTATAGATGATGCAAAAATTTCTGCGAGGGCTTTTGCAATTTCCTCTCTTATTTCCCACAACATTATGGGATACAGTAGATGAGGTCCCAGAGATTTATCCACCTTTATATTCTCTTTGTTTCCGGCAGAATGTTTTTTAGAAAATATATAATACAATTATTAGCAAATACTCAAGTGATCTTTTACAAAATGTCAACCTGGGAGTGTATTCCCCAAGACATTTTTGCAGTACTTATACCACTGAAATTTCTTCGTATACTTCCAGTTGGAGTACAATTTTGCCAACCAGTATTAGATCATGACAATAAAATCACCGCTTTAAAAGTGTAACTATAATTAAAATAGAATATCAAAGTCTAGGAAGTAAATTGGGTAACGTAATGTTGAGATTCAGATACTGTCAAAAAAATTGTATCAATCTAATGCAAACTGGAATCAGCCTACAACTCTCATCTTCGGACCATATGATAGCAATTCTGTCGATTTTAATTATTCTAATAGGTTTTAACCTTCATTTCTCAGAGCCTTTGCTGTTTCGTCAATAATGAGGTCATAGCTTGAGCTCAGTAAGAAACGTACAAAAATGTAGAGTTTTTCTTCCCACAGTAACATATTTAAATTGGACTACATTTTGTCAACAAATTGAGTGATTGTGATTCCTCTTGAGTGATACTTGCTTTCAGGCTAAGTCAATTGGGTAATGTGCAATCATTCCATGGCCTGCCTGCCCTTCGGTATGGGAAATAGCTGAATGTATGACATGTTCTCATTAGCAGAGTACATGATTTCCAAGGTCAGACTGCATATCTGAATCATATTTCTGAAAGGTATTTGTGCCATCAGTATATTTACATTAATGGCTTGAGCAAGATCTACACATTTTGTTGTGTTTCAAAGTCATTGCCAAGAGCTGATTGCTTCTAGATGGAGACATCTGCATTCCGTAGCACCAAGTTTATGGTGAAAGCAAACTACATTGTGGTGTAATTCAAGAACTACTTTATAACAAGTGGAAACGATATTTGTGATGTTAACTGTTAATACACACAGTTGATGTATTGATCATGTGAATTTAGAGTTTCATGTAGCTTTTCATGTGCTTTTGAAGCAGATAAAAGAGTAGGTTGATAGAAAATAAAGAAGTATGTGAGCTATGCATAACAATTTAAAATAAAAGGCTGTATAAAATTAATATTATGTTGCAATGCTTTGTGAAGAGAGACAAGAGGGGTAGGGAGAGCTCAGAGATTAGGGCCTATGCAACTGAGCAGCCAAAACATGTTAATTTACTCACCTAGGTTATGCACAGAAGGTATAGAATTTATACATGGACCTGACTTGCTATTATTTGATTTCTTTCACACATTTTTTATATTCCATCCCTCTCCATTGTGATTTGTAAATAACTGTGGGTTATCATTTAATTTAACGCAGTTGCCTTCTTGTTTCAAGGTGTCTCATAATGTTAAAAGTGCTGCTACTTACTGGTATCTACGAATTTTCTTGATTTCTCAGATGTTAAGGCTAAAAATAATCACTGAAGTGTACCCCCAAATGAGTTAAGTTAGCAATAAATTATAAACTTATTATGAATGTATTTTTCAGAGTACCATAACTATAATTACGGGTGTTATTCACATATTTAGTGAACTCATGCAGAACAGTGATATATCTCCAAATACCAATCACTTCGTAAGATGCTTTCAATGTTTTGCATTCCCCTGTTCTGACTAAGTGTGTTGTATGATACTTGTGTCATAGCTGGAAGATCAAATTTAAAGCAGTTTACAAGTCTACCTGACTTTCCTTGTTCCTGTCCTGTTTATTCGTAGCTGAATACAATCCCTTCATTTATGTATTTTTTATTTGTATATTTTAATATATATTCGGAACTATTATTCCTTTATAAGACCGAGATAGAGAAGCAGAATTAGGCCATCCAGCCCATTGAGTCTGCTCCACCATTTCATCATGACTGATGTGTTTCTCAACCCCATTCTTTTGCACTCTCCCTATAACCTTTGATCTGCTTTCTAATCAAGAAGTTAGCTATCTCTGTCTTAACTGCACTCAATTACTGAATGCAATGTATTCCTTGCCATGTGCCCTTCTATTGTTAATTGTATTAGTGGTTGCTGCTTTTCTTGTGTCATGTAGTGGAGAACTGGAGTCAAATGCAAGTTGGTCTTAAAGCTCATTAGGAAACAAATAGGGATTCCAGTTTTCACTGACTTTTCCCTACTACCAGTTAAGTTATATTTTACCATAATGTTGTTTGAATTCATAGTGTCTAGGTTGCTGACGACAGTTGTACCACAGAAGTCTCTCTCAGCTTTCTTGTCTTCCCTACAGTGCAAACAACTCCCCTCTATGCACCTCCTTCCCAGATTAAGGTTATGGAAATTTGATGAGACAATGACTGTCTTCAAAACTTCCACTTGTATTTGAAGTATCCAGTTAGGCAGACTTTTAGTTTCTCATTATTTGATTTGATGCTACAATTAAACAGTCATGTAAATTTTATTTATGAATAAGGAGCTGATGCTCTTTTTAAAAACCATAGAAAAATGATTGAGATGGATGCATGTTTTATTACAATTTTTTTTGATGTTGAAGAAAAGCATTAGGATGTAAAATCCCAACATGCTGTTAGTGTGGCCTATCTCATCTAACTTTTATATTACCAGACATAATGGTACCTGTGTTAACTTGTTTGTAATACAATGCTACCTTATGAGGATTTGCAGGTTACAGCAGGAATAATCCAACAGTCTTGAAAGCAGAGTTCAAACTGTTCACTTAACTATTAGTACCTTAAGGCACAACCAACATTTTTCTTGTCAATCAATGAAAAACAGTTGAGTTCTGCCAACATATTTTTCAGTCCATTTTACAGTACAGCGGGACGTCTGAGCTGAATGATCATTAAATGGTAAGGTAAAATAATCGCAAATCAATGTGGTGTTGAAATTTTTAGTGGGTGAAT
The DNA here is from genome assembly GCF_030684315.1 of Stegostoma tigrinum. NCBI lineage: Eukaryota > Metazoa > Chordata > Chondrichthyes > Orectolobiformes > Stegostomatidae > Stegostoma > Stegostoma tigrinum. Next base: position 75,550,565 of record NC_081355.1, on the reverse strand, counting down.
TAATCTACTGTTAGAGGGTAAATGCTATAAATTGTAGGAATGCCTCATTGTCAGCATTTTATCCATACAGATCAGTTCCAAAAGCATCAATCTCTACCACACACGCAACATTTCAGTCTTCATGCAGTGCCTGTCGCATTTTCTGTTCACCTACATTCAGGTCTTCTAACTGTTATACCATTACCTTTGAACTAAAGACAATCTCTTAAACCTATGGGTATGATTAATTCAAAAAGGAAACAATTTGGTTTAATTTATTGATTGTCGCTATTTTTCTTTGGAACATAAATCCTGCAAGTTTTCATTTTCATGTTCATATTTCATCAATAAGCAAACGTTCAAACAAATTATTGCTAACACGAGGGAAGCATCTTTGTTTGTTTGTCTCCTGACTTTTCCTCACTAGATATTGGTTCTTTGTTGTGGTTTGGTTCCATTACACCAGGAGCTCTTTAGTACTTTTTCCCAGCAGTTGTTATATGAATCCAGACCATGCGTCCTGGCAGGCAATTCAACATATAGCACACCACAACTAATCTCAATCTTTTTGTAACCACACATTTGTACTTTACAACAAGTGTTGCTGAAATAGAAACCCTGACTGATGTTGTTTTCCCCCTCCTAGCCTCAATAGTTTATGCTGAATGTTCTTATTAAGACCTTTACTAGTCTGTTATGACCATGTTGTTCTTATTATCATGTTAAATATTATCTGATTTTCATTCACAGTACTTCCCATACTGATGAAATATACCCGTTTAAGCTGACAATGTAGGTTTCATTCATTCAGACCTAAATATTAGTTACAATTAAATGATTAAAAATCTTCATAATTACACTACTGTTTAGCGATTACTTCAGGTTTTTTTTTGATTGGCGATTAATTTAATGAATAAAAACATCACAGTATCGGGCACACAAGTTCTAACAACACAAAATGCTGAACATGCAGGTGGTCTGCTTATATTGGACCACACTGGATGTGTTACATTTTCATCTCCAGGGCTTTCTCAGGCAATGGGTGACTGATCCATTGAGAGTGAACATTCCAAATTGAATCCATCATCTATGCTGAATTCAATCATTTAATTCTGGTTGGATTAAGTCAGAAGTCACACAACACCAGGTTATAGTCCAGCTTCACCTGATGAAGGGGCTATACCTTGACAGCTTGTGATTTCAAGCAAACCTGTTGGACCATAACCTGGTGTTGTGTGACTACTGATTTTGTCCACCCCAGTCCAACACTGGCACCTCCACATCCTGGTTGGATTAGGAAATGCAACCACTTGCTTTGGTCAATCTGGGATAGACCATGGAAAATCAACCATATTTCCTGATCCTGGTCATTATCCAGCGCATATAATAGGCATCAGGTGAGGTATAGGCTAAGCTTTTCTGCATCCATAGTCAAATATCCCGCTGATATTCATCATCCAGGCTAACCCAAGGCCATATTAGTAACTTGTCAGGGAATGATTCACAACGTGCGTGCTGCTGTTGTCAGGCAACATCTTGAGAGCAAAGAAAAGGAATGATTGTTTCTACATTCTTCTTCTGTCAAAGTAATAATTTAGAACAATGGGTAATTAGCCTTCCAGATGTTCTAAGTTTTAGAACTAAATTTCTGAGGGGCTACTCCTGGTTTTCAATGGATATTGCCAATCTGTGTTTGTAATAGCATTACCAATATCATAGTATTCAGACAAAAAGTGGAGTTTAATTATCTGCCAGTCCTAACCTCGAGTTGAGTGCCTGATGAGGTCGGGGGGACTTTTCAGAGCAATTTCTGTTTCTAATAATAGGCTTCCTCTTTTATTTTGCCTCTGCCAGGAGAGTGGTGAGAAACGTTTAGTCATGTGGTTCATATGTCAAGGGTGGAGCAAGCTTAACTGCTCCTTTCCTACCTGTTATTTTTGTGCCTTCATTTGATTGTAAAAGGGAATTGTCCCTTTTTTGCTGTCCCTATTGGTGACTATTGATATTTCACTGCCAGAAATATTTTTTAATATTTTCCTCATATACCAAAGTACTGCTGACTTTATAATAGTTGAACAAAGAGTTCACACCCAGTTGGTTAATTTTGCTATAGTTTATATGATGGTTACTATAATTGCAAAGTGTAAAGCACAAGTACATGCATCATGAACAGGAGGTAGAGGTTCTAAATGCCACATTTGGTTGCCCACAGGAGTACCTCATTGGATATATGTCCTGGCCAGACTGATAACATTTTGCAATTGTGCAGAAAAGGTAATTGAATTTAACAGTGGACAGACCTGATGCATCCGTGACAGAAGTGATGGCATCTCTGGTTGAAACCATACGCAGGACATCGGACAAGTGATGCCTTTCACTTTCAGGCTATGCGGTGCAAAAGTGGGGTTGGAGGAATAGGCCTAAATAATCTAATCTATTAGTAATTTGACTTTAATGACAATTTGGAAAAGAAACAGTTTTAAGAAACAAACTCCTATTTGTAATGAGATGATCCTTTCTACTACTCTCAGACAAGTAAAAAGCTCAAATAAAGTGTTTTCCTCCTACTGTCAAAAGTAACCCTTTCAGCTACAAAGCACACAAAAGCAGCAAAAAAAAAATCATTGTTGAACTAGCAGACAAATCTGCACCTTTATCCTGGTGCCGGCAGCCAGATTTAGCTATAAGAACAAAATGCTTAATGCTAAATAACTCCAATGCAGTACTAAGAAAGTGCTGCATTCTTAGCAGCGTCACCTTTTGAACCAAACAATCAGCTGAGGCTCTGTCTGTCCTCTCAGCCGGGCATGAATGACTTCATGAATATAGGAGGAGTTGTCTCCAAAACATTGGACAATAATTATCCTTAAACTGGACAACCGGTCATTATCAGACGTTAATTGCCATATTAAAGTGCAGAAAGTTAAATAAATCCCTGGGATCTGATCAGGTGTACCCGAGAACACTGTGGGAAGTTAGGGAAGTGATTGCTGGGCCCCTTGCTGCGATATTTGTATCATTGATAGCCACAGGTGAGGTGCCGGAAGACTGGAGGTTGTACCACTATTTAAGAAAAGTTGGAAGGAAAAGCAAGAGCTGTGGACTGGTGAGCCTAACATTGGTGGTGGGTAAGTTGTTGGAGGGAATCCTGAGGGACAGAATTTACTTGTACTTGGAAAGGCAAGGGCTGATTAGGGATAGTAAACATAGCTTTATGTGTGGGACATCATTTCTCACTGACATGATTGAGTTTTTTGAAGAAGTAAAAAACAAGATTGATGAGGGCAGTGGGATGGATAGGACCTATATGGACTACAGTAAGGCGTTCGACAATGTTCGCATGATAAATTGATTAGCAAGGTTAGATCACATGGAATATAGGGAAAATTAATCAGTTGGATACAGAACTGGCTCAAAGGTAGAAGACAGAAGGTGGTGGTGGAGGGTTGCTTTTCAGACTGGAGGCCTGTAATCAGTGTTGTGCCGCAATGATTGGTGTGGGGGCCACTACTTTTTGTGACATATATAAACAATTGGGATGTGAACATGGGAGGTATGGTTAGTAAGTTTGCAGGTGACACTAAAATTGGAGATGTAGTGGACAGCGAAGAAGGTTACCTCAGGTGAGAGGGGAAAGATTTAAAAGGGACCCAAGGGGCAACCTTTTCACGCAGACGGTAGTGCATGTGTGGACGGAGTTGCCAGAGGAAATGGTGGAGTCTGGTAAGATTGCAACATTTAAAAGGCATTCGGATTGGTATATGAATAGGAAGTGTTTAGAGGGATAGGGGCCAAATGCTGGCAAATGGCACTAGATTTATATAGGATATCTGGTTGACATGGACGAATTGGACGGAAGGGTCTGTTTCTCTATGACTGTATGACTCTATATTACAATAGCCCATAATCAGCAGAAGGATGGTAAAAGGAAGAGGTAGGACTGATAACAATTGAAAATATCTATATGCAGAGGGGAGAAGGGCTGGTGGGAAGGCTGAGGTATTAGTAAAGATTTGATATCTGTCTTTATTATGTTACCCAAACCACCGAGTCAGAACAGGAAAGTCAATCATTAGCAGGGTTCAAAATTGATAAGGAGGAAGTTGGATATGCTATTGGTCAGCACAAGATTAGATGCCTCCATGACTATTGAAGGAAGTGAATGTAGAAATTGCAGAGCACTGACCATAAACCCTCTGTCTTTCCTGAGCTCAGATGGTGGTGCTAGAGGACTGGAAAATCACAAGCCTAATGTCTTTCCTGAAAATAGAAGGATATGCTCAACAATCATAGACAAGTCAGTTTAGCTTCAATGGTGAGGAAATTTACAGCAACAATAATCTGAGATTGAATTAATAGTCACATGGACAAATTTGGCTTAATTAAAGAGACTCAGCATGGATTTCTTTAGGGAAAGCATGCTGAGCTAACTTGCTGGAATTTTATGAAGAGGTTTCAGAGAGGATTGATGAAGGCACAGCTATTGCTGTGGTATATGTGAACATTTAAAAGACTTTCAATACAGTGTCACACAACAGACATGTGAGAAAAGTAATATCTGATGGAATAAAAGAGTCAGTAGCTCAAACCCTCTGACCCTGGCAACATCTTCAATTCATTTCTGAAACTCGCCTAGTTTTACAATGTCCTTCCAATAGAGGACCAGAATTGCACTCAATACTCCTAAAGTGGCTGAACCAACATCCTGTACAGCTGTAATGTGACCTCTCAACTCCTGCACTCAGTACAATGACCAATAAAGGTGAGCGTACCAAACACCACCTTCACTATCCTATTTACCTGCGACTCCACTTTCAAGGAACAATGAAACTGCATGCCAGGGTCTCTTTGTTCAGCAACACTCTCCATGACCTTACCATCACCTGTATAAGTCCTGCCTTGATTTGCTTTTCCAAAATGCAGCACCTCACATTTATCTAAATTGAATTCCATCTGTTGGTCCAGCGATAGGATACAGAGTGTAATGGTTTGTGGATACCTTTCACGCTGGAGAGAGATTTGTTGTAGAGTTCCCAGGGTGGGTATTGGGACCCTAGTTTTTACTAATTCATATAAACATAGGCCTAACAGTGGAAGCGGCATGTAAAAGACATGCCTAAGTGATTGCACATCCAACAGATTGGATTTAAACTCCGTAATGGTGCTACATTCTGTCATGAATAATGACAGACAATTAAATAACAAACCAGAGGAAGGACATCCCACAAATATCCCCGCCCTCAATGATAGAGCAGTCTAACACGTCAGGGCAAAGGGCACTCATCTTTCACCAGAAATGTCACGTGGCTAATGCGTACTTCTCTTGAGGCCCACAGCTTTGCTGCCTTCAGCACTGGCACACAGTGGCAATAGTGTGCACTGTCCACAAGATGTATTGCTTTCACTTGCTGAGGCTCCTTCAACTGCAGCTCCCAAACCTGTGACCTCTACTACCTAGAAGGGTGGTCTGCAGATGCATGGGTGCACCGCTACCTGTAAGTTCCTTTCCAAGCCACACATTATCCTATCTCAGAACTATATTGTCATTCCTTCACCGTCACTAGGTCAAAATCCTGCAACTCCCTTCCTGTTGGTAATGTGGTTCTCCTACACCTCATGGACTGCAGCAGTTGACATGGTCAGTGATGCCTAATTCCATGATGAATAAAGTAAAACAATCTATTTTCCTAAAATGTTAAGTGTAGAAACTGGGCAAAGTTTTGAGCAATACATTCACTTACCTCAACAAGCACTTTTCAGACCAATTTCTCTTGGCATTCAGTGCTAACAAAATAATGGTATATTTACTTTTCATTCCACCCATTTTATGACTGAAACTGTATAAATACAAGTTGTAATTGTTGTTGGTCTCTGGCTTTGAGGATATAATTATATCTCTCTGGTTAGACATATGTCATTTCAGGGACATCTAGAATCTGTTTGCAATCTAAAATATTCCAACCATTCCTTGCATATTCAACAGCTTAAAGCAGTTTTCTGTGAACAAACTGTGTGGTAGGCACTATCTTCTACCGTGCAATCTCATGATAGTACAATGAAATCCGGTGATGATTCTGTTATTGCAGGGTTACGTTCATACCACTGTCTCCTGAGATGCTGCTTGGCCTGCTGTGTTCATCCAGCTTCACACTTTGTTATCCTGTAAATATCACACTGTTTAAACTCTTTTGAAACATTTTAATCCACTCTCTTGTCAAATATTGGCAGTGGGTCATGTACTCAGTGCAAGGAGAGTCAAGGAGATTTTTTTTGCATACCATCAGTTTAAAATTCCCCAAGGAGTGATGCTTTCCATCCATATTGCTTTTTATGAAAAGGTAGATAATTAACCATTAGAGATTATTGGTTATGAAGCTTGAGGATACCACTCCATATCATGTGGCCAAATAAGGAGGCAAATCACTACAAACCACATCTGCCAACAGGGAGATTAAACCCACACAATCAGCATTATTCTACCCTACAATCTTGCCATCTAGCTGACTCACCTAACAAACAGTTTATGACAAAGGACTCAAAAAAGTTCTTGTAAAATATTTGATGAACATTAGCTGTAGTCAGCCACAATCGGTTAGTGGTCACAACACAGGGATAAGATCAGTTTGTACGTCATTTTCTTTTGCAAATATCCACCACACTTAATAATTACAGCCAAATTCCAGTAAGGTGTATTGTTTCAAGAAATTATTTTAATTTAAGTAGGCATTGCACCTCGTTAGAACATTTTTTTAAACTGCCAATTTCTGCAGAATATCTTGATAATGACCTAATGACAATGAAAGCCTTAACCTGAGTTTCCCAGTTTCAATGGAAACATCTTGCTCATAAGAGAAAAATAGGTCTCTGTATGAAAAGAAGTTTACAGGAGCGCTTGAGTACAAAATAATATTTCAGAGTTGCGCATAATTTTAGTTTAAAAAAGTACGTGAAACAGAGACTTATGAGTCTTTCTCTCAGTTATTGCACATGGCTTTGTGAGGAGCCAATAGTAATCAATTCGCCTGCTGAAGAAACAGGAAAAGTAAGTAGTCATTGAAATGTTGGTGTCAGCAGGGTTCAGATATTTTGTGAACAGAATAATTTACCATTCAAGGATTTAATATTCAGATGCCTCAGATTAACAAAGTTTTCTTTTGCAGATACGTTGCTGGATGACTTTCTTCTCACATACACAGTCTTCATGTCGACCAATGACTTATGTCACGCATTACTGAGGCAATATCCTTTCAGGTTTCTGGAGAGACTGCAAAGCAACTAAAATGTAAAGAATTATTATAGTTATGAAGCTATTTGTCAAATACCTTTCGACAGGGACAGGTACCCCTCAGAATAATTAGATTTAATTATTTGCCTTAGTTGAACCTGCAGTATTAAGTCATAAACCTAAAAATAGTGCTAATATAATCATTTATGTTCAAACTATTCCATATAGTTTTACATGTGTTATATTGTACAATAATATTTGTAGAATCAACCAGTGTTGTAACAAGTGTGGCTTCCTACATGTTTTGCACTTGAAAACTAATGGCCCTGATATGCCAATGGCAGCTGGGATACCTGTGGATTGTTTTAAAAACATGTCCCTACATAGTTTTGATACATCCAGCCAAGATCCCAAGTATGTTCACCAAAGATAGCCAAAGAAAAATCCACTCAGTGTAGGGGCAGAGTTACAGACCAGGACTTGAACCTTTACACAAACTCACGTTGTATTTCAGGAATTAAAAGTCCCAAAGAGACTCTGACAGAGACTGAAGAAAGGTAAATGGATACGTTGAGTGAGGGGACAGGTAAGGGGTAGTGTGCCAGGGTATCAGGTGCATAGGCTGTCAGGTAGGTAGGGCTCTAGGATGCCAGGTGGTAGATGCCAGGTAAATGATGGAGTGCTCCGCTAGGGTTCAGAGTTTTGGATGCAAAGGATTGTAGGTCAAGTTGCTGAGGAAGGAGCGCTAGCTTTGTGGACAGTTTTGAGTCTGGTGGGGAGGCCATTCAGACAATCCAGGGAATTGAGCCCCAGAATTGGCCCAGGAAATCAGGTCCAATCAGGGACGGGTTGGTGGGACGTGTACAGTTGGATTGGATGCCAAGAATTGAGTTAGATTAGGAGGTGGTTGTCAGGGGTCTGAAAGATGTAGGGGTTAGTGGAGTTGTAGTCAGGGGGAGATCAGTGGTGAACTGGGTGGCAGTGTTCCTTAATACTCATGAATGGGTTAGATTAATTTTTTAATCCCCCTAATTTTTCTGGATTAACTATTATCTTAAGTGAGGTGGAATTCTCTTACTTTAGTAGGCCTTTCCATGCTCAAGGGACATGTCAATCAAAATCTTTAATTTCCAGGGCAATTCCCACCGAGTCAGCAGAGACACTGATTCTGCATTGATTTGACACAATTCCAAAAAGCTGCTCCAATAACTATCTGATCACAAGAATGTGGGGTCAAAACGAGTGCTGACATATTAATAACAGTACGAATGACCATCTTAACTGCGAAGTTATGAATTACATCATTTCTGAGTTAGAAATTTGGATGCTGTTTGCTGCCTCTGTGATAGTGCCATTCTGAACCAGTGCTGTGCACATTGAGCAGTAAATTCTTCCTTATTCTATCTCTTGCTGCGAACAGATGATGGTTCTATGCTCCACTTCCTTCCAGCTTGATGTGATGTTGTAGTTCACCGGAAAATGTGGCTCAGCTCCAACACAATGCACGCTTCCTTGCAGGACTGTACAGCTGCATCCTGAAATACAGTCTAAATTGCCTTGTTTTCCTGTTCCTGCCCACTTCAAACTGTCTGTAGAAGACTATCTTTAATAGTGATCAGCAGGTCTTTGAAAGCTGCTAGTACTCCCTGACACAATGCATCATGTACTGCATGCAGTGACAGCAGTAAACATGAACTGACTTGGGATTATCCTACAGTGTTAAATCTAACCAATGCAAGTATGTCAAGCAATGAGGAAACAATAGTCTTAATATCAAGTATTCCCTTGTGCTGCTTTTTTCTATGCTTCTGTTGTCAATTAAAGTGGACACTAAAATTAAAGTTAACAAAAATCACAATTGCTTCATAGAGTACAGAAATAGAATGAAACAGTCATTAAAGGAGGATTCGAGAGCTAAAAGTATATTACTTGCGCTTGATTCTTGTTCCTGAGTATAGATTTCCCATGAGATGAACGTGGTTGATGTTCTTCCTGTTCTAACCAGTCTTATGGCCTTTCTAAGTTTCGGCCAAGGAAATCAGGTCCAACCAGGGATGGTTGGTGGGACATGGTGGAAATATGAATTAAAAGTAGAAAATACTGGCAGCATGTAACAGGTTTATTAATACCTGGTTAAGATGTCAGCCAAAGGTCAGTGGTGATACTGAGTTGGATCCTATCCTACGTGAGAAACTTGACATGAAAGGAACTAAGTGGAATAACATCAATAGGTAGTGCAGAGAGTTAACATGAAAAACTTATAACACAATAAATCAGGCAGAGAGGAAACCAAACAAAATTAAGAAAGTAACTTTGGCATCAAATTGCTAAAGTCCAGTTCCTCACCAGTTTTCATTATCCTGGCAACAACCTCATTAACCCCATTATTTCCTTACATTCTATTTTTCTTTTGCATGATCTATTTAACTGATTTTGGCTAAACAAGGCACACTCATAACCAGTTTAGAGTTGTGAACTCCTGGATAGTGAATGCTGGACTGATAGTCCTCTAGCCACATTTCATTTGATGACCGTTAAGGGTTGTTAGAGAGACAACCTCTTGAAAAGGTGACCAAGCATGTGGAAGAGGGAAAGGCAATTGACGTGGTGTACATGGACTTCAGTAAAGCCTTTGATAAAGTTCCATATGGTAGGCTATTGGAGAAAATACAGAGGCACGGGATTGAGGGAGATTTAGCAGTTTGGATTAGAAACTGGCTTTCTGTAAGAAGGCAACGAGTGGTGGTTGATGGAAAATATTTAGCCTGGAGTCCGGTTACTAGTGGTGTGCCACAAGGATCTGTTTTGGATCCACTGCTGTTTGTCATTTTTATAAATGACTTGAACGCAAGCATAGGTGGATGGATGAGTAAGTTTGCAGATGACACTAAAGTCGGTGGAGTGGTGGACATTGTGGAAGAATGTTGCAGGTTGCAGGGAGACTTGGATAAACTGCAGAATTGGGCTGAAAGGTGGCAAATGGAGTTTAATACGGATAAATGTGAGGTGATTCACTTTGGGAAGAATAATAGGAAGGCAGAATACCAGATCAATGGAAAGATTCTTGGTAGTGTAGATGTGCAGAGGGATCTTGGTGTCCATGTACATAGATCCCTGAAAGTTGCCACCCCAGTTGATTGTGTTGTTAAGAAGTCTTACAGTGTGTTATTGGGAGTGATAATGGGAACTGCAGATGCTGGAGAATCCAAGATAATAAAATGTGAGGCTGGATGAACACAGCAGGCCAAGCAGCATCTCAGGAGCACAAAAGCTGATGTTTCGGGCCTGGACCCTTCATCAGAGAGGGGGTTGGGGTGAGGGCTCTGGAATAAATAGGGAGAGAGGGGGAGGTGGACCGAAGATGGAGAGAAAAGAAGATAGGTGGAGAGGAGAGTATAGGTGGGGAGGTAGGGAGGGGATAGGTCAGTCCAGGGAAGACGGACAGGTCAAGGAGGTGGGATGAGGTTAGTAGGTAGGAGATGGATGTGCGGCTTGGGGTGGGAGGAAGGGATGGGTGAGAGGAAGAACAGGTTAGGGAGGCAGAGACAGGCTGGACTGGTTTTGGGATACAGTGGGTAGAGGGGAAGAGCTGGGCTGGTTGTGTGGTGCAGTGGGGGGAGGGGACGAACTGGGCTGGTTTTGGGATGCAGTGGGGGAAGGGGAGATTTTGAAGCTGGTGAAGTCCACATTGATATCATTGGGCTGCAGGGTTCCCAAGCGGAATATGAGTTGCTGTTCCTGCAACTTTCGGGTGGCATCATTGTGGCACTGCAGGAGGCCCATGATGGACATGTCATCTAAAGAATGGGAGGGGGAGTGGAAGTAGTTCGCGACTGGGAGGTGCAGTTGTTTATTGCGAACCGAGTGGAGGTGTTCTGAAAAGCGGTCCCCAAGCCTCCGCTTGGTTTCCCCAATGTAGAGGAAGCCACACCGGGTACAATGGATACAGTATACCACATTGGCAGATGTGCAGGTGAACCTGTCATCTTGGGGCCTGGGATAGGGGTGAGGGAGGAGGTGTGGGGGCAAGTGTAGCATTTCCTGCGGTTGCAGGGGAAGGTGCCGGGTGTGGTGGGGTTGGAGGGCAGTGTGGAGCGAACAAGGGAGTCACGGAGAGAGTGGTCTCTCCGGAAAGCAGACAAGGGTGGGGATGGAAAAATATCTTGGGTGGTGGGGTCGGATTGTAGATGGCGGAAGTGTCGGAGGATGATGCGTTGTATCTGGAGGTTGGTGGGGTGGTGTGTGAGAACGAGGGGGATCCTCTTTGGGCGGTTGTGGCGGGGGCGGGGTGTGAGGGATGCCTAGCGGGAAATGCAGGAGACGCGGTCAAGGGCGTTCTCGACCACTGCGGGGGGAAAGTTGTGGTCCTTGAAGAACTTGGACATCTGGGATGTGCGGGAGTAGAATGCCTCATCGTGGGAGCAGATGCGGCGGAGGCGGAGGAATTGGGAATAGGGGATGGAATTTTTGCAGGAGGGTGGGTGGGAGGAGGTGTATTCTAGGTAGCTGTGGGAGTCGGTGGGCTTGAAATGGACATCAGTTACAAGCTGTTTGCCTGAGATGGAGACTGAGAGGACCAGGAAGGTGAGGGATGTGCTGGAGATGGTCCCGGTGAACTGAAGGTTGGGGTGAAAGGTGTTGGTGAAGTGGATGAACTGTTCGAGCTCCTCTGGGGAGCAAGAGGCGGCGCTGATACAGTCATCAATGTAACGGAGGAAGAGGTGGGGTTTGGGGCCTGTGTAGGTGTGGAAGAGGGACTGTTCCACGTAACCTACAAAGAGGCAGGCATAGCTGGGGCCCATGCGGGTGTCCATGGCCACCCCGTTTGTCTGTAGGAAGTGGGAGGAATCGAAAGAGAAGTTGTTGAGGGTGAGGACGAGTTCGGCTAGGCGGATGAGGGTGTTGGTGGAGGGGGATTGGTCGGGCGTGCGGGAGAGGAAGAAGCGGAGGGCCTTGTGACCATCTGCATGCGGAATACAGGTGTATAGGGACTGGAGGTGCATGGTGAAAATGAGGTGTTGGGGGCCAGTAATTGGAAGTTATGGAGGAGGTGGAGAGCGTGGGTGGTGTCACGTACGTAGGTAGGGAGTTCCTGGACCAAAGGGGAGAAAATGGTGTCCAGATAGGTGGAGATGAGTTCAGTGGGGCAGGAACAGGCTGAGACAATGGGTCGACCAGGGCAGGCAGGTTTGTGGATTTTGGGAAGGAGATAGAAACGGGCCATGCGGGGTTGGGGAACAATGAGGTTGGAGGCTGTGGGTGGGAAGTCCCCTGAGGTGATGAGGTCATGAATGGTGTTGGAGATGATGATTTGTTACTCGGGGGTGGGGTCATGATCGAGGGGGTGGTAGGAGGTGTCGGAGAGTTGGCGTTTGGCCTCGGCGATGTAGAGGTCAGTGCGCCATACTACCACTTCGCCACCCTTGTCTGCGGGTTTGATGGTGAGGTTGGGGTTGGAGCGGAGGGCTGCCCGTTCTGCGGGGGAGAGGTTGGAGTGGGTGAGAGGGGTGGAGAGGTTGAGGCGGTTAATGTCTCGACGGCAGTTGGAGATGAAGAGGTCGAGGGAAGGTAGGAGGCCTGGGGGTGGTGTCCAGGAGGAGGACTTGCGTTGGAAGTGGGTGAAGGGGTCAGTGGAGGGAGGGTTAGGTTCCCGGTTGAAGAAGTGAGCGTGGAAGCGAAGGCGGCGGAAAAACTGTTCTATGTCCAACCGTGACTGGTATTCATTGATGTGTGGTTGTAGGGGGACAAAGGTGAGCCCCTTGCTTAGGACTGACCGTTCGTCCTCAGTTAGTGGGAGGTCTGGGGGGATGGTGAAGATTCGGTAGGGCTCAGTGTGGCTGTCTACTGTGGGGTTGCTGGCTGTGGAGGTTGTGGGCAGAGTCATGAGGTTGTCGGCCGTCGGCAGGGTTCCGTCGGCGTCGGCCGCGGGGTTCCGTCGGCGGTGGGAGGAGCCGGGTGGGCGGCAGCAGCTGCGGTGAGGGTGGTGTGTGTGGTGTTGTAACTGGAAGCGGAGGCGGTGACTGCAGCAGCGGTCCCGGAAGTGGTGTGCCCAGCGGAGGCGGGCGTGACGTCATTGGTGGGGTGTCCGGCCGTGTCCTCATGGTCAGTGGCAGCGGGTGCATGGTCGGGGAGGGGCAGGGATAGGCTCGGGATATGGGAGGCGCAGGAATCCCCTTGTGGGTGGCAGGAGCCAGTGAGTTTGTTGTACTTAGATTTTTGGTGTCCAGTAAAGCTGAGTAAAACTGGGTGTTCAGTTTGTGGATCCTGCGGAGGACAAAAAACAGCAGAGGTCCTTTGCAGTTTGGGAGAGGGAGGCTCTGAGCTGGGGCAGGCTGGATTGCAGTGCCTGGAGGTGCCGGCACATGGCTGAGAGTGTCTGTTCAGGACTCGCAGGGAGAAACGCTTTTGGAGGGTCTGAATATTCTGGGTGTAGAGGTGGTCACGGTTGGGGCCAAACTGGGAAGGCTTGAATGTAGACTGTAGTCCAATGGGGATGATCCGGTTCCGTAGGCAGGTGCTGAGGAAGGTGATGTGGCTGTGGTACCTGGTTTGCTTCAGGACATGGTCGAGCAGTTTCAAGGCTGAAGAGATTACAAGAGAGTTGCAGTGGGAGAGAGATTCCCTGAGGTTGGTCCGGAGGGAGGAGGGTAACTTCTTCAGGTTAGGCATCCCTGGAAGAGGCTTCGCAGTGATGTTATGTTTTGTTATAGAACATAGAACATAGAACATAGAACAGTACAGCACAGAACAGGCCCTTCAGCCCACAATGTTGTGCCGACCGTTGATCCTCATGTATGCACCCTCAAATTTCTGTGACCATATACATGTCCAGCAGTCTCTTAAATGACCCCAATGACCTTGCTTCCACAACTGCTGCTGGCAACGCATTCCATGCTCTCACAACTCTCTGCGTAAAGAACATGCCTCTGACATCCCCTCTATACTTTCCACCAACCAGCTTAAAACTATGACCCCTCGTGCTAGCCATTTCTGCCCTGGGAAATAGTCTCTGGCTATCAACTCTATCTATGCCTCTCATTATCTTGTATACCTCAATTAGGTCCCCTCTCCTCCTCCTTTTCTCCAATGAAAAGAGACCGAGCTCAGTCAACCTCTCTTCATAAGATAAGCCCTCCAGTCCAGGCAGCATCCTGGTAAACCTCCTCTGAACCCTCTCCAAAGCATCCACATCTTTCCTATAATAGGGCGCCCAGAACTGGACGCAGTATTCCAAGTGCGGTCTAACCAAAGTTTTATAGAGCTGCAACAAGATCTCACGACTCTTAAACTCAATCCCCCTGTTAATGAAAGCCAAAACACCATATGCTTTCTTAACAACCCTGTCCACTTGGGTGGCCATTTTAAGGGATCTATGTATCTGCACACCAAGATCCCTCTGTTCCTCCACGCTGCCAAGAATCCTATCCTTAATCCTGTACTCAGCTTTCAAATTCGACCTTCCAAAATGCATCATGTTATGTTATGTACAGTGTGTTATGTTTTATTGATAGAGGGATTGAGTTCTGGAGCCGTGATGTCATGCTGCAACTGTACAAAATGCTAGGGCGGCTTCATTTGGAATATAGCATGCAGTTCTGGTCGCCCCATTACTGGAAGGATGTGGAAGCATTGGAAAAGGTGCAGAGGAGATTTACCAGGATGTTGCCTGGTCTGGAGTGCAGGCCCTTTGAAGAAAGGCTGAGGGACTTGTGTCAGTTCTCATTGGAGAGACGGATGCTAAGAAGGGATTTAATGGAGACATACAAGATGATCAGAGGATTGGATAGCGTGGATAGTTAGAGTCTTTTTCCAAGGATGATGACTTCAGCTTGTACAAGGGGGCATAGCTACAAATTGAGGGGTGATAGATTTAAGACAGATGTCAGAGGCAGGTTCTTTACTCAGTGTTAAGGGCGTGGAGCAGCCTGCCTGCCTGACAAGGTAGTTAACTCAGCCACGTTTGGGGCATTTAAACAGTCCTTGGATAAACATATGGATAATGATGGGGTAGTGTAGGAGGGAGGGGCTTAGATTAGTTCACAGGTCAGCGCAACATCAAGGGCCAAAGGGACTGTTCTACTCTGTATTGTTCTATGTTCTATGTTCTAAAACATTCTGATCCATCTATTTGGTTTGAATTTAATGTCGTATACCAAAACTTAAAGACCGTTTTCTAACACTTTTCATTCCAACTAACTAATTGATGATTATTTACTTCTCATAGAATTCTAGGGTAGGGTCTTCAACAACATTTATTATAAATAGTGTTGTTGTTGAAACGTTGCCTCACCCATGAATGTTAGGTTTTAAAGGTGTAATGGAATGTACATGCAGTATCAGTCAGTCCAACTGATCTCCCCCTAATCTGGCCATTTGTCTGTACTTGTGTGTGTATATATATATATATATATATATATACACATATATAAATAAAACCCAGACTAAACCTGTGGTGGGCTCTAGGATGATTTCAGTGGGTTCATAGAATCATACAATACCCTTTGACCCATTGAGTCAGTACCACCAAAAAGACGCAACTCCCTTACCTGTCACACTTTCCCACACTAGACAAATAGCCTTGAATGGTATGATGGTTCAAATGCTCATGCAATTACCTTTTAAAGGATTGTGAGGTTCTCTGCCTCAGCTAACCTCCCCCCCAACCCCCAGGCAGTGCATTCCAAATCCCCACCATTCTCTGGATGAGAAAATGTTTTCTTCAAATCCTTTCTGAACTTTATACCTGTAAATTTAAAACTGTGTCTTCTCTTCTTGACCCTTCCTTTATTTAAGGGGAATGGCTGCTTCTTATCTTCCCTGAATATGTCCCTTAGAATCTTATACACCTCTATCAGGCTCCTTCTCAGCCTTTCTTGCTCGAAAGAAAGCAACTTGAGATTATCCCTAACCCTAATCCTATCGCAGCTTCGTTTCATCATTGAAATGCTCTATCCGAGGCAGTACAATCACATCTTTCTTATAATGCAGTGACCAGAACTGCCCGCAGTATTCTAGCTGTGGCCGAATCAAAATCCTACATAGCTTCAACATAACCTCCCTGCTTTTAATCTTTGTCACAACTGAGAAAAGCAAGTATGTTGTATTCCTTCTTAACCACCCTATTAACCTGACCTGTTTCCTTCAGGAACCTGCAGACAAATACCCCAAGATTCATTTGTTGTTCTGAGCTTCCTAGTGTCCTGCCATTCATTGAATATTCCTTTCCTCCACACTGTCAACTGCCCAGCCAGTCTTTGTGTCATCTGCAAACTTAGTTATCATGCCTTCCACGATCTATATCATTTGTGAATATCCCAAACTATAAGGGAGCCAGCACGGATCCCTGGGTATGCCACTGCACACCAGGCTCCAGTCACACAAACAGCTTTCTATGACCATCGTTTGTCTCCCAGCACTAAACCAATTTTGGATCCAACTTGCCAAGCTTCCCTGGATCCCATGAGCTTTAACCTTCTTTGAGTTTCCCATGTGGGACCTTGTCAAAGGCCTTTCAGAAATTCATGCAAACTACATCATCTGCCCTCCCCTTGTTCAAACACTCTGAGGAATTTCAAGGTCAGTGTGTTTTCACGAAACATTGGTTTACAATATAAAGTACCATTAATGTAAAAACATTTCCTGAGCTGTTGCAGAAAAGCAAAGTGTATATCCATTGTTTCTTTGCTCCTCTGATACATTAATTGTATACTGTATCACACCAAAGCTACAAAGAAACAGTGTTACTGTATGTTATATTCAATAATAGTATAAAACATGGGAGAACCCTAGCATCTTTGTGGCTAGTCATTTAAACCCAATTCAAACTGCAGTTAAGGATACTTCTTGTATTTCATGGGCTATAATTTTTGGGATTACGTAACTTGTTAACGAGAGGTTCTTGTCCTTGTATGTAAGAGTACCGAGCTTTTAATGATCTAAACGATGTATAAATGGCCACATTTCCTCTGCGGTATATCTGCAGAAATCTTTCTGACTTAGTTTCATAACAGTGAGATTTGCCTGTGTTTGTACTTTGCAATTGGTTAAAAGATGGAACGGCATTAGCAGCTAATAATTTTACTGACAGCCTATTCTCTCAGTTGAAAGAGCATTGATGGATACCAAAATCATATCACATACACTTGAGAAGGTTGAAAGATAAAACAAAATGTTACACGACAACAGCTCACGACCTCTGACGTCCCACATGATTGTCTTGGCAATTTCCCAGTACAGCCCCCATCTGTGATACTCCAAGTATGGGGACACAGGTCTGAACAGATATGGCAGGTGATTGTCTCCTGTTGGCTAGGTTGGTGCACAGGTGGGATTTCCTGGTCCCTCAGAACTAGGAGAAGAGGCCGTGACATTAGGCCATGCCAAGCTGGTTTGAGGTCACTACCTAGGTACAGAAGAAGAATATTGTCAGGAGGAAGTTAATGGCCTTCACTCACTGTGTGGAGAGCATCTTGACTCTGACATTCCCCAGTGGCTAATTGACCGTATCCAAGATCCTGGACTGATATCAGAGGCTGCCGTTAGTATATTGTGTTGAAACCCCCTGAGCAAAAACTGCCCCTCTTGACTTGACTGAGGTTTGCTGACAACTAAACCTCTTTGCTTCTTTGTCTGTGTGAGATGGAAGATCAAGATTGAAGCAATGTGAGCCTTGTATCTTTGGATGAGGGGGCAATGTGCAAAAAGGCACAGCAAGGCAATGCAATGGAAGGCAGAGTTGCTGTGAACGTCCAGGTCAGCTCACATTGAGTGAGTGCTATGAGAACAAGCAAAGAACTGTGATACAGCCTGGTCCAGCCCCTGAGCTGAGTGTGTTCCTGACAGCACAGCTGCAGTGTTATGTCATAGTTGGAGCCCAAAGTGCAGAAGCATCTTGTAAGTGAATCAGAGATATGCAACGAGGGTTCGTAGAGGCAGGCAAATGTCAGATGTCAATGCCTGTGGATGTGGAGTGTATACAGCAAGTGCCTGTGGAGCGGATCCGGGGATGTTGGCATTGTGTATCCAAAATGGAGGCTTTCTTGGAGCAAGGGGCCAGCTGGCTTCACCACGTATATGCTGTAATTTCCACGTTGAGTTTTCTTGATGCCTAGCTCTCTAATGCACCTCATAAAATAGGAAGCCGAATATTAACAAGGTGTATTCAGTAAGCTGTTTAATAAGCAATAATACCCCCTCAATTGCCAACTAGCAAGAAACACACCACTCTGCTTGAAAAAAGCGTAAAAGGTGGAACAAGAGGTTTCTGACCTTGAGATGGTCTTCACTGGACTTCTTGTCCAATTCTGTGGCAAATCTCACTATAGTCCGCGTTGCTCATCAAACAATGATGGTGAAGACACTGCCCAGTGTGAAATTCAATTCTCCTGACCAGAAGAGACCCAGATCTCATCGCTGGTCCATGCTTCTTTAATAATCTTTGTCAGTACAAGAGTAAAATTGTCAATATTTATCTAAATGCCAAAAGGGAGGAAGAAGATCGACCAAGGTTTCTGTTCCCCATAAACATGACTGACTGCTGGTGGAAAATAGCAAATATTTGAATGAGAACTGAGTTGGCTTTGCTAGGATATTTCTTGATGGTTGTTGAATCTGTATCACTCATTGTCTACTTGGCCATGTGAAGGATGGCCATTTATTTTAGGTACAATATGTGGTTAATGCTGGTGGATCATTAACCCACTAAGATTCAGCACATCTAAGAGAAGAAAAGTAAAGGCCATGAGAGCGTATAGTATTGAGCTAATATCTAATAACAAAATTTAACATTTTAAACTCAGTGCTGCCAAATCCCTACATAGTGAATGAGATAAGCTGATACATTCAGGATCTGAATTACAAAGTCCAAATTTACATTCTGGAGCTCCAATTATTTACAGAATGGTTGCACATTCATCACATGAATACAGTCTGGAAATTTATATCATCTGAAAAAGGTTAGAAGAGATGAAAAAATTAATGGCAGGAAATAAGCTGATTCTTTGATACCCAGAAAGATGCTTGAACTGCCAGTGCAGTTAGCAAATCATTTCATGTCCCAAAAAGCAAGGTCTTTGAATCTGAGCCCTTCTCCAGGCGAGAAGAGGGTAACTTTATTTAATGGAAAACCTGGTTACAACATACATTGAGACTGGCTATGATCCTGCAATTGATTGAAGTAAGATAATTGATTTAGGACAACATTGTTGGGTATTTTTTGACAGACATAATTATAGGAGCTACCATTCACCCTTGGGGACTGGGCAGTACATAATCATCATTTCTTTTGAACTAATTAATATTTTAAAGGGCACTGATAATATTTTATCAATTTTTTTCCTCTTGTGAGATTGTGACAGCAGCTGCTGCGTTTTTAAGTGGGACGTGGGCATCCCTAGCAAATTAATTGCCCAATTGAGAAGTTCATTCTGGTCAGTCCGTGTTTGTTTTGATGTCATGTCCACTCATATTCCTTGTGCTCCAACCAGGAATGCATTTAGAGGAATCACGAACCAATAAATATTGCTGAACTAAAATGGTGCAATTTTGTTCTAATAGGCAGCAGGCACAAGCACAACAATTTACCTTATGAATTAGAAACCGTGAATTTAAATTGATGAAGATAAATCCCAGAGTGGATGAAAGTGTTAAACACGATATTTATGTGAGGAGCTTCATACTGGAAGAATATCTTTTGAGAGACTGAGAAGTTAAGATAAAGTCTGCTACTCTTGGAACACAGACTGAGCATCAGTGGACAATGTTTGTAACCATACCATTGTGTTAAGCTTATTGAATTTCCATTAAATACTGCATACTGTTGCTGGTGTTCAGACATATTGAACTAAATATTGATTGTTAGACTTCTTCAGCACTTATAGAGGCAGAAGCAGCTCCATAAGCTCATGGCAGTCAGCATCATTTCAGTTGGTCACTGATTAACCCATGTACATAGAAAGATTGGTCTCCTATATTGACTTCTCCCAAACATCAGAGCCAGAAAATAAATCATATTCTGACTTCCACAAACAGACTGGATGTACAATACATGTAAGAAATTGTTTTTGTCTTAATCACAAAGATATTTTCCTTGACTGAGTGCTACCTATTGTTCAAAGACATTTACAGAAAAACAAGAAGGCTCAGATAACAGCTTGTATCGAAAGCGCAAAGTGCTACGCATTGTTTCACAGTGGGTATATCTTTACAGGACTTTGTTACGAGAAGATGAAAATACTAAGTTGGTTTTCAAGGTACAGTACTTCTGAAAGAAAAAAAACGTTCTGTCTTTCTTTTAAAGTCTTCACAATATGTAGTTCCTAATTTTTGTGCTACAGAACCTTTATAGGTGCGTACTTGATGATCTTTATGAATATCCTAGTTTGGAAAAGGGATTGAAAGAACTTCAGAGCCTGTTTTGGATTCCTCGCAGGCAGTGAGTACAATGAAAATAACATTTCTTGCCTGGAACTGTGCTGTTTACTGCTTTTAATATTTGAGGAATTGTGGCTACATTGTTATCATTCATTGTGGTGACAACTCAAGGGGAGGGGCATAGTTCATGAGGCACTCTTAACAATTCATTTCATGGGTACATTCCACAACAGAATGGTAATAACTTCCATTTTATGACATTTTATTACCCAGTAATTGGTCAAGATTTCCCCACAGTGACCTTTAATTCTTATATAGTATCAAGTAGTGTTACATAATCTGGCAAAGAATGTGCCCAGCAGTGACCTGAATATTCACTTTGTTTAAATAAACACTGTAATCTCTGTCAAGATTTCTATTTTGTGTTGATCGAAATTTGAAATATTTCAATTAAACCATGCTATTTTCTTTGCTATTTCATTAGTCAACATAAATTTATAAGTTTGTACCATGTGGTGGTAAATTGATTTTAAAAAGTCCTTCTCAAAAGTCTGTTTCCCCAATTTAGTGTGCCCATCCATAGTTTAACTTACTTTCTAGTATTGCTTAGATTAAAACGTCCTTTTTAAAATAAGATTCACTTATTTGAGTTTAAAAATTGAGTGCCAAATATTTATTCAAATTGCAAAGAATAGCAGGATTCCCAGTAGTGTTCTCTGAAACATTACTATTTGATTCCTGAAATTCTTCTAAGAGACAGTGATGATGGTAGTGGAGGGAGGTCAGTCAAATCCTGGACTCTGGCCTTCCTGCTGCCATTTGAATATGGTGAGGTAGTTGCAGGCTGACTGATCAAATTCTTTCCTTTTCCTAGTATGTTTGTATTCCCTGAAATTGGAAGGGTTTCTCTGGCAAAGTGTAGACCATGGGTGTCAACAGAATACGTGGACTGTAGGGGATACATGATCAAGCACAATAGGCTTTGAATCTGATGTCCACACACAGACGTTAAGTAGAGTGACCAGGAGATAGAATACTACCTGATTATTCTTCCCCCTCACTAGCCCAGGGAGATTGATACTACTTAATTCATGGTATGGAGCTTGAGTCCTCCCTGATCCTTGAAGCTCACTTTTACACTGAACAGGTACACTTGCCACTTTATTCATTTAAGGAGCTTTGTAGTAAGCTATAAGTCTAGTTCACATTCTAAAGAAGCAGAATATATATCTTTAGTTAAAAAGTGAAAATCAGTTTCTATATTGTGTGCTTATTTTAATCCAGTCACACTTGCTACAATAGTGTATATGGAGTAAGTTTCGGAGGTTAAGACCTGTTTCTACATCATCAAAATATCATTTAGTAATGTTCAGTAAATGGTTTTTGGCCTTGTGAAAATATTAATACAGTTCAGGTGCTCTCATGAAAAACAAGGGCTTAATTATTTAAAGCTTCCATTCTATCATGCTCAAGACAGTAATGAACTCCTGCACTTTACTTCACATGACGTTGAGGCTTGAAAGTTGAATTCAAAAAGCTTTTATAATTGTTAAACTTATGTCCCTATTGTTGTTAATTTCCCTTGGCCCTAATATTGCAGAACAATATTTACATTGAAAACATTTGAAGATTCTATCTGCAAACAAAAGGGTGTTTATTGTAGCATCATTATAATGTTCACTTCTTTTTACTTGATTTAGTATTGATGGCTGACCCAATCCATCAAATAGATGACAATATCTTGAAAATGTTCTTCAAAATAACACCATCAACTTAATAGACTAATGGTGTTCACTGTCATTCATATGTAAATAATATGGTCTAGTCAGACAGATCCACCACTAAATATAAGTAACAATATCCATAACTTACTGGCTGAGTTGTGCCACTTCACCAGTTTCACAAAAATAGCATCTTGTTGTATTCCTCACCATTGCCATAACTTGAACAATGTGAAGTAGTGTTTGCACAATAAAAAATAAACTAAAGCCAAGCTGATATTTAGGGAAGTTTATAAGCACCTACTGAATGGTGATAAATGTTAATGACTACCAATCAATCCCTTTGGTACTAAACCAAACAATTACAAGTGTGGAGCCTTATTCCTTAAAATTGTGAAATGTTTTAGGAAATTTTAAGAAAATATCATTTTTTACAACTCTTGTAATTCCATTCTGCATATTTTTTCCCTCTGCTTATCCAACCTTTCTTTTCCTCTCTGTTTTCTTCTCTGCACTGGATACTGAATTCACCTCATTTAATTCTTACGCTTTCCATTATTTATTTCCCAGTCCTTTAATCTGATTTGTAAATGAAACAACTGTAATGGCTTTTCTGTTTACTCAGGGCCCAGATATCCAATGTTATTTGTTGTGCTGGTGTCAATTCACATGTAACAAGTAACAACCTAGTAGGACAAAGTCCTTTGTCGTGGTTGATGTAGGGACAGATCTAACAACAACAGGTGCCCTGATCTGATCCAACCTCAAACTATTATTGTTAACTCTGTCATTTAAATTTTCACCACACTACCTTTTGTCTTCTCTCAAGACATTGCTAGAAATTGCAGTGCCGCCTTCCTGTTAGAAAAGTGTGAAACTTGGCAGAGGAGTCATAATTCTCAGCATGCTTTAAACCCCCTGCAGATATGTTGCTCAGTTTTGGCAGTAAATGGCAGTTTTTAAGTTTTGGTGAGGTCCCAGGCATTTCGCTGCTAACATTTCACAGTTGTGCCTGATTACAAAGTATAATGCCCTTTACACTCATTTAAATTGTGTTTAATGAGGTCAGCTTTCAGGTACAGATTCATCTCATGCATGTCAGTTATATGCAATATACAAAGAGTTGAGTTTTGGCCCGGAATAATAACCCGAAATGTCCGATCGCCTGCATAAAAAGTGAATGAGATCAATGTCCCAGTAAGGTTTTTGTCATTAGTTAAATCCCAACAACCTTCACTCATCCCCCAATATCACTTGAGCAGAGGCCTATTATCATCTTTAGGGTCTTAGATAATAACACTTCTGTGAACCTTCAAACCTGCATAGTCAACACACATTTTCCTTTACCTGAAAAATGACAGACTTCTGACCTCAAGCAGTTCTTAATGTGGAATGAGAGAAAGTAGAAAGATTAATAAGCTAGCCCAAAACATAAGTCAGAGACTCTGACTGCCTGTCCCTTCCTTGAGTCTCACTGCTTCTTGATGTAATTGCGCTTTAAATTTGGAATGATTTCAAAGATTGTCCCTTGAGTTCTTTGATTCTGATCATCCCATGACCTCTGATCATTCATTTCATAGAAAACAATGAGAGGTGCATGAGGCATTTTGCTAAGACCATAAGAGTGGAGATGGCGCTGAAGCGTTTATGCCCATATCGTAGAAGCATAGCTAGGGGTGGGGATGAGGCAAGTGACTGGGGTTGGGGCTTAAGCCTGAGACCTCCTTTCCTTTTCAAACTAATTACAGAATCACGACCCACTCACACCTCACCCCGTATCAGGGAGGAGATTACTGGAATTCACTCCCAGGCTGCCTGCTAGAAATAGCCCCCACAAAACAGACACTTTCCAAAGCCAAACAACTCACCAAGGAGAACAATCCCTCTGCTCTCTTGTTGCCGAATGGCCTCAGACTCACACATGTGCAGACTCAAAAAGCGAGGACGGTGGAGGAGATAAGGTACAATGGTGTCTCAGGAAGGTCAGACCCTAGGCAGGAGGCCAAATTCCAGGACAGTCCTAAACACTTCCACACTGGGCATCACGCTCCTGTTGTTTTAGACATATTCTGCATCAGCCTGCTTCATTTTCTCCTCTCTTTGACACATCCCTTGCTCATTCAGATCTTCTCACGTCATCATGTAAGTGTGTGCCTCCAACACGATCCAATTGTGAGAATCTCAAGGTCTGAGTTACCCTAGATAAAGCACACACTCCATCCCGGATTTTGTTTCTCAAGGCACCCTGCCTCATCCCTCCTGCTCCACATAGGGCCTTTATTTCTTTCAAAATAAATGTGTTACGCATTATGGCTCACTTTCCACTGCCTTCCATCAGTTGTTTTGCCAATGTGAATCGGGACTGGAAAAGCATGCATAAAGCAGATTGTTAGCAACAAAGGTGATTTCCACCTATAACCAATTGTAGTAAGTTTTTGATCGTGGTCTGCCTTGCCAGGGGCCAACAATAAGTCCAGCCAGTACGTGATTGACTTCTGTATACAGTGCAGGAGTGAGGTTTAGGTTAATCTCAGCCATTTTTACATACTTCCCACTGGGTTATTTCAAAGAGTCAGGACATTTATGCAAGTTGTTTTTTGCTTGTCTTCTAGACATCATCAAATACAATGAAAGGGAAAGGAAAGTGATGATTTATTTGACATTGCACTTAGTTAGCATTGATTTGTTTCTGTTTCAGCACCATTGATGAATATTCACCACACAAAAAGGTAACATATTTATGATAAATTCAAGATCTGTTACTTTCAGCATTCCTGCACTTAACCACGAAAATTTTGCAGTGTTGTATTCTAAAGGAGAAGTTGCCTTGTATAGTGATGGTGGTGGTACAGGATGCATTACTTGTGAAACATAGCCACTGGTTCTGGGAGGAAACAAAATAGAGCAGAATGTTATCACTAATAGGTGTGAAATTGAATGTCTTTACATTATAATTTACAAACAATTGTGTTGTATCTAGCAGAAAATAATTTCCGTCTTATGCCTCTGCATGCATGTTGCTTCAGTTTTTCATAAATGATCTCCGAGCACATTGAATTTATATTTCTGACCCATATTTGTTGGCTAGCATCTCCTACTGCAGGCTTCCTTAGCAGGTAGATTTACTTCATGGTCTGAATGTTGTAGTACATTAGATAACCAGCCTGTCAGTGTTTGCTGTCATTACTCCGTTGAAACAAAAAGAAAACTGTGGAGTCTGTACACGCTCAGAATAATTCGGAAATCCAGAACTTGTTGTCAACGACCCTACATTTTTCCAGAAGACACTGACGAGGTCTCTCCAACACCAGATTGCAGCCTAAGGAAAATAACTAATTGGAACTACCACTCTAATGCTGTTAATTTTGTTGCATAAAACCTTGAAAAAACTACAGCTTGTTCAATGCGATACAACTGGCTTTCATAATTGAACCTAAACACTCTCATTGACCCTAAAAACTAATTCCGTATTTGAAGAATGACAGATTTCTCCAGTATAATAAAAAGTCCACCCTTTTGGAAAAAAAGGTATGTTTTTAAAGTTGCTTTACTTTTATTCTTCATGCGATGTGGGCATTACAAACTAGGGTAGCGTTTATTACCCTTCACTAATTGGCCCGACGAAAGTAGTAGTGAGCTCCCTTCTTGAACTGATGCAGACCTTAAAGTAAAAGTGAACATGGCCACTGTTAGGAAGGGAGTTTCAAGACTTTGACCCAGTGACAGTGAAGAAGCAGCAATATTGCAACAAGTCGGGATGGTGAGTGGCTTGGAGGAAACTGGCAGGTGGTGGTGTTATTACGCATGTGCTGTCTTTGTCTTAGTATGTGATGGAGGGAGCAATTTGGAAGCTACTTGTGAAGGAGTCCTTTTCAGTTACTGCAGTGCAGCATGGTATACCATGCTGCCATTATATGTCAATGAAGTAGTGATTGTTCAAGATAATGGATGGTGTAACAAACAAGCAGGTTGCTTTGCCAGAAAATTCCCAGAAATGTTCAGACAAAGGGTTTCGGCCCAAATTGTTGGCTTTCCTGCTCCTCGGATGCTGTCTGACTTATTGCGCTTTCCCAGCCTCACATCTATAGACTATGGTTTCCAGCATCTGTGGCCCTTACTGTCTCTAAGCAGGTTGCTTTGTTGTGGATGTTGTCAACCTTTTTGTTGTTGGAGCAGCATTCATCCAGGCAATAAGAGAATGCTACTGGAAGCCTGACTGTTACGTTATGGATGGCAGACAGGCTTTGGCGAGACAGAATGTGAGTTGCTTGCTTCAGAATTCCAAGTCTCTGACCTGTTCCTTTGGCCATGGCATTTATATAGCTGGTCCAGTGATAATGGGAACTGCAGATGCTGGAAAATCCAAGATAATAAAGTGTGGAGCTGGATGAACACAGCAGGCCAAGCAGCATCTCAGGAGCACAAAAGCTGACGTTTCGGGCCTAGACCCTAGGCCCGAAATGTCAGCTTTTGTGCTCCTGAGATGCTGCTTGGCCTGCTGTGTTCATCCAGCTCCACACTTTAATATATAGCTGGTCCAGTTTGGTTTGTGGTGAATGGTAACTTCCCAGGATTTTTGTGTGGGAATTCAGAGTTGAGAACGCCGTTGAATGTCAGGGGGACATTATGTAAATTATAGGGTGATCACTTGCTTTACAAACTAAAAACATATATTAAAATTGACATATCAAGCACTTTTAACCAGATGCTTCCATGTGAATGGCTGTTTACTCAATTTATTGACATCACAGCTGCTGCATGCCTGAAAATCCTTTTGCCTTGGTGCTAGTTTTAAAAAACAATTTGAAAAGGAACAGTCCACGGCATCAAGATCAGCAGATGCTACTGATTATGATATCTGGGCAATTGCTGACATACAAATCACTTGTAATCTATCAAAATCTACCAAAAATTGTGCCACCATGTTCCCTAACCTCAGACTAAAACTGTCATGCGTAACACAGGTCTCAGTTTAACTTACCTTAATCTTAGATTTTGAAGCATGGCTTGCATGTAGGAAATAAAAATTCTACCCAGTAGGGCATTAAACAAGTCATTGTTTTAAGATTGATGTTGATGCTGCTTTAGTGAAGTGAGATTAAGGTGTTTTTCCATTGCAGTTTAGCCTTGCGATGCTTTGTATGCATGTTAATATTTACTGGAGTTAATCCAGTAATTTGCCCCTATGTTTTTGTTATAGTGTGAATACACCTTCAAACAATAATCAAAACTTATTGTTCACTAACATATGTTAACAGCATGTGAATGTATTAGTTTCATGCTTAAGTGAATAAGTAGGGTTGTATTCAGACATTTTGTCTCCGTCATCATGAAATTTGATCAATTTTATCAAAGTCCATAATTAATTAGGCTACACAATTGTTAAAAATGGATTGCACTCTATTTAGTATTTGGTCCTTTTACCTTATGTATAAGTTGAATAATTTGCAGACGACACTAAGGTCGGTGGAGTTGTGGATAGTGACGAAGGATGCTGTAGGTTGCAGAGAGACATAGACAAGCTGCAGAGCTGGGCTGAGAGGTGGCAAATGGAGTTTAATGCAGACAAGTGTGAGGTGATGCACTTTGGTAGGAGTAACCGGAAGGCAAAGTACAGGGCTAATGGTAAGATTCTTAGCAGTGTAGATGAGCAGAGAGATCTCGGTGTCCATGTACACAGATCCTTGAAAGTTGCCACCCAGGTTGACAGGGCTGTTAAGAAGGCATACGGTGTTTTAGCTTTTATTAATAGAGGGATCGAGTTCCGGAACCAAGAGGTTATGCTACAGCGGTACAAAACCCTGGTGCGGCCGCACTTGGGAGTATTGTGTACAGTTCTGGTGACCGCATTATAAGAAGGATGTGGAAGCTTTGGAAAGGGTGCAGAGGAGATTTACGAGGATGTTGCCTGGTATGGAGGGAAGGTCTTACGAGGAAAGGCTGAGGGACTTGAGGCTGTTTTCATTAGAGAGAAGAAGGTTGAGAGGTGACTTAATTGAAACATATAAAATAATCAGCGGTTTAGATAGGTGGGATAGGGAGAGCCTTTTTCCTAGGATGGTGACGGCGAGCACGAGGGGGCACAGCTTTAAATTGAGGGATGAAAGATATAGGACAGATGTCAGAGGTAGTTTCTTTACTCAGAGAGTAGTAAGGCAATGGAACGCTTTGCCTGCAACGGTAGTAGATTCGCCAACTTTAGGTACATTTAAGTCGTCATTGGACAAGCATATGGACGTACATGGAATAGTGTAGGTTAGATGGGCTTGAGATCGGTATGACAGGTCGGCACAACATTGGGGGCTGAAGGGCCTGTACTGTGCTGTAATGTTCTATGTTCTATGTTCTAAGTTTAAACTATTCGGAAATAATTACACAACATTACACTGAAGATAGGAAAAGTGTTGAGCTACAGTCGGTTCATATAAAAATAAACTTTGGGGTACTGTATATTTAATTTGAACACTACCCTTTAATAACATTTTCGAGAAGCAAAGGCATTCAAATAAACCAGGATCAACAACTCAGTGTCTAGGCCCAAAACGTCAGCTTTTGTGCTCCTGAGATGCTGCTTGGCCTGCTGTGTTCATCCAGCTTCACACTTTGTTATCTCTCCTTCCCAACACAGTTGATTTTAAGGTGCAAAGCACATGGTTTAAAGGGGATTTAAGGATTTTTTTTCTCCCAAAAGATGGTGGGAATCTTGAATGGACTGTCTGGGAGGGTAGTAGAGGTAGGA
The DNA here is from genome assembly GCF_030684315.1 of Stegostoma tigrinum. Classification (NCBI taxonomy): domain Eukaryota; kingdom Metazoa; phylum Chordata; class Chondrichthyes; order Orectolobiformes; family Stegostomatidae; genus Stegostoma; species Stegostoma tigrinum. The sequence goes on along the minus strand of NC_081355.1, from coordinate 75,521,530 downwards.
ACCCTCACTGTTTTTAAAAAAAATGTGGATGAGCACTTGAAATGTCAAAATATTCAAGGCTTGGGGCCATGTGCTGGAAAGTGAGATTAGTGCAGATCGGGTGGCTCAGACCTGGGCCAAAGGGCCTCCTGTGTTGTCTGACTCTGATTATGACTGTATGATCCAGCATCATATTGGTGCATGCATTAAAGCCTGCAGGAACTCAGTGTCGGCCAAAACTTCAGATAATTAATCCCTTGATTGGCTAACAAATATAAGTGCAAATGTAGAGAAATCAGTGCAGGCAGCTAATGCTAATGTAGTCCTGCAGAACCCAACTGAATTGCTGTTTCTGAAAGCTAATAACTTCAGAAATTTCAGACTTCTGAATTCAGGTCTACTAAAATGCAGGATGATCAGCTTGATTAGCAAATTAATGCTTTTCACATATAACATGATTCCTATGAATTGCAGGTTTTCCCCGATGTTAATTGATCAGTTGATTATTTGTTTGCAAGTTAGTAATTCATTTTCATTGCATTGTAACTTTTCCACATCTAATTTCTTAATTCAAAGGTTGTTTTGGCATACAGCCTCAATGATTAGCAACTCTTCAGTTAATGATAATCCACGTTCCTGCAGTAATTTTTGCACAACCTAATAACATCGTTAACTACAAAGTATGTAAATATGCATGAGTCATTAGAGCACATTAAAGATCATACGCCAATCGTAAGATGCACATTTTACCGACTTAAGTAATTAAAGTTAAGTATAAGTAAAATCAAGGCTTTTCCTTGTGGTCTGGGGAAGTAATCACTGATCGTTATTATCATTGTAATAACTTGGAATTTATTACAAGGTATCAGGTGAATGGTAGTGATGTGGAACATAATTTGTTTTTATCTTTGGCTATTATTGTTTATCACTGATATTACAATGATTTTATGTTATACAAGAACAATTCGTGTGCAGTTAAGATGTTAGATAAACACGTGAGGGGGAGGATTATGAAAGGTTTGGATTAGGAGGTGCATTTGGAAATCCATGTGGAGCATAGATACCGGCATAAATCAATCGTGCTGAATGATGTGTTTTTTGTGCTGTCCAGCCTGTATAATGAATGGGTCTAGTATAAATGTAATGCCTTTGGCTGTTTAGTTGTTGGTGCACAGGTTGTGGTCCACCTTCATATGATAGATTTAATTGTTTTATGTTCTCAGCTGTAGTAAGTCTTTTGCTGCTCCTTTGCAGATTTGGCAATGAATTTTCCATTACTGCCTTTTTAGGAATTTCATGATTGTTCCAGGGCTTTACATGGAATATTATCATTTATGGATCTTCATTTGGTAACTTGCAACAGGAAATTTTATACGTATTTTCGAAAAATGTTCCAGCGCTAAGTCAAATCAGATGGCACTGCCAAAGACCTAACAGTACAATGGCTGAACTCCTACTTTTTGTGATGTCAGATGCCATTATTCCAATAAGAAAGGAGACAATTCTTGGTCTGCGTTACAGGTCACCAATAAATGGAGAAGGGAAGATTTGTAGACTATTCATACTGATGTGTTGAAACAAAATGGAAATAATAAGGAATGATTTTGTATTTCCCTCGTTAGACTGAGAGTACATTGCTGAATACATCCAGGACTTATATTAGATCAATGTGCTGTATTTCAGGAAAGAAAGAATAATTGTTTGCTTTTGTGTTTGGAGATGAAATGGCCACATGACTGTTGATTGTGGAAGAACAGCTGAGAAATAGTGAGCACAACATTCTTAGCATAACAGTAAAAAGAATTATGAAGAGTCAATGTTAAGCATAATTAAGACTTTTAAAAAATTCAGGAAAAAATTCAGGCTTTGCTGTCTAGGCAAGCATTCATTCCCCACACCTAGTTCTCTTAAGGTGGTGATGAGTTGTCGGCTTGAACCACTGTACTCCACTTGGTGTAGGCACACCCTCAGTGCTCATAAGAAGGGAGTTCCAGCACTTGACCCAGTGAAAGACCAAAGAAGGGCATGTTTCCAAGCCAAAATGAATGGCTTTTCTTTATTCACTCACAGAATGAGTGTCACTGGTTAGGCCAACATTTGTTATCCACCCCAGAGGGCTGTTTAGGGTCACCCACATTGCTGAGGGTCTGGAGTCATGTGTAGGGCAGAACAGGTAAGGACAGCAGTTTCCCTCCCTAAAGGACATAAGTGACCAGATGGGTTTTCCAACAAATGGCAATAGTTTCATGGTCATCATTAATATCATTATTCTAGATTTTATAGAATTCAAAATAAACTGCCTGTCATGGTGGGAATCAAACCTCGGTACCCAGAACATTGCATGGGCCTCTAGATTAATAGGGTAGCAACAATACTAGGATGTGGTGGTTTTCCAATGCATTAGTTGCCTTCATCCTTCTACATTGTACTGGCTATGAGTTTGGAAGGAGCTGTATCGGCATGCTTCATGAATTTTTGCAGTGCACTCTGTAGATGGAATACCCATCTGGCTCACGAATGTCCTTAAGGGGAGGAAACTACCATTGATATCTTGGCTGGTCTACATGTGACTCCAGACCCACAGCAATGTGGTTGACTCTTAACTGCTCTCTGGGCAAGTAGGGATGGGAAATAAATGTTGCCTGGCCAACTATGTCCCCATCCCTTGAATGAATAAAGAAAATTAACACTTTGCTCAAGTGTGTCAGTTGTAGGTGAGTGAATGAGGATGCGATTCCAATCAAGAGGCCTGCCTTGATCTGGATGCTGTCAGCTGCTTCAGTTTAGAGTTGCACTCATCCAGGCAACTGGAGAGTATTCTGTCTTGTACCTTGTAGATGGTGAACAGGGGTGTCAGGAGATGAGTTACTGGCTGCAGGATTCCTAGCCTCTGATCTGCTGTTGTTACTATAATATCTATATGGCTAGACCAGTTCAGTTTCTGGTCAATGGCATCCATCCAGGATGTTGATAATGGGGGATTCTGCAATGGTAAAGCCATTGAATGTCAAAGCTCAGTGGTTAGATGATATCTTGTTTGATGTAGCCGTTGCCTGACACATGTATGCTGTGCATATCACCTGCCACTCGTCAACTCAAGGCTGATACTGTTCAAATCTTACTACATTTGGCTATGGACTGCTTCAGTATCTGAGTCATTCGTGACTGATATTGAATGCTGTTTAATCATCAGTGAACATCTCCAATTCTGACCTAATGATGGACTGAAAGTCGTTGATGAAGCTGCTAAAGAAGAATGGACCTTGGATGCTCCCCTGAAGAAATCCTGCGCTGAATAGAATGGAAATGGAATAGAAAAAAAACACAAAGTTCAGCACAATAAGAAGTGAACTGTCTAAAAGGACCTGAACAGGAAAGTTAACAGGCATGATACAGATCACCAGTGGGGAATCCTCAAATAGGAAATGGGTAGAAAACAAAATAAATATATTTTTTGAAGCTTAAAGGGGTCCTCCAAAAAAATAAGTTTCCATTGCCAAACTGAAGTTAAATCCGAATTGGAATCTAAGGAGAAGTATATGATAAGGATGCAGCAAACAATGAAATTATAAGGAATATGGAAAACGTAATGCGAGGGCTAAAAACAAGCAAGTGCTCTGAGAGAATAAGAACAAATACTAGTAGATAACATAAAAGGAAATAATAAGGGATTTTATAAGCATTAAAGAGGATGGAACCATTCTGCTCTGAAGTCAGGTCTCTGAATATAGAGAAACTAGGTGTAAAAGATATCTGTACAAAATGTGTAGATTTAACTGCATGATAAATAATTATACATTAAAAAAAATGCAGCTGTTTTCACTTCCCAGATGCCCAAATCTGATTCATGTTATCAAGATCTTGTTTTCCTCAACCCTTCTGTATAACTTCCTATATTCACACGTAATGTAGATTTCTCCTGTAATCTGTAATTATTATTCTGTAGTTGTACCCTCCCACTATTGTGTCCCTAAAGTATAAAGAACACAATTTTGATACTGTGACAGTTTCATTAGAATGGAGAAGTCAAGAAGGGGTTTTACCAAAAGTTAATGAAGAGTTTTGACAACTATTTCACTACTATTTGTGGACTCCAGATAGCATTCATTTTTTTCCCCTATTGTGCTCAACTTATTCTTAAGCTCCTGCGGAAAGTTGACCTTGCACAGAAAACCACAACACCTAAAACCATTTATATGCATTTTTTTAAGATATCAACAGAAGAGATTACATTAATTATTTTTAACTTTCTCGAGCATGATGCTTGTGTACTACTCAAGGCTTTCCCAGTGCATTCATTATCTATCTATTTCAATAGGAATTCATGAATAATTTGATGATCATTAAATGTGAACTGACCATTGTATATGCCTGCCAAAAATTTATAAAGTCTGTTCATAGCAAATGTCTAAGATTAGTACAAAGATACAAATCTGCATGATTTTATTTAGTAAGCAATATTTATCATTTCTCTTGCCAATATATTCCATTTTTATTTACAGAATACAACAAATTTCCATCAATTCAGTTGCAGAGAGAAGTGGCTGCAACCTAAGGCATATCAAGCTGAAGAAGGTTAGTTCGGGGGGAGAATCTGTGGATAAAGAACCTACCCCAACCTCTCTATTAGATTCATTTCAATAGAATTTAAACTTGAACAGCTGTATCTCCCTGAGACTCTGGAAAAAATACTTGCAAGCTTTTCTGTTGAACTGAAGACCATGTGGAGATCTTCGATTTGCTCAGTATTTTTTTTTCCAAATTTCAGCCCTTGATAACGAGTCAGTCTTCAGATGGGTGCAGAGATAGTAGGAACTGCCGATGCTGGAGAATCTGAGATAACAAGGTGTAGAGCTGGATGAACACAGCAGGCCAGGCAGCATCAGAGGAGCAGGAAAGCTGACATTCTCTGAAGAAGCATCTAGGCCTGAAACATCAGCCTTCCTGTTCCTCTGATGCTGTTTGGCCTGCTGTGTTCATCCAGCTCTACACCTTGTAACTTCAAATGGGTGCAATCTGGAGGGAAGGAGCTAATATTTATGAACTCACTGGTTGTAGCTGATCAGCAGATCTCTGTGGTTTGCATTTACAACAGACTTTTGTGGTGGATGTGGGAAAATGAGTCAGATCTTGAGTTTAGTAAATAAATGAGAAGAATCTTCCTGGGTTATTGAAAACTGTGCATAATGTTCAGAACAGACAGGATCAAGAACCAAAATAAATTAGTCCCCAGAACTCAATGAAATTAATCAGGTGAACTGTAGGTTCCAGTCATTGTCTAATGAAACTCAGTCTGTGTCAGGATAAGACTGGGCCGTGATGGTGATCTTAAGAGGGGGCAAGTCTAGGGCAAAAACAGCTCGTCATTCTTTTTATTAAACCAGCAGGAACACTCCTGTTGTGTCGAACACCAGAAATAATTAAAACGTTTTGGTTTTCTTTGAGAACTCTTCATTTACGTTTAAGTAGCTCCAAACCTGAAAACCTCTCACTGTCCCAAGTGAACCAAAATAGCAACCTCGTTTCACTAAGTCTCGCTAAAAAATCGTCCAGGGTAGAAATCACAGAAGAATTGGTTATTGTTGTGACCAGTTCAAGTCCATAAAACAAGCAACATAATGTTAAATTTAGATTCAAAAACAGAAATCGCTGGAAAAGCTCAGCAGGTCCGGCAGCACCTGTGGAGAGAAATCAGAGTTAACGTTTTGTATCCAGTGACACTTCCTCACTGGATTCAAAACATTACCTCTAATTTCTCTCCTCAAATGCTGCCGGACCTGCTGAGTTTTTCCAGCAATTTTGGTTTTTGTTTCTGATTTACAGCATTTGCAGTTCTTTCAGTTAAGTTTGGACTCTTTTGTATCCAAAAACATGAACTGCAATTACATCAGCAGCCATAAAGGTCAGTTGTGTTGGTTAAATGATCTGTCTTATGTTGCTGCCACAGACTGAGTTTCATTAGGCAATGACTGGAACCTGCAGTTCACCTGATTAATTTCATTGAGTTCTGGGGACTAATTTATTTTGGTTCTTGATCCTGTCTGTTCTGAACACTGTGCACAGCCTTGGGCATCAGGGGATTTATTTAATTTGAGTGACATCCCTCTGCCTTCAAACATAATCCAAACTTGACAAATATTACACAGATGACAGGGGGTGGTGATGGCCTAGTGGTATTATCACTGGACTGTTAATCCAGAGACCTACATAATGTTCTGGGGACCCAGGTTCGAATTCCACCATGGCAGATGGTGGAATTTGAATTCAGTAAATATCTAGAATTAAGAATCTAATGACGACTCTGAATCCATTGTCAATTGTTGGAAAAACCCATCTGGTTCACTAATGACTTTTAGGGAAACAAACTGCCATCCTTACCTGGCCTGGCTTATATGTGACCCCAGAACCACGGCAATATGGTTGAATCCTAACTGCCCTCTGGGCAATTAGGGATGGGCAATAAATGCTGCCTGGCCAGCAACACCCACATCCCATGAATGAATAAAGGACTGCAACTGATGCATTTTTTAATGTATAAGAAATGAATCTACCTTTGTATGAATACAACCTTAATTAGACGGTAAAAGATCTAGAAATCCAAAACAAAAATAAGAACATAAGAACTAGGAGCAGGGGTAGGCCATCTGGCCCCTCGAGCCAGCCCCGCCATTTAATAAGGTCATGGCTGATCTTTGAGACTCAGCTCCACTTACCCGCCCACTCACCATAACCCTTAATTCCTTTACTGTTCAAAAATTTATCTGGCCTTTCCTTCAAAACATTCAGCGAGGTAGCTTCAACCACTTCACTGGGCAGGGAATTCCATAGATTCACAACCCTCTGGGTGAAGAAGCTCCTCCTGACCTCAGTCCTACATCTGCTTCCCTTTATTTTGAGGCTATGCCTCCGAGTCCTAGTTTCACCTGCTAGCGGAAACAACCTCCCTGCCTCCACCTTATCTATTCCCTTCATAATCTTATATCTTTCTATAAGATACCCCCTCATTCTTCTGAATTCCAATGAGTATAATCCCAGTCTACTCAGTCTGTCCTCATAATCCAACCCTCTCAACTCTGGCATCAACAGAGTGAATCTCCTCTACACCCCCTCCAGTGCCAGTACATCTCTTCTCAAGTAAAGAAACAAAACTGCACACAGTACTCCAGGTGTGGCCTCACCAGGACCCTATACAACTGCAGCACAACCTCCCTGTTTTTAAACTCCATCCCTTGAGCAATGGCAGACAAAATTTCGTTTGCCTTTTTAATCACCTGCTGCACCTGCAATCCCAGCTTCAGCGATTCATGCACAAGGACACCCAAGTCCCTCTGCACAGCAGCGTGCTGCAATTTTCTACCATTTAAAACATAGTCCATTTTGCTGTTATTCCTAACAAAATGGATGACCTCACACTTATCAATATCATCTGCCAGACCTTTGCCCACTCATTTAGATTATCTATATAACTCTGCAGACTTTCAGTGTATTCTGCACACTTTGCTCTACCACTCACCTCAGTATCATCTGCAAATTTTGACACACTATGCTTAGCCCCCAACTCCAAATCATCTATGTAAATTGTAAACAATTGAGGTCCCAACATTGATCCCTGAGGCACACCATTAGCCACTGACTGCCAACCAGAAAAACACCCATTTCCCCCTCCTCTTTGCTTTCTACTGGTCAACCAATCCTCTATCCGTGCCAATACATTACCTATAATACCGTGTAACTTTATCTTATGTAGCAGCCTTCGGTGTGGTACCTTGTCAAATGCCTCTGGAAATCCAGATACACCACATCCACAGGTTCCCCATTGTCCACGAAGCAAGTAATGTTCTCAAAGAATTCCACCAAATTATTTAAACATGACCTACCCTTGTACCCATGCTGGGTGTTCCCAATACGACAATTTACATCCAGATGTCTTCCTATTTCTTCCTTCATGATAGATTCAAGCATTTTCTCCACTACCGAAGTTAAGTTAACTGGCCTATAGATGCTGGCTTTTTGTCTACTTCCTTTTTTAAACAGTGGCGCCACATTGGCTGTTTTCCAATCTGCGGGAACCACCCCAGAGTCCAGTGAATTTTGGTAAATAATTACAAGTGCATTTACTATTTTCCCCATCACCTCTTTTAGCACCCTGGATTGCATTTTATCAGGGCCAGGAGACTTGTCTACCATTAGCCCCATTAGCTTGACCAGCACTGCCTCCTAAGTGATGATAATAGTTTCTAGGTCCTCACCTGCTTTAACCTTCTTGCCGTTAGTTTTCAGCATGTTATTTGTGTGAAGACCGAGTCAAAATAACTGTTTAATGTCTCGGCTATTTCCTCATTCCCAGTTATTAAATTGGCCTTCTCATCCTCTAAAGGACCAATGTTTACCTTTGCCACTCTTTTGCAATTTACATAGTTATAGAAACTTTTGCTGCCTGTTTTTATATTCTGAGCTAGTTTATTCTCATAATCTGTCTTACTTTTCTTTATGACTTTATTGTGGCTTTCTGTTGGCCTTTAAAGATTTCCCAGTCCACTAGTTTCCCACTACTCTTTGCTTTTTTTTCAGTCTGATACTTTCCTTTACTTCCTTAGACATCCATGGCTGGCTCTCTCCTTTCTTACAGTTCTTCCTTATCACTGGAATATACTTCAGCTGAGCACTGTGAAAAATTGCTTTCAAAGTCCTCCACTGTTCCTCAACTGACCCACCATAAAGTTTTTGCTCCCATTCTACCTTAGCTAACTCCTCCCTCATTCCTTCATAGTCTCCTTTGTTTAAGCACAGGACATAGGTATGGGATTTAACCTTCCCATGCTCCATCTGTATTTTAAATCCAACCATGCTGTGATCGCTCCTTTTGAGAGGATCCCTAACTGTGAGATCATTAATTATTCCTATGTCATTACACAGGACTTGATCTAGGATAGCTCACTCCCTCGTAGGTTCCATTACATATTGTTCAAGGAAGTTATTGCAGATGCATTCTGTGAACCCCTCCTCAAGGCTTCCATGACTGATCTGATTTGAGCAATCGATATGTAGCTTAAAATCCCCCTTGATAACTGCTGCACCATTTTTACATGCATTAGCTATTTCTATGTTCATTGCCCATCCCACCACCTCCCTTACCTTCCTGTCTGTCCTTCCGAACAGTTTGATAGCCCTGGATATTTAACTCCCTGTCATGACCATCCTGTAACCATGTCTCTGTACTGGCCACTAAATCATACCCATTTGCCATGATTTGCACCGTCAACTCATCTACCTTGTTTGGAATGCTCTGAGCATTCGGATAAAGTGCCCTTATGCCAGTTTTTGCACCTGCTTTTTGGGTCCTATTACCTCCATTACTAACAGCTGTTGAGTTCTTCTTCCCTTTAATTTTTTTCCTAATTTTCAATGGAGTTGAAGCTTCCTCGTCACCTGCTAACCTGCTGCTTTGCCTTACATTAATTGTTATTCTCCCTCTACACTCACTTCTCCCTTCCCCCGCCCCCCACTTACTAGTTTAAAGTCCTATTAACCACCTATTTACCCTTTTTGCCAGCCCTGTTCAGGTGGAGTCCATTCCAGCGGTGTAGATCCCTCCTGTCCCAGAACTGATGCCCGTGCCCCATGAAAAGGAAACCCTCTTTCTCACATCGGTCTTTAGCCACGTGTTTACTCCGCTGATCCTCACCTCCCTGTGCCAATTTGCATGTGGCATGGGCAGCAATCCAGAGATTATGATTCTGAAGACCTGTTTTTTTAAAAATTTTGTTCCTAGCTTTTCTTAATCCCGAAACAGGTCTTTTTTCCTAGTCCTGCCTATGTTGTAGGTACCTGCATGGACGACAACAACTGGATCCTGCCCCTCCCTCTCTAGTACCCTCTCAAGCTGGTCAGCGATGTCTCACACCCTGGCACCAGGCAGGCAACACGTCATGCGGCATTTTCTATCCTGCTCGCGAAGGATACTGTCTATCCCCCTGATGATGGATTCCCCTACAACTACATTCTGTCTTTTTGCTCCCCCCTCTTGAATGGCTTCCTGGACCATGGTGCCATGGTCAATTGACTCATCCTTCCTGCAGCCCTGTACCCCATCCACGCAGGAGTAAGTGCCTCATACCTGTGGGACAATGTCAAGGGCTGCACCTCTTGTGCTCCTGTCTGCAGGGTCCCTCTACTTTCCTTACTCGCAGTCACACACTTCTGTCCCTGCATGCCAATCGAATTAACATTAGTTAAACTACCAGGTGTGGCTGCCTCCTGGAATACAGCATTCAGGTATTTCTCCCCCTCCTGGACGTGCCGCACTGTTTGGAGTTCGGATTCAGTTTTGATCCGGAGCTCCTCAAGCAGCCGATACTTGCTGCAGATGTGGCCACTGCCGTTCTCAATGGGATCCACTAGCTCCCACATCATACAGCTACAACACATCACCTGGCCTGCCATCTCTACTTAGTTAATTATTTAAAATTAGTTGGTTTTCTTTTAGTTTTGCAGTTTTCTGCACCAGCAAGTTTACTCCGTTCTGTACTCAAACAGAGTCCGGCTTTGCCTTCCTACCGGCTCCCAGAGGGTTTGGCGTCGAGGTGACCAGCCCGAAAGATAACGAAGAGATGAGGAAAAAAATGCAAATAGCTTACCTGCTCACCACACTTAGTCATTATTATTAGGCTAGAGGAGGTGGAAGGGCGGGAGACACTATGCGTGTAGTGTCTCGGGTGTTAGTTTGCTCCCAAATTTATTGGGTGGAAGCTTACGTTCCCAGGCTGCCCTTGAACTTTCTCCTGGACTCCCGCCGCTAAAACAACTCAAAGCTACAAAAATAGAATAAAATGGAAATTTACTTTGGAACTTTCTGAAGAAGGGTCATTGAACTTGAAATGATTACTTTTTTTCTCTCCACAGACCTGCTGAGTTTCTCCAGACACCTCTGTTTTTGTTTCATTTCAGCAGTGATCTGTAAATTTAGAATAGTCCTACCAGTGAGCAAGATGCACACTTAACTCACTATGATATTAGCCCACACTCATCAAGCAGAATGCGAATTTACAGAAAGGTGTTGTTTTGAAATTGCCATTTGACTTCTTGTATTATATTACTGTTTTCTCTGGAAAGTACAGACAGCTATAATATGACAACATTAGAAAGTAATGATTATCTCTTTTTCAGGCTAAATAATCAATACCTTCATGCTGTCTGCAGGTTTTACCCATATATCCCAAAATGCTGAGAATTAGTTTATCTTTAAATGTTTCGTTCCTTTCCCGGCAGTTTACTGCCGTGTTTATGTGGCAGATCACTCTTATGTCAGTTTCCGAACTAAGATGTCAACATCAGCACAGCAAGTTCTTCACATTGTGGCTGAGAAACTCCAGCAATCTGACGAAGATTTGATGCTCATGGCAGTCACTTCCACTGATGGTAAGTTTTTTTTTTCTTGCCCTGCCAATTTAAAGATTCTGTCACATGTTATGATCAGGTTCTAACCAGGATACCCCAAAATATCAAGCTTCCGGATGAGGTCAGATGAACTGGCTCCCGCTCTGTATTTTCCCCATCCCCTCAGTTGGTCACAGCAGGATTAATTTAGAAAGGATCTCTCTTTTATGAATGCCTTTCTTCGAGGCCGAATGATCCTGTGTTTTAAAAGGAGCCCGTTTTAACCAGACCTCCTCGAGTTAAGAGTGAAATTAGTTCATTACATGCTAAGTGCAAGAAAAAATAATAATGCAATGCATACTTACAGATTTAAAACGAGTAATAAGTCCAAACTGTAAGTGATGCATAGATCAATCTGTATTGATGATTCAGGGAGAATAAACAGCGGACTATTGATAGTTAAATAGTTTATTATGGGTTTCTTGGATTTGCAGGTTAGTTGAAATTCTTTTGTCGTATTTCCTTTTGACGCTTGTTGGCTGGCAGCAATCAAACTGAATCAATCCTTCTTTTGCCCTGTTTCTTTTTGAATGGTTTATTAGCTAACTGGCTTTTAGCACTTGGGGCAAAAGAATATTTTTGACTAAAGTCAAAAGTAGCTGTTTAACTGTGACCTTCACAGCATTCAAACCTAAGCTAGTACATGAAAAGAAATACACCCTGTATTTAAATCTTCAAATGTCTAAGTGATATAGGGTTATAATCTTTTGTCTTAGCATACTAATTCCAACAATAATGGAGATACAATTATTATTTATGTTCCTAATTTTGAAACTATTGATTGTTTTGATGCAGATGATAAGTGGTTCCACTGCTTGCTGTTTTAACAGGTTTTTAAGAATTGATGTGGTTGTTTAGCCTGATTTTTAATTCAAGTTTTCCTGTTTCTAGAAAGGCAAATTCTTCAGCCTGATGATGTGTCTCTTTTTACATCACTGGATTCCACTACTCGCATATTTGTTTGTAAAAAAGATCCCACTGATATCTTGGTACGAAACAATTTTCCTATTTTATGCAGTGTACCATACAACAACATTCCTTGCTTATCTCACTACTCTGTGATATCTGCTGAGAACTGTTCATGTATAGAATGATTTGTTTTGATTTGATTCTGATGTTATTATCATGTGCACCGAAATACAGTGTAAAGCTTTGTTTATGAGTGGTACAGGCAGATCACAACAAGCAAAAGATGTACAGATCAAGAAGACTTAGAGTCATACAGATTACATTATTTGAGGCTTGAGTCCAATCAACAGTTTGATAATGGCGTTCCTGAATCTGCTTGTGCGTGTTCAGGATTCTGTATCTTGTGCCTGATGTAAGAGTTTGTAGGAGGTCATTACCAGGATGTGATGGGACTTTGATGCTTTTTTCAAACAGTGGGAAACAGGCACAGATTGCCGCTGCTTCCTTTTTTGTGTGAAGGGAGAGAGCTCCATATTTCTGAGGGGAGATTCTGGTCAGGCTTCTTCAGAAATGTGGAGCCATACTCCTTTTCTGTCACTTCTTTCGTATGACCAGAACTGTCAGGGGGAAGGCAAACCCATAACCCCTTTCTCTCAGCCATCAGCTGCAGCATTTTAAGTCCAGTTTGACACCTGCTGTCTTAAGTACTTAAGAAAATGTAGGGTGCTTCGTTTGGGGTGGGGGGGCAGGGCGGTGGTGATGGAGGACAGGGGAGGGTGGTGGGATGCCAGATGGTAGGGGTTGAGTGCCAGGTAAGTAGGGTTCCAGCTGGGTAGGGGTAGGATGCGAAGTTAGAAGGGGGTAGTGTGCAAAGTTGTTTGTTGCCTAGGTTGGGGGGGGGGGTGCGATGAGGTATGTGATGCATTGTTGTAGCTGAGAGAACTTAGGTCCATTGAGGGATGGGAGTGTGTGTGTTTGTGTGTGTGTGTGTTAGAAACAGTGTGGGTAAGGTCTGGCAATGGGGTTGGGAGGGGAGTGTTAGGTTCTGTCTGGCAGGGTGTAGTCGGTGAGGTCTAGGTCTGTTGGGGAGGAGGGTTGGGCCGGGTGAGTTTGAGCACAGGGGGTCTGAGCTGGTCCTTTCCAGCAGGGTTTGAGGGTGAGGAAGGTTGAGTCTGATCTGGTCTGGTAGTGGGCACTGGATTCGGATCAGTTCAGGTTGGATCTGGTGTGGGAGGAGTATCCAGGGTTGTTGGGGGAAGGGAGGTTGTGTTCAGCAGTGGGGTAAGGGAGGATGGAGAGCACTGGTGGCAGATGCAAAGCAATTCAGAAATGTCAGGTCCTGATGTTACTAGATTGGGGCCTGGGCCTTTGCGTGATCTAGGGGAGATGTATTTGGTTAGAGTGTGTCCGGTTAGAGTGTGTTCGGTTAAATAGTTACTCAGGAGTTAGACCACTAGATAGTCTGATTTTTCCTGACTAGTTATTTATTAATTTCTTCAGAACCTTGCAAATTCTGATTTAAATGGAGACTTTCTGAAGGTTCCAGGCAAAGAGAAATTGCTAACGGATTTTTCACTTTCCCAGTGAAGTCTTTTGAGCCTGCCTGGGTGGGGATTCGGAGCTTTGCCAGGCACAACTCCATCTATGCGGAGTAATGACTATTTCGCCATCAGAAAAACTAGATGGTGATATCAGTTGTCCCTTAGCAACATTCCAGGGCCATCCAACTTCTTCATTATTTATCCAGCAGAAATCATATATACAGTTATTAATCTGATACTTGTGTGTCTATTCCAGACTCTTACAGCAGAAAATGATGAAATACTACAACGAACTATCCAAATACTTGGAATGAATACCTGGCAATTGGCCAACAAATTAACCAATTTTGATTGGGATTTGTTCAACTGCATTTGTGAAGTAAGTGTTTCATTAAACATGCTATGGAGTAATTTACTTGCACATGTCAAAACATTTACTTGCTGTGTTCAGGAGCTACACTGTTGTAAGTGAACATTTTGTGTAGTGGTTGATTTTTTTCTGGACAACTTCTGAATTAAATATACCCCAAGCAGGGTACCTGAGAGAGCCACTGTGCAGTTTGTTCCCTTTAACTAGCTTCTTAGAGAACACTGACAAGTGGGTCTCATTAGCAATTTGTCTAATTTTCATTTATGGATGATTGTAAATTAATCTGAACAGCATTAAGTAAGTTAAAGTTAATTCTTTCTCACGACTAATAAAAATTGATAACCATTCTGTATTTGAATAAAATGTTCACTATTGGATATGTCTGATTAGAAATGTTATACAAAAGTTATTGAGTCCAAATTCTCATTCCTCTGATGCCAATGTTTTCTGTGTTCAGCTACTGAGGCACCTTGTGCTCTGAAATTGCCTACACCCAAAATCCTCGGATTTCTCCACTTTCGTTCTGCTTAAAAACTTCACTTAAACCGAGCCATCTCTTCTGCCAAGCCTTTTGTTGATCCTCATAACAACACTTTCCTTGTTTCAAAGTTTTTCAACTTTAAAGTTACTATATAAACTCAAATTGTTGTTTTGACATTGTCATTCAAATTCAGTAGAAAACAAATGACTTCGGTTGAGCAGAGTGAACGTTCAGGTATAAATTTGAAGTAGCTTAATAAGACTTAATAATGTTTTAAGTGCAGAGGGAAAGACAGCCAGCTGGGTTTGGTAGGAAGCATTCATCACTCAATCTATCAGTCAGATCAGGAACATACAACTTTCTGCTGCGTCAATGTGAGACCTCCAGTACGTGCCAGCATTTTACACAGAAAATGTACTACATGTGCTTCAAATAAATGGCAAGAAATCCTTGGTGGAGTGAAGAGGGCCCACAGACAGTCAGGGAATGCCATCATAATCACACAAGGAGCTTACCTGAGATCAGTTCAGGGGTTTGGCCAACATCACATAGCTGCTTGTTCCTCCCAGAGCCCAGGGATGAGTGTTTGTATTGGAGGATGCATGCAAGCATTCTGGTTATTACAGGTGGGTTAGGTGGGGTGCTGTAGACTGTCCATCCAGGGCATGGACAGTGCTTATGCCAGCTATCCTGCTGAGTCAGACTTGGGGTTGGACCATTAATGGTCAGTGTCCTTGTGAGGGACATTCCTTGTAGTCCTGGAGAAAGCAGGCAACTGGAATTTAAGGATGAGCTTCATTGTATTGGATCCCTGAAGGGATCGTGACAATGGTAAGAGATGATTGTTGATAACAGGGTGAGGCCTCAAAGTGAATGGGGGGGAAACAGGGAGTATTGGGTACAGTGTTCAAACAGCTCACTGCAACTCCAAAATTGACAGGGGGAAGGTGTTGGACTAAAAAGAGGACAGGAATTTCCTGTGTCTGGGTTCTATAGTTAAACTGAGGACCTTAATGATTATGTAAAAGGAGATAACAGAAATGTGGATAGGCTGACAGCCAACAGGGCCAAAGCAACAGCTTGACAACAAGAAACATGAAGAATGAGGGAACTTCATGTATGACAGGTGAAGCTTGCAACTTACTAGTACTGAAGCAAAGTTAGAACTTTGCAATGTCAAATTGAAAGTCAATTGCACAATAATGTTCACATAAACTGACAGACACTACATGCAGATTGGGCAAAGTAAGATATTGCTTTTTTCCTTTGGGAACAAATAAACTCTGGAATTAGATTTCCTCCTGGGGTAATTGCACTATTCAAGCTTCCATTGACTCAGAAATGCCTCCCATCTATCTTTAATTTGCACTTTATTGGCACATCAATTGGTGCCTAAGATTGCAGCTTGGAAATTATAGTCAACAGCATTGGAGTACATCAATCAATCACATTGTGTGCTCAAATTACCTCCTAGTCATTATCAGCTGAGCAACTATATTAAAAACAAGTCATTAAAGCAGAATCTTAACTTCCCATTTCAAAGTCACATTCCATAGCAGTTTGGAAGGGGTGTACTAGCAGAGTTTCTACTCTCGACGTTGTATCAAAGCTTTGGTGTGCAATGCACAGTTGGAGAAAGTCACATACCTCAGAGCTCCCTATGGAGCAATGAAAATGATCTCCTCGGGGAGCCACTCTACCACACTTTGATAGCATGACATGAGTCTTTGTGATCATGGAACTTTGTAATCAAAATTGCTTTATCTTTCTAACATTACCCATAAATTATCTGCTCGTGGATCTCATGTGGACATCACCTTTGCTGGACAACTTTTGGCCTAGTGCTATTCTGAAGGCAGTGTAGAAAAATACAGTAATTACAACTTCTTCAACAAGCTCAGCAGGAATAGAAGTCTCCATTGGCTGCTGTGCAGCTTCCAGACGGAGTAGGAATGAGTGAAAGTCCACCAAGAGGTGAAGGAGAATGATGAGACTTCACGTGTAGAGGCCTCACTGCCATTTTCTTCAACTGATTGAAAGACAGTGCAGACACCAATTTAAGGCTATCCAGGCCCATCATTACCAAAATGTGTTATCTATTGGTCAGGGACTTGTGCTTAGAAGGAGTGGGTGATAACTACATCCTAGCACCTGAATTGCTCATAGCTTCCATCAGTCTTTATGCCAGTGGCTCAGTTTGGGGAGGAACTGGGGGCATATGTTGCATCTCCCAATCCTCGATCCATGAATGTATCTGGGATGTCACTGATGTCATTTCCTCCAACTATTCATATCTTGCCCCATGGTGAGGGGGGGGTCTAGCAACTCAGGCACTGGGATTCTGCACCCCCTCGTTATTGTTGGTATACAGGGTGTGGACAGTGCTGTCATTTGTGGCTTTGACCTGAATGGCTTGCTAGATTATTTCAGATGGCAGTTAACCAAGTTGCTGCAGTTCTGTAGTCAAATGTAATCCAGACATTAGTGACCCATTTGGATACTAGACTCAATAATCTAAAAAATGTCATTTATGTATTGGAAATATTATCTAATATAAAGCCAAAAAATGTTGCTCATGTAACAACTGCACAAGATACCTCTCTAGATTTGATCTTAAGGTTTTCTACAAATCAAGACAATGAAAACTCCACTGCGGTCACTTTGAACCATGTACTGTCTACAGAGTAGCACAAAGACAAATAACTGGTGTCCATATAATACCTTTCAGTGCTTCACAACATCCCAATACATTTGGATTGTAATTAATGTTGCAATGTCTCCAAATGGCAGTGAATTTGTTTGCAGTGAGATCCACAAAAAAAAGATAATAACCAGAAAATGTGTTTTAGTGATTTTCTTCAAGGGATTAAAATATTGGCAAAGACATTGGTAAAAAGAACACTTGAAAGAGTCGAAGTATTGATTTGACAACCCTTTCAAAAGACCACACTTCCAACAGTTCAACATTTCCCCTGTACTGTAATCAGTTGTCAGTTCAGATTTTGTGCTCAGCAGTCTACAGCAGGATTTGGATCTATAACCTTCTGTGTCAGAAGTGAGTGCACTACCCAGTGAGCCATGGTTGCTGCCTAAATGAGCATCAAATTATGTTTTACAAAAGTGATTTAGGACAGCTTGTTACAACTCAAAGTATTACTCGGAAAGAAATCAAACACTTGGGTTAAAGGAGATTGAATATGCAGATATTGCTTGGTTCAGTGGATCACTTCCATTAGATAACAGCTATTTTCTTCCTTGGTACATGTGTAGGGATATTCACTGATTTTCTCTCCTTCTGTGCCCTTTGCAGCAGGAACTGATCTATTACACATTCCACAGAAGGAACACAACTGCCAACCTTGACTTTCTGCTGCAGCGGTGCAATGAGGTTCAACTGTGGGTTGCCACTGAAGTCCTCCTCTGTAGCCAGCTATCCAAACGAGTGCAGCTTGTCAAAAAGTTCGTAAAGGTTGCTGCTCAGTAAGTGGAAAAGGCATTCTGTACAAAAAGGTTAAAAAAGGATTGTAAAACAAAAGCAGTTCCAAGGTCACATTATTTCCGGGACACATCTGCGGCTCTAAAAGAGATATGTCATTGACGTCTGTGTTTGGCAGAGATTTTCTCTGGTACTAGGAAGCAGAAGCTGTTCACAATTTTCATTATATCCTATGCTAACAATGCATATTTACATGGTTGCATTGTATTTGTAAGATGCTGACTTTTCTAATTGTGGAGATACATGTGAAGATTTGACATCTTTTTTCCAAAATGTGGGAACGATTTTAAAATTCTGCTGAAAAGTAATGAACTGTAACATAATTATCTTTCTGTGCTTTCCATTTGAAAAAAGAGAGCTCCTTGATGATCTAAGTAGGGGCATCTGTCTTGAGAGTTACTGAGCCCTGAGCACAGAGAAGTCTCACTAACATGCATTTAACTGAGCTGGTAGCTCCTGGACACTCTTATGTTAATCAGTCTCGCTGCTTTGCTAATTCAGCTCCCTCCTTCTGTTGGGTTGGTCACTCCTACGAGCCATCCTCAGCAATGACATTGTCATCACCCATTACCAGAAGAAAAAAAAAATCAAAAAAAAAGTAAAAAACTAATGTACAACAAATTTCATCAATGCTCTTCCTAATATTTGGAGCCTTAAGAGTTAATTATACTGATGATAAGGCTTCTTTTAGCAGCCACAGGCCTTAGCAGGCCCTTGGAGGAAGACCATGAATGAGTTATAATTGTCTGTTTAACTCAAGTGAAAGAACAGTTGGAATTCATGGTCATCAGAGAGCCATTCTGTTTTACACTATGAACAGAAATGAGCCCTGGGATGCTAGGGAACATTTGATTTATACCTGGAACACTACAACTCTCTGGTGATAATTCATTACATGGATAGATTATTGTTTTATACTTCATTGGTGTGAGTTACCAGCCAACGGGGAAGTATGTTATTGCTTACTCCCACGATTTTTTTTCATTTACCCTGAGCATTCTGTTTCAACAAAAAAAAGCAGATGCATGTTTATTTTTAATTGCCTAATTGTAGAATATGAAAATTTCCAGAAACACGTTTTTGTTGAGATCCTGCAGGGTAGAATTGTATTCTCAAAGGGGCAAAGGGAAAGGTATCGTGCAGGAGGTGAAGGGGTTTAAGCGTTGATTAACTTGGTGAAATTATTTGGCTTCTGTTGTTATACAACACTAATTGTTTACTTCCAGTCAAAGGATCATATATGCAAGTAGCTCGTCACCAGAAAATCAGAGCTACAAATGTTTGTTAATGAAACACAAAGACCTTCAGTAGCATTTATGCTTGACACCATTGTATTCATGCTTGCAAGTAAAAAATATAACATTAGGCGTTAAGGAGAAAGCATCCTGTTCATTGACGATCTCTTTCCTGAATGAAAGCCAAAGATTATGATATTTGGATAGGTGGAGAAAAGAACAACAACCTACTCTACCAATGTGCATAACACACCAATTTAAAAGCAAGGCTTCAAAAATTGTTTTAAAAGAAATCATAATGACGATAGAAATCCTTATAAGCTAACTATTAACTGCAGGCAAACAAAAAACCCGTGGTTAACTCAAAAGCCCACAGTTACAGTAAATAATATTTTGTGTAAGGGTTTGGGGATAGGAATTTGGAAGTTATGTTGAGATTGTACAGGACATTGCTAAGACCTCCTCTGGAATACTGTACACAGTCACCCTGCTACATGAAGGAGAGTATTGAATTGGAGAGGGTTCAGAACAGAGTTACTAGGATATTGCTGGGAATGAAGGGTTTAAGTTATAAGGAAAGGCTGGGTAGGCTGACATTTTTTTGATGAGTGTCGGAGGTTAAGGGCTGACCTTTATAGAAGTTTACAAAATAATGAGGGGCAGAGATAAAATGAATAGCAAGTGTCTTTTCCCTAGGGTGGGGCTGTTCAAAGCTAGGGGACATATTTTTAAGGTGAGAGGAGAAAGTTTTAACTAGGTTATGAGGGGCAACTTTTTTCACATAGAGAGTAGTTCATTTGTGGAATGAACTGCCAGAGGAAGTGGTGGATGCAGGTACAGTTACAACATTTAAAAGACATTTGGATAGATACATGAATAGGAAGGTTTGGAGGGATATGGGCCAAATGCAGGCAAGTAGGACTAGTTTAGTTTGGGACCATGGTCAGCATGGACTCAGAGTCTGTATGTCTCTATGAATATAAATCTCATAGTCTACATCACACTTCTTAATTATTTGCTGTATTTGAATACTAACTTTGTGTTTCTTGTACAAGAAAACCCAGATCCCACTATGATGCATATTTTGTGTTTCTGTCTCCCCGTTTGAATAAGAGTCTATCTTTTGATTCTTCCTACCAAAATGCATGACCTCACACATTCCTACATTGAAATCCATCTGCCAAGTTTTTTTTCCCCACTTGCTGAACCTATGTGTATCCCCTAACCCTGTCGCAGATTCCTCATGCCCTCATCCCAACATGTCCTCCGACCTATTTTGAATCATCATTAAATTTGGTCACATAACACTCTGCCCCTTCACCAAGTCACTTGGAATACAAGTAGATAGTAAATCATTGTGCCCTTGGACTGATCCTTATGGCACTTCACTATTTATATCTTTGCAACTTGAAAAATACCAGTTAATCCTAACTTTTTGTCTTTTGTGTGTTACCAATCCTCAATCTGTACAACTGTGTTACTGTATATACTGTGTGTTCCTATCTTGTGCAATTTTTAAAAAAATGTGTCTATTTGCCAAGTGCCTTCTGGAAATCCACAAATAGTACATCTACTGACTCCCCTTTATCAATTTTGCTTGTTTTACCTGAAAGAGATCTATCAAGCTTGTCAAAAATGATTTCTCTTTCAAAATGTCCTGCTATTTCTTCCCTAATAAATGGACTTAAGCACCTAACTGACCCGTAGTATTCTGCTGTCTGCCTCACTCCCTTCTTGAACAGAGGTGCGGTATTAGTGATTTTCTCACTTGCTGTAACCTTTCTGGAATCCAGTCTGGAATATTTTGGTCAATGCGTCCTCTATTTCTGGAATAAGTTTTGGTTGAGCAATATGAAATATCTACTGAAATATCTGCACCTGCTTATTCACTCATTTACCCTTTCATGTATTTTCCGAACCCATTATAGGCTAATTTTACTTCATACCTTAGTAACTGTATTTAAGATGGCAGGTCTGTGGCTGCAGAGCAGTTTTGTTGCCACACCCATCCCTACCACCCGGCTACCATTAAAACTGAAAGTGGATGCTTAAACATTTTTTACAATTTATGAGCTATCCTTTCCTGACCTCATCCTTGGGCAGTGTAGGTTGAAATTATTTGAGACAGCTCATATTAGACTCATAACTGAAACTGTGCAGATTGATTGTTTTGTAAAATTGTGGTCCTGTTTTAGTACAAAAAGCAGTATATTTCAGTTTGTGTGGATAATAGAATATATTCACCAACATGCTCATTAAATGTAGAAATGCCATCAAAGATCAATAAAGACAAATGATATAGATTGAAGACGTAAGGACTGGTCAGCTGTCATGAAGATACTGTTGAGTTTTATGTGCAAAATGATGCAAATGATACATTCCATGACCTCTGAGTTTTATTCAGTGCTTCAAAATATCTTGTTACTGTGCTTACATTTTTCCCCAGTTCAGTCTCTCTTTCCAACTTACCACATCCAGGAATAAAAAAATTTACACAGAATAAATACCAGACACACACAATCAAGCACCAAACAATTGAATACTGCAGACATCAATCCTCAGCAATGTCATCAGGAGCAGTTTTTTTTCTAAAAGAAATGAACTGTATGGAATTAGAAACAACAGAACACAACCCAAAGAAATGTCACTTCAACCCTGCAAATAAGGGACCAAACTCAAATGACAGCCCAACCAATTACCAAGCCCAAAGTGAAATTTAGGGAGCAGAATAGGAACTGTAAAGAGAAATAACATTAAAGTTTGGGGGTTGACCTTAACACTTCATGATGGTTAGATGACTGGCAACAGCTGGCCAGCAGAACTTATTTTACACTCTGCATGATTTTGCAACCAGTCTGATCTAAACTGAGCTGAATTAACCTGGGAAAGAAGATCCTCAGCATTTTGGAATTGGCTGGTTTCTCGATGGGTGTCTACTTATGATATTTATTATTGATGCTAGATAGCAATGTTCCTTGCACAATGCATGGCTTTGTGGCTGCACAACAATCCAAAAATGCCCATGTAAGCTCCAAACACTTATGATAAGCACTTAACTCAATCACATATGCACTTAGAAATGAAAAATACATTACAAGATATCGCTGACTCAAGGTGTAAGGTTGGATGAACACAGCAGGCCAGGCAGTGTCAGAGGAGCAGAAAAGTTGACATTTTGGGTCTGGACCCTTCTCCAGAAATCCAGCTCTACACCTTGTTATCTCAGATTCTCCAGCATCGACAGTTCCCACTACCCCTTACAAGATATTGCTGTTACTTCTAACTTGCACGTGCATTTCTGTAATATAACAAGGGCTGGCAAATAAGAGTTAGGAATTTGTTATGAACAGAAACTGCTTCAATCATTTTCCTTTCTTTTTGGTACAGTTAGCACATTTTAATCTGTGTACATTACACTTTGAGAGCTAGTAACAACTATTGAGGCGTGCAAAGCCTTTGTTACATTCCTATAATGGTAGTAGTACCAACGAGGATGTGACATTTATGTGGTCATACGTAACAGCAGATCAGAATTCATGTGTATGACCTGACTTTTGGGATGTGACAAAGGGATCAAATTAAATAGTAAGTTTCTTAAGATAATTGATAATAGCATAGCCAGTACTTTGTACCCTACCTAAAGTAATCAAGAACCCTACGGGACCAAATGACACGAACCTGGATTTCCAAAGATATTTTACAGTGATTGAGACAGAAAAGTCAGGATAGGAAAATAAAATCTGTACCACTTTTCTCCAAATTGGCATATTTAAATTAGATTTCAATGTGTGACTGCAAGATTACTGGACAGCAGACAGCTTTCCGTATTCTGTGAGAGGTTTGCAGCATTTCAGTAGATAACAGTTTTGCACATGACGCTAGACTTCTAATTTCACTACATGTTAATAAGTGTCATCTTCCATCTCTTAGTTGCAGGGCATTAAGGAACCTTAACTCTTCCTTCGCCATAATCATGGGTCTTAACAGTGCTGCCATCTGTCGACTCTCTCAGACATGGGAGGTAAGCAGTCAAATTATTGTCATCAGAGATGTACAATCTCATTATGTAACCAAGTGAAAACATACAAATACGTTTAACATTATGGGGAATCAGTGTGTGTTTGAGACTGGTGTCAATATTAACTCTTGTCAACATGCAGGGACATACTATCAATCAGGATGCAGTTACACCACACCCATTGCTTTATGGCAGAAAGATTTGGAGAGGTGTGAACCAGCAGCAATGACTGACATAGTTCAACCGCATCTTTCAAACACTGGAAGCGCAATGTTTTGTTTCTAAACTTCCAATCATTTTTGGAATTCTACGTGCTGATGAAATACAGTAATTTTTAAACCATTTGGCTGTAATTAATTCACTGATATTTTGTAATCCTTTCAAACTTATTTTTCCCCCCCCGAAAGAATGCATGCTAAATAGATCAGTTCAAAAGGATAACAAGGTGTAGCGCTGGATGAACACAGCAGGCCAAGCAGCATCATAGGAGCAAGAAGGCTGATGTTTCAGGCCTAGCCCTTGAGGGGTCTTCTATGATGCTGCTTGGCCTGCTGTGTTCATCCATCTCTACACCTTTTTATCTTGGATTCTCTAGCATCTGCGGTTCCTATTATCTCAGTTCAAAAGGATGTCAGGGCAATTGAGCAAAAAGCTTTGTGGACTATTGTGAGTAAGAACCATAATTTGCATTTAATATTACATTTGGGATTTTGGCTTTGATGTTAAACTGCTGCCTTGACCTCAGCAAATTAGGGAATGCAGTCCAATCTGCTGCATACTGGCCTACTTTCATTTCTGTGGTATTGGATCAGGAAGTGTGCCTGTGCCCTAGTGAAGTAGAACACTTCAATATCAATTTAGATCCTGCTGACAAAGAACTGTTAAGAGATAGGAGGTAAAATGTAAATATGGTCTCATTCATTGAGTTTGGAGGGTTTAAACTGTAGAGAGAGGCTGAGTGGACTGGGGCTATTTTGCCCAGAGAGTCGAAGGCTGAGGGAGTGACCTTATAGAGGATTATAAAATCATGCGGGGCCTGGATAGTCAAAGTCTTTTCCAGGGTAGGAGAGTCCAAAACTAGAGGGTGTAGGTTTAAAGGTGAGAGGGGAAAGATTTAAAAGTGACCTACGAGGTAACTTTTTCACACATGCAGAGGATGGTGCATGTATGGGATGGAGCTGCCAAAGGTGGTGGTAGAGGGTGGTACAGTTACAACATTTAAAAGGCATTTGGATGTATACATGATTAGGAAGGGTTTAAAGGATGTGGGTCAAATGCTGGCAAATGGGACTAGATTAATTTTGAATAACTGATCAGCCTTGTTGAGTTGGACTGAAAGGTCTGTTTGTGCTCACAACTCTATGACTCTATCCCTTGGCCAACTAAACTTTAGACATGTTGCCTCATTCATTGAGATCCTCCTTGGCCCTCCATAAGTGACCAAAATATCAAGTGAATGTCAATGATGTCAAACTACCAGAATAAAAGAACTCTGCTCAGCGTGCGCACACAGATTTCATGACATTGCCTTTGGCATGTTAGTAATCCACATTTAAAATTATTGTTTGGTACAATAGAATTTGATCTCAACCCATACTTGATTCTTTTTAACTCTTATGGATGAAATAATTAACTTGCGAAAATGAGACAATATAAACAGGCATCAGACGTCCGCAAATCATTAGAAACACAATGGCAGGTTCGAATAATTTAGCCTGTTGAGCACTAGCGAAAAATGGAACCATGCTTGATTTGTACCTCATCTCCATTGTCCCACCTTTATCCTGTATCTTATACTGCCTTTAGTTAATAGTAAAAAGTATCAAATCTCAGATTTAAAAATAATAGCATCATTTATGTAATTTGCTATTTCTAAGTTTCAAATTCCAACTACCCATTCGTTACGGGTAAAATTGCTTCCTAAGTTTACTCCTGACAATCCTGGCTCTTATTTTTAAGACTATGCCTCCTATTACTAGGCTCCTTAACCAGAGAAAATATCTTATCCCAAATAACTTCATTTATTCTCCTTACTATTTCAACGCCATCAATAAAATTGCCCTTAACCTGTTGAATTCTGGTTCATGTAATGTCTCCTCACATCATTTGGTGTCCAGGGACAAGATTTTCAACAGGGCTCTGGAAAATCCATATACCCAATCAACATGTGACTTTGCTGAGGTTTATGTCAGTTCAGATGGGTTCTATTCACGGTGAACTTTGTGAATCATGATGCATTGCTGCAGGTTCCTAGCACTGAGGCAGGTTGCCTAAAATCTCCACAACAGTAGTCAATCTCCCAATGTTGCTTAAAGATTCCCTAAAGCTCGTTTGTCTCTCCACACCCACTACCTCTACCGCCCCAGGTACTCTCAGGCAACTAAACCATCCTGTATCCACTCAACACAGACTTAAATTCCTTCGACATCCAATGCCCTGTAGATTCATTAATATCACTTAGGGAAGAAAATCTGCCATTAGCACTTGGTCTGGTCTAAAATGACTCCAGACCTACAGTGATGTGCTTGACTGTTAGCTGCCCTCCTTTACATCAGGGAAACTAAGCGGTGGCTTGGAGACCGCTTTATGGAGCAGCTACCCTTGGCTCATGACAAACAACAACACCTCCCAGTCATGAACCACTTCACCTCCCCCTCCCACTCCCTGGACGACATGTCCATCCTGGGCCTCCTCCAGTGTCACCTGAAAACTGGAGGACCTGCACGTTGGAACCTTACAACCCGATGGTCTCAATGTGGACTTTGAGCTTCAAAATATCCCCAGCCCCAACTTCATCCCAAGACCAGCCCTCCCTCTCTTTGCCTCCTTGACCTGTCTGTCTTCACTCCCAACTATCCTCTCCTCCCACTTCACTGATCAACTCCCATCCCAAATCCTTACCTAAACTCACCTTTACCAGCTTCATCCCCGCCTCCTTGACCTGTCCGTCTTCTCTCCACCAATCTGCTCCACTATCCACCTTCTATCACTGCCTCCCCCTCTGTCTATTTGTTTCAGAGCCCCCTCACTAAGAATGAGGTGTCAGCCTGGTGAAGCTCCAACACCGGAATGCTTCCATACCAATCAGTGGAAGCAACATGAAGCTACTAGGGCTAAGTGATCACACAGCATACGTTTCAGATTGAAACTCTGCAGTCCTGTCACATCCAGTCATGAATAGTGCTAGGCAGTTTCACAACTAACATGAGCAAGTGTCTCTACAAATATCCCCAAACTCAGTGAGGCAGGGAACACAGTCCATTTGTGTAAAAGACAAGCTGAAGCATTTGCTTCCAAATTCAACCAGAATTGCCAAGTAGATGATCCATCTCTTCTGATGCTGGGCACCTCAGACCTTCAGTGAATTTAATTAATTCCACATAATAAGAAGAAGCAACTGAAATTTCTAGATTCAGCATAAGTTATGGTCCCCAACAACATTCTGTCAATGTTTGCTCCACACCCCTCTCCAACCTGTTTCAATGCAGTTACAACATTGGTATCAACCCTGAAATGTTGTAACTTTCCCAAGTAGGGCCTACCCATTAGATGCAGGACAAATCCAACCTGGCCAATTACCAACCTATTAATCTACTCAATCAACGTGATGTGGTTAGGGTGTCCTCAACTGTTATCAAGCAGCATTTGCTCAGCATCTGTTCACTGAAGCTCAGTTTAGGTTTCACCAGGGCCACACAGCTCCTCACCACCTTACAGCATTGGTTCAAACACAAACAAAAGAACTGAACTCCAGAGGTGAAGTGAGAGAGACAGTCACTGACATCAGGGGAGCATTTGACAGTGTGGCATCAAGAACCCTGGCAAAACTGCAATCAAAATGAATCAGGAAATCTTTCTGCAGGTCAGAGAACCTCATACCCAGCTCAAAATAAAAGACAGCTGTTGTTGTTACTAGAGGTCAATAATCTCAGTCCCAGGATATCAATCCCAGAGGTTCACAGGGTAGTGTCCTAGGCCCAACCATTTTCTGTTACTTCATCAATGACCTTCCCTCAATCATAAAGGTCAGAGGTGGGGATATTCACTATGTTTGCAAAATGTTCAGCACCAGTCGTGACTGCAGATAAGGAAGTAATTGGTGTCTATTTGCAAAAAGACTTGGATAACATCCACTCTTGGTTTGATGAGTGGTAAGTAGCATTCATGCCACAAAAGTGCCAGGCAATGTCTGTTTCCTGGAATAGATAATCTAATCATCTTGCCTTGATGATCAATGGCATTACCATCGGTGATTCATTTACTTTTAAATTCTGGGAGTTAACATTGACCACAGACTGAACCAGACCAATGATGCAACGATTGTAGCTGTATGTACAGGTAAGAGGCTAGGAATTCTGTGGTGAATAACTTATCTTGTGTCTTCCCAGTGTCCAACAATATGTGACAAGCTGGCATCATCCAGGAAAAGGCAGCCCACTTGATTGGCACCACAGCATCTACAGCATTGACTGTCTTCACTGCTTATGCACAGTGGCAGCAGTGTGTACCATCTGCACAATGCACCGCAATAATTCATTCAGAATCCTTCAACAGCACCTTGAAAATCATCAACCTCTACAATGTAAAAGTACAAAGGCAGCAGATAAAATGGTGTACCACCAGCTGAAAGTTCCCTTCCAAGTCACATACCATTCTGACTTGGAACTAAATCTCCATTCTTTCACTGTTGCTGAGCCAAAATCCTGGAACACCCTCCCTCACAGCACTGTGCATCAACCTACACCCCACGTAATGCAGCAGTTCATGAAGGTAGCTCACCACCCAGTTGCTCAGCAGGACAAGGTCAAGAAAGTTCACCACCCCAACTGAGATGGGCAGTAAATGTGGGCCTCGTTAGCGATGCACAAAACCTGGGAACAAATAAAAGGTTATCCTCAATGTCTGCCATGTACCCTCCATTGCCATTCTTCCAGTGACCGCCATGTGCAGTCCCTGATCCATGAAATGCAGTGGGAGATCATTTTGGAATCATTGGAATAAGTTAAACTCCTAAAAGTCTAATAAAACACTGAATTTAAATATTTTAATTACATTGGAAAAGAAGAAAACCTATGACTGTGTAAAAATTGTAATCTTTAAGTGTTGTTTAGGATTATACGCAAACAAGAAACTATATTCAATGCCTATTCTGTTACTATAACTTAAATATCTCAATAATTAAAGGAGGAATAGACCACCTATTGAATTAAAGTGATTAATCACTTTGACATCCATCCACGTATTCATATTGGATTATTAAACAAATTTCTGGTTGCATTGTCTGAAATTGACAGGATAGAATATTGTCCCATTTCAATTTCAAAGCAAAGTGCCTATAATTTATGAAGGGAACAAATATTGCATTTTTTTTATTTAAAGGCAAGGCTGGTTTTAATAGCCAAAGTTGTGAACAGATTTAAATCGCAGAGCAAAACATGACACGAGAGCCTGACAGGATTTCTTTTTCCATTGTTAATGCATTACGGCACTTGACATTTGGAAAAGTATTGAAATGTATGGCAACTACTGTAAGATGTTAGTAAATGTAGAAGTCAACTTACCTTTCTGGCCAGATCCCTATATTGAATAACTGCTGTATAAACTACATTTCAATGCTGTGTCTGTGTTGGATCTCAACTGATTCTTCACTGTTTATAAATTAATTATGAGAGAGAACAACTGTCTGTTATCCATTTAAACATTTTGCTTAAAAGATATTATCAAATTGGAATTTCATATTTATGTTGTGTTTTTTTTTCCTTAGAAAGTACCTGGGAAATTTAAGAAGCTGTTCTCTGAACTTGAAAGTTTTACGGTAAGTGCTTGTGCACCAACTTAAAATATTCAGAACATAACTTCTGGAGTAATTTCATACATTTACATTCAAAGCTTCATATATTGGGAATGCAGATATTGATGCCAAGAATGAATTTGAAGGTGAATCTTGCAGAGTCCACTATGCTCCATGCCCAAATTCCTAAGTGTTACTCCTTGGAAGTTCTGAGATTTCATGCTTTGGTTCTCTGGTAGAACATTTATTTCTGTAAGAAGGTCATGGCATCAAAATGCATTTCAGAGATGTGAGCATGTAATCAGCTGACAATTCAATACTGTAGTAAGGAGATGCTTCAGTGTAGGAGGTGCTGTCTTTTGGGTCCTGCCTACAATCTCAGATAGAAGCAAAAGATTCCACAGCACTATGGAAGAAAAGCAGAGCAATTCTTAATGTCTTAGCCAATTTTATCCTTCTTCCAATTAATAATCTGGTCAATTATTTCTTTCCTGTTATTGGACCTAGCTTGTGCAAATTGACTGCTGTGTTTCTAACATTACAGCAGTGATTACCCTTCGAAACTGTATCATTGACTGTGAAATAACGAGAGGTACCATCCAGCAATGAAACACATTTGGAGATCTCTTCTGTTCATAACAAGGCCATGATTTGTGATTTTAAATTCGCTATCACAGGGATTATATGTTGTGTTCCAGTGTGGCTCCAAATTACAGGAATAACTTGGGCATTCTCAGCCTCATTCCTATTTAATACAATTTATTAGCACAACACAAAAACACAATTTGCCACCAGCTGTCCCTAACCCATCGAGTCACAGAAAGTGAAATTAAGAATGGTTGAAGATGAAAAATGGAAATGTTTATCACTGGATACTACAAAAAAAAGGACTTCCCTTTAACTTGGAATTCAGGCACGATTGGGTAGAGTTGGAGTGATTGCCCACATTAAAGTTATTCTTGAAATAAAGCATCAAGAGTTTTCCCTTAAAACAAACCGAACCGTTTTAACCGCTGGCGAGCTGTGCTTGGCTAACCGTGGAGCTGAAATCAAGATTTGGCCAGCTTGGCTTGAATAAGAATTAACTGAGAGCTGAAGTGAGCTGACATGAAGACCAAGTTGCAACCATCACAGACTGGCATGCGAAACCTGTCAGCTACAGACACGTGGAAAAGACTCAAATGGGGCATAATAACTCTAAGACTATGCTGGCTGACATCAAAATGGTTGGAACAGTTTTGATTCACCAGTGGTTTGACCTGGAAGTGATTGATGGGTATTGACACGGAAAGTTTTCAAACCTCAACATAATGTTTATTGCCCTGATAAGTGCCAAGATTTACTTCCTTTCTGTCACCACCTTTATGGGGGATCTAATATATTTCAAAATTTGCAGAAGATACAAAACTAATTACGAATGTGTTCCGTGAGTAAGATGAAAGATATTTTCAGGAATTTGGACAGTTTTAGTGATAGGGCAAAAACATGACAGATAAAACATCATGTAGAAAAATGTGAGGCTATTTACTTCAGCTGGAAGAAAATTTGTAGGGTATTTCTTAAATGGTGCAAAGTGAGAAAGTATAGATGTAGAATGAGACTTTGTTGTTGTCAGTTGGTCACTGAGAGCTAACATGCAGGCCCGACAAGTTATTAGGAAGCCTTTATTGCAAGAGGATTTGAGTACAGGGCAGTGAAGTCTTGGTTCAATTATATTGGAGCTTGGTTTGACTACACTTGGAGTACAATATGCAATTTTGGTCACCTTACCTCAGGAAAGGTATTATTGCCATAGAGGGGGTGCAACAAACATTCACCACACTTATTCCCAGGATTGTGGGACTGCTGTTTGAAAAGAGATTGGGCAAACTGGCCAGTATTTTCTGGAGATTCAAAGAATGGGAGATAATCTCATTGAAGCCTACAAAATTCTTAAAAGGGATAGACACGTTTCATGCAGATAGGATGGTTCCTCTGATCAAGGAGTCTAGAACCAGGGGGCACAATAAACAATAAGGAGAATGCAATTAAGACAAAGATGAGGAGAAATGGGACAAGAAGCTCACTCTTTGAGTATATTTAAGTAGAGCTCAATACTTTTTTCATTATCAGTGGCGTTAGGGGCTACGGGGATTATGCAGGTAAAAGGCTTTGAGGAATTCAATCAACCATGACTGTATTAAATGGCAGAGCAGGCTCAATGGGGTGAATGGCCTCCTCCTATGTCCTACATTTCTGTAGTATTTCCATGGCTGCTCTCTATCATTTTGGAAGATTGGCAGAAATTCCAGAAGAAATACACATGATCACTAATGTAATTTCTCTGGAGTTTGCTTTGAATTTAATGCAGGCAATTGAGAAATCTACGTGGAAATTTCTGTTAAGTACATTTTTAAGAAATGCAGAAAGCGTCAAAATTTTGTCATTGTCAAAGTAGCGTGTAGTTGTCATTTTTTTTATATGAAGCACATTAAACATCTCACTATTTTACAGGATCCATCCCTGAATCATAAAGCATATAGAGATGCTTTCAAAAAGATGCAGCCACCAAAGATTCCCTTCATGCCTCTGCTGTTGAAAGGTAATCTTAGACTGGGCACTTTCCTAGGACTGAATATGGCTAGCTGTACAGCTATCTGACATGAAAATAGATCAATTTAATGTAATTTACTTCAGCATTCTTTGTTCTAGATATTTTGTAATCAACTTGTTCAGAGATGTTATGATACACTATTGGAGCAGTGGGCCTTGAACCTGGGCCTTTGGGTAGTTACCATTACGCCAGTAGATTTCCTTCATGTTTGGTTCTAAGGCAACATAATCCTGTGATTGAAAAACAAGTGAGTTAATCTCAGACAGAAGTGATTTGCGGAGTAACTAAGGGTCACTGATAATTAGATTAGGTGAGCAGGTGTAAAGATTAAATGTAAAAATGACTGCTGGCTATTTGTTGACATGACCTTAAAGTTTTCATTTAAATATCAGAAGAACAGTGATGACAGTATTGAACTCTGCGTAACAAGTGAAAAATTTAAGAATGTCAACATACGGTAGATCACATTCAATCACAAAATACATAAAACTTAGAAATGTTGAATCTGACTTCTATTGCACTCAATTGCCATGTCCTTTTTATGTTGTTCGTTCCATATTGCTCTTGGATTTGTAAGCATCTTCACCCAGAAGTGCTGAGTGGATGATCCATGTTGGCCTCCTCCTGAGGTGCTCAGCATTGCACATGTTAACCTTCAACCAATTCGGTTCACTCCATCTGATATCCAGGTACAGGTGAGCCATACAGCAAATGCTGGTGACCCTGATAACATCCCATAGTACTGACTATGTGTCAGTCAGAAACAGCCACACTCCCACCCCACCATGTAAGAATACGGAAAATCGTGTAGCCATATCCTATGTACAATAGAGTGGTCAAATCCCATTTGGCCAATTACCACCCATCAATTTACTCTCAATCATCAGCAATGTGGTAGAAAATATCATTGATAAAGCCATCAACCACATTATTAACCAAAGACCTGCTCAGTTTGGATTCCAACTGAACCACTCAGCTACCAGTCTCATTTTCATCTTGAACCAGATATGAACAGAAGAATTCCAGAATTGAGGTTAGAATGACAGCTTTTGACATTAAGACATTTGAAGATGCCTTGAAGGAAATATTAAAGATCCAAAGCAAAAATGAAGTCCATGGGAATCAGAGAGGAACTCTCTGCAGGTTGCACAAGAGGAAGTAATTGTTGGAGGCCAATTATTTCAATTCCAAAACAAAGCTGCAGTAACTCTTCGGGGCGGTCTAAGCCCAATTCAGCTCTTCTGCAACAATTTTCCCTCAACCATAATGTCAAAAATGGGGAAGTTCACTGATTTTTGCACAACGTTTGACACCAGTTGCAGCTCTTCGGGCATTGAAATAAGTCGTGCCCATTTGCTCCTTGTCCTGGGTTGATATAAGTGGCAAGTAATATTCATGCCACACAAGTGCCAGTAATGGCCATCTACACAAGAGAAAATCTAATAATATGTCTTGACATTCCATAGCATTAGCATTACTGATTCCCCAATATAAACATCCTGGGAGTCACTACTGACCCAAATTTAGCTGAACCAGTCATAAAAATATAGACCCGTTCTGAGGAAGGGTCACCGGACTCAAAACATTAACTCTGATTTTACTTCACAGACGCTGCCAGACCTGCTGAGTTTTCCCAAAACTTCTCTTTTTGTTCCTGATCTACGGCATCTGCAGTCCTTTCAGTTTTTATAAAAATACAGCTGCTACAACAGCAGCCAGAGTGGGAATTCTACAGGGAGTAATACAGCTCCTGATCCACCAATTCCTGTCCATAATCTGCAACACATGTCCGAACTGCGATGGCATTCTCTGCACTTGCCTAAATGAGTACAGCTCTAACAACACTGAAGGTGGTAAATACTTGCTTGATTGGCATCCTAACTACCACCTCAAACATTTTCTCCTTACTTCATGAGTGCAGAGTGGCATCAGTGTGTCCCATGTACAAGGCATGCTGTAGAAACTTGCAAAGCTTTGTTCAACATTACTTTCCAAACCTTGAAAACTCAATCACCTAGAAGACCTTCACATTCCCCTCCAAGCTACACACCATCCTGACTAGGTTCAATATTGCTGTTCCTCCACTGCCTCTGGATTAAAGTCCTGGAACTTCTTCCCAACACCACTCTAGGTGTATTTCCACCGCACAAAACTCAAGTGATTGAAGAGTGCAGTACACCACCATTTTCTTGAGGACAAGTAAGAAAGAACAGTAAGTGTTAGCCTCTGCAGCAATACTCAACTCACAATTTGAAAAATAAAGGAACCTCATTGAAACTTTCTGAAAAACCAAACCTACATATTTCTGGTGTCATTGAACTTACTACTTTTTTTCCCTCACCATTTCTATCTCTGCCAGTCACACAAATGGACCTCCATCACCTTCCTCTGCTGATGGGATTGTCATCACCTTTGAAGGATCTATATGAGCACTGAGCAGAGCCCGCTGGTTTTCTTCGATGCCTTTTATTATTTTATGATCCTAGATAACTAATCTCAGCTCATAACTGAACTAACCCAGCACTCATCCCATTGAATACCATGTACTGAATAGATTAAAAATCGGGCTGCGTCTATAGAAGCTCAATTATGTGCTTCATCAGATTACCACCCAGCCAGTGAAAATGAAAATTTGCATGTCTGTTGTATGTGTAGTTATCAATAGAAATTGATAAGACTGGTGTAAAATATTTTTTTTTAAACTTCTATGTTGCACAATTTTAATTTCTTTGTTTTAAGCAAGTTTCCCAAATTTTTAATTAAATTGTATATACCCATAATTCATGTCTTGCGTTATCTGAATAGTTGAAGTTATTATAAGTATCCCAGTCAACACTGCAGACCACATTGATTTCTCTGCTGTGTCAGTGCACAATTATTGAGCTAATCAATTTAATCTGCATTTATTATTTTGCTGTTTTGGTGACTTTTTGTTATTCCATTCCTTTGCCCCATTAGATGTAACATTTATTCATGAAGGAAACAAAACCTTTTTGGACAACCTTGTCAACTTTGAAAAGCTGGTATGTGCAATTTACTTACTTTTTCTTTCCTAAATGACTTCCGCTCAAAGATCACCTTCCAGCATGCTTAAGTATTTGATATATCTCAGTCTACAGTATATCCAAAGACAATTGAATTTAAAGTTTGTCTTCTCTAGATGATTTAACATTCTTTTTAGCTACATCTTTTATTTGTCCATGGAATGAGTGCAGTCCTGGCTGAGTCAGCATTTGTTGCCCATTCCTAATTGCTACATGAGTGACTAGTTTGCTAAGTCCATTTCTGAGGGCAGTTAAGAGTCAATCACACTGCTGTGAGTTTGGAGCCACATGTAGGCCAAACCAGGTAAGGATGATGGATTTCCTTCCCTAAATTATGTAAGTGAAATCCAAATTTTTATAAAAATAATGTTGCAAATGGGGAATGTCACATCTTTCACATTATCTGAACAATGTTAGATTACTTTTTTCGAGCGAATTATGGCAGCCAGTTCCGCTTGGGGATGAAAGGTGAATTTACTGAAATTCAATGTTTTGCCAAAATCATTGCTTAATTAAAAAGGCCTGTGTTTCTACTTTATGGGAAGTCATTCACTTGGTGAGCACATAGGGATTGGTAATACATAATTTATTAACAAGTGAATTAGGTGGAAAATCATGTACTTGTCCACATTCTCAACTGTAATTCCAGTGTATGTAGTTCAGCAACAAAAGCAGTAAAAGTACAATTACTCAATTGCATTAAAAGACTGGAACAGATACATAAAAGATTGTTCTCCTGTACTAACACTACTTACCAATGTCTGGTGCATTGAACAGGAGCTTAGGGTTTTGTTAACTTTACTTGAAGGGAGAGTTGTTGCTCCATTCAATAGTTCAAGGTTAATTTAAAATGTTCTGTTCCTAAATTAGTTGTTCCTATCTGCCATTGTAACTTAAGGGGGAGATCAGCAGAACTCCTGAGTGAGCAATGTGAAGGTTTAAATATTTTTTAAACTGCTGCAGGGATTTTGTTAATCTCTCACCTGTAGCAGCAATTAAGACAATATTGAGTGAAATTTGCGTTTTATCTTTGTATCAACATATGTTACCTGTTATTTGTTGACTTATATTGGCAAGCACAACATTTTATCTTCTTCCAAATGGAAAGGCTTTGTTGCAGAAACTGTATTTAACCAAGTGGTCTTCCAGGGGAAAATATTGAAAATAATTCTTGGCTTACGGATGGCTCAGTGAACAGTTTCTGCTGGTGTTTTAACCATTTTTCTCTATTCCCAGCACATGATTGCAGACTCCATCAGGTTGCTGAGACACTGCAGAAGTAATCAGATCAGTGAGTATCAACAGTGGTTGTGTACCTGGAGCTGGGGATGTGGAATGGGGAAGTGTTACAGAGTATCAGCAAGCAGAAAATAAAAGGATTGCAGCGGTAATAACCTTACTTCGGGACTAGGAGGCTCATGTTCAAGGCCCACCTGCTCCAGAGTGTGTAATAACATCTCTGAGCAGGTTGTTAGGAAAATGTCCTACTCCCCCTCAATTGGCCATTAGTGCAGCTTTTTGTGGACGTGTGCATCTGAAGACAGGATTTGAGTTATATAGAAGGGCAAATTAATTCTTTAATATTTTAAGTTCATAAAAATGGATTACTTGATGAAAAATCCTCACCTTAAAATTTAACATTTGGTCAAAATTCACTTAGGAAAGTGAACTCACAAACTAAGTACAACAAATCTCTCTCCACTACCATTGGGCACCTCTCCAAGTCAGATAGTTTTAAAGCTTGAATTCAGGCTTTCCAAGAGAACTATTATCCAGACAGTATGAAAATTCCAATTCACTTCATATTTGATGGAATTTCAGTGAAACATAATGTAGATTGCATGTGTTAAAAAATACTCCAATGTGATCTTAGGGTCCCTGTAAACTTTTGATCTGGATTTGTGGGCGACAGTATGCACTGTAGAACAAATTGGAAACTCTACCATGCAGAAACTCTACTGCTGCTCATACTGACAACAGTATTCCTGACCAGAATGGGGAGAATGTTTGATAATTTCTCCATCAATCATGCTTGCAAGTGACTGGAATTGTTTCTGGACAACAGAGAATTGGGACATAATTATTCTCCACACTCTGCCTTTTGCTAGAGAAATCATCCTGCTTTCATCAGGGGTTATTATTTCTGTTTTTATGAAGAATTAAGAAAAAAATTCTGTAGACTGTTTATTGTAGCGTGCCTGTGTGAATGCACCCTGCTTCAGGTAGGAAAGAAGATCATGAAGATGACATAAGGAGGCTATTCAAAGGGATATAGCTCAGTATGTGGGTGGGAAAAGTTCTCACAATGTTGGCTGCTCACACAGATAAGACAACTAGATGACAAGCAAGGAAGCTTCAGCGGGACAATAATGACAGTGATTTCTGCCCTCACTCTAGGTATGGAAGATAATCAGAAAGACCATCAGGATGTGAAAGCATATGTTCACTACTTGCACGTTATTGAAAGCCAAGAGACATTATTTCAGCTTTCTCACAGACTTGAGCCAAGATCTTAACCAAAGTTCCATCAACTTGTAAGATCACTGTATTGATGTTGAGTAGAAGCTACACAATTGCAGTCAAGACAACTGTGGCAAAGTGACTGGACCGTTGTGCTACATGATGAGTCTCTTGTGAAATCATAGGCACAGTTTACATACAAATTCGACACAACTTGGTGAGAAAGCAATAATTAGTTTAATAAGACACTTCTACGGTGTTCAGTCAAGAAGCTATGTTGCAAGAACCTTTTGGCAGAGGCACTGAACAGGGAACAAGCTAAGAATCAATCAACTACTGTTTGCTAAAACTAAGCAAAACAGAGTTCTGTCCATATTTGTCAGAAGACAATTTTTAATTCACTTTTCTTGTGCCAAACTCTCAACACAAAGACAGAGGACCTTCTTCTCTATCTTGACATGTGGCAATTGGACTTTGCATCAATTGGATGAACCTGCCACTGGCCCTGGGAAAATGCCCAGAAGCAGACCTGCATGAAGAGAGAAGGAAATCGTTACTGCTGCAGACAACATTGAGCTACAACAACTCAAAGAGGCAGTTAGTTTTAAATATTTAATACAAATGCCATTGGTCCAATAAAGGAGCAGAATCTATCAATTAGAATTGGCAGCCCATTCTGCTTAAAAGAAAGCTAACCATGCCTTGAGTCTTTAAATTACTTGCTGTGCCTCTCCCAGCAACACTGTGCACCACTGAATGTAGGCATTTCCAGCAATCAGTATTGTCAAAGGGATGGAAAATGTTAAAGCTATCACCATATCTAAAAGCCTGCCAGGACTTTTCAGGACCAAAATTTCCAGGAGCAGTGATGGTAAAAACCTAATGCATATTAAAATGTGGAATGTCGCACCATTGGGCAACCGGGAAGAGAAATTTTTGTCTGATATTTTAGTCGTTTTAATGTATTTCTTCTTGAGAAGAGTTTGCTGAATAAAAAAAATGACTGTATAACAGTGCTATAAACATAAATGCCATGCTAAGCAGTTTAATGAAGCTAATGGTTTAAGGTTTTAGTAAATTTTATATCTAATGATGGTGCAGCTTCCTTTGATGTGGAAGCCTATTGTCCCATAGTCAAAACAGTACCAAGAGTATTTGTGCATTAAACTAAATAAAACACATTTGTAAAGTTTGTACCTGCATATCGAACTAGTGGCCCAAAAATTCTTTAACTTTCTCATGTTGTACTGCCAGAGATATTATGTTGGGACCAGCTGAAGCCACAGAAAAATGTTGCAGATAATTTTTTAAAAATGCAATTTACACCAGTTCTCAGAACTCCAACATTCACTTGCTGCAGTTTCAGCAAGAGGTTTCGAGCAAAATTAATGAGCTAGAATACACTTGAATAGGATATCACACATTAAATGTCATCAGGCAGATATTTGCTGGCCAGCACCTTCAGTTAAAAAGTTTACATTTAGAACCTGAATGAACAACAATAATGCCAAAAGTGTTCTTCTTTGATCAATGAGTTTTAAAATATGATAAATTAGCAGCAGAACAACTTTTAAAAAAAGGGTTAAAATGGTGTGGATAAATTCAAACCAAATCCGAACAGAAAGGGAAATAAAAAGAGGTAATTAAAAATTAGATTAAGTGAGAGAGGACAAAAAAGACAATAGGTGGATAATTTAAATTTAAATATAAAATTTTAAAGACCTCCAACAAGAATTCACCTGAAGGAAGGAGAGTCAACTGTTAAGTACTTTCTGGGGCAGAGACATTTATTGTCACCAATTAATAATAGTCACATATTTAAAAAGATACTTATGTTTTTAATTACTAGACTCAATATTCCGTGTGGTATTTAATGTGCAGTTAATATGAAGATCCAGACGCCTTTAAAAATAACAGGAACCTAAAGACAAATTGCAAACAACAAAGGTGCATATCTTGACTAGTGAATTCTGGACCCTCAGAAAACACACCAAGTCATTTAATTCTTCCACTTTTTGACAAAGTTGCACACCAGAATGGCATGTTTAGTGTTATTTTTCCAGAAGATTCCAGCCCAATGTGTTTAAACAGTGTATTCAATGTTGTAAACCTCTCCACACCTTGAATGACCCTTAATTTCACACTGGTGTTTGCTAAATTCAGTAACTGGATACTCAGGCATGACTGAAATGTATCCTTGCTATTGCTGCAGGGACAGACTTTTTCGAATCTTTGCAGCTTCAACTAACATCCACATATGAATGTTTACCTTGAACATTATTAGTATTATTTGTTACATGAATTAAGCCAATGTTTAAAGCGAGGAGGTGTTGGGTTCACTTTAAGAAGAAATGAGTTCTATAGAGACCCAAACATTCACCTTTTGGGAGAAAGAGCTCCAGAGCAGGAAAGGCGAATAACTATTTGTGTCTGCCACCAAACCCCATCTCACCTCATGTCTGTGACGTGTATTTGTGATACTGTATGTTGACCAGCAGGTGGTGATGTTACACACTGCGAATACTTCAAGGCAAAATCATGCTGGTGCCGTTGAGGAAGATGGTGATGTCATGGCAGTGCTATTTGGTTATAACCCAGAATGTAATGCTCTGGGGTCATGGGTTCAAACCCTACAATGGAAGCTAATTAATTTAATTAATAACTCTCAAATATAAAGGTGTTCTCTCAATCATAGTAACCATGAAACTATAATCAGTTGTTGTAAGCTTGGTTCACTAATGCCCTTCATATTTTCTCATCTGATCATCCAAAACTTACTTCAATGACTAGCAGATGTGCTCGCTGCTGCAGGGATATTCCAGCATCCCAGGTGCCACCTCCATGTTAGAACCCCAGCTGTGCCCATGTTCAAGCATTGGCAGTTCAAAGTTGCCCTTCGCTATGCATGTGGTGGCACACTAACCGCAAAGCAATGCTCCTCCTGGTACATACGCGGTATACCTGACACTGCCTTGCACATTCCTACCTCAACCACTCTTTCATGGTATGACATGGGACTTCAGACAAGGCGCCTTGTGGAATGACTCTACTTGATACTTTGGCATTGCACCTTATTGTGATGAATGTCGCAGCAGTCATGTTGCAACGTGACAAGTGGAGATTGTAAGTGCTGAGTAAGTACTGAACCCTTCTCCTTCTGGCCTGAATCACCCTTGAAACATATTGTATATGAAAGCATATTGCATTATGTTTACATTTCAAGGTGAGAGGGAATTCCCTGCTCTCTACCTCTGTACAGTCTTTGAGGTCTTGCATTAGTTATATGTTTTGTGGCTCATGGGTACATCTTTTAAGGTCACCTAGGATACCCTCTGCAATCTGCAATAACTAATGATAGTCAAAATAAGATCCAGCCAGCATTTGTACTTCACACAGTTGTACACAGTGTGCATTTCCCGTGCACAATGATATGAATGAAAAGGGCTTAAACTGGACAGTGCAGAAACATGATTGCTGCAATTGCTCCCTTGATGACCATCTCATCTCTCAGAATGGAGTCTGCCTCGTCTGGATCTGATCTTAGCCACTATCCATTTGTAGGTTGTGTAAAGTGATCTAGATATCATTAAAGATATTGCAGGTTCTGTTTGCGACCATGCTTCCCAGCCTTAGCCTGGTCATCAGGGCTCTCTCCTTCCGAACTTCACTGTCCCCTTCTAACTGGCACTCCCTGAAAGCCCCAATGTTCTCAGTCACCACTTGAAATTATAACTGCAACTCTCATTCTCCCCTCCTGACCTCTATGTCCACAGCTTGGTCATGCCCACTGCTCCACATTCCCCTTCATGCCACCACCCACTCCTCCATCAAGGCCACAATGTTGACTGCCCATATCTAACCCCCCTCTCCTCACAGCACTCCTATCCATCTAGGCATTACCAGCTCCTACCCACTTAGTCGATATTTCCCTGCTTTACTGGCTTTTTCCTCTGTGAACCCCACTTGGCTGCCTCCATTCCACGGCATTGAGTTCCTTTCTCCTTACCACTACCGCTCGGCTTGAAACCCTATCTTAACTTTAATTCCATTGACACCTAGGGCTGACTGTGACTCCCCCCCCCCGCCCTTATACATGACTGCCCAGACCCTTCACTGATATCTGTGCTTCTCTTGATTGATGATCCATGAACCCGCTGACGGCTTGCATTGGAACTACAGGACCGACCATCGTGCAGTCCCTGCATGATAGTGAGAGAATCTAATTGTCTCAAGGTGCCCACACCCCTGGATTAATTGCAGATGCTGCTTTTGATCAGTTGCACAAGGACTGATGGCAACTCCACTTGCCTTGACTGAGTACTATTGTCCTCTGACTTATAGACATGGCTATTTGTTGATGCATGTGCACTGTGTTTTTCACATTGAATGCCAGCACATGCTGTAGATGTGACAATGACATAACACACTCTAAAGGGCAGCGTGGCAGTGCAGAAACTGGATTGGGGATGTGCCATGATGACATGATGCAGCTGGTATGTACCAAATGCCTGTATCCATGGACATGGGGGTTGTGTACGATGGAAGTGTGTCCTGAGATGGAGTTCTGGAGGAACAAACCATGAGCTGCAGTCATTAGGTATCCATTCTGTCCTTCATATCAGGAATTGTTGGCTTCTAGTTTCTATCCAGCAAGTGGGAGAATAGGAAATTGCATATCAGTCAGATGTGAGAAAGAAATAATGGTGGTTTTGAGCAATGATTCTTGTAAATAGGCCTTGCACTGCTCAAGAATCCTAAACTGGACTGGTTAGAAAATATGCCTTCTTTGCTCTTGATGTCAAGAAGGGCCTTGCTAAATATCTCACCTGATTTTCCCAATTTCTTGTCAGAGCCCACATCATTCAGTGACCTAGGAAGATTCTAGCCAAGTATTCTATCTTGTTGCAATCCTACCCAGATTAAAAAATAGAAATCTCCTCTGTATGCCTGGAGAAAGACTTGGGCAATTTTGACTCATTCACCGTTGCATACCAAGAAAGAGCACGGCTAAACCGTCTACTTTAGACCAGTCTGAAATGAAATAACCAGGATGTGGAGGTGTCTGTGGTGGATTGGGATAGACAAAGTCAGAAGTCACCTCGACACCAGGTTATAGTCCAACAGGTTTATTTGAAACAAGCTTTCAGAGCACTGCTGTTTTGTCAGGTGAAGTGATGAAATGATCAGAATAGTCAGGGAAGCAAAAGAAATGGTGTATGAGTGTTGTATTGAAATGTCACACTTGAAAGGAAAAGGAGTCCTCTGTTGTTCAAGCTGAGGCATGTCTTAGAGCAGTGAGAAGGGAGCTACATTCTACACTTAACCCATAACAGATGTGGCAATGAGAGCTTGATGGGTGGCCAAAGTGAAAACAGAGCTCTGTTTGCCACTTTCATATCATCTTCCTTCATGAACATTCACCCTTAATTTTTAAAGACCCACTGCTGTTTGGATGAAACATATTTTTGTTTCATCTCACTACCCTAGATGAGGTGTTTTGGGCTTTCGTGGAATTCTAACATTTTAGAAGGGTCGTGTGAATTCACAATTCTTCACTTTCACCCCAATTTTTGAATACTTAGTTCATTACCAGTCCTATTTAGAACTTGTACACCGCATAGCCATATTCACTGCCATCATGCTCCATAGAGGGGAGTTGACTGGAATGTAACAGGGCCCTTAGACCCCCATTCGGAGGAGGGGGCAGAGGGGGTGGGGGGTGTGTCTACCCCTTCCCAGTGCTCTACCATTCCCTCAAAGGCAGGGCTGGTCAACAACAGTCTTTGTGCCTGGAGAAAACTGAAGCCCTTATGTGATCAAGTAAGGACCACTTAAGGGCCTCTTCCTGCTGCCACTGACATTTTACCAGCAGTAGAAGTCTTCCACTGCTTTAGGGAGCTCTGTGGAGCCTTGGACAGAGCCCTTCCTGATTGGACACTTTGCAGCCTACAGATGGCACCTCCATTCTCCACCCTACCAAGGGCCACACTCGTGAAAATACCCTCAAGTCCATGTCGAAGTTCTGGGCTGGCTGCAGTTAAAAAAATAGCTATTAGTCCGGGGCTGCTGATGCTTCAATGGCCTGTCAGTTCTCGGAGGTGTGATCTATGTCCTGTAAAGGGAAGGAACCATTTACCAGTCAGTTAATTGACTGATTCCAACTAATCAGGATGTGGTATGGGAAATGGCCAAGGTGGTATTGCCCCCAACATTCCCGCATTCCCTGACAAAATTCAGCTTGTTCCTGCCTGATACTGGCACTGGGTTGAAGGTCTGTGATGAACATCTAGGCCTGATGTTTTATTAAACATTTTTGAATAGCCTTGGAAACTGCTTAATTTCGTTAAGAGATATAGCAATAGCAATGAACTAGTAACCTCTAACCGCAACTGATTGGAAAATCTCAATCCACTAAAGGAATAAGAAGCAGAATAACAAGATTTGACCTCCACAATTTGTAACAATATCTTAAATATATTCTTTATATATTTGTTTGTAGTATTATTCTGAAGAAGTTAATAAATAGATACCTTCGGGAGTGATTTGAGCTAGCCAATAACCTTCCCTCTGGGCTGCTTCTGCTTTGATTTAAGTAGAAGTGACAAAACTTGTCACATGCATTCTTTATATGTTAATTTAAATGTTTCCATTATATTCTAAACAGTTCCTAATGTAAAAGGCTGTTCCCAGGTGAAATTTTAAGCAATTATGGACCTGTGTTTACTGTTGTGATAATAAATAATAAAATCAGGGCTGTTATATTCCAGGGTGAATGGTGGCTCAG
This sequence comes from Stegostoma tigrinum, assembly GCF_030684315.1. NCBI lineage: Eukaryota > Metazoa > Chordata > Chondrichthyes > Orectolobiformes > Stegostomatidae > Stegostoma > Stegostoma tigrinum. The sequence continues at coordinate 75,477,393 of NC_081355.1, read as the reverse complement.
TGGTTAGCACTGATGCCTCGCAGTGCCAGGGACCTAGGGGCTCAATTCCAGCCTCAGGTGACTGTTTGCGTGGAGTTTGTGCATTGTCCCCGTGTCTGCATGGGTTTCCCCTGGGTGCTCCAGTTTCCTCCCACAGTCCAATGACATGCAGGTTAGGTGGATTGACTATGCAATTGCCCATAGCTTCCATGGATGTGTCGGCTAGGTGGAACAGCCATGGGAAATGGAGGGTTACAGAGATGTGATGAGTCTTTGTAGGATGCACTTTGGAGGGCCAGTGTGGACTTGATGGGCCAAATTGCTTGCTTTCACACTGTGGGGTTTCTATGATTCTATTATATGTTAATCTGTGTATGTCTTTGATTCTTTGACATTGAACCTATTAACTTTATTTGACAATGAGTTTATTTATACCATAGCTGTATGCATTTAGAATTTGTTATTTTCTGTGTTCAAAGTTATTTTTTAAAGTACTACAATTCAGAGTAGACAAAGTTTCAGGTAAGTCAACCATACACAGAGGCATTAAAAAACAGCATCTTTTCAAAAACTTCAAAATGTTCTTACTGCCAACAAAAAGGTCAATTAAGACTGTCCAACGTACAAGCAGATGTTGTTCTTGTGGAAATTTAGCAGTTTATATTTTTTTTATTTTCCAGCAGATTTGTGATATGTTAGCAATTATTTATGTTAGTCTGGACACTATTACTGGTGGCAATTTGTGACAGTGTTCCATTACATGGAGTTGCTTTTAATTGCTGAAAAAAAACCTGGTGTAGTTTGCTTTAATCCTGGGAAGCGTACATCAGAGGCAAATTGGGATATTTGGGAATTTCATTAAAACCTCACATGTATTGTGACTTTGGTAAGAGTGGGTCTTGAGTTCAAGTGCATTGGGTCAAGACAGATGGGAAATAAAATCAGCACCAAAACCAAAGGATGAGGGCATTTTAATCATTGGATCAGACTTCCCAAACATGTACAGGCGGATCGGAAATTCTGACCCCCAACCAGCTGATGCAAACTCAGAGCTGCAAGCTTACTACTTCGCTGGGAATAATGGCAGTCTTTGCTGAGTCAAGGAAAGAGGTTGTTTTTATTTAAAAATAAATCTAATCTCAATGGATTTTTGCAGGTATGTAGTCTCCTCTGATATCCATTCACTTTCTAAGGCAGTGCCTTAGGATCAAGCATGATTTGCTTCAACTCCCAGTTCAATAAGTTCTGAGATGGCTAGGCAATTAATGATGGCCTATAAGTGCTGGGCTAGCATTAACTCACAATTTTGATTAAGTATAAGATCAATGTTTTATAACAATTGTAAATTTCCACAACATGATTGTAGATTCTTTCAAGAAGACCACTCGACAATCGGCAGCACGTGGCTCAATGGTTAGCATTGCAGCCTCACAGCGCCAGAGATTCTAGCCTCAGGTGACTGTCTGTGTGGAGTTTGCACATTCTTCCCGTGTCTGTGTGGATTTCCTCTGGGTGCTCCTGTTTCCTCCCACAGTCCAAAGATGTGTAGGGTAGGTCGATTGGCCGTGCTAAATTGTGCATAGTGTCCAGGGATGTTTAGGTTCGGTGGGTTAGACACAGGAAATTAGGGGAATGGGTCTGGGTGGGATGATCTTCGGTGGAGCGGTGTGGACTTTTTGGGCTGAATTGCCTATTTTCACACTGTAGGGATTCTATGATTCTATGACAATCTTGCTGTAATGACAGGAACAATGTTTTTCTATGGAAGTTGCTAGGGAGAGGACCAGCTTTCAGACTGTTTGGTGAAAGAATTTGGGGAAAGAATTGACAACAAACTCGAGCTCTGTTTCTGATTGAGTGCTCAAACAAATATCAGTTGTGTACTGAGGCTGAAGTTGGAAATGGTTTGGGTTTCAGATTGAAAATATGGGTTGATCAGTCTATCCTAGAGAGTATGTCCTCGCCTGTAAAAAAATTTTCTGGAGGTGAGGGGCATTGGAATGAAAAAGAGAAGAGTCAATACAATGACAGAGATTGTTTTAACCCTGGTTTTCACTGAAATAGGGAATCTGGTGGTGCTATTGCTGACATTCATGGCTTTGCATGTCAATGTGGAGTGGGCAGCATTTTTTTTGTAACTTTTCTTGCAGCCACCTCCCATATCTGCACATGGCAGCAGCCTTTAGAAGCAGAAGTAATGCTTCAGCACAATGATTTATGTGCGTGGATCTTCCCAGCAGCTGTGTGGCTGTGCAGTTTAGCAGGAAAGTTGGAGGACGGTAACAAAATTTTTACAGGAGCCAAGTTTGGGGAAGACATCCATAATCCTTCAGGAGGTTATCAGAGACTAGGGCTAATCAGGTCAAGAAGGGCCACATACAATAATTCCTTGCACTTTTCTTGAACTTGGGACTGAATTACCTTTGGGAACAGTACACCCAGTAGAAAGGTTCTCCTAATTTTTAGCTGAGTTAACTAGCGCAAAACTGAAGGCTGACAGTAGAGACAGAATTCTCAATAAAGCCCCAAACAACGGTGCAAAGAGCAATTCATTTTTCTGTAGGTATTTTCATAGCTCTTCCTGTGAAATTAACATGGAAAACTGGAAGAAGCCAATAGGAATTGCTTAAGACAATTGTTTGGAATTGGAAGCAGCTGCAACCTTCATCTCATTTTTTTAAAATCAAAAGATTGAGGCCTAAGCACATAATAGGGGAATAGGACATTTCTCCTATGTCACCACCTGTAGCTACAGCACAGATCCCTTGCACTTCTCAGACTGTACTCTCTCATGCCACTGGTCACTTCTTGCACAGCCTGTGTGATATTTTGATACCTGCTAGGATACAGGCACATGCACCAGAAGTCTCTGACTCAGCCTTATGCAAGCACACAACCCAACTACCTGATGCGATAACCTGATACTACATCTTGACATTAATCTGCCACCAGTCTCTGTTATTTACACAAACAAGATCATGCAGTAGTGCCATTAATTGGGCTAGGTTCCCTAACTGCAGAAAAGTTAAATTTTCACAATATTTTCAATTGTGAGGAGACTGCAGTATTTTTGCAGGTGGTGTGGTGAGTTCCAGAGTCTTTGAGAGTGATGTCACATCCTTATGGTAAGGGGCTAACAGATCAAAGCAGTTAGGGTTGGGTACTAGATGATCTAATCATACAAAAGAGGTTATGGGTGCTCCATTGCATTGCTTCAGTGCCTGCAGCACAGCAGGGAAATGGAACAAAGGTGGCAGAGAGGGCAAGCTCTACATTCTGTCCTCTGCTAAATTGATACAAGGATACCCCCTGTTCCTTGATAGTGACAGAAGCCAACTGACAGGCCATCTAATGTGCCTGGCAACCCAATGTGAATGACTAGCAATGTTCTCCAGGATGCTGCCCCTGCCCCAATGAGTCCTCCTCAACCGAATTTCTCCACCACCTCACCTTCTGCCTTAGGCCTGGCTAAAGCCCACTCATGGCCAGATGACTCAACATGTGCTGATCACACCTTTAAGGCCTTTGGAGATAGTTGCAGTGCCAAGCTCTAAGCTCTTGGCTAAAGGTATCAGATCAGTGAGCTTTTCATGTGCACTCTGCTATCGCTCTCTTCCTGGTTCTGCTGTATCTGGGCAAGGGCAACGTTTGTGTGAAAGAACTGAGACGAGTGGGAAACAGGAAGTCCATGCTCACACCATTAGCAGCTTGCTTATTATGTCCAATTGTAGCATTGGAATAGGGTAAGAGTCGAGAACAGGCTAATGCACAAAATCGAATGGTCTTCTGAATGTTCTCACTGGAGTGAATGCCATAGACCTCATCATAGCTAATGCCACAATACAGAAAAAAAAATGCATCCTGTAAGACAACAGGCAGAATATCAAGTTAAGTGTTTATCCCATGCTCATGGAAACTGTTAATCGGGGCTATATTGCATTAAGCAGTGACAGCCTATTGTGTTGGGGAGATCATGTAAAGATGCATTCACTGCCTGATACCATCCAGATGAGATTCTTAGACTTCTGCGGCACTGCTGCTGTCACATCTTCAGGTCAAGACTTTGCGGTTTGACCTTCTTGATCACCTTCTCCCAAATCCTTCATAGGGTGGTCCTGTGGGGACTTTACCTCCCCTGCTGATTTGTGGCGTCTGTTCAATTGCTCATTTTCATCTCTAATACTCCTGCACTACGTCCATTACTATGGAACCCTCTGGCCTAGTGTTCATTTTGCAGTAGTTTACAGTGGGATTCCTATGGTAGTGTGCCTACCTCTAGATCTGGTGGTCGTGGTTCAAATTCCACATGGTCCAGACATGTGTAAGAACATCTCTGAACAGTTTGGATTAAAAATATCTACACCGCAAGGCTATGTCCATGTAGTTATATTTTCAGATAGTTTAAGAGAAGGCTGAGTGTGCAGCACAATCTATGAACAAAGCTGACAAGTCCTCTTACCATTCACGGGGGTCACAGCCTGCATTCAGATGTGGCAGCAGATAAAAAGAGAACTGTCAGAGATACTGACATTCTTAGAGCTGAATTCTTAGAGCTGATGCTGAAGAGATCATACTAAAGTTAAAGGCCAGAGATAATGGGAACTGCAGATGCTGGAGAACCCGAGATAACAAAGTGTGGAGCTGGATGAACACAGCAGGCCAAGCAGCAACTTAGGAGCACAAAAGCTGACATTTCGGGCCTAGACCCTTCAATCAGAAAAGGGAGATGGGGAGAGGATTCTGAAATAAATAAAGGAGAGAGAGGGGGAGGCTGGCCGAAGATGGATAGAGAAGATAGGTGGAGAGGAGAGTATAGATGGGGAGGAGGGGTGGGGATAGGCCAGTCCAGGGAAGGACAGACAGGTCAAGGAGGTGGGATGAGGTTAGTAGGTAGGAAATGGAGGTGCAGCTTGAAGTGGGAGGAGATAGGAGAGAGGAAGAACAGGTTAGGGAGGCGGGGACTAGCTGGACTGGTTTTGGGATGCAGTAGGGGGAGGGGAGATTTTGAAGCTTGTGAAATCCGCATTGATACCATTGGGCTGCAGGGTTCCCAAGTGGGATATGAGTTGCTGTTCCTACAACCTTCGGGTGGCATCATTATGGGACTGCAGGAGGCCCAGGATGGACATGTCGTCTAAGGAATGGGAGGGGGAGTTAAAATGGTTCATGACTGGGAGGTGCAGTTGTTTATTGCAAACTGAGTGGAGGTGTTCTGCTAAGCGGTCCCCAACCTCCACTTGGTTTCCCCGATGTAGATGAAGCCACAACGAGTACAGTGGATACAGTATACCACATTGGCAGATGTGCAGGTGAACATCAGGCCCCAAGATGAAAACCTATTCCCAATTCCTTTGCCTCCGCTGCATCTGCTCCCAGGATGAGGCATTCCACTCCCATATATCCCAGATGTCCTCATTCTTCAAGGACTGCAACCTCCCCCCAGCAGTGGACGAGAATGCCCTTGACCGTGTCTCCTGCATTTCCCGCAACACATTACTCAGACCCCGCCCCCGCAATAACCGCCCTAAGAGAATCCCTCTCATCCTCACATACCACCCCGCCAACCTCCGGATACAATGCATCATCCTCCGACACTTCTGCTATCTACAATCCGACCCCACCACCCAAGACATGTTTCCATCCCCACCCTTGTCTGCTTTCCGGAGAGACCACTCGCTCCGTGACTCCCTTGTTGGCTCCACACTCCCCTCCAACCCCACCACACCCGGCACCTTCCCCTGCAACCGCAGGAAGTGCTACACTTGCCCCCACACCTCCTCCCTCACCCCTATCTCAGGCCCCAAGATGACTTTCCATATTAAGCAGATGTTCACCTGCACATCTGCCAATGTGGTATACTGTATCCATTGTACGTGGTGTGGCTTCCTCTACATTGGGGAAACCAAGCAGAGGCTTGGGGACCACTTTGCAGAACACCTCCGCTCGGTTCACAATAAACAACTGCACCTCCCAGTCGCAAACCATTTCCACTCCACTCCCCCTCCCCATTCCTTAGACAACATGTCCATCCTGTGCCTCCTGCAGTCCCATAATGATGCCACCCGAAGGTTGCAGGAACAGCAACTCATATTCCGCTTGGGAACCCTGTAGCCCAATGGTATCAATGTGGACTTCACAAGCTTCAAAAAAAAAATCTCCCCTCCCCCCACTGCATCCCAAAACCAGCCCAGCTCGTCCCCGCCTGCCTAACCTGTTCTTCCTCTCACCTATCCCCTCTTCCCACCTCAAGCCACACCTCCATTCCCACCTGCTAACCTCATCCCACCCCCTTTACCTGTCTGTCCTCCCTGGACTGACCTATCCCCTCCCGACCTAAAAGCTCCTATCCACCTATTTTCTCCTCTATTCATTTTCGGTCCGCCTCTCCCTCTCTCCCTATTTATTTCAGAACCCTCACCCCATCCCCCTCTCTGATGAAGAGTCTAGGCCCGAAACATCAGCTTTTGTGCTCCTAAAGATGCTGCTTGGCCTGCTGTGTTCATCCAGCTCCACACTTTGTCATCTTAAAGACAAAGACCATTCATGTGTAAATAAAGGGTGATGGTTATTGGCCTCTGTTGAGTTATTTCACACAGTTTTTGTGTTGCCCATTTTAACCCGAATGGCTGCGACAATCCCTCTTCCACCAAAAAATTATGTTAATCAATTTCTATGTTCTTTACTTCAATTTGCACCAGTAAACTTTAATAGCTGATATTGACATTAATTAAAAACAAGAATTGGTTTCAACCTCTTGCTGTGTCTCTCAGGCTGAGAAGCCATGCATTCTGCCAACTGTCAGCCCAGGTAATAAAACAACCCTGACTATATGAAACACCATGCTAATGTATTACCCCAAGTGCGTTTGTTATAGTGAAGTGTAGCACCATCTAGTGCCTACTTAAGCAATTAAAAATTAAAAAGAGAGTCTTCGAAAACAACAGAACAATATCCTGAGATAACAAGGTGTAGAGCTGGATGAACACAGCAGGCAAGCAGCATCAGAGGAGCAGGAAAGCTGACGTTTTGGGTCTAGACCCTCCTTCAGAAATGGGAGAGGGGAAGGGGTTTTGGAAATATTTACGGAGAGGGGGAGACAGGAAGAAGATGAATAGAGGAGAAGATAGGTGGAGAGGAGACAGACAAGTCAAGGAGGTGGGGGTGGAGCCAGTAGGAGGGGAGGTAGAGAGGAGATAGGTCAGCCCAGGGAGGATGGACAGATCAAGGGACCAGGATGAGGTTAGTAGGTAGGAGATGGGGTTGGGGCTTGAGGTGGGAGGAGGGCATAGGTGGGAGAAAGGACAGGTTAGGGAGGAGGGGGCAAGTTGGGCTGGTTTTGGGATGCATTTGAGGGACGGGAGATTTTGAAGCTTGTGAAGTCCACATTGATACCATTGGGCTGCAGCATTCCCAAGTGGAATTTGAGGTGCTGTTCCTGCAACCTTCGAGTGGCATTGTTGTGGCACTGCAGGAGGCCCAGGATGGACATGTCATCCAAGGAGTAGGACGGGGCGTTGAAATGATTCGCGACTGGGAGGTGCATTCATTTGTCGTGAACCGAATGTAGGCGTTCCATAAAGTGGTCCCCAAGCATCCGTCTGGTTTCCCCAATGTAGAAAAGAGGCCACACATCGGGATCGGCGGATGCAGTATACCACATTAGCAGATGTGCAGGTGAACATCTGTTTGATGTGGAATGTCTTCTTGGGGCCTGGGATGGGGGTGAGGGAGGAGGTATGGGGGCAGGTGTAGCACGACCTGCAGTTGCAGGGGAAGGTGCCGGGTGTGGTGGGGTTGGAGGGGAGTGTAGAGCAGATAAGGGAGTCACGGAGAGAGTGCTCCCTCCGGAAAACAGATAAGGGTGGGGATGGAAAAATGTCTTTGGTAGTGGGGTCCCTGCCCTTGTCTGCATTCTGGAGGGACCACTCTCTCCATGACTCCCTTGTCTGCTCCACACTCCCCTCCAACCCCACCACACCCGACACCTTCCCCTGCAACCGCAGGAAGTGCTAGACCTGCCCCCACACCTCCTCCCTCGCTCCCATCCCACCCCTCAAAAAGACCTTCCACATCAAACAGATGTTCACCTGCTCATCCGCTAATGTGGTATGCCATATCCACTGTTCTTGGAGCGGCCTTCTCTACATTGGGGAAACCAAACAGAGGTTTGGGGACCACTTTGTGGAACACCTATGCTCAGTTCGCGACAAACGACTGTACCTCCCAGTCATGAACCATTTCAACTCCCCCTCCCACTCCTCGGACGACATGTTCATCCTGGGCCTCCTGCAGTGCCACAACAATGCCACCCGAAGGTTGCAGGAACAGTACCTCATTATTCATTTGGGAACCCTGCAGCCCAATGGTATCAATGTGGTCTTCACAAGCTTCAAAATCTCCCCTCCCCCAACCGCATCCCAAAACCAGTCCAGCTAGTCCCTGTGCCCTTAACCTATCCTTCCTCCCACCTATCACCTCCTCCCACCTCAAGCCCCACTCCCATATCCTACCTACTAGCCTCATCCCACCCCCTTGACCTGTCTGTCCTCCCTGGACTGACCTATCCCCTCCCTACCTCCCCACCTTACTCACTTTACTGGCTCCATCCCCGCCTCTTTGACCAGTCTGTCTCCTCTCCACCTGTCTTCTCCTTTATCCATCTTCTATCTGCCTCCTCCCTCTCCCTATTTATTTCAGAATCCCCTTCCACTCCATTTCTGAAGAAGGGTCTAGACCTGAAACGTCAGCTTTCCTGCTCGGCCTGCTGTTTTCATCCAGCTCTACACCTTGTTATCTCAGATTCTCCAGCACTGGCAGTTCCCACTACCCCCAGTGGTTATACTGGAATTGTGCTCACTAGTGCCCTCTAGAGTGTTCAGCAGCCATCACTGAATCTGAAGTAAAACAGAGAATGCTGTAGGTCAGACAGCGTCTGTACTGATGGAAACGGAGTTAATGGCAGCAATCTTCTGATGATTGTTTTCTTTTAGGATCATTTTGCTTCCTGGTTACCGCCCTTGACAATGGTTATTGGCCTGGCACAAAGTGAAAGACAGTCAGATCTCTGTCAACTAACAACCAACTTTATTTAGTTAAAAACAGACACACAATTCACACTGTTCAATTAAAAAAGGATTAAGAGCAGGCATGCAATTCATACAAGACTAAAGTCTATGCAAACATCCATTAGGTTTGTCTGAAGTTCCCTGAACAATCGCAGAATATAAAGACTAATACCCAAGAATAGGAGTTCACACTGGCCAGGCGATCCCTCAGTCCACACTGCCAACTCAGGGTCCTCCACTTCTGCGAAGGTTGATCTCTGGAGCTCTCATTGGCTGCACACCCAAAATCCTTCATTTTTATCATTTTTCCTTATCTTCCTGAACTGTGGTGCTTTGCTTTCATTGGATCTGGTTCATCTGCTGAGACTGTGTCCTTTCATTATAGGCTCCAGCCCAAGGGCATTGCTTCATTACTCTTTCACTAAGTAAGGATTTGTCCCTTCTGTCATTTCCCTTGTTTTCCTCGGAGCTGAAATAGTTGCAGCCATCCCAAGCTAGTCACTGGGGCTTGGGTTACTTCAACGTTTACAAGCTACTGTTTTTGTGTGCGAGCAGTTCCTGGCCAAGTCCTGACTGTGCAACGTGTGCCCTCTGGTGCCATCATTCAGGATAAAGCCAGTTCATTGATGGACAAGCTGGCAAACATCGGTCAAGTTGGCAGATGGCTTCCTGAGGCCAGAGGCCCAATCAGAAGACCCAGAGTATAGAAGTCTTACAGTCCCACTGAGAAAGCTGGGCACTGACAAGTAGAATGGAGAGACTGAGCTTCCTTCAACACTAAAGTCATATTGGAGGTGGGACAAGGCTGGTCAGCACCTTGGATTGGAGCGAAAACCTCCCTGGAGGTTCATTTTTCCTTCTCATTGGGGCCTTGTGCCTTAAGCCTTAATGGTCTCCCAGCCTGCCAATAGGATCCTGTCCATTGAGTACTGGACTTGGCACTTGGAGGAGTTTGTTCTGATGCTGTGATAATGGGAACTGCAGATGCTGGAGAATCCAAGATAATAAAGTGTGAAGCTGGATGAACACAGCAGGCCAAGCAGCATCTCAGGAGCACAAAAGCTGACGTTTCGGGCCTGGGCCCTTCATCAGCTCTGATGAAGGGTCTAGGCCCGAAACGTCAGCTTTTGTGCTCCTGAGATGCTGCTTGGCCTGCTGTGTTCATCCAGCTTCACACTTTATTATCTTTGTTCTGATGCTGACAGGTCTCAACAGAGTCCAGTTCTGAAGAATTCATTTTCGACTTGAAACATTAACTCGCTGTCAATTGTTGCTGCCAGACCTACCGAGTTTCTTCAGCATTTTTGTTCCTAACTTGAGTCTTCCCTGACACTAACCCCCACTCCCCATCCCCCCTTTCTGTCATGTTGACCCCTGGGTAGGCCAGCAACCTGTCGACCCAATCTCCAAGTTTTCTTCCAGTCCAGCTTTTAAACCCATAACTACAGGACTAGGAAGAGTTTGTCCAATGTTTCAGGCTGATGATCTGTGCTGGAAAGAGATAGGTAGAGATTGAACTGTATGTTTTAAAATAAATGCAGAGACAATGCATGCAGGATGGTGAGTTTAACAAAAGGAAAGAAAAACAGAAGTTGCTGGAAAAGCTTAGGAGGTCTGGCAGCATCTGTGAAGAGAAATCAGAATTAATGTTTCAGGTCCGATGACCCTTCCTCAGATCTGCTGAGCTTTCCCACCAACTTCTGTTTTTGTTCCTGATTTACAGCATCCACAGTTCTTTCAGTTTTTATTTAGTGTTTAACAAAAGGGAAGGTCTGTATTGGTTTATCAGACAGGAGGGATTAAACCGTAGAAGGTAGGGTGAGACAAGACTAAGGGAGTTGACAACAAGACAAAACAAAAGAAACAGAAGAGATGCTGTGCCTAAAGCTTACATTGAACTTTATTGAAAAAGTGCAGAGGCCAAGGATAGAGAAGAATTAAAATGGCAGGAAACCAGCAGCAAGGAGTCACATGTGTGGGCTGAATGTGTCTGTTCACTGAAGAAATCACCCATTCTCTGTTTGGGCTCCACCATTAGCAGTGAATACAGTACTCAGTGTTAGAAGAAATGCAAATAAATTGGAATTTTTTGAAACAATTGCTTTGAGCTTTAAACAATGTAAAGGGGTGAGATTAAAAAGGCGGGTGTTGTATCTTCCACCTTGCATAGGGAGGAGACATCAGAAAGGAAGGAGTATTGGGATGGATTACTGGATTCAAAAGTGGACTACAGCGTCAGAGTGGGAGGAACCCGTTCAGAATACTCAAAAGGGGAGGCAAGAGAAAGATATATGTTTGGCAATGATATTATAGTGGATGAGGTGTAACCGGTAAAGAATGATCTGTTGAAGGCTGGTGGGACAGGAAGGGAGGACAAGGGGAATCCTATTGTGGTTTCATGAAGGAGGTGGGTCGGAGTCACAGCAGAAGTTCAGCAAATGAGAAGGATGCAATATAGGGCCCTGTCAACCATGGTGGGTGGAATCCTTGGTTCAGGAAAGAAATGGAGAGCATATTGGAAACACTAGTATGGAAGATTGCATTGTCAGAACAACTGATGGCAGAAAGAAGAGAATGGAGTGGAGTCCATAGACAAAGTGGAGTGGGGACAGTGGGGTCAAGATTATATTGGTGCTATTTCTGCTTCATCCTATCACATAATATATCTATCTTTCATCAGTGCCATTCAACCAGCTCCATGTAGCCTCTTGGGGTCCTCTGTATAACTAGCTGCTGTAAATTAATATCTGAAACAATCATACCATTTTTTGGGGCCGCCTGATGTTTCTCTGGTGTCATTCTCCCTTCTCCTTTCCTCACCCCTCCCAATCAGAATGTACCACTGCCTGTCTGGAGGTCTGATTGGAAGCTTAGGGCAATGGACATGTCCTTAGAATATAGGGTAGGCCATTTAGGAGTGTTATAACTGTCAGGAGGAAACTTCCTTCCCTCAGACGATAGTGAACCTATAGAATGCGCTACCACAGAAGGCTGTGGAAGCCAAGTCACTGAATATATTCAAAGAGATACATACATTTATAGATTTTACATGCATCAAGGGGTATGGGGGCAATGTAGGACTTTGGCATTGAGATAGAGAATCAGACATGATGATATTCAATGGTAGAGCAGACCTGGAGGAGTGAATGGTCTTGATCGTGTACCTAGCTTTTATGTTTCAGAATGGTTCATCTGTCAGAAGCTGATCTCCAGTCTACGTTCATTGGCCTCACTTACCTTATAAGTGAAGGGAAATGTTCCATCTCTAAGGGTATTGTCTTGTAAGCCTAGAAACAGTAGAGATTTTTGGAGCCTTTTGGCCTAAGTTCTCTTCAGTTTAGCTGCTCAGTTTCAATTTACCTTGCTCCCTGATGATTGCTAGTCCTCTCAGTATATTCCATCAGCGATTTATGGTGACTTATTGAATGCACACAATCCATTTTTTTGTTGGGGGGGTGGTGGGAGAAGGGGTCTGCATACAACCAAATAGGCAATACTGATAGCACACACGAATATTTATTTCCGTTACAGCTGCCGCATAGTTCAACAATAATAAAATTAGCACATTATTGTCCCTGACATTACTAAGCAATGACAGTCCTTCATAAAATACATGAAAAACCAGAAATGGGCTATTCAAATCCTCAAGCCTGTTCTAATGTTGTCACTTATGGCTGATCAGCCTCTCAGTTCCATTTATCTATTTTTTTTTCAATTTTGAGTATTTTTCCAATCTTCCTAAACTTTTGTGTAACAAAAATCTATCATGCACAATTTTGAAAAAAGAAAACAAGCCATCACTGATACAACTGAATGAATGGACTCCGTTTGCGGGATGTGACCTTTCTATGACACAATGTTTTACCCAGTGTTGCCCTCATTCTCATTTTGTATCCATGTACCACAGTAATGTTCCGTAAATGGTGTCCATTCCTTCCATCCATACAAGCCATTAATAACATGCACAACTTTCCTGCTTTGGTCCTATTTCAGGCAACTCTTTTTTTAAAACTGACTTTTGAATTCCCTTTTTCTTATCTGTCAGTCTATCGTATACTCTCTCTTAGTTGCCCTTATTTTCATTTCCCTCTGATTATCAGACATAAGAAATAGGAGCAGAAGTTGTCCCTTTTAGTCTCTTGAGCCTGTTTCACAATTTGGTGAGAATTTGACTGATATTCCACTTCAACACCATTTTCCTACACAATCCACGCATTAAGGAATGTTGATATTTAGAAGAAATCCACCTTGAACATGCTCAAAAACCGAGTCTTCATTAATTTCAGGAGCACAGAATTCTAAAGATTCTCGGAGTAGAAAAATTTCAATGCAATGGCCCTAAACGGTCTACTCTTTATTCAGTGTTCCATGGTTCTAGAATCCATACCGAACTTCCAGCTGGAAGAAAAATCATTCCTGCATCTACCTTGTTGTTTCCTGTAATAAACTTTGTTTGAATTAGATCGACCCTGATTCTCTAAAGAGAATATAGGCCCAGTTTATTTAATCTTTCCCTGTGGGACAATTTCTCATCCCAGTGTAAAGACCAGTTCTTTTTTAGAGACTTTAGACTAAAACTAGGAAAAGACACTGCTTTAAACCAAGGACACTCTTTGAAGCTTTAAAAACTAGAGCACGTTGTGAGTTGTATATACAGCTACAGGCCCTGTCAAAATTTGAAGGGAAGGTTGTGGAGGCATTCTTTATGTTATTTGAGAAAATTGTGAACCAGATGGAGTGGTCACAGGTAACTTGGATATTGCCCATGCAGAGCATATTGATAGTTAAAGCACAGGAAATATATGCTTCTCTGTCAGAGCAGTTTCTTACTTTTTTACCAAAGTAATTTTGACAATTGGAAACAAGCGTTAGGAGCTGAAACCACATAATTTATCAGAGTTCTCGGAGGAGACTTTTGTAAAAAGAAAGGTCACTATATATTTTGCAATTAGGACCAAAGGGCTGTAACTGCAATAATAATGGCTGATGGTTATGAGTTGATCCTTTAAAGTAAATCCCTTATTCCATCACTCACCATAGATTCGAGCTGAAAGGTGTGCAAGATGGAGAGAAACAGATAAGTAAAAAGATATAGAAGGGACAGTTGGAAAGCCACGAGACCTCTTCCTTGGATCAAAAACAATGGTACTGAGGGTGGTGTGGAAAATCAAGGGCCTGAGTGTTTCCATTGTAATAATTGGGACTCTTTTGTTCAGAAGAGTGGGAATTGCAAGAGAAACTCTGGGTATTAGTGCTCATTTGAGTGAATCTGAAAAGGGAATTCAAAAGGAAAGTACCACCAGACCAAAATTGTAGCTTTAACTGCAAGTAGGAGGCTAGAGGTAAATAATTCTGTGAGTCCAGAAGAAGTGAATTAACTAGATGGGAGATATAGAGTCATAACTTGTAGAGATTTACAACACAGAAAAGGTGCCCTGCAGTCCATTGTGTCTACATCAGTGAAGAAATCACCTAACTATTCTAGATCCATTTTACTTGGCACATAGCCTTGGATCGCAAGTGTGCATCTAAATGCTTGTTAAATATTGAGTTTTTCTGCTTCTATCACCCATACAGGCAGTGATTTCCAGATTCCCACCACCCTTGGGGTGAAAACACTCTTTTCTCATATCACTTTTAAACCTTTATCCCACTACCTTAAATCTATGTTCCCTTGTAATTGATCCTACCATCAAGGGGAAAGGTTTCTTCCTGTCCAACTTATCCATGCCCCTCATTATTTTACACATCCCTATCATGTCCCTTCTCAATCTCCTCTGCTCTGAATAAAACAACTCCAGTCTGTTCAATCGGTCTTCGTAAGTGAAACTCTCCAGCCCAGGCAACATCCTGGTAAATCTTTCTTGCAACCTCCTCAATGCAGTCACAGCTCTCCTTTGATGTGAATTCCAGAGCAGCACACAATATTCCAGCTGTGGCCTAAGCAATGTTTGTACATTTCCAGCATAACGACCCTGTTTTAAACTCCCTACCTCAACTAAAGTATCCCATATGCCTTCTTAAGCACTTTATCTCTGTGTCATGGCAGAGATGATGTGAATAGTTTTGTGGTCCATCAATTAGATGACAATGCAATCAAGCAAGAGCCAAAGTCTAGAGCAAGGATGTTGCTGTGATGTTAAATTTGTCTGTCTGATGGACTAGGGTGTTTTTGATGACCAGGCTACACAGTAGGCATTTTGTGAAGAGGGTGGTGTTTACCATCCTTACGCCCGCCTTACCAATCACCTCTTTCCAGAAGTCTGTGTCTTTCCTAACAGTGGCATTGAGGTCACAGAGGAGAATCCGCTTATCTCTCTTCAGGGCACAGAACAGCACGTGATCAAGGCTGGAACTGAATTCCTCTTTCATGCACTGATGAATGTAGTGTATGGTTTTTGGGAGAGGGTGAGTTGAAAGGTCATGGGGCATTCATTTGTATTAAAAAGGTATAGCTGTTGCAGACAAGACTACATGGTCCTGTTGGAGTAAAAGCCTTGTCCAATGGCAGGGATAGCTCAGATAACTGGAGACCAGTTGCATGAACATGGGCACACATAGTCCCCCTCTCCCTCTCCATCCTTGGTCAGTGGCAAAGTGAAGAGGACACTCCACATCAATGAACACCTGTAGGATCAGCAAGGCTCAATGCTGCCACAACAGCAGTCTGCATGATTCACAAAAATCCAGTCAGATTCTAATAGTCTCCTGATAAGACAGTAACAAGCGGAAAATGTTTCCAAGTCATCTCCCCGATAGTTATTACAAGGACTACATATCCTTTATTTGGAAAAATGGAAGCTTGAATTATTAGTTTCTTGTTTACAACTCCAAGGAGGAGTGGAAAGTTGTGGTGTTCTTTTGCTGAAATTGGATTTGATACTTTTGGGGAGACATGCTGGTTTCTTTGAGAAAAATAAAGTAACTGCCTAGCAACATCTTGTAGATTGACTGTAAGTGATACTTTGTCACAGCACTGTCAGAATGGAGTGCAATTAAAATTCGGACCTCCAGAAAGCTTGCCTGAAAGTCAGATTGCTTTCTTACTGAGTGGAAATACAAAAATTCTCAAAGACTTTGTATAAAGAAAGAACTGCTAAATAAAGCCAGGACTCAAGTCCAATTGACTAGTTATCAAATTGAGGATCACTGCAGTCAGCAACTTTTTAATATGTCACTAAAAACATTAACACAACTCCAAATGAGTCACCTCTTTCCACCCTTTACAGGTTGGACTTTGATCTACAGATTATATGCTTCTCTGCCTACACCTACAATTCTCCTGAAAAAAAAATTGTTGGTCTTGCCTGATCTGTCCATCATATGTGTAAATGAATATGTGTGATATTAGACTTAAGGGATATAGTTTAAATTTGCACATCAGTCATTAATAATCTGTTTCTGCCACTTGTTAGAGGACACATTTGTCATAATCGATGTTTTCTTTGTCTGTTTATTAATAAGACCTGGTGTGAGCTGGTTTTATCTTAGATAGTGGTCACAATCTGGTGTCAACCCCCCTAGAGTTTAAGTTGATCATATTTCAGCATTTGTGATGACTTGTGGAATGGTAAGCCTTGATGTCCAGCACACTCTTTCCATTAAGATTGGGACACAATTAAATCAAATGTTGATCCAGATCTTTTGGTCTCTTTAATCATTCAGGGTAATTCTTTTCTTGGCAAATAAATGACTGATTCCTTTGGGTTTTTCAGGTTTACATCACATCAGTTGCTTCTTGATTACCTTCCAATGACCTTCTGCTGTTTTATCCACAAACAAATTTAGCCAGTCTCCCTTCCTCACATTGAATTTAAACTTTCCCAGATCCTGAATCTTGGAATTTTGCCAGCCAACCTGAGATGGGGAGTCCATCCAGGGAGTTAAATGCCCTAAAACCGATATTATGTCAGGTTCCCAATGTTATCCAGTTTTGCTTTTCCATTGGGGTCTGATGGGCAACTAAATTAAAGAATTAAAAAGTCAATTTGAAATTGTCAGTCAAGCTCACAGCATGATTCACTTCTTTGTACTGCAAGTTACATACATTTATACATATTGCCAAATTCTCTTCTCAAATAGTACAAAATGTTGTTTTCCCTCATTATTAAGGCTTCTTGTCCTAATAAATGCATGCTTGCAGCTTTTATAAAAAGTGCCTTTAACAATATTCAAACGGTGTGTTACAGATATAAAAAAACTTTTTATCCCACCAGAAGGCATTTTTTCCTTGCATGTATTAAAGCAGTGAGCTAAATTTTAAATGTTTGTTGCCTCAAGCTTACATGAATTAGTACAGGTAATGGAGGCAAAATGTAACAACGCTTTTCTTTAATGCACTGAATTCACACTTTCTCCACATTCTCACTTCTGTTTATGATTGACTGTGTTTATAAGTACTATTTACTTTTGCACATCTTTTTGAGTCACTTTCAAGCTAAAAGTGCTTAGTTTTCAAAGATGAATAAAGTCTGGAGCTTTTTTTTTTAAATTTGTAGGATTGGGAAATCAGTTATAGTTTAATCTAAAGGTTGACAATCCATTCAACACTGTAGTCGATGCGAGGTTATGTTGCAATGAGCAGTGGCTCTCTCAGGGAAAAGCTCAGTATATGAGTAATAGACTGACATGAATGACCACAGTCATAATTTGACTTGTTTCTCATGCTACATTTATGGACCAGGTGACCACATCTTTGCTAACACTTCCACAAGTGGTTGAGGGCTTTCCAGACTTTCCATGAAAAATTGAAGCCAAGGACATTATATGAATCAGTTACCAAGTTGTGGTTATTGATTTTTACAGTCAAATATGAAGTACACCATCGGAAAGTGGGAATATCATCTGTTTGTATGGTGTGGATGCGTTCCAGTAGGACCATAGGATGTCAGGCAAGTGTGCAGGACTTTGCTGAGGTCTTATCTCAATAATTAGCTGACAGCCATTGGTGTATTTTGAGGAATCTTATTCCATGCAGACATCTGGAGGTTTAATGGGTACTAGTGCAGGAAGACATTCATACCCGCAGATCTTCACTACCCAGAAAAAGACCTCATGGCTTTCCAGAGTGGTTATCTGCCAGATTCATGCGGTGACTCCTGAAAGAGGTAAAGCAGCATTCTTTTGCTGTTGTGTACTT
The DNA here is from genome assembly GCF_030684315.1 of Stegostoma tigrinum. NCBI lineage: Eukaryota > Metazoa > Chordata > Chondrichthyes > Orectolobiformes > Stegostomatidae > Stegostoma > Stegostoma tigrinum. Next base: position 75,459,210 of record NC_081355.1, on the reverse strand, counting down.
GAAGATAGATGAAACAGTGCACAGTGTGTTGTGCTGCTCCAGCTAACAACCCTCAGTTTTCATACGAGACTGTACTTTCACATTGATCGCGGGCCCAGTGATCAGGAGGCCAATGTGTGGACAAAAGTATTGAAAAAAATACCGTGGCATTAGATGGGAGGGTTGAGCCATCAATCATAGAACTGGACACAAATTTCTTCTCCAGTCTCCACAGAAGATACATCTTCAGTGAATGTTTCTTCAAAGACATGGAGCTCTTTAGCCTGGAAAGCCAGGTCCAAGTCAGCAGTGTACGCAAAGAGACATGACGCTTTGGAGGAGAGGTCACTGAGATATATACTGAAGAGAGCCAATGTGAGGACTGACGCCTGTGGGGGCTCATTGTTGTTTGGAGCCACTTTTGCTGAAAGCAACTCTGGATGATATGTATCTCCTCTACCTTCTAGAAAGTCTTTTGGCATTGGACGCAAAAGTGTAATTGATCCAACAGGTCATATCTAACCGTCACACCTACAAATCAGATTGAGTGATAGATGTTCAAAGACATCTGGCCCTGTGGCACAGCTTGCTTGTAAGTGGATTAGATTATCAGCAGCTGAAATTCTGCTGTTATACTTCTTTACTCAATCTGCAAGGGAAATGGTGATCCAGGCTGGATAGGAGAATTGCATCAGATTTTTTTTTAATATAAAAAGGTCAAGAGTTTGTAATGTGTATATATTATAATTTGTCAGAATGTTAATGGCAGAATTGCAATATTACTCCAGATGTCAGCTGTGTTATGCGAGGACATGCTGAGTGAGACTAAGGGTTTCTGACAGAGAAAGAGAAAAAATTATAGGGTGAGTCACTCTATGACGCTTTCACGTGCCTGCCAGTGATCGATTCAAGAACTATAATATCTGAAGACTTAGAGGATGTCGTTTATCCCCACATAATGATGTCTGGCACAGGGATCCAAAGAGATAAGCCTGTCTGATATCCTCCAGATTGAAAATCAGTCTCAAGGACACAAATTTAATGGATTGAATTTTAAGATTAAAGTTTCTTTCTCACGTTTAAAGCATTTTGGTTTCTTTCTCTCTTTAGCATCCCTACCACTTATTTGCTTTATTATAATTTTGTGCTGATAGTGATGCAAAATTACTTTAAAATATTTTGAACAAGGAGGTCAATTGAATAAAGTGAGCTGACATTTAACAGATCGGGTTTTGCTGTAGGAGGACATCTACTTGATCCATTGATATTTAGACTTTTGTGCTGACCAGTTTAAAATGTTTGCTTGATAATTTCACTGATAGAACTGTAATGAATAGGGCAACTAACTACGTAGTCCTTAAACAATGAGACTTAAAGATTGGGGAATAAACAGCTGAAGGTCTGAACAGGAGGGTAAACTAAAGGGGATAAAATCAATAGTTAATCAGATACAGAAGGAGGATTAAAGAGAGGGGAATAACAATTACATTAAGCAAAAGACAGAAATGAAAAGTAAGGAAAAAATTCAATTAAATTTCTCTGTAAATTTTAAAACAAAACAAATTTTAAAAAATTTAAAACAAAATTTTAAAACCAAAACAAATGAAACGCCACACTTCTAATACTTAATTTTTGTGTCAGAATGGTTCATAGACAGTTGTTACTTTTGTTGAAGTTACTAGCCCTCCAAATCAATGACGGGTTTACTTCATATATACATTAAAAATACATGAAGTTCATAATACTTCATGCCTTCCACTAACAAAGCAGACTGCAAGATGCTATTTACATGAAGCTAGAGAAGTCCAACTCGGACAGCGGCTTTCTTATATTTGCACTAACTGTCTTTGCCTGATGTTCCTGCACCATCTATGCAATAATAACAACAATGAGTACCAGTATTCTCACCATTTTTTTGACAGCAAGACCTAGCCCCTTGTTGATGACTGAGAATTAAAACTGCCTAGAGTGTATTGGTTAAATTAATGTTTGGTAAGTACTCACATAAGGATGTTCTTCAGATTGTACTGCTTTTGCACCCTGCATGGCTAAAGTTAGATTCTGACAAAGAGATAACTAATTTGCAGAGACAGTTTATGCTTGAATAGAGATTAGAGTTGGTTCAGAATATCTATAAACTGCAGATAAAAATAGCACATATTTTAACCACAGCCCATTTGAATATTTATCTAATACTTTGAATCAAACAAATCCAACAGAAAATACTTAATAAAGGCTACATATTTGACAGAAAGTGATCGGACGTTTGCTATTGTCTCTGAATTATATCTGGCAGGGGACTATCCATAATTCATTGTATGAAACTTTTAAAATGTGGATAATATTGTGTGCTTAGATCAGGATCTTATATTTAAATGTTATGCGTTGATCATGAATTCTTGACAATGGAAATGAACTGGAAGTGAATTAGTACATTGCAATTCCATATACAAAGCTAAGTTCGCTTTGATCTGAAGTTTGTTTATCTGAAGTTATTTGTAGTGCAACGATAATGTTGTTATATGATGTTGTCAAAGATGTCATATATGGTGACATCAGAAATATAAAATACTAAATAAGACCAAATTATTTATATGGAAATTAGATAACATTCTACCTGATACAGAACTCATCATTTTTGTTCTGTGCCATCTTAGTGAGTTGAAACTAAGCTGCTTTGAAACAAAACTATTTTCCATCACATTTTTCATAGCTGACACAAGAGTCTGAATAAATACAATTCTAACCCTCACCACAATTAGAAATGCAAACTGGAAATAGCACAATTAAAGTTCAATAAGCAGTGAATTCACCATAAAGTGGAAGGATATGGCTAATTGAAGATTACAGGTGTCCTTGTGGCAGCAAGGCTTTTGTTCTGCAAATAGATGAATTGACAGTTCTCTTAATCATCAATCCCTGCAATGTATTAGCTTGGTTTTAGAAGTGGCATCTCTGATCACTAATTTACTTGAGGAACGATGTTGGTTGTTATGAAATATAATAAACACTTGAAAGTATTTTTTTCAAGGATTCATTTGAAAATAATGCAAACAGAATCAAAACGCAAGAAATTGAAAGTTCTGGCAATTTTGCCCTGTTGGAGAGCTAGACTGGAATCTTTTCTCCACAGACATGATTGACCTGTTATGTACTTCATCCATTTTTGTTTTATATTGTAATGCTCGCTTCCTTTAATCTTTTATTCGTTACCAGGATGAGGGAGTCACTGACTAGGCAGCATTTATTACCCATCCCTAGTTGCTCAGAGGTCAGCTATGTTCAACCGCATTGCTGTGGGTGGAATCACATGTAGGCCGGACCAGGTAAGGACAGTTTCCTTCCTAAAGGACACTAGTGAACCAAGATGAGTTTTTACGACAATTGAAAATGGGTTCATGGTCATCATTAGATTCTTAATTCCAGATATTTTAATCGAATTCAAATTACACCATCTGCCATGGCGGGACTCAAACCCGGATCCCCAGAACATTATCTAGGTCTCTGGATTAACAGCCCAGCGATATTACCAGTAGGCCATTGCCCCCCCCATCTTGAATGTTGTAATGTTATGCTTTATTATGATTTGCTTAAAACCCACTTGTTCACTTTATTTGCTTATTGTTCTCTCCATCTCCAAAATCTGTAAAGATATTTTCTTTACTTTCAGTGTTTTACTGATACTGTCTAGTCCTGCACAAATAAATCTCCAATGATCAATACCTTGAACTACATCATCATTTGAATGATCTAACACCAACTGGCAATAATATCTGACAGCAACATTAAAATTCTTCCCAGGTGATAGAAACATAGTAAACAAGAACAGGAGTAGCCCACTGAGGTAATCAGACCTGCCCAGCCATTCAATATGATCATGGTTGATCATCCAACTCAGTACCCTGTTCCTGCTTTCTCCCCATGTCCTTTGATCCCTTTAGCCCTAAGAACTATAATTCATTTTTTCTTGAAAACATTCAATGTTTTGACCTCAACCACCTTCTGTAGCACAGAATTCCACAGGCTCACAAATCACTGGGTGAAGAAATTTCTCTTTGACTCAGTGCCAAACGGCTAATCCTCCATCCTTTGACTGTAACCCCTGGTTCTGGACTTCTTGGCCATTGAGAACATCTTTCTACATTTACCCTGTCAAGAATTTTATAATATCCTCCCTTCTTCTAAACTTGAGCGAATTTTGAAAAAAGACAGTCCAGTCTCCCCTCATACATCTGTCCTGCCTTCCCAGGAATCAGTCTGGTAAACCTTTCATGCAATCCCTCGCTGCCAGGCATTTTTCCTCTGACAAGGAGGTCAAACTGCACACAATAGTCCAAATAAAAAATAAAAACTGCCATACTGTAAATCAGAAACAATAACAGGCTTTGCTGGAAAAGCTCAGTAGGCTGTTAGCAAAAGCAGCCCCTAGGACATTGGTTCCAGTCCTGCCCAGGTAGAGACTGTCCAATTTGTAATAGTCCCACCTCTCCCAGAACCTGTCCCAATGTCCCAAAAATCCAAACCCCTCCTTCCTGCACCATCTCTCAAGCCAGCCACTTATCCTGCCTATTCTTTCATTTCTACTCTGACTAACACGTGGCACTGGTAGCAATCCTGGGATTACTACCTCTGATGTCCTACTTTTTAAACTTGGCACCTAACTCCCTAAATTCTGCTTGTAGGACCTCATCCCGTGGTTCTACAGGCAGAAGTTTATAGATATAGACAGAGTGGATAGTAGGAAGCTTTTTTGCAGAGTGGGGAACACAATTACTAGGGGTCACGATTTCAAGGTGAGAGAGGGGAAAAGTTTAAGGAAGATATCAATGGAAAGTTTTTTATGCAGAGGTTGGTGGGTGCCTGGAATGCATTGCCAGCAGTGGTGGTAGAGGCAGGCATGATAGTATCATTTAAGATGTATCTAGACAGATACATGAATGGGCACGGAGCAGAGGGATACACATCCTTCAAAAATAGGTGACAGGTTTAGATAGAGGATCTGGATCGGCGCAGGCTTGGAGGGCCGAAAGGCCTGTTTCTGTGCTGTAATTTTCTTTGTTCTTAGTTCTTAGGCCTGGCAACAGCGGTGGAGAGAAATCAGAGTTAACATTTCAGGTCCAGTGACCCTTCCTCAGCACAATATTGCAGGTGTGGTGTCACCAAGGTCCTGTCCAATTGCAGCAAAAAGTCCCTGCTCCTGTACTCGAATTCTCTCACTATGAAGGTCGCCATACTAAGCTGGCATGAAGAAGATGGTTGTTATTGTTTGAGGTCAGTTATCTCAACTGCAGTACATCTCTGCAGGAGTTCATCAGGGCAGTGTCCTAGACCCAACTGTGGTCAGCTGCTTCATCAATGGTGTGCCCTCTATCATAAGATTAGAAGCGGGGACACTCGCTGATGATTGCACAACATTCAGCACCACCTGGGATACTGAGCACTCCTCAGATACTGAAGCAGTCCATGTCTGAATGCATCAAAGCCAGGAAAATACCCAGCCTTGGGCTGAAGAGTGGCAAGTCACATTCATACCACACAAATGGCAGGCAATGGCCATCTCTAATAAGAGATAATCTAACCACTGCCCGTTGACATTCAATGGTATCACCATGATTGAATCTCTCACTATCAACATCTTAGAGGTTACAATTCATCAGAAACTCAACTGGAGTCACCATATAAAGTTGTTACAAGAGCAAGACAAAGACTGGGAATACTGCAGTGAGTAGCTCACCTCCAATTACGCCAAAGCCTATTCATTATCTACAAGGCACAAGTAAGGAGTGTGATATAACACTCCCCACTTGCTTGGATGGCTGCAGCTCCAACAACACTCAAGAAGCTTGACACTATCCAGGGCAAAGCAACAGTTATGGGTGGCATCATATTAGAAACATTCACTCCCTCCACCACCGATGCTCAGTAGCAACAGTATGTACTATTTACAAGTTGGACTGCAGAAATTCACCGAATGTCCTCAGACAGAGCTTTCTAAACCTAAAACCACTTCCATCTAGTAGCACAAGGAACGCAGATACGCGGGAACACCACCACCTTCAAGATCCCCTCCAAGCCAGTCGCCACCCTGACAATGAAATATATTGCAATTACTTCATTGTCACTGGGTCAAAATCCTGGAATTCCCTCTCTCATGGTATTGTGGGTCTACACACAGCACATGTACTGCTGCGGTTCAAGAAGGCAACTCACTATCACCTTCTCAAGGGCAACTAGGTCTGGACAAGAAATGCTGACCAGCCAATAATGCCCATGTCCAAGAGTGAATAAAACAAAATTGCCTCTTCACCACCTGCTGCACCTGAATGTGAACTTTAAGTGGCAGGTATACAAGGCTACCCAGGTCTTATTACACTGTCCCCTTTTCCAATAAATCACCATTCAGATAATAATCTGCCTTCCTTGTTTTGCTCTCAAAGTGGATAACCTCATACATATCCACATTATGTTTCACCTGCCATGCATTTTTTTAAAAACCAACTCAACTTGTCTAAATTACACTGAAGAGTCTCTGCAGCCTCCTCACAGTTCACCCTCTGCAAACTTTGAAATACTGCATTTAGTTCCCTTATCTAGATCATTGTAAACAGCCAGAGTCCAAGTACTGATCCTTGTGGTACTCCATTAGTCACTGCCTGCCACTTGGAAAAAGGCATGTTTATTCAAACTCTGTTTCCTATCTGCCAACAGTTCTCTATCCATATCAATACACTGCCCCAAGCCCATGTGCTTTAGTTTTACATGCTAATCACCTTTGTGGACCTTATCAATAGCTTTCCAAAAGCCTGGGTAAACCACATCCCCTGATTCCCACTTCTAATTCTATTATTATAGTCTCAAAAAAAAAGTAGATTCGTCAAGCATGATGTCCCTTTCATAAGTCCATGTTGATTCTGTGTAAACCTGTCACTGTTTTCCAAGTGCTCTGCTATTAAATATTTTATAATGGACGCTAACATTACACCCACCATCAAAGTCTGGCTGACTGGTTTATAATTCTGTTTTCTCTCTATCTCCTTTTTTAAAAACAGTGGGGCTACATTACTTACCTTCCAATTTGAGGAACAGTTCCAGAGGCTACAGAATCTTAAGAGATGATTCTTAATACATCCACTATTTCTAGGGTCACTTCCTTAAGTACTCTGGGGTGTAGATTGTGCTCTGGGGTTTTACACATCATATTCTTACCCTACTAATAATGATTTCATACAACTCCTCGTTGTCACTACAGTCTTCATTCCCCAACATTTTTGGATATTATTTGAATGCTCCTCTGTAAAGAAGAGCCAAAATATCTAATTGTTCTGTCATCTCTGTTCCCAATTGTAACTTCCATAGTTCTGATCATAGGGGACCAACATTTGTCTTCACTAACCTTTCTCTCTTCACATACCTAGAGAAGCTTTTACAATCAGATGGTGTGCATTGTAGTGATGCTATCTCACCTTATTTTCTTTTATGTTTGTTCTTCCTTAAAAAGGAAAGATATTCAGTTTTCATCCCTGGTCACCCTGTAGCCACACATCCATAGTCCCAACGATATCATACCCATTCACATTTCTTTGTGCAACACATTCACCTTATTGTGAATGTTCCACGCATTAATGCCTTAAGGTTTGTCTTTTTAACATTCTTAGTTCAGTTTGCATTATTTTGCACTGTGGTCCTGTTTGATTCTTGCCCTTGAATTCACTGCCTATCACTTTCCTTACTTTCCATTTTTCGTCTGTTTTTGCCCTTGTTTCTTTCTCCTCAGTCTCCCATCCCCTTGCCATTTTAGTTTAAACCCTTCCTGACCACTTTAACAAATACTCCTCCCAGGACATCAGTCTGGTCCTGCCCAGGTACAACCTGTCCAGCTTATACTTACATCACCTTCACCAGAACCTGTCCCAGTGTCCCAGGAATCTGAAATCTCCTTCTTGCACTATCTCTCTAGCCATGTATTCATCTGATTATCATGTGGAACTCGTTGTAATCCTAAAATCACTACCTTTGCAGTTTTACTTTTTAAACTTGCTTCCTAAATCGCTATGTTCTGTTTTTAGGACCACATTCCTTTTTTAAACCTGTGTCATTGGTACTGATGTGTACCATGACTCCTGGCTGTTTACCTTCCCATTCCACACTGTCCTGTAGGCACTTCAAGAGATTGATGACTTTAGTACCTGGGAGGCAACATGTCATCTTTGAGTTTTGCCTTGGAAATAAGGCTTGTATTCTCAGTAGGATAACAACAGTTCTCAACATTTAACTAGGAATATAAATTGTGTAAAATGCAAACAAAAGCACTTTTATTTGTGCAACTCTCCTGCTCTCCTGATATTTGGCTGTTATCCCTAGTCATCAAGGGATGTGGATCTTTATGGTGTATTCTGGATTGTCATAACTCCGTGGAGGATAGGCGGAACCTATAATATCTGATTGGTTTCTTTCAAGACAGAATAACTTGTTGTTTTATTTTATCATACCAATTTCACTTATGAATTAAGAGGAAAAGATAAAGCAGAGACATCAATATATTCGTAGAACCAGAAAAGGCACATATCTGCCTCTCATAATTCCACAGAAATGAAACTTTGTAAGAGTTACTTTGGGCTTATAACATTAACTCCCTTTTTATCTCCACAGATGCTGTCAGACATCTGAGTTTCTCCAGCAATTTCTGTTTTATTGTAGAACATTGACATCCATTCAAAACTATTCTATCAAAAAGTGCACAAATGCTATTGGTCAACCTCTCTTCCTCCACGCTAGAAACCTTTTTTGTTCTCTGTTGAATTAACAGCTCTTTATGACTCATCACCTAAGCCCTTACACTTTTACTCACACTTTCTAACATGCTCACATGCCAGGCACCATAGTCCAGGAAAGAAAATAGGCCGGCAGTTTACATCAGATCTCAGTGCACCACAAGGTGGCATGCATTCTACAGCAATGTTCTTCCTGAGTTTTCTTTATGTCTGGAATTGCAGCCATGTAAGCTTTATTGCTTGACAAACAACAAGAACAAGAACTAGAATAGGAAATCAATTTTCTATATCCATTTGAAAACTGCCATATATATTCCTTCATCAAATGGGTGAATGATTATTCTGTTCATTTAGGACTACCTTTCTTAGAAATGTTGATGAACTTTCAAAACCAGCGCACAACTTGTTGATTGTAGGCCTTTTTGTTGTGGAAACGGGCACTAAATAGAAAACTTTTTAACTATCACTTCCATTCTTCAATGAATCCTGATAAACATAATTCTAAATTACCCAGAAATATTTGGTTCAGGTCAGGATTGTCCTGAGATTAACAACAATGAACAGCAATAGCACATTGCAGTCCCCCCTTGCATCAGGTATGCAGTTACTCACATTCCTTTATCAAGTATTAGATACTTAAGAACCATTGCAATGGTCCTTCATATACTTAAAAGATATTGTCACCTTATCGTATTTTGTATAGAACAGAGACATCATCTCTTTAAGATAAATGCTATTCTCCATTTACATGAAGGGTTACTGTTTTTGGACCATTACCAACAACCTCTTCAACACCTGGCAACAAAACAGTTTTAAAAATCTGTTCATGTATAGAGCACCATGACTCAGTGTGCCCATTTCAGATGGCTAAATGCTCATTATCCTGCCAGCATCTATTATCAGATTAAATACATGCCACTAGATGTCTGCCTGCAAGTCATCAAATTAAAATTTGTTTGCAAAGTGCATGTTTTTTGAAACTAGGCTTTGCTAACAAAAATTATACCAAATACATATTTATGGGTTACTGTGTTAACCATGAGAAAAATAGTACGTAGATATTAGATATTATTATAGCAAGAACTTCTTGGTTCATGGTTGTTCTCATTTTTCTCCCTTTAAGTGTGTTGTAAATATATTGCCCTACAGAATAGAGCCATTTATCATCAATCAATCTATGCAAATTGTAACAAACTGTATTTGTACTTAAAATGCAAATGTACATTTGTTACAGACTTGCAGATCAATTGCTGATTATCCTTGCCTCTAATCAACACAGTATTCGAGCTTTATTGTAAAATTATTTCACCACTCTGCCCTTGAAGTTGATTTGAGCTGTGAAGTGCCTTTGATTTGGGATTTTATACTGGGGAGAATATCTCAATGAATTACTACAGGGTATAAATTATATGTCCTCAGGTTTGTGATTCTGCAGCATAAGTCTGAGGAGATAAAATAGCAAGGGTGAGAGTACACAAGGGTCATGAAACATTAGCCACATTGTGTTGGATCGTATATACTGTTTTCATATGATCATTGGAAAATTAATTGTTGAAGAAAATAGATATGTCAGATGGCAGGATTGGTATTTCTGAAATTCCATTGATTTTTTTCATTCACCTTCTCTCTCTAAACAATTATGATGGGGCGTTATTACTGGAATTTGAGGAAGGAAACAGAACTGTTAATGAATGATTTGAATAAACTGTAATTTAAGATCCTGCTGGAATTTCCTATTTTGACCTGGTGCCAGTCTTACATTTACCTCTCTGAAACCTCAGCTCCCTGGATCTTGCAGTCACGATAATGGACGATAAGAGATTGACTACATCCATTCACATGTTACTAGTTTTTCATCATGATCATCAAAAGACATCTGTCATTGAAATGTGCGAAGATAATAATTCATTTGCCTACAATGAGCAAATCCATTTCCAGTCTTCTGGGAAAGCCACTTTTCATAGCTTTCAAGACTTTGCTTATACTAATATTAAAGTGACTGCTGATCATATGAAAACAGTATATACGATCCAGCACAATGTGGCTAATGTTTCATGACCCTTGTGTACTCTCACCCTTGCTATTTTATCTCCTAAGACTTATGCTGCAGAATCACAAACCTGAGGACATATAATTTATACCCTGTAGTAATTCATTGAGATATTCTCCCCAGTATAAATTAGCAGAATAATCTCTTGGTAAACTAAGTATAATTATTCAGTCAGCCTTATGACCTCCACTATCTTTAGGGCAGTCCTCAATTCCAACAGCAGTATGGGTCTTTCAGTCAGATAACATTGACCAGTTAACAAACATGAAACAACTCAGAATTCTGTGAAATTCTGCAATAATGGATGTTAACATATCCAAAACTCAATGATAATTTTTATTCAAGGCTCTTGTCCCTGACTTTGCCTCTTCTGCTGTTGCTACAGGTTGCAATCCGGCAGCTTCAGCACAGGAGATGAAAGGCTGTGTAGACTCCAAAGTAGGCCCTTCAGCTGACTATTGTTATTTGAATTGAGAACCTCGGTTGAGAAAGGCTTATGCTATAGATTTCATTATCTCACTATTATACTGGCAGTCTGGCCAGCAGACTTTTCAGCACGTGGATGGAGATTGATTAGGTAGTTTGTGGTTGAGCAAACGAGTTATCACTCAAAATACTGCACCTATGGTGCCCCTATTACTTGCATGCAGTCATGCCTCAGCAGTTATCCTGATCTTCAGGACAACTGAAGGCTTCTCCATGTTTGCCTACAACCGGTGAAATCATGCACAAATAGTGTAATGGGCCAGAAGCTGGATGCCTCCATCCTGTAATGCACAGATACTGAGGCATTGTAAAGTCCTTTTCTTTACAAAGTAATTCCATGGTATATTGAAAAAGAGTGGCAGTCAGATCCAGAGATCCTTTGATGCTGCTTGGCCTGCTGTGTTCATCCAGCTCGACACCTTGCTATTTCAGATTCTTCAGTATCTGCAGTTCCTACTATCTCTGCAGTCAGATCCAGATCTGAGCTGGCATAGATTGGGTGCTGAGGAACAATTTTGTAGTAGGAGTAGAGAACTAGCCTAGATTTGAGACAACTGCCAATTCATCTCGAGGAAGCTTCTGTTTTATGATGAAAAGATATCACTGAAGGCACTTGCACATTTTTCTTGTCAAATGCAATGAAAAATGACATATTTCCAAGGTGCAGGGATTCAATGATATCATAGATTAGGGACCTCAAAAGTACAAAAGATATATGTGCCAATATTATTGTGTAATTTCATTGTAAATGTATTATTTCAGCTCGTCATTTCTATTTTCTGATATGAGGACTTGCAAATGCAGTAGTGCCACCAATCACTGTGCAAAGAATTTGAGGGTAACGTTTATATGATTCCATCCCTAAAACTAAGACTGGCTCAATATCAATGAAGATTGAAAAACTGGAAGTGACATTCAATATTTTGATAATTAATTTCAACGATTGAAAAATCTGGAGTACTGCAAAGCAGTTGACTTCAAATCGATTCTATGATTTTCTCTTTGACCTGAGGAATTAATATTCCAACTATTATATCCCAACCCATCAGTAGCAGTGACAATGGGTCTGACTTCCAACTCCATAATCCAAGAATCTGCTAAGTATTTACCCATTATAATTTGATTATGCTCCCTGCCTTTAGGAGCATAAGAACATTACAAAATAGTTGGCCATTTGACTTAATAAGACTACAGCAGCTCTACACTTGATCTTCATTTATCTGCCTTTGTTCCATATCCCATGATACCTTTAACCCTAAAAATACCATATATCCCAGCTGTGTTAACTCAGATTGTCCATTGAGGAAGAGAATTCCAGATTAGTTTTAAACTCTATGTATAAAATGCTTCTTTAGTTCACTCCTAACTGACCAGTTCTAATTTCAAGATTATGTTTCCTTATTTTTGATTTTCCTGCCCAGCAAAATGGTTTGATTTACTCTATTTTCATCATTTTAAACAACTTTATCAGATCACCCCTCAATTTTGCACACTAAGAGATTGCAAGGTAATTTTATGCACACTGTCTTCATAACTTGATCCTCTCATCCTTGTACCATTCTGGTTAATCTGTGTTGCATCTCCTACAACGCCAATGTTTATCTGTATATAAAGTTTTAGTACTGTGCATGAAATAGGTCCTATGAAATTAAGAAAGAAAGAAATGCATTTATATATCTTCTTTCAAGTCCTCAGGACAACCCATTTCCAGACAATTAAATATTTTTATAATATAATCAGTCTGAAAGGTGGGTAAAAGCAGTAGCCAATGTGCACTGAGGAAGCTACTCTAAATAATAGAGATCTTTCTTGAATGCCCAGTCTGTAGGTAGGTGTGACTCACAGCAATGTGGTCACCATCACTGATAGGAGGCAGGACCTCTGTCCACCCTATTAGAATGGAATAAAACCCCATTCTCCTGGCACCAATTTGTTTCACACTAGCTATCCAGCTTATCAAAATCTCCCACCACCGCCCCCCCCAACCCAAATGGATAGAGAATGGTAATGGGACAGACTGGACTGCTTTATAGTGAACCAAGATCAACTCAATGGATCAAATGGCCTCCTTTCATGAACTCTTCTGCTTCTATGTCAGTTGAATGATAAATAATATTCCAGACAATTCCTTCACTTCTTTAAAACATTTGCAAAGCATATTTTACATTCAGCTTTTTGTATGTTTTAATCTAGGATCTCACCCAAAGGCCAACAGTTCCTCAGTATTGCAGTGGAGTGTCAAAGTAGATTACAGGCTCAAGTTCCATTTGAACTCCTATCTGATTAGAGGTAAGGGTGACCCCACTGAGCCAAGGCTGATACCAAAAGTGAGGCCCCAGATAAATGGAACACCATGATTCATCCAAAAATGCCAGTTTCTTTTTTTAAAATTGAAACATGTTGATCTTGCATAACTTAGGGTCGTACACAGCATCCTTTACCACTGGAAACAATTTTAAAATACGTTATATAAAAGATGTATTTTAGAACCAGAGATGCAATTGCATTGTTCTTCTTTCCCTGAGTCCCTCAGCTTATAATTTAAAAGAGAAAAAAAACCCCTAAACCTACAAATCAAACTTAACATGCTTAAGCAGCTGCAACGAATTTGTTTTACAAGGCTGGCTCTAACAAACTACCTGCTGTGCGCCTGTGCCGATGTTTGTAAAATGAATGATGAGAATGAAAGTCTGTGATTTCATTTATTCAGACCGATTAGTCACGCATGCAAATGGTATCATTTGCCTGTCACTTAATGACTGACCATTCTGTCTGAGTCATTAGCTCCGCAGTGTAATGAAAAGAAGAGATAAGCATAATAAAGAGATGACGGAAGTGCAATGCTGTTTTACCTAAAAGGAACAGAACACAGAGATTCAGTGCAGCTGCAGGTGTTCGGAAAACAATGTGGGAAGTAGTTAGCTTCCAATTTAGCAGAAAATTAAGTGTAAAAAACTGTTATTTGTGCAAGAAGATACTCATCGCGAGCCATCATCTATACAGTGGATTCACAGGATAAGTATTCAGCTGTCTTTATCCTGACTTACAACAATTGGCACCTTGGTTCGTACTGGATATCAGATGGATGCTTATGATTTGTAGTTTGTTCTTCTGTCAAACTCTTTGAAGACTCACTTAAGAGAAAATGTGTTTTTTTTTCACATAAACACATTTAATCCGAAAAAAATTGCAAATCTATGCTGAGACTGTTATTCCATGATGACCAACTATATCACAGCAGTTAACAGCATAAGAGGCATAGCCCACGTACTTACACCGTATGTTTCTCCTGAAACTTGAGACATGTTGGGTTCTGTTGCAATTTAGGGTTTCATGATCCCGATCCGATGATAAGAATTGGCGGGTCAAATCCTACTCTTAATTCAGCTGGGGATGTTACCATTGTTTGTGATATTTAAGGCTAGGCTAACTGGCTGAGTGTGCAGCAATCAGAGTTGAGGTCCCTATTATTTCCAAAATGTACCAATGATCTGGGCAGGGCACAGCAGCAAAACACTTCATGTTTTTTTCATGATACGTAACCAGAGGAGAATTAGCAATTAAGAACATGCAGACACAACATTAATTATTTGGAAATAGGGCCAGAGGAACTGGTGTCCACATTAGCAGGCAATACTAAAACAGAAATATATAAATGCGTCTGTGGGCCAATGGATGCTGGATGTAATTATTGATAAAACACAGTAATATCTAAAATATAGCAACTGAAACTTATAAAAGGACATTTAAGGGAAAACATTTAAAGTCATAAATCAATTAAATATACTTTCAATGGTTGAACTGACCACAGAGTTAGATATCAAGTATAGAAAAATATTAAAATGGCAGCCTTAATTGGAAAAGGCAATAACATGTTGATGCAATGATAATGGGAGCTGCAGATGCTGGAGAATTCAAGATAATAAAATGTGAGGCTGGATGAACACAGCAGGCTCAGGAGCACAAAAGCTGACGTTTCGGGCCTAGACCCTTCATCAGAGAGGGGGATGGGGTGAGGGTTCTGGGAAAAAATAGGGAGAGAGGGGGAGGCGGACCGAAGATGGAGAGAAAAGAAGATAGGTGGAGAGGAGAGTATAGGTGGGGAGGTAGGGAGGGGATAGGTCAGTCCAGGGAAGACTGACAGGTCAAGGAGGTGGGATGAGGTTAGTAGGTAGGAGATGGAGGTGTGGCTTGGGGTGGGAGGAAGGGATGGGTGAGAGGAAGAACAGGTTAGGGAGGCAGAGACAGGCTGGGATGGTTTTAGGATGCAGTGGGTGGAGGGGAAGAGCTGGGCTGGTTTTGGGATGCAGTGGGGGAAGGGGAGATTTTGAAGCTGGTGAAGTCCACATTGGTACCATTGGGCTGCAGGGTTCCCAAGCGGAATATGAGTTGTTCCTGCAACCTTCGGTTGGCATCATTGTGGCACTGCAGGAGGCCCATGATGGACATGTCATCTTCACACCATCCCCCTCTCTGATGAAGGGTCTAGGCCCAAAACATCAGCTTTTGTGCTCTTGAGATGCTGCTGGGCCTGCTGTGTTCATCCAGCCTCACATTTTATTAACATGTTGATGCAAATTGGGTTTCTGTCAAGAGAACTGTATCAAAGGCAGTTTGCAATGGCAAACTTTAATAAATTCTGAGCAAAGGCAACAGTTGGAGTACTTTGTGCAGTTTTGTGTTGAAAACTGAATGAATAATTCTGAAGCAATACAAAGTTTACAGCCCAAATATGCTAATTGGTATGAAGAAAGACAAATAAATACTTGAAAAGTTAGACTCCTTCTTGTCTGATCAGAGAAGATTAATATCTGTGATTGGCAGAATGAATATAATTGGCAAAACCGTGAGGTTATGCATTTAGCTGGTGGAATAGAAAAGCTGAATATTATTTTAAATGGAAAAAGACTGCAGAAAGCATTAGTACAAAGGGATTTTGGGAGTTCCCATGCATGAATCAAAAAAAAGCTAATATCCGAGTTCAGCAGGTAATTGGGAAGGCAAATAAACTGCTTGTCTTTATTGCAAAAGGGAATCAGATGGTTTTACTAGAATGACATAAAGCATTATTCAAACCATACCTGGAATTCTGTAGACTGTTTTGGTCCCTTTATCCAAGGAAGGACACAATGGTTTTGATAGCAGTCCAGAGGAGATTTACAAGGTTAATTCTGGGAATGGAGAGATTCTTTTATTTTGAGAGTTTGAGTGGGTTGGGCCTGTACTCATTGGAGTTTAGAAGTTTGAGAATTGATCTTATTGAAAGATATAATATTCTTCAGGCCTTGACAGGATAGATGTGGAGAAATTGTTTCCCCTTGCGATACAGTCTAGAACCAGAGGAGATAATGTCAGAGTAAAGAGTTGCCCAGTTAGGACAGAGATGAGAAGATATTTCTTCTCTGAGGGTGGCGAATTTTGGAATGACTTAATGCAAAGGGCTGTGGATGCTGGTTTGTTGAATATATTCAAAGTTGAAATGGACAGATTTTTAAACAGCAACGGTACTTTTGGGATTAGATTAGATTACCTACAGTGTGGAAACAGGCCCTTCAGCCCAACAAGCCCACACCGCCGCTTGAAGCATCCCACCCAGACCCATCCCCCTATAACTCACACACCCCTGAACACTACGGACAATTTAGCATGGCCAATCCACCTAACGTGCACATCTTTGGACAGTGGGAGGAAACCGGAGCACCCGGAGGAAACCCACGCAGACACGGGGAGAACGTGCAAACTCCACACAGACAGTCACCCGGGGCTGGAATTGAACCCCAGTCACTGGCGCTGTGAGGCTGCAGTGCTAACCACTGAGCCACCGTGCCGCCCTAATGATATAGAGATGATATAGAGTTTAACACCATGGATGTTCAAAGAGATTTGGAGGTTCACATAATAGATCTTTAAAATGTTATGAACAGATGCAGAAAATAATTTAAAAAGCTAATGGGAAAAAAACTAAATCAATGAACTGAAAAATGCCAAAGTGAAATGAATTTGATTCCTTATTGACTTGCCCTGAAATTACAGCAGGATGTGGTTCTGTGAAAAGCACTTCCATCGAATTGTTTTTAATTTTCACAGGATCTCCTGTGGCACCGTGGTAGTGTTTGTACCCCTGGACCAGGAGGCTTGTGTTCAAGTGCTACCTGCTCCAGAAGTGTGTAATAACATTTCTGAACAAGTTGATGTGAAAAGGAGGTCAAAGAATGGAATGCTGGCCTTTATATCAAGACGACTGGAGTATAAAGGCACAAAAGGTGTACTGCAACTATACAAAACCCTGGTTAGGCCTTACTTGGATTATTGAAAACATACCTGGGCACCAAACCTTAGAAAGGATATATTGACCTGAGATGGAACACAAAGTGTGCAAACTGAAATTGCTGGGGAAACTCAGCAGGTCAGGCAGAACCCATGGAGAAAAAGTAGTCAATGTATGGGTCCAGTGAACATGCATCATCTAGTCATAATCCACTTTATAAATAGAAAATAGAATTTATGAGCCTCAGAACATTTGGAAGAATTAAACAGGCGCTTGTAAAATCATTATTCTCTTAGAAGCTCACAAATCTGTCAAAATAAGCAAACTTCATGACCTTGGACAGCTGCTTAAAGAAATCCTACAGTGCAGAATTGACTAGTGTTTTGGGAATCAGCCAAAAGCTCAGTCATATGCTAAAGCTTTTAGCAGGCAAATAGATCTTGAACAGTTTTTAAAGGATGATTGAAAACCATGAGAAAAGTTTAAACAATCAGAAAAGTTACTGTTACACTGGGTTATACCCTTTATCTTATGCATGCCACTTTCATAGAGCACAGCAACAGGCCCTTCAGCCCACCATATTTGTACTGACCATAATATCTTTCTAAAGTAATCCTACCTTCCTGCATGTAGTCCCTATATCTCTATCCCCTGTCTGTTCATGTGTCTGTCCAAATGCCTCTTAAACATTGCTATCATATCTGCTTCTACTGTGACCCCTGGCAGCACATTTGAGGCAGCTGCTACGCTCTTATGTAAAATTAGAACTTGCCTTGCATATCTCCTTTAAACTTTCTCCCTTTCTCCTTAACCCTATCCCCCCAGTATTTGATATTTCCACCCTGGAAGAATGACTTCACTTTTCACCTCATCCATGCCTCACATAATTTTACATACTTTTATTGGGTTGCCCCTCAGCCTCTGAATGCACTGCAATCATGGTAAATCTCTTTTGTACCTTCTCTAAAGCCTCTGTAACCTTTCTAGAGTGTGGCGACCAGAACAACACACAATACTCCAAATATGGCCTAACTAAAGTCTTACACAGCCGTTACATCACTTCCCAACTTTTATATCTAATGCCCCAACCAATGAAGGCACGCATGTCATACACCTTTTTACCACCTTGTGTTGCCACTTTCAGGGAGCTGTGGACTTACACCCCATGATAATAAAGTGTGAAGCTGGGTGAACACAGCAGGCCAAGCAGCATCTCAGGAGCGCAAAAGCTGACGTTTCGGGCCTAGACCAGCATCTGCAGTTCCCATTATCACTCACACACGACTTACACCCCATGATCTTTGTATGTCAATGCTCCTAAGGATTGAATACTTTCCTCTTGCATTTGACCTCCTAAAATGCATCATCTCACATTTAAGACCATAAGACACGGGAGCAGAAATTAGGCCATTCGGCCCATCAAGTCTGCTCCGCCATTCAATCATGACTGATAAGTTCCTCAACGCCATTCTCCCGCTTTTTCCCTGTAACCCTTGATCCCCTTGATAATCAAGAACCTATCTATCTCAATCTTAAAAGTACTCAGTGACCTGGCCTCCACAGCCTTCTGTAGCAGTGAATTCTATAGATTCACCACTCTCTGGCTGAAGAAGTATCTTCTTGTTTCTGTTCTAAAAGGTCTTTCCTTTACTCTAAGGCTGTGCCCTTGGGTCCTAGTCTCTCCTAAAAATGGATGCACCTTCCCAACATCCACTCTGTCCAGGCCATTCAGCATTCTGTAACTTTCAATTAGATCCCACCCCTCATTCTTCTAAACTCCAATGAGTATAGTCCCAGAGTCCTCCCATGTTCCTCATATGTTAAGGTATCCATTCCTGCGACCATTCTCGTGAACATTCTCTGAACCTGCTCCAGGGCCAGTACATCCCTCCTGCGATATGGGACCCAAAATTGCACACAATACTCCAAATGTGGCCTGACCAGGGCCTTGTTTAGCCTCAGTAGTACATCCCTGCTTTTATATTCAAGCCCCCTCAAAATAAATGCCAACATTGCATTTGCCTTCCTGGCTACTGACTCAACCTTCAAGTTTACCTGGGCTAGAACTCCCAAGTCTCTTTGCACTTCACACTTCTGAATTTTCTCCCCATTTAGAAAGTAATCCATGCTTTTATTCTTCTTACCAAAGTGCTTGACCTCACACTTCCCCACGTTGTACTCCATCTGCCAATCCTTTGCCCACTCTCCTAACCTGTCCAAATCCTTCTGCAGCCTCCCAACATCCTCAATACTACCTGTCCCTCCACCTATCTTTGTATCGTCTGCAATTTTAGCCAGAATGCCCACAGTTTCTTCATCTAGATCATTAATGTACAAAGTGAAAAGTTGTGGTCCCAACACTGACCCTTGTGGAACGCCACTTGTCACCGGCTGCCTTGTCTGGATTAAACTCCATTTGCCACTTCTCTGTCCAACTTTCTAACTAATTTATATCCTACAAACCTCCAGTCATAAAAACACCCCTCCACAACTACCCTTTGACTTTTTCTATGACCAAACTAATTTTGTATTGACCTTACCAACTCACTATGAATCCCATATGACTTAATCTTCCGGACCAAGCTAGCTTGGGGGACCTTGTCAAATCCTTTAGTAAAATCCATGTAGACAACATCTATTGCATTGCCCTCATCAATCACCTGAATCAATTCCTCAAAAACTCAATAAAATTTGCGAAACAAGACCTCCCCCATATAGAGACATGCTGACTATTCCTAGTAAATCCATTCAATGTTGTTCTTTCTATTGCCAGTTTACCTGTTGTCAGAGGTACAACCTGGAAACTGCATTATATATTTTTATTTACTTTTTCCAATCAGAGCATTGCCATAACTCACTTTATTTAAAAAAATAGATGGAATTCAAGTACAGCCTTCTGTGATAAACTTTAAAGGGATTATTACAATATTATGCACCTTTTAGATTCTTCCCCTTCCAATTCACGATCCATATCTCTATCCCACAGGTGTGATTTAGAAAGGCTTCCAAAACATGATTACCTCAATGAAAATTGCGGCGTTCTGAAATTCCCAGTTCTATAACAGTTCTGGAATCTTTTAAACAACTATGTCTGGAATTTTTGCAGCATTCCCATTTCCCAAACATCTGAAAACAAATGTAAATGTAAATGGATGCAGAACTTCCAGATCCCAGTTCCAGCAGCCTTTTTGTAATCCTACCAACTTTGTACAGTCTTGAATGAGGGCCACAAAACTTAACTCAAGAAGGACAGGTTGAGGGATCGAGTACAAGTCTCAGGACAGGATCATTAATTGGCACAAGCCATATCTGCTCCACTTAGCGCATATGGTATAAGTTTGAGCATGACTTCCTGTTAGGATCATGCTAGTTTTGGACAGAGACGGCCACTGCATTTATAGGCGGGATGAGCTCCTTGTAATGCTTGCTCTTTACTCTGAGATGGGCAGTGTAAAGTACAAATTGTGACAGGACATTGGTGAGCATCTATGATTACATGGAAGGCTGATCACATTTCCCCAGAAAGAGGCGGCGTTGAGAGACACCAGGACTCTACCGCTGAGAAAAGGCATGACCTTCCCACCAGATAGTGTAGTAAGTGCCAATGTACTGATAAAAACGGTTGAAAGAGGGTATGTGCCCATTCCTCTTTATTTAGCGTCTTGTGTCAAAACCCATGACTATAGCAAGCCTTCCCACTTGCCCTGCAGTCGGGATTGACCTGCCCGTGAACTATGACCTGGCGACATTAAAGGTAATAGCATCCCAGTGAGAAATACTTTGAGACCAAGGGGGCTAAACACTACAGCAAGAAAAATCTGGTGGTTTTCCTGAATGCATAGGCACATAGTCCAAATCGACTCAAGCTCAGCCAGTAGAGGGATACGTTGCACTGCAAACAGAAAACCATTTGGTCCGAATATCTGAAAACTTTCTCGAGAGTCTACAAGATACCAAGGAGGTGGTAAATAGGATTTCCTTGGAAGCTGACAGCTAAACTGACAGACTATTAACCACTCCCTCAGACTGTTCACATTGACGCTGAGGCAGGACTTAGAACGCTCCTATTTTCAAAATGAGGTGCTGATGAGGTAACAGAGATTCCTTCACAGATCTAAAAGTGAAGAGTGGACAGTGATCCATTAGGACTAGAGCTGCCAAGGTATCAGAGGTAAAAATTACAGTTAGCAAGCGAGGTACTAATGTCTGGGATGTCAGTAAACAAAACAACTAAGCTGTCTCAGCCAGCATTTTACTGCCTTAAGCTCCACAATAGTATAGTAAGGATTTCCAGAACCTGACACACCTGCAATAAAACCTGTACTTATGTTTCCCATCCTGGCTTTTGGGGAACCATTCAAAAAGGTTTTAGTGTATAAGCCCTGCCCAAAAGAGAGCTGGCCTTCCCGTGTATCCTTACCACATGGATGTGGCTACCCATTGCCCAGAGGTTGTTCCATTGAAAACCATTTCTTCCAAATCAGTGGTGAGTGAATTTATCCAACTCTTCACATGTTGTGGCCTGCCTATCAATATTCAGCCAGGATAGGCCTCAAAATTCATGCCAACATATTCCACGGAGTGACAGGTAACCTGCACATTGCGGCAGATGTCTTCAGCATATTATCATAGTCACAAGGTGGGGATAGAATGGTACCACCATATCTTAAAAACAATGATCAGGTCATACCATCATGGGTATCACCATGACTGAGATAAAAGGACTAAATTTTCTTCTGTTCACCACCAGAGACTAACCCAATGAGTCCATCGGGTTTACTTCATTTGAATTAGTTCATGGGGACCAAGTACAAACATGGGTTACAAATATGAAAGAGGGAACCTATTTGAAAGGAAGGGATATGGTAAAGCACTGATAAGAACGGGGTAATGTAAAGGAAGGGGACTTTGTCCACAGACCCATGATCTCAAAGGCGGGTGGTGAATCAGCATAACTGGCATGGTCATCTCATCAGCTAGGGACTGATGACTGGCATTGGGCTGCTGTGGATAGGTTGGGTGGGGAACTGGGGAGGTGTGAAGCCTTAGGAATACACAGGAAGGAATGAGCTTTGGATGTTCTAGGCCTCACTAACACAAAGGTGTTGCAAGCCTTTGCCGTTACCTCCCATCGTGCTGGAAATTAAACTCTGCAATAGGAAAGAAAAGGACTGTGACCACATTTGCAATGAATGGGGTAAGTGTCTGAACCTGTGAGGGATGGGGCTGCAAAAATCCATCTAGGTGAGGCCCTCTGGAGTATTACACACAGATCCATGTAAGGGACACAAATCCACTGGCTGTCTAACTCCTGGCCATCCGAATACATTGGCTCTCAGTGTGCTTTACATTTCCCTGCCTCAGACATCACTACCTACTTCACTCAGGACCAATACTTCTGAATGTAAAGCACAGGGAAAGAATAGAGATGCTTCACCAGGAGGGGCATTGGTGCTAGCAGAACCAATATAGACATTGATCCATAGTGCATTCTGTATGGGCATGAAATTAGTCATTATCATGGAACAGTGTTATACATACTCAAACAAACAGATGTTTGGTAAAAACCAATAAGATTTATGCAAACGTGAGACTTTATATAGAGTGCATTGTCACATGTGCCATAAAAGTGTCTTCCCACTATGTCTCACGTATTGTCCCAGGTTTTGCAGATGGAACAGAGGGAGAATGCTTGGCAGCAGAGCCTGTTGGCCTTGGAGCTTTGGTCAGGCAGCCCTAGGGGTGTTTGTGACTGGACATCCCAGAGAAGATGAGAATCTCCTTGCCAGGGGCAAGTGGACACTCCAGGGGTTGGAAGAGGGCATGTAGAGTGGAGGCAGATGGTCTGGAAACCTCTGGAATGTCAGGAGTGGAAATATCTGTGGGGCCAGTGTGTTTTGCCACCATTGCCTGGGAACCCACGGTAATGCCCCATGTGCTTATAAGGAAGGGACAACTGGAGTGTGAGCCAGATTCTATGCCTGTGGTCCTGATGCCTAATGATTGGGATGGTGGAGTGTAGGTTTGTGCACATATCCTGCAGACTCTGAGGAAACAGGGCCTGGCTCTCCTTGCAGTCACCAACCTGTTGATCGAGGCAGCCAGGCAATTGGCAGTGCTTGAGCCAGCTGGGTTTTCACGGAGCAGCTACATTCCTGCAGTTGCAATAAGAGCCATTGGCTCCTATTTACCTGCTCCTGTTCCTCCCTGCATATGTGGATGCAGTCCCTGATTGCTGATGCTGCAGGATCTTCTCCTGCCTGAGGTTCAACAGGTGCCTGGTCTCCAAGAGCCCTACAAGACCCCAGCAATTAGGGCATTTCTTCTTCAGCCAGCTGACTATTGCTGTGAGATGTTTACCAGCCTGTACTCCCAAACAATCTAATTGTGACATTCACCCCGTGGTGTCAGTACCTGAGGTACAGGTGCAGGATGCAGCCATTTCAATGCTTCTTCTGAGACCCCTGTACTCTTTTTCTCAAAGATCAAGGACACAGCTTCTGGCAGAGCCAGCTGTTCATCCTCAGAGATGGTGGACATTTCATTGGTACCTGCAAGACACAAGGAAGAGAAGGCATAGCTGCCAATGATTCAAATTGGTGTACAATGAATAACACAATCAGCTGGGTTAATTTGACGGTTACAGTAGAATGAAGAGGGGTACTTAATCAGTTTGTAAGACATAGGTGTCTTGGCATCAACACAGGGGAAGTTTCAGTCTTTGCTGCAAAGACAGAATTCTCTCCTGGAGTGTGATGTCAAGCACCCCTCTAACCACCCTGGGTCTTTCTGCCCTGATACGGGTTATTTTCTCCTGGAATGAGAGAAAGGGAGGGATTCCCTGAGATGAAGATGTGTGGCACAGCTGTTAGTGTTGGTCGAAAGATGGAGCGTTATCTGGGCAAGTGAATGGGCAGTGTAGATGCCATGCAGGATTATTGATTGGAAGAGAAAAAGAGACCAAATGAGGGAAGACTTTTCAGGCAATAGTGAGAACGCAGGGTACAACCCCTGGTGAGAACTGGATGCAGTAATGGCGATAGAATGAGTGCGAGATGATTTGTGGCCATTACCCTGGCAGAGGTTAGAAAGTAATTGTTTCACTGCTGGCCATTCCTCTGGACAATGGGGACACACTAACCTGAGTGGGGACACCATGGCTTACAAAAGAAATGGTGAGGGTGGGGGGCTGGAGGCTAGAATCCAAAGAGTAGACATAGAAAATTGCCAGAGACACCAGAAAGCCTGAGGACTGGAAACATTTTAGAATTCAGCAAAAAAGGACCAGAAGTTTGATGAAGAGGTGGAAGATATAGTATGAGACTAACATGCAGGGAACATACAAACTGACTGTGAAAGCTCCTATAAATATATGAGGAGAAAAGGATTAATAAAGACAAATGTACATCCTTTACAGTTAACCGTCAGAGGGGAAGAAAGAAATTGCAGAAGAATTGAACATATGCTTTTATTCTGTCTTCAGAAAAAAGGGACAAAGAAACTCTTTGACATGTCAGGGAAACAAGGGTCTAGTGAGAGGACATAATGGAAGGAAATCCATGTTGGTAGAAGTATAATGCTAGGGAAACTAAAGGGCTTAAAGGCTGACAAATCACCATGGCCTGATCATTTACATTCCTGAATACGGAAGGAATTGGCCTTGGAGACATTGGATGAATTAGTGGTCATCTTCCAGAATTACATGGACTATGGAGCAGTACCTACAGATTGTAGATTGACAAATGTAATTCACCATCTAAAAGTGGAGGAGGGACAAGAACAATTTAAAGGCTAGTTAGCCTAACATGCGTAGTGGGAACAACATTCAAGTCGATTATAAAAGACATAATAACAGAACATTTGGAAAGCATTTATGGGGTTGGACAAAGCATAGGTTTAAGAATGTCAAATTATGCTTAACAATTCTACTGGATTTTTTTAAGGATATAACTCATATAATAGATAAGGGAGAACTGATGGATATGGTATATTTGGATTTTCAGGAGGCTCTTGATTAGGTCCCACATAAGAAGTCAATGGGCAAAATTAAAGTTGATGGGATTGGGGGTAATATCTCGACAAGGATTGAGAATTAGTTGACAGACAGGAAATAGAAGTGGGAATAAATGGATCTTCATCCAAATGGCAAGAAATGACTAGTGTAATACACAAGAGTATGAATGTGACCCCCAGCTATTCACAATACACATAAATGACCTGGATGAGAGAACAAAATGCAACATTTCCATGTTTGCTGATGACCCCATATTAAATGGGATTGTGAATTGTGAGGGGATGCAAGAAGGCTTCAAGGTGATTTAGTCGAGTTGACTGAGTGGGCAAAGACAGAGCAGATGCAGTACAATGAAGTCAAATGTGAAATTATACAATTCGGTGTAAAAAAAACAGAAAAACAGAGTATTATTTAAATAATGATATATTGGGAAATGTAGATGCACAGTGGGATCTGGGTGTCATTGCACACCAGTCAACAAAAATAGACAGGCAGTTGCAGCAAGCAATTAGGAAGGAAAAATAATATGTTGGCCTTCATTGCAAAAGGATTTGAGTTCAGAAGGAGGGAGATTTTATTACGGTTATAAGGGGACTTGCTGAGACCACCCTTAGAGTATAACGTGCAGTTTTGTTTTCCCTACCTTAGAACGGATACATTTACCATAGAGAGATGGCAGGAGAGGTTCACTAGGCTGATGCAAGGCATGACAGGATTTTCTAATAATGATAGCTTGGTTAAAAGGAGTTTGTACTCACCAGAGTTTGTAAAGTTGCGAGGCGATCTGATCAAAAAGTATAAAATTCTAAAGCACTAAACAAGGTTGAGTGCATTTGGTCTAAGGCATGGGAATAATGCATGACAACTACATGGAGTCAGTTTTATTCATGACAACAGGTCTAAGGAGAAGGAGCAGGAGAGTGAAACTAATAGGTGGTGTTATTCATGTGATATTAACGGCTGCTACGGAAAATGAAGGCTGCAGCAATAGGGAAATCCCTAGTCATCAAGGATTCCTTTCCACTGGAACTGAATCTACCTTACATCACGGGTCATGTGTCTGCAACAACATTCCCTCAGTATAAAATGTCTATAATGGAACCATCTGAGAAGCTTTGGGTAGATTCAGTGCCACCAATCATTCGTCTGAATTTCTGATATCCTATGGGGACAGATGCCCACATGATGTTTTTGGCAGAAGAGGGGTCAGTTTTGTAGAAATAGTATTTTTTACATTGTACTTAACAGCTAGTTTTATGAGTCACTTGTGAGACCTCAAGCCAAACTTAAGAGTAAGAACTCTGTTTATCTACATAAATCTTAGCACGAGAACATTGAAACACTAGTTCTCAGAAACCTTAGCTAACAGTCCCACAAATCCTGATTAACAGAGTTTATCTTGTGATGTCAGATAACACTTTCAGGGACTAACTGCCCTGTGTAGCTGATACAGAGCCAGTTTATATATAGTGGGTGAATGGTCTCTCTCTGTCTCTCTCTATACATATATATGTTTATGTCTCATGGAAGTCACTGTCTTCCAAAAATTCTCATGAAAAATAGGATTGTGGATGGAGGCGAATGTGCTGAATTAGTGGCTTGTCGTCAATATGGTGCAAGAAAATTGGTGACATAGGAAAACATCTTTCCTGAATTTGCATTCCATCCCAATGTATAATAATTTCATTCATAGTGAAAATTCTTTGTTTATGCACTTATGCTGCAAGAGTGGGGAATAGATAAAATATCTGATATAAAATTATATAGATGGCTGGAATGCTGGTATCAGTTTACGTGACAATCTGTTTTCATTGAAAGCATTGACTGTTGACACCAACTTGAAACCTTCAATAGTCATCCAGCTTGCCTGCTATTATCAAATATGTCAGACTCCCTTCTGTCTCAATCACTCATGCAATGTAATCCTGTTGTTGTGAGTTATAATCAAAGCAAATACAATAATTTTGTATAAGTAGAGGGTACGTCACGACCAGCAGTGATATGATAAAGATCTTCATATGTGAAACTGACGGCTTAACACATGACTCCTCTGTATATATAAAACAAACAGTGAATTTCACATGTTTTAGAAATAGCACTTGAAACAAATACACATGTGATTTGCACTTCCAAATTCCAGATTTTGATATCCTATATATCAAAGATTAATATCACTTTACAATGATTTGAAGTATGTTTCAGTGAGATACTTAATTTATATGATAATATTTATATTATAAAACCCTTATGAAGTCACCAAACATGCAGCATTCATATAAATCCTAAAGCTGTAAATTTACCGGGGAAATGGAAATGTGTTCAGATGTAAACCATGCCTAGAGAGAATGCTGAATGATAAAGTGATATTATTTTTCATAGTACAGACACATCAGCCAAACATGTGACATGCAACTTAAAAGGTCAAAGTCCCATTATTTTCAGTATTGTGCTGGATGACTGATGTTGACTGCTATATTCCTCAACTTGCAGCAATCTCGCCCAACCCAGGCCTGCCCCAAGTATTACCATCACTACCATTCTGAGGAAGGGTCACTGGACCCGAGACGTTAACTTTGATTTGTCTCCACAGATGCTGCCTGACCTGCTGAGCTTTCCCAGCAATTTCTGCTTTTATTAGCATCGCTACGTCTGGTCAATTGACGGCTGCAGCCTGAAAAAGAGTAATTGACTGACATGAAAGGGGAGGATAGGTGGCTTTTCTAGATTATGAGTTTTTATAAAAACAAAACTTCTCTGCCAAATAATAGCAGGTTAAGGGTCAGTCTTTTGTTGAGCTGGTACCAAGTTGAAGAAACTAACTTAAAGAGGAAATGTACTTAGGTGACACCAACTTTGATTTGTTAATAAGAGTCTTAAGATTTCAGAATGAAGGAATGTTGGAGAAAGACAAGTAATACACATTACTGAGATTATAGAAATGAACATGTTAGATAGGCCAATTGTCAAAGTTACTCGCAGTTTACTAGAGTGTACACGATGAGCATTTAGACTCTCAGCGTCAACCAATCAGATAATTTATAAAATTGGCTGAAGTTTGGCACAGTTCATGAAATATCACCTTTTATATTTAGTTTTGGAAAAGCTTAAGGCCAAAAAGGTATCAATTGCTGAGGCTCGCTGATTATTGTGACCATAGTGAATCTGTTTCACCAGGAATTTTCTGGAACCTTTTATGCTCTGCCACTGTGACTTTGGTGAATGATCAGCTAACACCTACTGAAAACAGAAGGCTCCCCATGAGCTCTCTTGCTATTTATCTTCAAAACACTATGTAAAAAAATAAACTTTTAAAAAGTTTAAATAACATTTCAATCTATTCAAAGGAACTTCTTGAGGATTCCTCAGCTACCTTTTATGGTTGACTCCTTAATGGCCACTACAGTGGTTCCACAAGGGGCAATTAGGGATGGGCAACTCATGCAGGTCCAGTCAGTGATGTTGCCCACATCCTGTGAACAAATAAAGAAAAAGTTTTATTTTCTTCAAGACAACTTAAAAGTGATTTGCCTGAAAGGAGCAAGCCAGTGCCTATGCTTGCAAAAGTAACAGGAGTTGGTTGGAGAAATGATGTGTAATACTAAATTAAGATTTTGTGAAAATATACACTAAAGTTTGTGCTCACGTTACATTCCGCTCCTAAAAGCAAGACATAGCAGCAATCAAATATTTTAAACACTTGAATTTCTTGGGAAAATCTAACCATGTCCAAGACCTTAGAAAGTAAATTTCATACATTTGATAGTTACTTTACCTTCAGTGGTTTTTAAATTCACTACAGCTACCAAGGTCATTTTTTACAGTAAAGGTCACAGGCATAAGGCCTGTTATGCAGTTTAGGTTATGAGAAGTCTGTGTCTCAGGATATTTTTGTTTAATCTCCATGCTGCTTGTTTCTTGCTCAGGATAAAGGCACCGGAGTGATGAAGACTGAATGGCATGAAAAGGAGTCAACATCAACCAGTCTATGGGGTAGCACAGAATAAAAACCGAAAGAACTGCAGATGCTGTAAAACAGGAACAAAAACAAAGTCATTGAAAAAGCGCAGCATGTCTGGCAGCATCTGTGAAGGAAAACACAGAGTTATCGTTTCAGATCCAATGACCTTTCCTCAGAACCATGGATATCACAGCCTCATCTAACACTATTTTCTGGGCGTACTTTAAACCTTGAATCCCTACAGATTCATAGAATAGAATCCCTACTGACACAGTGATAAAACCAATGATTCACTTCTCACATGCAATTCCAATAGAGCTAAAAGGAAAATTTGAGAGAGAACTGCTACTGGAAAGTGAAGCTCATGAGGAATCTTGACTGTTAACACCTTTTGACTGGTGCAAATTACTCCTTGCACATTTTGGCCTTAAGTTGAAACAGGGCATGCTCAAGCAGAAAGTAGACAAGGCGCACAGAAGTTGGCATAGCTCGTGATATCTAAATTTATGGTGTCAATGAAAAGACCATGACTACCATCTATATGAAGCCATGGAGAGACCTAAGAAAACTGGAATCAAACTGAAGGTGGACAAATGCACTGTGAAGGTGTCAGAACTCCAGTCTTTCAGAAATGGATACACAGCTGATGAAGTGAAGCCAGGTCCTGAAGAGTCACAGCTGTCTCTGTGATGGAAGGTTTGAGAACCAAGAAAGAGTTGAGAAATTTCCTTGGCCTGATTCAGTACAAGTGTGTTTACATAACACACATTTTATAATGCACAATGAAGCTACAAGAGCTGGTGACAGATGATGTTCAATATCAGTGAGGCAGACTTACATGACAGAAGATTCAGTAAGCTCATTTAAGCAGTATGCAAGGAAGTGACTCTGTCATACTACAGCAAAAAGAGACTTGTCACTCTGCAAGTAATTCCTTCCACAAATGGACTGGTAGCAGCCCTTGTAAGACAATGAAAGCCAATAGATTTTGTATCTAAAGCTTTACATCAGCTGAGATCAGATATACCAACAAGGAGAAAGAGCTTTTGGCAATAGTGTACAGATATGAGAAATTCCATACACATCTCTATGGAAGAAATGTCATCATGAAGTCTGATTATTGGCCACAGAAACAATTCTGCAAGAAATACCTGTGTAGATCTCCAGCAAGATTGTAGATGTTACTCTTGAAGTTTCAAAGTTACACTTTCACTATAAAATACAAGTTAGGAAGAGAAATTATGCTGGCAGGCACCTTGTCTAATTTCTTCCCACAGGAAATGATCCAAGGGTGGCATGATATGGTAGACCAAGCCTTGAATCTGATTCTGTTTTGAAAATGTTATTCATTTACTAAGTTATGGATCTTTATACTGAGAGCTTTTGCCCCCTGTTTCTCATAGACTTCTTGCCTATAAAGTATAATGACTCACCTTGGATCTTCAAACTGCCTAAAGTTTACTTCCATGTTTTTGTTCCACCTGTGGACCCTGGTTGAAGTGGTTCTGTCTTGCAAGAGAAGACTGAACACCCTGATGTTATTCCTTGCAGATGCCACCACTGGGAAATTTGGCCTTGCAATTAGCCCTTTCCCTGGAAATCTGGATTGGATCTCTGGCTTTGAGGCTTTGAATATTTTCACCATCAAAGAGAATCCACAAGAATTGTGCAAGCATTGCTGTTAAGGTATAATTCCAAAAGGATTAAAATTATTGCTATACTTCATTTTCTGGCCTGACTTTATATTTGCAGAGTGTTATCTTAGATTTTTTCTTAAATCTACTTCATTGGTTCATTTCTCATTTGTTCCGTTAAAATGTCCACAATTATATTACAAAAAAAATTGCCAAACCTTCCCCCAACTATATGTATAGATTGAAGCTAAAACAAATCTGTCTGGTCAATAATCTGGAAGACTCACAGTTTCCATGCCCAGTCCTTATAGACTGTGGAGGCAATGGTTTAATGGTATTATTACTGGACCCACATAATGTTCTGGGGTCCCAGTTTCAAATCCTGCTATGATACATGGCAAAATTTGAATTCAATATACATCTGGAATTAATGGTAACCATGAATCTGTTGTCAATTGTCAGGAAAAAAAACAACATCTGGTTCACTGATGTCCTTTCGGGAAGGAAACCGTCATCCATACCTGGGCTGGCCAATATGTGACTCCAGACCCACAGCAATGTGGTTGACTCGTAACTGCCCTCTGGCTGATTAGGGATAGGCAATAAATGTTGACCTGGCCATTGATGCCCTCATCCCATAAATTAATTTAAAAAAAGATAAACAATGCTCTCCGGAGTCAATGCAAAATTTTGATGCCAAGTGAGCCACTCTCCAGACCTCAAAATACCCATGAACAGCACCAGGTTTGCTAATAGCAATCACAAATATAATTTCAGTTGAATCATGGAGAGATAATGAAGCATAAATAAGAATAAAGACATAGCACTACATGATGACGCAAAACAAATTCAGAAATATCTACATAGTTACATTTCTGCTGAGCCCTCAAGGCTTAAACTATTATTTACATAAAGAGGAATGCATTGTGTTAATACTGCGAATTAAGAAGCAGTCTAATTTTGATAATTCTCCAAACTTTCTTTATTAGTTAAAATTTGTAATACATTTTTCAATAGCAGCAAAGGAAGTTTTCCGAACTGAACTTTGAGGATGCATTTGATGATCCACACCTCGGGATTGGGCCTTATAATTAATCACAAGTAGTAAAGACGGACTACTTACTGCTCACTGTCATAATTCGCTGGCAATTGCATACATCGCCATCTAAAGCCAGACTAACATCAAAATAAGGTTATCACAAGTAGGCAAAATGTTGGGATGAGTGTGACGCAATGAGTGCAATTTAATTCCATGAACCTGCCCCACCCCTGACAGTGGCAAGACAGGGGCAAACAGTTGGTGCCTTCCCGACTCCTGTTTCAGTCATGGTTGGGAATGGTTGAGATGGCCTTCCCACCCTGTGGAATATTGAGGCCTTTAAGTTCCCCATAAATGATCTGTTAAGGGCCTCATTCTTCCTCCACAGATACACCACATGGTATCTCTCTGGGCTCTGGGGCAGCGTGACCTTCTGATCATGTACCCTGTGCCCTGCAGAGTGCCTCTCTAGTGACAAATACGACTCCCACTGGAAGACATCCTGCTGTCTTTCCACAGTAACCTACCATGTTGCCCAACCTACCTGACTGGTCCAGCTCACTCACATCTCTGGTAGGAGCTTTACCATGGCTGCAGGTCTGCCCTCACAGCAGTGATCATCATTTCCAGTGGTGTGACTTGGACTGAAGGTCTACTGACCCTATGACAGGATGGCCGCTCTTAGAGACAGTTTCCAAAAATTGAAGGCAGGACACTCAATCCCCTCAGGAAACTTGGAAATAGCCACGCTGGTTTTCCAGCCAATAGACAGGGCCACAGGCCACAAGTATTAAATTTAGTCCATTACGTGCTTCTTAAACTACCTTATATTTCGAACACACAAACTTTAATGCTTCCATTGGGTAAGTTTGACAAATTGTAAACAGGTTACCAGAAAGGGAGTTGAACAATGGTGTGGTGTGTTGAAATACAAAACCAGGCAGCAGAACTACCAACTTCACCAACACTGGCCTCACTCGCATTTCTGACCCCTGGTCGGAAGAATGTTTTTCTTCCAGCCTGTACTAACGCCACAACCGATAAAAACCACAAGCTGCTGGTGACTCAGAGTCCGACCTTCCCGGGGAAAACTGGGCCAGAAGTAAATGATATGAGGGTAAAAATTCAAACAAATTCAGAAATATCTACATAGTTACATTTCTGCTGAGCCCTCAAGGCTTAAACTATTATTTACATAAAGAGGAATGCATTGTGTTAATATTGAGAATTAAGAAGCAGTCTAATTTTGATAATTCTCTAAACTTTCTTTATTAGTTAAAATTTGTAATACATATTTCAATAGCAGCAAAGGAAGTTTTCTGAACTGAACTTTGAGGACTCATTTGCTTCCATTGGGCAAGTTTGACAAATTGTAAACAGGTTACCAGAAAGGGAGTTAAACAATGGTGTGGTGTGTTGAAATACAAAGCCAGGCAGCAGAACTATCAACTTCACCAACACTGGCCTCAGACATTTCCCAGAGAAAGGGGGCCTCGCTTGCAAACACTGAAACTTTACAACCAGCAGAGGAACCACATTGGCACAAACCAGCCCAGTTTCCATCCTTATTGTTGCATCTGAAGATTCCCACTGGAAACTGGATGTTGGATAGGTGCCAGAGATCACACGACCTCTCTGCAATCATTCTTAATGTGGGTCAACCTCCTCTCAGAAGAAAGGGAGCAAACTGGCGTGGGAGGAGAGAAAGAGCAAATATACAGAGTAAAATCTCCCTCTTCCTGGAAGCGCGACGGCATAGTATAGCTAAAGCCGTGAACAGATGCATCACTTACAAGAGAGGGCTCCTGGAGTTAATGTACAGCCATTTGGTGCTTGTAACAGATTCCCAATTTATAGTGTTTATGGAAGTAGGTGACCGTGAAAGGAAGCTGGTGCACATGGCACTCCATCCATCTTCTCAGAGAATGTCTCTGAGTCCATTGCGTCTGTGCATGCATTCCTGGAGAAAAAAAACACAAAACAATCCAGGCCAATTGCCATCTGTATCACAGCCAACGTTGCCTGGAAGCCACCTGCAACCACATCCTCTGGAAATGACACCTCTAAACTGTCACAATTTAAGCTATTATCAACCTCCTATTAAATCTTGGCAAACTGTTCTGATGTTACTTACCTTAAAAATAATGTTTTCCAGTTCTTCAATGCCTTCCAAGCCATGTAAAAGCTGTATAGTGATTGCCTGTTTGTTAAAATTTTTAGGTGTTGCTCTAAAAGATTCTCACTCCCTGTGACAATAAAAATACAGTTTCCATAAAAGAAAATCAGCTGGAGTTTTTCATGTTAATTCGGATGGGCACTTAAGTAAGACTGTATCAGGGTGATTTGGTGTAATTTCTTCTCATCTATTGGAATTGAAGGGGAGATCTGCCCTAAGAAAAAGATTTCTTCAGTTCCTTCACAGTACAACAAAGGCCGTCCAATGCAATCAATCAATCAACACAGGAGGTTTGTAGAAAATTTCCTGTTGAGCTTATTGTCACTGATTGGAATTATTTTTACAATGGGGCTTGATCAGGAACCATTACTGCACTAGAATTGAGGTGGGATGAGCCACACATTTACAAATACAAAAAAAATCTAAATCCATACTGCAGTGCCTTAGTTATATCAGGGAGATTGGAAGTTAGGAAACAGCTAGGGATAATGGCTTGAGCAGATCTGAGCATTTGTGCAACGAAAACAAAGCTGCTGGAAAAGATCAGCAGGTCTGGCAGTATCTGTAAAGAAAAAATCAGAGTTAGCGTTTCAGGTCTTAGAACTTAAGAAGGGTCTGAGGAAGGGTCACTGGACCTCGATAGATCTAATTGATCTATTGGAAGATACACTTAACTCTTGGAAATAGGAACCTTTGGTTGCCACTGGGAACTGTAGTGGAAAGCCCAGTTCATTTTAACATTCCACTGGCCAGTGTCTGTCCAAAGCAGGCACCCAGATGCAATGCACTGACTGGTAGTCTTCAAAGATCAGATTGCCCAGAGTTATGGACTGTGGTGAGGTGGAGAAGATGTAGGTGTGGCTTTTGGGGTGAGAGCAGCCTAAGCCATTGTTGTAGACTCACAGTAGGATTTCTCCTTCCCCTGATCCCACAAAAACATGCTTTAATGTTTTCCTACCAAGTCTCAGCTGTTTGACCTTCCTTGATGTAATGCTAATTTACTCTTACTCCATCTCTCTCCAGACTAATTAATCTGTTCTGTTAATAATGCCCTGCAATATGAAGCTAATTACTCCACATTGCTAAACATATCTATATATCCCATTATTAATTGAAATTACACAAATCAGACATTATTCCAAATTCCAATGTTTTCTTTAAATTGGTCCTGGATCATAACTAATTTCGTTTGGTATTTTCTGAAGCAGCTTATTGTCAAATCCATCCAGAATGAAGACATGGTTCAAAATTTCTTTGTTATTCTTTTCTTATAATGTCTATCATTCATTCTTTATTCCTCTTTCAAAACTGTACCTTTTTATTGAGAAACATAGAGAGTACAGATATCCAACTGAAATGGTTTAAATTAAATAATGTTTAAATGCTTCCTAAACAATGTTTTTAAGCAGCAAAACATTCTGTAGTTTTCTAATGAGGCACTGGTTCAGTTGATCAATTTTCTAACATTGTTTTTTGATGTACACTCATTGTTTTTACTGGAGAGATGGAGGCTGAAGGGTGACCATTTAGAGGTCTATAAAGTTTTAAGAGGCACAGACAGGATGGATAGTCAGAGGCATTTTTTCCCAGGGTGGAAATGTCAACTACAAGAGAGCATAAGTTTAAAGTGAGAGAGGGAAGTTTAGGGGAGAAATGTAGGGAAATTTTTTCACCCAGAGGGTGGTGAGTGCCTAGAATGCACTGCTACTGGAGGTGGTGGAAGCAGGCAGGTCAGCAACGTTTAAGGTGTATCTTGATAGATACATGAGTGTAAGGGGAACAGAGGGATAAAAACTGCACATGAGCATTAAGTAGTGGGTCTGAATAAGGATTAGGGCTCCGCACTGGCTTGGTGGGCCGAAAGCCCTGTTCCTGTGCTGTATTGCATTGTATTATTAATTAGATTTTGTTTGATGAAGTGCTAGTGTAGCCAGATGTCAAACTTATAACTGTAGGCTTTGGATTGTGACACCCAAAAAAACCTGATGAAGGGTCTAGGCCTGAAACATCAGCTTTTGTGCTCCTGAGATGCTGCTTGGCCTGCTGTGTTCATCCAGCTCCACACTTTGT
Organism: Stegostoma tigrinum; assembly: GCF_030684315.1. Taxonomy (NCBI): domain Eukaryota; kingdom Metazoa; phylum Chordata; class Chondrichthyes; order Orectolobiformes; family Stegostomatidae; genus Stegostoma; species Stegostoma tigrinum. The sequence continues at coordinate 75,422,765 of NC_081355.1, read as the reverse complement.
TATCTTATGTTGCATGGACATCATTCAGTTTGCAAGTCTGGAACTTTATCACAGTTGATTTCAACATTAGGAGCAGAAATAGGCCATTGGTGTCTTGAACCTGCTCCATCATTTGATTAGATCATGGCTGATCACTCTGTGTTTCAAATTCCACATGCCTATTTACCTTTGATAGCCTTTGATTCCCCTTCCTAACAGGATCTAACTATCGCTGTCTTAAAAATATTGAAAGAAACCTCCACCATCCGCTGAGGCACAGACTTCTAAAGTCACCTAGATTTCGGAGAGAATAAAATACTCCTCATCATGGTCCTAAAAAGGTAAATCCTAATTTTTTAATAGTGCCCACTATTTCTGGACTCACCCACATAAGGAGGAATCTTTTCTCATGATGAAGGTTCACGGTGTAATGTTAAGATAATGCGGCTGACAGATGTATTAATAAATAATAACAAAGCAAATTGAACCAGGTATTGTTTTGGATTTGATTTGTATTTCTAAACTGTGTATGCTAGAAAGGAAGGCAGAGTTTTGGTTTCTGCGGAACTCTTTACTACTGATGGCTGTAGACACTTTAAGAGTCATTAAGTATTCTCAGGGCTGAGATAGACAGGGTTTTAATCAAAGGGGAATCAGAAGTTTTGGGGAAAAGGCAAATAAGTGGAGTTGAGGCTTATCAGATCAGTATGATCTCGTTGAATGGTGAAGCAGATTCAATGGGCCAAACGGTCTACTTCCGATGTTCTGTCTTATAGGCTTATACCATGAATGCTGTGAGCGAGGATGATCATGCTGCGTTACTTTATAAGCTTTATTAAGGTCCTTTAATCTTGGCAGCAGAGATAGGTTCTTTAACTGGATGTGGGGAATAGGCTGGCCCCGGACTCCTGGACATCATTTTGTCATTCCATGAGAAAATGTGCTGTTCCACCAGTTACAATGGAGTAACATTGGAGGCTTTCAAGACCAGCACCGCCATAGAACAAGGCTGAGTCTTTAGTACATTTTGGTATACTTTTCTCCATGCTGCTACAGTGAGATTTTGCCATATCAAATGAAGGCAGCTATGCCATCAAAGTCCATAATTTCCTAGTCCGTGATTTACTGTTTGCTGATGATGCTGTCCTGATGTCCCACTGCGTAGTTCATTTGCAGCATCTTGTAGATCAGTTCCCAGAGTCTGGACTGATGATCAGCTTCAGAAAGACCAGGACACTGAGGTCCCATCTTCTATCAGCAGTCACCACCTCACTCTGGATGTGAATGATAACCTGTCATCCCTTGGATCAAGCATTACCAGCTACATGACCCTCGATAGCAAAGCTAGCAATAGGATCGGCAATTCCGCAGATGACATGATAAAGTTGAGTGGTTCAGTTCTGTGTCTGCAGGCTGCAAAGGACCCACATTTACAGCAATGAAGTATGAACCATTTATCCAAACAAAGAGGCTGAACAGTGTCCAACTACCTTGCCTCAGTTAAACACTAGGTGCTTCCTGGAGGAACAATGCGCCGAATGTGGAAGTATATTTGTGTGCCAGGAGCCCCAGCCTGTTTCTCCTCTTGAATCAATCACAATTCCATTGGCTGCATCACATGAATTAAATGAACAACGGCCGCATTCCCAAAGACGTACCATTTGGCCAGCCTGCTATTAGAAAGAAAACCACAGGTTACACATGCCTGTAATACAAAGACATCTGGAAGTGAGGTCTCAAGGTGACAGGGATTGGAGCCTAGAGACAAGGAGTCCATTAAAAACAAAAGCAGTGTTCTACAGAAGTGAAGAGGTGGCAGGAGAGAGTCCAGTCACTGGATTTACTATCACTTATTTTTCACGCCAGCTCAAAGACATGACCTTTATATGATTTTTGAACCTTCACAACTCATTTATCAAATGCTGCTGCTCCTTTTGGTTCCTCTGAACTAAGTGAAATGTTTAAAGCGGTTACTTCAAAAGTATTTTTTTTCTGCGTCTATCATTTTCCAACTATGGTTCATCTGATGAGAATGATGTGGCAGTTTTCTCATATCAATGTGAGTTAGAATAATGGCTACGTCACCAGATCCTACCCACACTCCTCTTACATAAACCCGCAACAACTCAACTCTGCTCAGAAAACAATCAGAGTATGCTTGAAGATTGTGGAACTGAGTTGGGACAATGTGAGGGAGTCCATTTTAACTGCTAACCCATTTGATTTTCACGAGGCTGATAAGGTTAGAGAGACCTTCTTGGTTTTAGCTGCTTTTCTAGGTGTTGGGATGATTTTTACCTAGCAGTTATAGAACGCCACACTTCATAGTTGTTGAAAAATTCTGAACAGTTGGGTTGTAAAGTTGAAAAATTTGCAGCATCAAACCATTTTGCCCTTGCTAATTTACTTTGTAATGATGTGTAATACCTGTTTCTCACAATAGATGGCACTCATGCTTCATGTGACAGCTGTATTATTGTGACAAAAAGCCTTTGGCCTGTTTTCACTACAGCCCACCTATACCTCTAAATTGACCATTTGTTATATCTTTCTAAAAACAGAAACAACATGGAAAATGTTAAATATCTTGGGCCTTCAGCAGCTTCATCAATGATTTTTCCCTCTAGCTTAATATCAAAAGTGGGAACGTTTGCTGTTGGAATTTGCAAACTCTCTGACACAAAGCAGTCCATGTCCAGATACAGTAAAAGCTAGACAAAATATAGGTTTGGGCTGATAAGTGGCAAGTAACATTTATGCCAATTGCCAGGTAATAACCTTCTCGAACCGGATAGAATCTAATGATTTGCTCTTGAATTTAAGTGGTATTGCGGTCACTGAATTCACCATGTTTAACATGGGGGTTAGCATTGACTAGAAATGTAGCTGGACCATGCATATAAAGTTGGTGCTGTGAGGGCAGGATAGAGGCTGGGAATTCTGCAGCAATCTAATTCTCCAAAGACTGACCGGCATCTACAAGGTACAACTGACGACTGCACGACGAAATATTCTCCACCTACCTGGATAAGTGTGGTATGGCTCCAATAACACTCAAACAGCTCGATACCAAGCAGGACAAAGCAGCTATCTTGATTGGCACCCATCCACAAAGTTCAAAATCCACTCTCTTCACCACTGATGCACATTGGCAGCAGAGTGTGCCATCTACAAGGTGCCCTGCAGCAGCTTGCTGAGGATCTTTCCACAGCACCTTGCAAATCTGTGACCTCTACTCCCAGAAAGTCAAGTGCAGCAAATACTTGGTAACACCGCCTCCTGAAAGTTCCCCTCAAGTCACACATCATCCTGACTTCGAATTGTAATGCTGATCTTCTGCATTGCTGGATCAAACTTTTGGATCTCCCTTCCTAACAGTGTTGTGTATGTAACTACAGCACATGGGCAGCAGCTGTTGAAGGAGGCAGCTTACTGCATCTTTCTCAAGGACAGTTAGGGATAGGTAATCAATGCTGGCCTTGCCAGCCCCAGTGATTCTCACAAGTCCTGAAACAATTTTTTTTCAAAGCTGTCTACTTCTACTGCAAAACATTGAATCAACACTTGTGTCTGCAAATAAGAAGTTAACTTAGTTTCCTTAATAGCTCTGAAAAGCTGGTGGGCCTTCTTCTTTAACTATTGTAGTTTGACCCTTTATTTTTCATTCATTGGATGTGGAATGGGTCAGCATTTATAGCCTATCCTTAATTACCTTTGAGAAGTTGGTGGAAACTTGCCTTCTTGAACCATTGCAGTCCATTTGATGTAGGTACATCCAAAGTGGCATGACAGAGTTCCAGGATTTTGACTCAGCAACATTAAAGGAGCACCCACACTGTTGTTTTCACTTCCATGCCAGACTGAGTAAGAATGGCAGGTTCTACCCTATCAGTGAAGCCATGTACTTGCGAACTGGCCTGGGGCATCCAAAGGTCATGAACGCTACTCTTTAAATGCAAATTGTTCTTTCCGCTTTTTGTTCTGTGCACCTGATCATTACTTCAGCCCAAATCAACTAACTTGTCCTGTATCAAGGCTTAAACCTCAGGCCATCCTGGTTCTTTTGGTTCAGCTGTTAACTGAATACACTCACCCACCCAGATCAGTGTTTCACTGGAGCAGTTTATTTCCGCAGAACTGTTAAACTTCAGAAGAAGGCTATTCAGCCCATTGAATGGACACTGGCTGTCAGAGCATGTTAATTAGTGCCTATCTTCTGCCTTTCCCAATAACTCTGAATGTTGTTCTCATTTAAACAATCATCCATTGCTTGGAATGCTTCAGTTTTCAACAAAGCATGGGAATACTTTCTCCCTATCCATTCTGCTCAGATCCCTCATGATTTTGAAAAAAGTTTACCAGATTTTCTCTCAGTCTTATTCTTTGCCAGGGGAACAATTCCAACCAATCTTCAGTTGATGTGTGTCACCCCAGAACCATTCCCACAAATGTCCTGCCCTTTCTCCAATGTTTGCACATCCTTCCATATATGGCTCCCAGAGCTGTACACAATGTTCCAGTTAAGGTTTAACCAGTGTCTCCTATAACTTGCCCTGTTTATAAAGTCTAGAATACTACACTTCATGAAAACTACTGGCCCTTGGAGCATTCAAATGCCGGTCACAGTTCACCACCATAATATGGTTCACAATCACCAGTCCACCTTGAACAGCCTGCCCAAATCATTCCTTTCCCCCCAGTTTCTGACTTTTAATTTAGACTACTGTACCTGAAAATGATTCAAACCTCATTAGAAAGCAATGAGCTGCCCAGTGCTCACTGACAACATTCAGTTCCTATTGAAGATGCCCATGCGGATGGAATAGATGGACGGACAAAGTTGTGTCTGAATGTTTAAAATTGAATCTATGGACTGAAATAGGCACCCGCTCTCAGATGGAATTTACAGATGGAATCTGTGCTCCTTGGTGCATAGTTATTTGGGGTAGTAGCAATTAGTGTGGGTATTTTTACTTTTTTCCAGAATCTCATGCATCAATGGATTTTTACTCATGAGGCTTCTTTTGAGCATTTAAATGCAGTTTTTCACAAGGTCAAATACCTGAAAAATGAACAAAATGCCACAAACCGAGATCTTGGTTGTAATTAGTGTTTGGCAAGTAACAGGCAACAGTGACTTAGCACATTGTTTTACACTGTGCCCTACACCTAATTCTACAGAAATCCATTAAAATGAAAATCAAATGGGATGCAAATCATTCACTATCGCCATGCTACCAAAGAGCAATTTCACACCATTAATCTATTAAATAATGTTTATGTTTCACTGGGGAAATTATGAATATAAAATATGCTTATTGCAAGACAAAGCATTTAATGCTATTCTTCCACTTTAATGAAATAAATTGAATGTTTTACCCAACATTAAAGTTGTAGTTTTTTGCATAATAGGAATTAATGGATAATTGGACACAATTTAATGATAATTACAACTCTCAACTGAACCCTGAGATGAGATTACTGTTTTAAAATCACTTGCATGTAGCATTTCTGTTTGCTGATGGCAGGTGTCATAACAGATATCATCAGGCAAGAATCTTAGAGCATTTGATGTGAGATAATGTCCACACTGAGCTCAGTTTGAGTTTGGTTCCAGTAATACTGCTGAATAATTGTCAACAGTTGGTTTTTGAGAAAACATAATGTGCATATATTATAATTAACAAATAGGTCTGGTTTTCAACATCACATTTCATAAACATCAAAATGCAACTCTTGGCTGAGAAAGGAGATTTGAGGGGTCACTTTATGAGGCCACACTACACACCCAAAATTTGGGTGTCCATTCCTCATGACTTACAGGGCTATTAATAGGTGGTAAGTCGCTGACAGCTTGTGTTGAATTTTAGATATACACTGCTGGAAGTCCCTGCTCATACTGTGATCCTGTCAATATGATTGCCCTGTTTGCAGAATCTTAAATTTAATGATGGTAACTATTGAAAATCTCCATGTTGCAGGAACTGGTCACCACTTCCGTTAACAGATTTCAATGAATCAACATTTTAAAGCTGCTTATAATTACAGAAAAATTACAGAATAATATTCCAGAAAAAGGACAAATTAAAGTCAACAATCCAGTCATAATATGAAGTGGCTCTTAACTGCTTTGTTACTTTGCATTGCAAGTGCAAATCAATCTCTTTATTGTAAATATTCTTCTCGGTCATATAACCACTAATCTGCAAATATAATATCAAATTATTTACCAAATAAAAATTAATATTTTGGTTTTGAATGCCCTTACAAGCTTCCAAGAAAGGTGAATTTTGAATTTTTACTTTATATGTAAAAATTGACAAATATTAGCAGGAAGAAGAAGTTAATTTCATGACTTAACACCGTATTTGAATCTTAGAATTAATTGATGCATTAGTACTTTCACCCACACATGCCATTTTACACAGAAAATATGTTTTTGTAATAGCTAACCAAACTACATATTTATTTGAAAATGTTTCCTGTTACTCAGCATAACGCAGGTATATTAAGAAACAGTTGCAACAACCTCAAGCCCACCAGTCACAATTGGTACCAGAAAGCTATGGATGAACTTGGTATTTATATGAGCTGTGATTGATGCTGTTTCCATATGCACATAACTCCCTGTCTGGGGTTACGTCATTGAAGATTTGCTGTATTTCTAAACTGGCTTCAAAAAGTACAATCTCTAGTTGAAACTGGCACCAGGATCAACTCTTTGTAAAACTGGCAGCTGTGGAGGATGAACTAATATCAGCAGGTGATTGGAAGACTGCCAGCCCTGGTCACGATGCATGTGGCATTCATTGTCATAAAGCAAAAATATTGTGAGGTTATCAACATTCAGTTTGTCCAGGCATGTTGTTATGTTTGGTAGGAAGGGTACATTACCAGTAATTATATATTATGACACTGTATTTTCACCATAGAAACATTTACACTTTTTTTACAAGAGATATTGCATTTCATTAGGTAACTAAAATAAATATTTTTTCGGAGTTGTGGTATTCAGAGAACCAAATCATTACAAGATTTTAGATTCTTAACTCTCAAGTGCTTGATTTTCTTATATCATCTTTGATTTTCGTTCGCCCTGTGTTGTGCAGATGAGTGACCTTTGATATAATCTTGGTCATTGGGGCTCTGGACAGCACATTATTTCAAGGACATGAAAAGCCAAAAGAATTACAGCTGCTGGAAATCAAAAACAAAAACAGAAGTTGCTGGACAAACTCTGCAGATCTGGCAGCATCGGTGGAGAGAAAACAGAATTAACATTACAGGTCCAGTGACGCTTCTTGACAACTGATGGTAGTTAGGAAAAGGTTGGTTATTTTGCAGAAGGTAGGGCTGAGGGAGGGGGGGAGGAGTAAATGATGTGAAGATATGCAAACGTTGGACTTCTGCATAAAATAACAGCATTTTCCTAGTCACAAAAATAGAAGTCACAAGAAAAGCCCAGCAGGTCAGGCAGCATGTATGAAGAAAAATCAGAGGTAGTGTTTCCCAGGCCCAAAATGTTAATTCCAATTTTTCTTCATGGATGCTGCCAGGCCCACTGAGTTTTTCCCAGAAACTTCTGTATTTGTTCCTGATTTACAGGATCCACAGTTCTTATGGTTTTTATTTTGCTGGCTACCATCAGTTCTGAGGAAGGGTCACTAGACCCGAAACATTAACTCTGATTTCTCTCCACAGATGCTGCCAGACTTGCTGTGTTTTTCCAGCTATTTCCGTTTTTGTTCAAAACGATATTTATTTATCTGTTATCCACTAGATCAGCGGACTTGCCCTTGACCAGGTCATTCGGAGAAAGCTGGGATGGCAGTCTTCCTAATTCCCACCTTGTATCCATTATAAGTAGGGCTCCTCACCTGCATCTAATACTGTGGTACCCATTCCCCATGCAATTAGACAGTAGCTCACCAAAATGTTGCATTGATCTATATGGTCAACAGAAATGTAGGAAACTGTACAGCAGAGATGGGACAACATATTTTTCTTTTTTGGACATGAACTGAATTACAAGTTGGACACTGCTAGATAGATGGAATACCAGGAAAGTTGTGGAAAAATCAAGAGGTGCACATTTTTAGCTATGCAAGTCAATGTTGCATTTTAAAGCAAGGTCAGGCAGCGTCAGCAGAAGATTTTAAGATAAGGAAAGGCTGCCTAGTAAGAGCCCTGGGATTGGTTGAGCTGCAGATTATTAAAACAAACCCTAATTATAGGGCAGCCAGTTCAAAGCCTGCAAAACAGAACATATCTCTATCTCTTTCCAGTCAACTCCATGGTGGGTGAAAACACAGAAAAGCAAGAAAACTTAAATGACAGAATTCTAACATGAAAAGGCCCATGTTTACTAGATCTTCTGTCAAAATGAAGAATGACCATCATTTTACAGACAACAGCATCACAAATTAAAAGGAAATTTTGAGACAATTTAACCATCTTTGTAATCTGGACTTTTAGCCTTCAAAATTTGTTCCAAGTTCACAGTTTTATTTGTGCCAAATGATCTGACTTTTAATTGTCTTGATCATAAACAAATGTGCATGTGTTGGGGCCCTTTTTTTCTTTAAGTCGTCGAGTAGTAGATTAGAAATCTTTTCTTTTCTCTGCCATTAAAGGGCAATTATGTGACAATAAATAGTTATTTGCTGTTAATGATGAAACCTGGTGTGAATTGCTACTGCCCTGGACAGTAGTCAGTGAGGCACATTAGTCATCTTTGCAGTCCGTTTAAGATTTTGTACATTTTGTGACAACTTATGGAGCAGTAGGCCATAATTATCACTTTTCCTGGTCAAGTCATGACAAATCGATGACACCAGTTGACCCAACAAGTCCCGCAGACATGTAAAATTTTCAATTATGTTCCTTACCAGACATTTCTCCAAATGCTGCAAAAGCTGAGAAGCTATTCCATATCTCCAAACATGGAATAAATGAGGATTATATTTAAAAGCTAAATCTTAAAAGAGGATTTCCTTTTCTCCCCGCTCGAAAGCTAGTTGCCAATGCATTTCACTTTCAGCTGGGACAAGACAGTTCTGAGCAGGCAGAGGCACGATTCAGGCTGGCTGAGTCACACAGAATTAATCATTCTCATCCTGCACAGCACAACAGTTCACACAATAACAGCCATGCAGTCCTTTATTTTGTGGGCCGTCTGGAGCTAAGGGAATTTTCACCAGTTAATGTGAGTGGGTTTGAATAAAATACAATCTATCAGTTGGCATTTCAGACACTCCAGCATTGCACCTATTGTGCTCCCCAATTGTAGGGGACTTCAATGGTTAAACCTCAAAGACAATTAATATTTAATAATAGATATAAATTAAAGCAAGTTAAGAAAAAATGTCTTTGTAAATGTGGAAAGAAAAAAAATTACGTAGTGCTCTGTGCATTTTCTGCACGATAAGCCTGTGTGTGTTTATGAAAACATTGTGATCAAATTAGAGATAATGGGAACCGCAGATGTTGGAGAAATCCAAGATAACAAAGTGTGAAGCTGGATGAACACAGCAGGCCAAGCAGCATCTTAGGAGCACAAAAGCCGACGTTTCGGGCCTGGACCTGGTGAAGGGTCGAGGCCCGAAAAGTCAGCTTTTGTGCTCCTAAGATGCTGCTGGGCCTGCTGTGTTCATCCAGCTTCACACTTTGTTATCTAGTGATCAGGTTAGTTTATTGTGCTTTTATCTTCACATTATCTATTTCAGTGGGAAAGGGGCACAAGGATCAGAGCAAATAACAATTAACTAATGGTCACTCTGTACTTTTGTTTTAATTAAACAAATTCATAGGAAACGATTGCTCCCTGGTGCATTCTCTGTGATAACAATCAGCTGATTTGCCAATCAGTCAGTACCCTTTACTCAAATGTTTTAAATTATTACTGCCTTTGAAGTTTTGTATTGCATTTATCCCGATATGCGCAAAATGAAAACTTCAACAACATGGGCTGAAAGTTCCCATATTTTGGTTGTTAATTTTAGGCAGTTTTGCAGACAGCTTCCTTCTGTGAACCCTGGTGACTTTTCTCGCATAATTCTTCACTGCTCACCTCCTGAATTATGCATCTTGCTTACACGGTACCACCCATGAATCGGCTTACTAGCTTCAGACAAGAACTCTGTTTCTCTCTCTTGCCAGACTTTCTGAGATCCTCCAGCATTCTCTGTGTCTGTTCCATTCTTGAATACTCTTGCCATGGAATAAGAGATAGGATGAGACGCTATGAGATGGAAGTGCTAACTGGTGCTGGGATCTTCCAGCAATGGTGCTGTGGGCTCAGAAGTTAAACAGTCATTGTGCAAAATTTCAAATGTTGTAAGCCAGGAATTTCCTTTCACAGCGTGATGGTGGACATTTGGCAAAGCGATAGAAAAATGAGGGGAGACTTTATGGAAATGTACATGATTTTTAGCAGGCCTGACAGGGTAGATAGTGATGGTTTCTTCACGCGGGGGAGTCTAGGATCAGAGGGTGTACTCCTACTCTAGATAGAGTTAAAGAAGATTTTCTTTGCTCTCTAAGGGTGGTGGATCTGTGGTATGTTTTGAGCAGATGGCTGATAAGTCTGGGTTGTGAAATATATTCAAGGCTGAGGTTGATTGACTTTAATCAGTAAGGAATTCAAGGATTATGGAGAAAAGGCAAGAGTTAAGGATTATCAGATTAGTCATAAACCATTGAATGGCGGTTCAGACTCAATGGGCTGAATGGTCTACTTCTGCTCCCTGGTGTTATGGTCTGAGAGAGGTAAATTGTCACCCCATTATTTCAGCTGGGACCTAGAGGCCCTGATGGACTGGGGAAGGGAGGAGAACCATCCTCTTTCCCCAAGTGAGGTCCCAGAGGACTGGAGACTTGCTAATGTTGTCCCCTTGTTTAAGAAGGGCAGCAAGGATAATCCAGGTAATTATCGACCGGTGAGCCTGACGTCAGTGGTAGGGAAGCTACTGGAGAAGATACTGAGGGATAGGATCTATTCCCATTTGGAAGAAAATAGGCTTATCAGTGATAGGCAACATGGTTTTGTGCAGGGAAGGTCATGTCTTACCAACTTAATAGAATTCTTTGAGGACGTGACAAAGTTGATTGATAAGGGAAAGGCTGTAGATGTCATATACATGGACTTCAGTAAGGCGTTTGATAAGGTTCGTCATGGCAGGCTGATGGAGAAAGTGAAGTCACATGGGGTCCAGGGTGTGCTAGCTAGATGGATAAAAAAACTGGCTAGGCAACAGGAGACAGAGGGTAGTAGTAGAAGGGAGTTTCTCAAATTGGAAATCTGTGACCAGCGATGTTCCACAGGGATCTGTGCTGGGACCTCTGTTGTTTGTAATATATGTAAATAATCTGGAGGTAGGTGTAGGTGGTCTGATCAGCAAGTTTGCTGATGACACTAAGATTGGTGGAGTAGCTGATAGTGAAGGGAACTGTCAGAGATTACAGCAGAATATAGATAGACTGGAGAGTTGGGCAGATAAATGGCAGATGGAGTTCAATCCGGGCAAATGCGAGGTGATGCATTTTGGAAGATCAAATTCAAGGGCGAACTATACAGTAAATGGAAAAGTCCTAGGGAAAATTGATGAACAGAGAGATCTGTTCAAGTCCAGTGTTCCCTGAAGGTGACAACGCAGGTCATTAGGGTGGTCAAAAAGACATATGGCATGCTTTCCTTCATTGGGCAGGGTATTGAGTACAAGAGTTGGCAGGTCATGTTGCAGTTGTATAGGACTTTGGTTCGGCCACATTTGGAATACTGTGTGCAGTTCTGGTCAACACATTACCAAAAGGATGTGGATGCTTTGGAGAGGGTGCAGAGGACGTTCACCAGGATGTTGCCTGGTATGGAGGGTGCCAGCTATGAAGAGAGGTTGAGTAGATTAGGATTATTTTCGTTAGAAAGATGGAGATTGAGGGGGGACCTGATTGAGGTCTACAAAATCATGAGGGGTATAGACAGGGTGGATAGCAAAAAGCTTTTTCCCAGAGTGGGGGACTCAATTACTAGGGGTCATGAGTTCAAAGTGAGAGGAGGAAAGTTTAAGGGAGATATGTGTGGAAAGTTCTTTACACAGGGTGTGGTGGGTGCCTGGAATGCGTTGCCAGCGGAGGCGGTAGACACAGACACGTTAGGGTCTTTTAGGATATATTTGGACAGGTACGTGGATGGGCAGGATACAAATGGACACAGACCGTTAGAAAATAGATGACATGTTAGACAGAGGATCTTGATCGGCACAGGCTTGGAGGGCCAATGGGCCTGTTCCTGTGCTGTAGATTTCTTTGTTCTTTGTACCATCAGAGGAGACTATAGGACCAAATCCTGCTAGTCTGGCTGGCAATTACCATCAGGGTCAACACTTTTTCCACAGCCTGGAGGATCATGCAGTAATTCCTTAAGAGAATTAATGACATTCTCCGCTTCACAATAAGTGCCACCATCTTCTCTTTGTCAGTTCACACTCACTGTAATTCTGTCACAGCACCCACCTCCCATCAGGACTCATGGCCTGCCATTCTCAGCATTGAATGCTGCATCTTTCCTCATTGGCTTTCACTCAGCCTCTCCCCCCGGCCCACCCCGCCCCAAGCCATTATCCTTTCTTACCTTTGTACTTGTTGCTCACTCAGTAGTTGACACAGCATTATCCTATACTTGTATCTTGTGCCAGCTACTCTTGTCCCACTGACTCCCTCCCTTTCTCTGATCTCGGGAGAAAATGGCACACAATATGGCTGAGAGCGCAAAGATAGGGAGACTAAAATTGGAGCAACGGAGATAAGAATTTCCAGAAAAGATAAACAGAGGAAAGGGAAAGAGCGAGAGAAAGAGTAACAGGGTAGAAAAGAAACAGCACAGAGGAAAGAGAGTGAATTTCAGTAAAAAAAGAGCAGGGAAAAGAATTTGAACTAAGACAGTATGAGTTGAGGAGTTAGTCATAGAGTCTTACAGCATGGAAACAGACTCTTTGATCCAACCAGTCCATGCCGAACATAATCCCAAACTAAATTAGTTCCATCTGCTTGCTCCTGGCCCATGTTCCTCAAATCTTTCCAATTCATGTACTTATTCAAATGTCGTTAAATGTTGCAATTATACCCACATACCCCACTTCATCAGGAAGCTCTTTCCACACATGAACTACCGTCTGTGTAAAAAATTTCCCTCTCGTGTCTTTTCTAAATCTCTTTCCTCTCACCTTAAAACTGTGCCCCCTAGTCTTGAAATCTAAGATCTCCTTGCGTATTTGCTTCTCAATTTCCCACTAACTATTCGGGGTGTGTGGGGCCTGTAGTACAATTCCAATAAGGTGATCATACCTTTCTTATTTTTCAGTTCCATGCAAGTAACTTCACTGGGTATTTGTCTAAGAACATCCTCCCTAAGTGCAGCCATAATATTGTTGTTAACCAAAAACACCATTCCTCCTCCTCTCTGCCTCCCCTCCTATCCTTCCTGTAGCAACTATACTCTGGATCATTAAGCTGCCAGTCCAGTCCATCCCTGAACCACGTTTTTGTAATAGCATTGATATCCCAGTCCCAGTTCCCAACCATAGCCTGAGTTTATCAGCCTTAACTGTTAAGCCTGTTGCACTGAAATAAATGCAATTTAATTCATCAGTCTTACCTCATTCTCTACCTTCACTTTTTAATTTGCTCATCTTCCCTGCTGTAACAGCCTCAGACTTATCTCTTTTCTGACTATCTCTGCGGGGCCCACACCCCCTCTTACTATCCTAAAGCCTACTGAGCAGCACCAGCAAATCTCCCCACCGGGATATTGGTCCCCTTCCAATTCAGGTGCAACCCATCCTTCATATACAGGTTGTAACCCATGAGATCATCACCTGAACTCAGGCATATGGCTAGGGGCAACTGTGGTTGCTCATTGAATTTCTAAGTTTGAGGAGACAGAGAGAGAGGTTTTCTCCACAATAGGTAGCACAGCAACTAAAGAGGCCAGTTCAAAATTGGTCCTTATTATGGCAGAGAAAGCTATCAGGGAAAGGACACAAGATTTACTCCCTCTTGCCTGAGGCAAGTGACACTGATTATGAAGCAGCAAAAAAAGTTATCTTAAGTGTGCACCACTCAATACAGGAAGCACATTATTAAAAATTCCATATCCACAGGAAACAGCTTGACCTCGGACTTGAAGGAATAAGCACTTGGCTTTTAACCAGTAGGCACAGTCACTTGAGACAGAAGCCACTCAGGAAAACTGCATGAAATAATTCTCTTTGACGAGTTGAAAAACCCCATCTCCTTCCCAACAGATATACACCAAGAGGAACAGAGAATGACTGAGTCTAGGCAAGCTGTCATGATGGCTGATGACTGTGAGCTAATCCATAAATCCCTGTTCTCTGAGAACCCATTCCCTAGTTACCCACAAACGGTGGGAGCTGCTACGATCCATGGTGAGCATGCCTGGCTCAATTTTGGCTGCTTCAGTTTCAGGAAATCATTCAGGAAGGTTTTTGTGGACTGTGTGGGAATTTTGCCCAAAACATAAAAGGAGGCAACCTTGCCATCATGGACGTGGCTATCCATTCCCCAGAAGCAGATCCCCAAGCATCCCACTTACCAAAGCTACAAGGAGCAATTTGGCCTCAACCTTCACCTGGTGCAGTGTGCTAACTGAAATCCAGTCAGACCAGGGCTCAGATTTCACGTCCAGAATATTCTAGAAAGTCACGGGAATCCTGAGCTCGGCCTGGGGGACACCTTTAGTTATCATCCACAGTCACAGGAGATGCTAGAATAGTACCACCAGACCCCAAAACAGTGATCTATGTCGCCTCATCACTGGGAGAAAGGACTCAATTTTCCTTCATTTGCCGCCAGCGATATACCCGGTAAATTCACTGGGTTCACTCCATTTCATTCAGTTTATAAGCACCAAATGCTTGAAATTACCATAGGAGAGGTATTTAGTATAGAAGGAGTATATCACCTTGTTAGATTACATAGCAGAGGTCTGAAAGTAAATCTCATAATCTGTGAATTGGCCCGAGAACACTTGAAACTCTCCCACAACAGCGATGAGGCAAAAGGCAGGCAAATTTGCTAACGCCAAAACTTTCAGTCACAAGACGGCCCCCTAGTGCTTCTACCACTATCAGATGAACCTTCGAAGGTCTGTGGCTGGTAAAGAGTAACCAAGAAGCTCAGACAAATGAATTAGCTGACTGAGACCCCATGTTGGGGTAAGAAGCAAATGTTGTGAAATGTCAACGTAATGAAGCAATACCACTGCTGATTTGGAGCGAGCCGTTCTTATTGCTACTGACTTTGAGAGTGAAGGTGACAGCAGGATGAATTGGAGGGAGACAGGAGTGAGACCCAGTTTGTACGTGGAATAGTGTAGGTTAAATGGGCTTGAGATCGGTATGACAGGTCGGCACAACATTGAGGGCCGAAGGGCCTGTACTGTGCTGTAATGTTCTATGTAACCCATATTATCTGGCAAACCAACACAGAAATACTTGCAAACATATGCTCCTTATTTCCCACCTAGGTGCAGAAGTGAACAGACTGAATAAGGTCACACAATACATTCCAGGATTTATGCTGCTCTGCATAATGTGGATGGGGGAGAGGCTTATTGACAATCTTACTGACTAGGCCCAAAAAAGAAAGTAGCCCTGCTTCGGGAGGAGGTTAACTATGTGCTGGGGCATCAACTGAAAAAGCCTTGATAAAGCATTATCTGGAGTTCCACAGTTGAGATCGTGCCCAAGCCGGATCATTCCACAAGGTTCTGAATTGACTACCAAAATATTAATGCAGTGACCACAGCCAATTCATGCAGATAGCCCAACTTGAAGATTAGGTAAATATGGTAGATTCTTCAGTCTACATTACGATATTACTCTAATTCAAGGTGGAGAGGCACATTTCCTTGATTATCAGAACAGAGGAAATCTTCACCTTTGTAACTCCATTCTCTAGATATCAGTATCGTCATGTCATTTGGACTCCAAAATACTCCAGTCGCCTTTCAGAGGTGAATGACGAAGATGGTATCGGTTTTATCTAATCACATGGTGTATCGAGATGACCTTGCAAAATACAGCAACACTTGGCAAGTGTGATTGGAGCAGCTAGAAGCCCTCTTCCAGAAAATAGACAGATCACCTAATGGTCGATCTTAAGAAGAATAAACTTGCTAAGTTCCAGCTGCCCTCTCTAGGAAACGTAGGTGGGTCAAGGACAAGGAATGTTCAAGTTGCAAAGGTAGAAACACCAGCACAATTCCAATTTTGCACAGAAAGGTTTGAAATCATGAGGTTCTGCGGAATGTGTGGGTTAGACTGAAAGTTCAT
Source organism: Stegostoma tigrinum (assembly GCF_030684315.1). Classification (NCBI taxonomy): domain Eukaryota; kingdom Metazoa; phylum Chordata; class Chondrichthyes; order Orectolobiformes; family Stegostomatidae; genus Stegostoma; species Stegostoma tigrinum. The sequence continues at coordinate 75,406,434 of NC_081355.1, read as the reverse complement.
CCCAAAGTTCATCTTTGTAAGATTGACCATTAGGTGATCTGACTATTTACTGGAAGAGGGCTTCTAGCTGCTCTAATCACACTTGCCAAGTGTTGTTGTATTTTACAAGGTCATCCCAAACTTCGGTACAGCAGTTGCACTGCTGACAGACTTATCACAGTGAAAAAGAAAATGTAATATGAACTGAGAAATGCCAAACTGCTTGAAAACAAATATGCCTCTGCTTAGAGTTCCAGTTTTAATCATACATTTAAAGTAAACATCACTGTGAGCAACATTGTAGTAGGGGCTGTCCTTCTTCAGGAATTTGTACTCAGAATACAGAAACTACTGTGTACCTCTCCAAAAACCGAAACAAACATCAGAAATAGTACTCCACAGTAGAAAGGGAGATGCTGAGTTTATAACTTGTTCTCAAACACTTTGAGACATATGTCTGAAATTGGTACAGAGAGCTCACAGTCTATACAGACTGCAACTCGTTAACTTTTGTTGAAAGGTGTAAGGCCCAAAATACGAGTTATTCAATTGAAACTTATTCAACTGTACCACTTAAAATTCCACCACATTGCCAAGAAATTAAATGAGATTGCAGTAACCCTGTCTAGAATTGAAAGAGTCCCAGATAAATCCAAAAAGCAAATTGACCAGGGCTAGAAGAATGAATTTTAGTGTGTGCATGCATCTTATTTTACCTTTTCCTACATTTCTCCTTTGCAACGAAATGAGACTGGATTTCATATCATTCGTCTTGTAGGCTAAGTGTTATGATGATGGATCAGAACCCTACAGACATTGTTTACTGTTATTCCCAAAATGTGTTTTTACCTTTTTTAAAGAAAACTGCTACAGAAAGAAAAAAAACAAAAACTAAAGATGTCGATTCAGTGACTGTCTGAAGCTACATCTGTCCAAATTTATGAATAATTTTGACAGGCTAAAGAAGGGTATTCTGTGAGAAGCCAATGGAATATTAGAACTCTAATGAGTCTGGGAAACTTCACATAGGATGAGATCTAAAAGAAGAAATAACAAGGGGGCTTACTATGCTCCCAACCCTCTGCCTTAGCAAAAGCCACCTCTCGTAGTTGTGCCTTTTTTATTCTCCAGGAATACACAAAGTAAAGTTAAAAATAGATTGCAACACTAGTCTGTGTGTGACTGGCCAGATAGCTGAGTGCCTAGATGGGAGTGCTTTGAGGGCCACAGCTTTGAGAATAACCCTTAAGCACACCTGTATGGCAGGTGAAACAAGGGGAAAAGAAGTTCTCTTATTCTCATTGCTGATAGTTAGTTCAAAAGAAATCTAGATGAGGATTTTCAATCAGTGAATGCATTGGTTATAATATTCCAAAATTCCCTGGAATTCTGGAATATTTCATTGGAAAAATATTAATCTAATACCCCTATTCAAAAAGGAGGGGAGCAGAATGTAGGAAATTACAGACAACTTGGTTTAATACCTGTTGTGGGCCAAATGGCAATAGCCTGGCAGATGAATTTCAATGCAAAGAAATATGAGGTAATACATTTTGATTGAAAAAAAACATGGGAAGACAATATAGGTTCAATGGTACAACTTTTTGGGAAGTACAGGAGCAGAAGGACCTCAGGGTTCATATGCATAAATCTCTGAGAGTGGCTAGGAAAGCTGAAACCGTTGCTAAGAAAGTTATAGGGTCCTTGGGTGTATAAATAGAGACATACAATAAAGAAGCAAGGAAGTGATGCCACACCTCTTAAAAATCATTGGTCAGATCACATTTGGAGTATTGTGTTCAGTTCTTGGCATCTCATTCAAGGAAAAATGTTAAACCTCTGGAAGGGTACAAAGGGAATTTACTAGGATTATGCAGATCACTATTATACATGGGAAAACAAGTTGCAAAATGAAGAAATATGAAATTTACAAAGATATGAATAGGTTAGGTGAATAGGCTGAAATTTGGCAAAGGGAATTTAAAATGGATAAGTGTGAGGTTACCTATTTTGGTGGAAGAATAAAAAGGCAACTTATTACTTAAATCAGGAGACATTTCAAATCATTTCAGTTAAGAGGAATCTGGGTATCTCATGCATATATCACTGAAACCTAGTATACAGGTATAGGAGGTAATAAGGATTTGGTATTTATTACGAAAGGGAAGGAGCATAAAAGTCGAGAAGTGATATTGCAACTGTACAAGACATTAGTGAGAACCCAACTGGACTAATGCATATAGTTTTAGTCCCACTACCTGAGGAAGAATGCAAATTCATTGGAGGCAGATCAGAGAAGATTAATTCCAGAGCTGAAAACTTTGTCTTATGAGGAGAGATTGAGTAGTATATACCTATACTCACTACAGTTTAGGGGAATGAGAGGAGATCTAGTTGAAGTATACAAGATTCAAATGGAGACTGACAAAGTAAATGTAGCATGGGTGTTTCCCCTTATGGGGCAATGTAAAATGAGCATTCACAGTTTTAGGCAAATGGATGGCCGATTTAAATCTGAGATGAGGTGAAATTATTTCTCTCAAAGGATTGTGGATCTGTGGAATTCACTACCTGATGGGCACCAGGATATGGAGTAAATTTAAGGAAGAGCCATGATGCTGCCTGGCCTGCTGTGTCCCTCCAGCTCCACATTTGTGTTATCCCTAGTCTCCAAACTATACCCAAATGTCAACACCCATCTGCCTTGCTTCAACTTCTGCAATTTTCCAAGACTTCCTCTGTACTTAATTCTTTAACTATATCTTTCTTTGGTAACCTCTACTCGTTTGGAATGGTTAGTAAATTAAAGGTGCCATATAAATGCATCTTGTTGTTGATAAGAAGGTCGTTGGAAACCTTCATCACTACAAGTAAGTAAGTTATTATTACAGGCTCTACACAATACAATGAGAACATCTAGTTTATTCATTAAACTTCATTAATCCAGGTGCTTATAGGGTACTCATGAATGTATTGGATGAAATTGAGATAATCATCAGTTTCAGCAGGAAACACCTATGTTTTGATTTGTGCTTCTGCAAGTTTTTGTATTTGTCACAGTACTCTGAACCTGTGACTGCACCATATGGCACAACATGACATGTCTCTTTTGAGAAGCCAACAAAGGTATGTGAAAAACTCTGATATCATGATTAAAACAGATCATTATTATTAGGTGTAAAAGCAAAAAATGCCAGAAATACTCTTAGTATCTATAGAGAGAGCAATAGACGAGCAGAGAAACAGGGGTAGATCAATGACTTTTAATCAGAAATCATCAAGCACATAGTCCATTTGGATGCTGTCAATAAACTTGGAAAATACACACACATTTGGAACAGAATGTATTAGTAAATGTAACTACATAACCTTGGTTTCTTACTGAAACTGTTGTGATTGTAATGAGGTCAGCCAGCTGGACATCATAGGATATGAGTTCCCTGATTGGGGCTGTTAATCTGGTCCAATCAGAGAGTCTAGGCTTACATATAAAAAGGGGAATGTCAGAGATACTGACACTCTGGTACCTGGCTCTGTATGAGGCTGTACTAAAGTCAAGGACTGTTCATGTGTAAATAAGGGGTGACTTGGTGATGGATACTGGCCTGTGTGGAGTTATTTCAGAAACTTTATTCCAAGAAGGTAATCATTACCAAATAATAGATTACAAATTAAAACAGAAAAAAAACCAAACTTTCACCAATTTAAGAAGTCAGGTATCACTAAACCACTCTGCTAGTGTCCTTGATGTTACCTTTCAACCAGCCAAGCAAGCTGACTGCTGTATGTATTGAGCTGGTCTGAAGTCGGGATCTCAAAGCCCAGAAATGCCACCTTATGAGATCTTCTGCAATTTCTATTAGTGGAAATGAGCAGCCTTCCACTGACCCTGCTGCAGCTGCTGGGGTAGCACTGTGTAGGTGTATGAGGACAGATTGAAGCACCTACAGGACGGACACTGAGAGAATACACAAGTGTAAATGCTTCAGTTTTGTATTACAGGATATGTTGGTGAACAAAATTCTTAGGGACAGCCTATTTGGCTTTGACTTGTGATTTTTCTTCAAGATTTTGACTAAGAGAATGTGTGATGGTCTGGAGCTACGGGGTTGGAAGTTACAGAACAATTTATGGAACTGTGCAAGTGTACAGTTCATGGCTCAATCAGGAAGTCCTCTATCCTGCTTCACTCTGTTAATAATGCAGATGAGGAAGCCTCCTCTGCTGGTCTGCAAAGCCTCCAAAAATCACCTTAATGCAGCACTGGGCAGTGAAGTGGAACTTATTGATTAGGTTACTTGCTCATGCTGGGAAAGATCCTGTTGATCTGAAATTGAAGGTGACCAGATGGGTGCTGGGAATGCTATCCTTACACTGTGGTGTGGTTACAATTCTGTTGAAAGAGATGACAGTTCAATGAACGCCTCTTGAATGAACTGGGGGCACTTCACGCACTGCTTCTACTGTAATAGGGGCAGAAGAAATGCCCACTCAGTATTCTTGGTGGACAGGTCCATCTGTGATCCATTGAAACTGTAACCATGTCCAATTCAATGGGTTTTCTTTTGGCAGAGCAGTACTCCACTGATTAACCCCAACTCCCAAGCTGGATGCAATAATACTCGTATCAAAATGGAGCAAGTTACCAAAACTCCGCCAAGACCACAATAACAGCTTTACCACAAAATAGCACCAACCAAGTAAATTAATATCACCCTATTCACAAATTCATTGGCTGTTTCTTTGTGCCGGTATTGTGTAGGTCTCTCATTGAAGCTGAACGCATAGTCAGCTGTGAGTGTCTAGGACATGGTGTTAACTGGTGCTGGATTAGTCCAAACTTATGTGATTTGCATCAACTTAGCCTGAGAGACCGTGAGGTGTCACAACCTGCCCCGACATTGTGGTGCATGTGTAGCACTCCCATGCCAACATCCTTATCAGCATTGTGTAGAAGTGGCTGGAAGTAGTATGCCAGCCATTTATTTTCCAGCAGACAGATTACAGCAACTTAGGTGAGTCCTGGAAACTGGGCTACCTGCCTATAAAAGAAAAACGACCAGGCTGATGAATCAACATTCATTTTGCTGTTCATTGTTTATCGCAAGTTCATTTCGTTGTCCTCATGTAATCTTGTGAAGGTTATGAAGTGAAACTTAAATTCATTGCAACTTTTGTAGAAAATCAGTCACTAAAATTAGTCTTTAGGTCTGAGACATTGTTCTCTCATCATCAATTACCAGCATAAATTTTTCAATTGGGTGCCAATTCCATTGGAAATTTGTGTCTACTTGAAGTCACAAAACAGCCCATGATATAATTTACATTATGTGGTTTCTTGGGGCAAATGCAACTGTCATTATGAAAAGGTCTGAATGCTTCCATATATGTTAGCCCATACAACATTCAACATGAAGACTGAGTTCTTGTTGAGATAGATGCTTTGAAGTCTATTAGCAACACAAATTATTTATAAGAACTAGGCCTTACACTTAATTTGTGTTCCATGCTTCTTGTTATGGCTACATTATATAATATTACATGCTGACTTCAATGAATAAACATTGCCCTGACTCCACTGCACTGTGACTACTTAAAGAGATGCAAAGATCTTCATACCGAAATGTCATATGTCGTGATATCATTTAACCTAACGGTGTATTTTTTTTTAAAGAAGTAAACTGTCTTTCTGAGACCTATGCAATAATACTAAAATTACAGTAAAAAACACTCAAAACAAAACATAGCTATGTATGACATAGGTTTCATACACTTCTTTGCATTTGTCCTGATAACAGTAGATTATCATAGGTAGGAAAGTATATGGTGAAGAGGCCATAAGGAGGGTTCAGATAGCTATAGACAGGTTGAGTAAGGGGCAAAAATCTGGCAGATAGATTACACTGGGAAAAATTGTGAAGTTGTCACATTGGTTGACTGCGAAATTTTCAGATCAAGAGGTGTCAGGTATTCATGAAGAGTTAGTATGCAGGTACAACAAGTAATAAAGAAGGTCAATAGAATTTTTTTTTCTTTATTCATTATAGGATGAGGGCATCGCTGGTTAGGCAGCATTTATTGCCCTTCCCTAATTTCCCAGAGGGCAGTTGAGAGTCAACCACATTGCTGTGAGTCTGGAGTCATATGTAGGTCAGACCAGGTAAGGATGGCAGTTTCCTTCCCTAAAGGACATTAGTGAAACAGATGGGTTCTTCCGACAATTGACAATGAATTCAGTCATCATTAGGCTCTTAATTCCAGATATTTTATTGAATTCAAATTCCACCATCTGTCGTGGCAGGATTCGAATCCCGGTCCCTAGAATATGAAAGGAATCAAACCTGTAAGGATGTTCTGCTTCAGTTATAGAGAGAATTGGCAAGATCACACCTCAAATTCTGTGTGCTGTTTTGCTCTCATTTGCGGAAGGATGTAAATACATTGGAGATGGCTCAGAGGAATTGCATGAGGAAAAGTTCAGCAGATGTAACTTGTATTGTCTGGAATTTCAAAAAGTTAGTGATAATTTGAGCGAAGCATATTAGATTGATCTTGAGAAGGTGGATGTGGGAAGGACATTTCCTCTTGCGAGGCTGAATCCAAAACTACAGGCCCTGTTTAAAAATTAAGGGTCAACCTTTTAGCACAGACATGAAGAGAATTCTTTCTGTCAGGCATCTGTGCAATTTTGGAACACTTTGGCTAAGAAAGAAGTGGAGATGGTGTCATTGAATATTTTTAAGGCAGAGTAAGACATTTTCTTGTTAGGCAAGGAAATCAAAGGTTATCAGGAATAGAAGGGAAATTGGAATTCAAAACACAAGCAGATCAACCATGACCTTATTGAATGGAGGGGCAGGCTTGAGGGGCAGAATGGCTTACTTATGCTCCTAATTCATATATTCATATGAACTATTGGACTATGAACTATCCAGCCTTGTGTTGTCCTTGTTTTCTGCTTTCATGTTAGCGTGAAAAATCGATCAACTAAGAAATGTTAAAAGCAAATGACTGTGCAAATATGTAATTATTTCCAGTTTTAAGTTGCTAAGAATTTGAAATATTTATATTTTTTCATACTGTCTGTTTAAAAATTTTACCACCTTCTATTTATACTCACCCCACTATTCCAATTCCTTCAACAATCTATTGTCCAGCTCTGCTGAGTGTACTCTCCCTGCTGACTTAGTGATCTCACCCACACATGCTATGTATACTTCTTTCAACTTCTTATTGGCATTTTAAATCTCAGAAAGGAATTTTTAGCCTGTGAGATAATCTGCAACTGTGAAAAGTACTGCAATGTAATCTATCATGTTTTCAAACTTGTATTAGACACAACTGCAAATGAACCAATTGATTTTAGAAGTTGTGGCCACAACAACCATCACTAAAGCCATTTCAAGTTGGGAGCTTTATGGAAAACTTAGGAACAGCAGTAGATCATTCAGTGTCTCAGGGCAATGCCATTATTGAACTAGATCATGGTTGAGTCTGTGCCTTAGCTCTACATCATTATTTCATATTCTTTGATATCCTTATTTAACAGAAATCAATCCATTTTATGATTGAAAATTGCCATTAAGCCAGAATCCACAGCTTTTGGTGGAAAAGTGTTCCTGATTTTTACTACCTTTTGTGTAAATATTTTCTGCCTGACTTTACTTTTGGGTATCCAAACTCCGGGCCTTAATATTGAGCTCCCTTGTTCTGGATTTCTCCAAGAGCTGAAATAGCTTCTTGGTTGAAAAATGCAGTAGCAAAGAATAAAAACAAAAATGCTATCATGAAGCACAAAACATTTAATTTGTCAATCATACTGAAATTTGTTGCTTAGAATATTGATTTGATGTGATTGGAATCAGTAGAACCTTCCTATTACAGCTCTAAGGCCGCAGTCACATGCTAATTTATTATTTCTTCTGTTAAAATAGACATCTGTCTGCCAAAAGGTCCAGGCAAATGACTACACCTTTGGAACAGATGGTTTTATAACATACAGATCACATCCCCTGACACTGAAATAAATGTTAAGTCCATAATAATAAACCTATACAACTACACTAGCTGATGGTCTGCTGTGTTGTCCAACAAGTAAAAATAGTTTCTCATGCAATACATTGGTACTGGAGGAAGTGAATGCTGGTGGATGAGATGCTATTCATGCAGGTTGCTTTATCCTAGATGGTGTCAAGCTCTTGAGCATTGATGGAGCTGTACAACAACAGTTGTTGCACCCAAGCTGGTGCTGAATACTCCCCTCTTTATAGGTTTTGCAAAGCTACTGTGGAGTCAGGATGTTAAATGCTTATGAGAGAACGTTCAGCCTCTACTGTGCTCTAGTCATTACACTATTCATGAGACTAGTCCGGTGACATTTCCGGTCAATGGTGACCTTCCAGGATGATGATGTTGAATAATTTGATGAATGGCATAGAAAGATGGTTAGACACTATTTTTCTTGGTGTTGTCATTGCCTGACATTTCTGAAGTGCAAATAGTGCTTCGTACTTGTGATCACCAGCCTGAATGCTCTTGAGATCATGCTGCCTGTAAACATGCACCTTGTCATATCTGAGAAGTTATAAATGCAATGGAATACTCTGCAATTCTCAGCGAACATGTGTATTCCTTACTTCATAACCGAGGAAAAGTCATTGAAGCAGCTGGAAGTTCTTGAAGGAACTGCTGTAGGGATATAATATAGTTGGTCCTTGGATGAAGTCCCTGTCTTGCATGATCGCCCTTAATTCACTGAATATCTGTGTAAAGATGCCTTGGAAGCTTTTACATTGTTTAGTACTCCATCACCTGAAGTTAGGCTGTCATATTTATAACAGTTATATTTGACATCTGCTTTTGGCAATACTGATGGATCTTCTTACATTCGAGCTGTTTGTTTTTCTGCTTCATTGCTACAATTCTCCAACCCATCAGTCTCTAAAAATATCTTTGTCGGCAAGCCTTCCCCACTGGTCCCTATGGCTGAATTGGATTTGAAGGAAAATGAGAAGCTCTTGCAGCTGGAGAGATGTGTTATACAAGATTATGTTGCTGAAAGAGTTAAATTTGGAGACTGTAAGCTCCACCCAATCTGATGATGTCATAAGCACTAAGGTGGGAAAGGCAGAACATCTTCGATCTTGTAAAGATCTCCTGATGAAGGGCATAAACCCAAAATGTTGACTTTCCTACTCCCCTGATGCTGCCTGACCTACTGTGTTCCTCCAGCTCCACACAGTATTGACTGACATCGTGGATCGCCTTATAGTCTTAGTAACAAAGTTTAACTTACAAATGTAGCCAGTGCCTGATTTCTATTATGTAATAAACATCTTGTTTAAGGGAAGACCTCCTCATTAAGACTCATCAGTGGTTTCTCTCAACCATGTAAACCCAGCAGGGTCACAGTCCCAATCAAAGCAAGAGGATGTTGGCAGCAAACTTCGCCAACAACAACCACAGCACATATATCAGAATACAAAAGTGCTAGCGCCATAGGTCACTTCATCACCACAACTAGCCCAAAATTTTATGTTATGTGGTATAACCACTTTGTTACGTCAGAAGCATTCACAATTTGTGATTCACTGAGATAGCGTTTGCTGGAGTCTAATGCTTGACTATATCTAGGACAAGGAATGCCTCTCCTTGTCACCGTCAAAGTTGCCACTGGTTAGAACTTTTCTGCCAATTACTTACTTCAAACACAGTTAGCTAGTTCAGTCAGCCATCCATTCTCTGACAAAGTTTACTGAAGGCTTGCTCCAATGGCATTACAAATTTCATTTTCCAAAAAGTGAGAAGAGAACTCAAATTGGTTAGGCCTGGCACTTCTATAAGGTGGCTGGGTTTCCCAAAGTACAGTGTATCTTTGAGGGCAGCCACGAACCTAGCAGTGTGCTCATACATTGGAACATTTTACTGTCCCCTTAGTTGAAGCAGCCGGCAGACTGGATAGATGATTGTAGGGCACCAGGCTTTCAAAAGCATTTATTTTTACTGCAGGCAATATCAGGTGAATTCTTGATGTTTTGAATATTAATATAAAAAGTCACATTGTGTTAAAGCTTTTCATCCTTCGCTCATCAAGACAATTCATAAAAAATACCATGGTGATCAGCCTAAAAATTTGAAATGCTACATCAAAATGGCAAATTACCTGGCTTGTAACCAGATATGTTTGTGATCATCTTTCTGCTTTAAATCAGGGAGATATGCTTTTAGCAATGTGGTGCAACAAGGTACGCTGCAAGGCCAGTCGACACACTTCCTTGTGTGAAGAATGACGACACAGTTTGCAAATCATTTAAGGTGCTTTTTGATCTTGGTTGCAAAACTTGCAATGGTTATAAGAAATTGAGTTTTTTCATTTGAAAGCTACCAAGTTCCAGTCAAAACGTCTGACTGAGACGGTGGTTTGCAAATGTGAAATAGGGGAGAGTGGGTTGTATTCCTTAGGCTGCACCACTTCACAGTATGTGTGTGAATTCCACACATTCTCCAGGAAGTCAATTCATTTTAGTCGATGAACTATAGGCGACTTTATGTTGGTACTCATTCTCAGGTCAGAGAACTTTTGTTTTGATTAACTCTCATGACGGAATATGATGTTTGCAGCAAAGGTGCTAACCTGTGACACCATGGATATTTTTTGCATCAGACATGTAGGGTTTTAAAGATGTTTTTCTGATTGTAGTTATAAAATCCACCTGCAACATGCCGAAGTTTCGAAAATGCACTTCAGAAAGGCAAAATCCTCCACTGACAAGAGGAAGTTGGCAGATTATTCATCTGATGCGGGCATTGTGATGATTGAATAAAGAGGAAGAAATTGAAGGATAGTGCATTTGGCATTTAGAAGAAACAGGAGCAGAAAGTTCATAGGATCAATAACCACAGTGAAGTATCAACAAAACAGAGCATAGAAAGGTTGCAAGAAAGTAAAACTATGAAGATGCAGTGAATCTACATACAGGGCTCATGATAATGTAATTAACATTTATGGGAACTCCAGTCAAAGTTAGTCCATCATGTGCTGACAAGGCCTGCAGTTGTGGTAAAAAATGACCCATTCGATATTGGTACCTTTACAAGCTTTGCATTTATAAACATGGTCCACAAATTTTGCTATTGATCCTCTTTATTTCAAAGCAAGCCTTCAGAAAGAAAAAGAATTGCAAGATCTGTCTGGCAACCTGCCATCAGATGTATTACATGGATTCAGGTTCTGCCTCATTACCACCAGACAACAAAACAGTTCTGTCCAGTTATCTGGTTGATCAATCTTCTTCACTAGCATGGATGACAGAGTGTGCAGCTCTGATTACCAATCTTACTCTATGCTGAATGATGCTACTTTGCTTTCCTGACAAGCATAAACGTGAAATATAAAATGTCTAGGGCAAGCCAATAACTTTGAATAGCTCACAAAAAAAATACGATTAGGATTTGATAACAGCAGCTCATTTTAATGACAAGAACAGATTAGATTTGTTGCTTTTCCAGAATGTTGTTGTATTTTCAACAAACTGTGACTGATATTTAAGCTTCTCAGAGACATTATTAAACTATATTAAGAGATGTCAAAAACCAATAAAATAAGTAAAGCCTAGTCACGGCACAGTTCTGTGGATATTGTATTAACTACACAGGTTCTCCCTCAGAAAGGAGGAAAACAGTTCCCTGTGTGTGCAGAGACAGTGCAAAAGCTTTGGGCCTGCTTTCTATTTTTTCCACTTCATCTTTCACAACTCGTCTTCTTAGGATGATACTTTACATACTGATGTAGTTTCACAGGTGTCAGTCATTCTTTAGAATGCCAGTATGCTATTCAACTATGGGGTGTATCAAAATTGAATCCAACTTGCTCCTCGCACAATCACAACACATGTATACCTGCCTTTTCTGGATTGAGTATAGCAGTGGGAACCCTGCTTGAATTGGTTCCTTGCTGGCTTAGCAATTCTGAGGTTATTTGTAAGATGACAACTGCAGTTCTAACATTGGACCTAGTCAAAGACGAGAGATTGGACTTCCAAGCCTTTCTGGTCTTTATGACTCAATTTCATCCAGGAAGTCTGACTATGACATTGGTAGTCCAACGAGCCTTTTTGTTTTGCATTTTCTTCTGGATATTTTAAAATGTATTCTATTCTTCATACAAAAACATGGGGTTTGGATTTAAAAGAATGTTAAAGGAAGAAGGGGTGCTTGATGGGCAGAGAGATTGAGGAAGGAAATTCAGGTTAATCAGTGGCTAAAGGCATGGTGGTTCACAGTAAGATGAAAAGGAAGGAATGTACAAAAGGATGAAAAGAAAGAGTTCAAAGTAGAAAATGGTGTAGCACTTGAGGTGTTCACAGAGGTATAGTAATGGACAGGCCAAGAGGAATTTTAACACAAGAATAAGAATTTTCAATCTGGATCATGGGGTCTGGAAGAATAGTGTAAATGAATGACAAGGGTGGGGGGATGGGTGAATGTGATGGTGAAGTATACGACACAGACAACTAATTTTTGGATGACTTAAGTCAATGAAGGGTACAGAACTATGAAGAAGATTTTAGAATACATGAGTTCAGAGTGTCAAAGGCAGGTTTCAACAAGAGATGGGGTGAAGCAGAGAGTGAAATGGGCAGTACTATGGAAAAGAAAGTTAACAATCTTTGTGATAGAAAGAATGTAATGCCAGAAGTTTAGCTCAGAGTTGTGTGAGGTGCTAAAGTGGCTGTCGATGGGAATTATACTAGGTTCAAAGATGCTGTTGCTTAAATCCTTTGACTGATGTGAGATCAATCAACACATAATATAATTCTTTGATACTGCACAGAAAATTGACAATATTGGAGAAGATTTAGGAATATAAGGAAAAGTATGTCTCCCTTAACACACAAATGTTATGAGTTACTCAAGCCAGGCATACCAGAAAATTGAGAGTAGGGTAATAATAGGGGCACTGAAGTTATCTTAAATGTCCAAGTGTTTGACATGAAGGATTGGTAATTTATCAAAAACAGCTATAAATTCCTGCTCCAGATCAATACCCAGTGAATCCTGTTGGAAGGAAAATGTTTATAAATATTTAGCAAAACACAATTGGCTGAAATGTAATGACTTGGGAAACAGCATAACTTCTCAACATTCACACTGAGAGTAACCAATGATAAGATACAGCATTTATTGCCAGTACCTTTGAAATCATACCCTAATACGATCTAGTCTTCATGAAAGGAAACAAGGTGCAAAAAGAAAATAAAATTGAATGAATTTTTTTGCTTCTAGATTATGTTTGTTAAAGTTTCTTCCCCTACTTTACAAGTGAGATGTGCCCTTAAATATCAAAACATTAATATGGCAATGAATGTAATGTAGGTTCACAATGCAGAATAATTTGCCACTGATAGCAAGTTTGGATTATAGACCCACCAAAAATAAAACAAATCCAGGGTTTTGACGTTCAGTAGCGAGTTTGCTAGCTGAGGTTAAAACTGTAGCAATTAAAATTAGGTGTTTACAGACATTTGAGCACAAATATGTTAAGTGGCAGCAGGTTTTTGACTCTCCATTCTGATAGTTAAAATTGAAATTCTTTTGCACGAAGGAATGTGCTGCAGTCACCATAAATCTTTGCAGCAATTACTATTCTGTTAAGAGAAGCTAAAATGTGGTAATAAATCCCAACACAAAAGCTTCATGTTTACGGACAACTCTTATAAATTATTCAAAAAAATGGCTCCTCAATTTGAGCAATATTTCATTGTCTTCTCGCATTAGATCTGCACCTTTAAACATTGCAAGAAAGTAGAATACAACATTGCTTTTCATACCAAAAAAGGTATTGAAACAAGATAGTTGTCAGTCATTTGAAATACTTTCTTGAACGAAAAATGAAATGTAATCCTAGAAATAAAGCAGCACTATATTTGTTTAATTAAAGATATTTGGAACCTTGGCTATTTTATTTATCTCTCAAAAATACCCGCTACAACATAAGTATGCAACTATTCATGAGGAAAATGTGGATGAACCTTACTTTCTCAGCATATACAGTAACATCATTGTATTCAAAACTAAGAGACATAGGCTACAGGAGAAACTCACCAAACCGATCCACCACAAAAACGAGGACAACAACAATACAGACACATGGATAAGAAACCTATCCAGTTTCAGTGAGAAAGCTGTCTGATTTTGCTGACTGAACTATAACCACAAAGTTGTGAATAGAACACATGGCTATCCTGGAAACTACATGAAAAGACAGACTCACGGATGAAACAAGACAAGCCATTCGACAAACGATGAGCCCCACACTAAACAGAAAGAACAAATGGGACACCCTGAACACATCTCAGAGCAAATCACTAGAAAAACTCAAGAAAGACAAGAACATTATAATCCTACCAGCAGACAAAGGGCACGTGGCTGTTATTATGAACAAACGGACTATGTTGAAAAAGCACAGGCACTGCTTGCAGATACAAACACTTACCAACAGGTGGCAGTAGACCCAACACCGCAGCCAGGTAAGAGGATCAGCCAAACACTGAAGAGACGAAAGGATGCAGGACAGATAACCAAGACGGGCTACATGAGAATGAAACCAGAATGGACGAACCCTCACTTCTATGGACTTCCTAAAGTACACAAAACAGATATCCTCCTCAGACCCATTGTTTCCCTACCAGGAACATCTTCACACAAACTGGCCATGCACCTGTAACAGAGACTGAAACAACTATTTGACGGTGATGCACTTTGGTAGGAGTAACCGGAAGGCAAAGTACTGGGCTAATGGTAAGACTCTTAGTAGTGTAGATGGGCAGAGAGATCTCGGTGTCCATGTACACAGATCCTTGAAAGTTGCCACCCAGGTTGACAGGGCTGTTAAGAAGGCGTACAGTGTTTTAGCTTTTATTAATAGAGGGATTGAGTTCCGGAACCAAGAGGTTATGCTGCAGCTGTACAAAACTCTGGTGCGGCAGCAGCTGGAGTATTGTGTACAGTTCTGGTCACCGCATTGTAAGAAGGATGTGGAAGCTTTGGAAAGGGTGCAGAGGAGATTTACTAGGATGTTGCCTGGTATGGAGGGAAGGTCTTACAAGGAATGGCTGAGGGACTTGAGGCTGTTTTCATTAGAGAGAAGAAGGTTGAGAGGTGACTTAATTGAAAGATATAAAATAATCAGAGGGTTAGATAGGGTGGATAGGGAGAGCCTTTTTCCTGGGATGGTGATGGCGAGCACAAGGGGGCATAGCTTTAAATTGAGGGGTGAAAGATATAGGACAGATGTCAGAGGTAGTTTCTTTACTCAGAGAGTAGTAAGGGAATGGAACGCTTTGCCTGCAACAGTAGTAGATTCGCCAACTTTAGGTACATTTAAGTCGTCATTGGATAAGCACAGTGCAGTAAGGTTCCACAGTCGGTTTGGATTACACAACAGATAATTCCATGCATGCACAAAATGACTACCTTTGTTAGGGGCAGCACGGTGGCTCAGTGGTTAGCACTGCAGCCTCACAGCACCAGAGACCCGGGTTTCAATTCCAGCTTTGGGCGACTGTCTGTGTGGAGTTTGCACATTCTCCCTGTGTCTGCGTGGGTTTCCTCCAGGTGCTCCAGTTTCCTCCCACAGTCCAAAGATGTACAGGTTAGGTGGATTGGCCGTGCTAAATTGCCCGTAGTGTTCAGGGGTGTGTGGGTTATAGGGGATGGGTCTGGGTGGGATGCTTCAAGGGACAGTGTGGACTTGTTGGGCCGAAGGGCCTGTTTCCACTCTATAGGGTATCTAATCTTAACAATGGGGAAACAATGACCATAACAAGATTATGACAGTTGTAGATAAAATAGACAGGGAAATGCTGTTACCATTAGCTGATGACACCACGGATTTAAGATTCTTTTGCACTGTGTACATGTTGATACTGTCCTCAATCTGTCCTCAATAACCCCATGGTTTGTTCGGAGACATGGTTCATGGCTCCTCAGAAGAGGAGTTCTAGCTCTGAGTCAGGAGCCAAACAAACGCCCCCAATTCAAAACTTTATTTGAAATATATTGTCCATCTCCCCTTCTCATAAGAGTGTTGATCAGCCACAACTATTCACAGTATCTGTGATAAAAGCTATAATCCACAATCTCCTAGTCTTGTATCAATAAACACTCAGACATTATAAAAATCTCTTCAAAGAAAACAACTAATTATGTGAGACTGAAGATGCCAGTCAAACAAGGTTGACATTCCCTTCTACAACTGATTTCAGCCATGTTCAGCACCATTTGGGACTCATATACTGAAGGAGTTCATGTTCAAATACACCAAGACCCGACAATATCCAGACTTAGGCTGAAAGTGACCTCACAGACGTTTATAAAATCATGAGGGGCATGGGCAAGGTGAATAGCAAAGGTCTTTTCCCTAAGGTAGGGGAGTTCAAAAGCAAGGGGCATATTTTAAGGTGAGGAGCAGGATATTAAAAAGGACATTAGGGGAAACATTTTTACAGAGAGTGGTCAGTGCATGGAATGAACTGTCAAAGGAAGTGGTCAATGCAGGTACAGTTACATTTAAAAGATATTTGGATAAATACACGAATAGGAAAGGTTTAAAGGGAAAAAGGCCAAACATAGTCAGATGGGGCTGGTTTGATTTGGGAACATGGTCAGCATGGACTAGTTGGACTGAAGGGTCTGTTTCCATGCTTATGACTCGATTTGCACCACATAAATCTGGGCAATGACGATTTCCAATAAGAAACAATCTAACCACCCTCACCGTGACATTCAATGGTGTTACCATCACTGAATCCCTTAGTATCAACATGCTGGATTTTACCATTGATCAGTCACTGAACTGGACTTGCAATCTACATACAGTGGCTATAAAAGCAGGTCAGAGGCTATGAATGCTACAGTGAGTAACTCAACTCCTGACTCCCCAAAGCTTATCTATCATCTTCAAGGCACAAGCTAGGAGTGTAATAGAACAGTCCCCATTTCCCTAGATGAGTGCAGCTCGAGGAATACTTAACAAGCTTGGCACCATCCAGGGCAAAGCAGCCCACTCAACTGCCACCATACCTACTCCCTCCACCACTCATGCTCAGTAGCATTAGTATACACCATTTGCAAATACACAGCATTGTGTCTTACACATAACTTTCTAAACCCACGACCACTAGCTCATATAAAGACATGGGAACACCACCACTTGTAATTTCCTCTCCAAGCCACTTATCATCTTGACTTAGAAATACAGCAATGCATTTCATACAGTTCCTTCACTGTCATTAGGTTAAAATCCTGGAATTCCCTCCCTAATTGAATGGCAGGTCAACCTACAGCACATGGATCATAGTGTTTTCAGAAGGCAACTTATCTCCACCTTCTCAAAGGCAACTAGGCAGGACTAATAAATGCTGGCCCAGCCAGTGGTGCGCATGTCCCACAAGAGACTTTAAAAAGCACTATTTACAATTAAAATGACCTTTGATATTCAATTTCCTGCTTCTCTATTACTGGCGCCATTGACCCATGAAATAAAATCCATTTCTGTTACTGTCATTATTGAATGTAACACCTAGAATTCCTGTAATGCAGAAAGGCGACATTTGACCAATCTAGTTTGTACCAACTGTCTGAACAGCATCCCACCCAGCCCTTATCTCCATTGTTACCATAGATAATCCATCTAACCCACATATCTTTGGACTATTGGCCAAAACTGGAGTGCCTGGAGGAAACCGAGATACAGGGAGAATGTTCAACTCCAGTTAGTCAACCAAGGCTGGAATCAAACCTGGGTTCCTGGCACTGTGATACAGCAGTGTTAACGATACCATGACGCTAACTTTTCAGTCATTTCCACACCACTCCCCCCACTTCTGTGCTGCCTCCCTAGTCCCTTGTAACACCTCGCCACCTTTTCACCACATGTACTAACACTGACAGCTGTGTCACTCGCTGTCAGCTCACACACTCACCCATCTTTTTGCTTATAACAGCAGAAAGCAATCATTAACAAGACAGAGGTACATACAGACGGAGGGGAGTCTAACATTCAGGTCCTCACCCCTTACAAGGAGAGAATGCTGACTGTTGCACTGTGACATTATTGGCCCACTCCCACCCCTTGAAGCCAGGGCACCCGATTGTTACTCTCTTCTGAGCCATGTTTCACCTTTCTCCCCACTGCTTGCCGTCCCCTTCACGATTGTGCTGCACCTTTGCATAAAACCTGTGTACCCATGCTGTCTTGAAAAACAGCCGAAGTTCGGAGCCGTAACAACAGCTACAATTGCCTCACCCCTCCTTCCTACTTTCCATTGATGGACCAAATAGACTGACCATTGCCCACATCCTTGACTGACATGCCTGGAGAGCCCCAGGTAAGATGTTTCCAGCACTTTGCATGTTTCTTGCCCTGGCTGGGCCCACTCCAGGCTTGGTGCTATCAAGCCAATGAACTGACCATTTCTGAGTTGTGAACCCAAAACTTTAACTCTGGTTTCTCCCATAGATGCCAGACCTGCTAGGCTTTTCCAGAAATCTCTGTTTTTGTTTTGGACTGATCATGACACACTCCCTGACTGCAAAGGCACGATGCCCCCTGATCGTCAATGTCCCGACCAGGTCCCTTGGACTAGGATGGGAGGAGGCTTCTCTTCACTTCCTGTCATGGTGCCCCCAACTGACAGGTACCTCCATTGTTGTAGGTGAGAGCTATTTCCCTAAGACGTTGAGACACGGCTGCCTGCTTGCTGCAAATGCAGTCTGTTTGCTACATAAGCCGGTGGGTATGTATCCTGGGAGTTGCCTGCTGTAACAGAGTTATGAGTAGAGCAGTTACTTCAAGTGTTTGGTTTCAGGCATACGAGGGACATGATTTGTCTAGTGTATCTTTTTTTAAGTAATCAGTACCTTGAAGGTAGGCTTTTGGCTTGGGAGAGGACACTGGTGTTAGACTGCCTTTCCTGCCATTGAACTTGGAAAATATTGTGAAGAATCTTGTGGTTCTTCTCTTGTGCTTACAGGTTCCTTCTGTGCACTGTTCAGCTCTCTGAAATTTGAAGCACAGACAAAAGCCATTAGACACACCCACCTTGACACAGTTGAATTCTAGAACAGGTTCAGGCAATTGAATAGTTTACTCATAGTCCAAATAAATGGCAGGAGTCTTTTGAAAGTTGTATTTGGGAGAAAAAAAGTGACATTAAAAAAGTAGGTTCTGTTGGATAAGGGTCATATTCAAATCTTCTCTGGAGACAGAAGAGGTGCCAATTATTTAGACATAGATACAGTCTACGCAGACTTCAGTAAGGCTTTTGGCAAGGTCTTGCAGAGCGACTGGTCAAAAAAGTTGAGCACATGGGATCCGGGGAAATTCAGAAACATTGAATCCAAAATTGGCTTAGTGGCAAGAGGCAGGTGATTGTCAAAGGTTATCTTTGTGACTTTTGTAAGCCTGTTTTCAGTGGTTCACCGCAGGCCTAGTGCTGGGTCTCTAGCTATTTGCAGTATTGTTAATTATCTAAGCACAATGTAGAAATTGTGGTCAGCAAACGCGCAGATGACACAAAAATTGGTAAAGTTGTCGATCACAAGGAAGAAAGCCTTATACAGGACAATATGTTCAGGCTTGTCTGATGGGCAGAATAATGGCAAATGGAATTTCCTCCAGAAGACTGAGAGGTGATGCATTTGGGCAGTGCCACCCAAAGACTGCAGGAACAGCACCTCATATTCCGCTTGGGAACCCTGCAGCCCAATGGTCTCAATGTGGACTTCACAAGCTTCAAAATCTCCCCAGCCCCGACCTCATCCCAAGACCAGTCCAGCTCGTCCCTACCTCTTTGACCGGTCCGTCTTTTCTCCCACTTATCCGCTCCTCCCACCTCACTGACGAACACCCACTTCCTACCCACTAGCCTCATCCCTGCCTCCTTGTCCTGTCCGTCTACCCGCCCACCCATCAGCTCCGCCCTCCCAACTGACCTATCCCTACCCTAACTCCCTGCCTACACTCCCCTTTACTGGCTCCATCCCCACCTCCTTAACCTGTCTGTCTTATTTCCACCTATCTGTTCCTCTATCCACCTTCCATCATCGTCTCCCCCCTCTCTATTTATTTCAGAGACCGCTTCCCCTACCCCATTTCTGAAGAAGGGTCCAGACCCGAAACGTCAGTGTTCCTGCACCTCTGATGGTGCCTTGCCTGCTGTGTTCATACAGCTCTACATCTTGTCATCTCAGATTTCAGCATCAGCAATTCTTCCTATCTCTGCATCCCTAGGTCTCTTTGTTTGGAGACTCTCCCCAGTGCCCTATTATTGTACAAGTCCTGCCCTAATTTGCCTTATTAAAATGCAACACTTTACATTTATCTAAATTAAACATTATCTGCTACTCCTCAGCCCGTTGGCCTATCTGATGAAGTTCCCTTTGTATTCTAAGATAACCTTTCTTACTGTCCACGGCACCACCAATTTTGGAGTCACCTATATACTAACTAACCATACCTCTGACAGTCACATCCAAATAATTTACATAAATGGCAAAAATCAGTGGACCAAGCACCAATCCTTGTGGCACACCACTGATCACAGGCCTCCAAGTCCAAAAAACAAGCCTCCAAAACTACCCTGTCTCCTACTTTCAAGACAACCCTTCTGAATTCCATGTGATCTGATTTTGCAAACCAGTCTACCATGCAGAACCTTGTCAAATGCCTTGCTAACGTCCTTATAGACAAAAAGTTTACCACTCTGTCTTCACCAATCTTCACTGTCATTCCTTTAAAAACTTAATCAAGTTTGGGAGACACAATTTTCCACGCACAAAGCCATGTTGACTATCCATAACCTGTGATAACAAGATGTAGAGCTGGATGAACACAGCAGGCCAAGCAGCATCACAGGAGCAGGAAAGCTGACATTTTAGGCCTAGACCCTTCTTCAGAAATCCGTAATCTGTCCTTGTTTTTCCAAATACATGTAAATCCTGTCCCACAGAATGCCCTCCAACAATTCACCCACCACTAACATCAGGCTCAACGATCTACAGTTCCCTGGCTTTTCCTTATCACCTTTCTTAAATAATGGCATTAACCAATGTGCAGTCATCTGGAACCTCACTCTTGGCTATTGATGATAAAAATATCTCAACAAAGGAGCCCAGCAATCACTTCCCTAGCCTTGTGGTGTTCCCTTTTAGGAGATTCCTACACACTTGATACAAATGCAATACGCCAACTTCTGTGAATAGCCACAGTTTATTTAAGCAAGTACAAGCTTTTGGAGGATCACTTCACAATCTTCGCAGGGCTTACGGAGCCGTGTTAAGTGATGGTCTCTAATAAGGTAACCGTCCTCCCTTTATATAGGATTTTACAGCACAGTCAGTCATGTATGCAAGATACAATTTTTTATTCCCCTGTAGTCACATGCCTAGCAACAGTGATAGTACATGACTTAATCATTTAAGCAGAAGCAAAGGTGAGCCCAAAATCAACGTGTACGACTAGATAGTTCCTTACTTCTCAATTGCCGTTTTAGATAGTTCCGTATCTTTTTAGCCTTTGTTTAACATTTACAGAGAGCAGAGTATAATTGGATTACCACAGTTTGTCTGTGAGACAGAAGTGCCCATGGCGCAGCTTAGCACCTAATTTCCTACATGTCAGCAGAACAAATATTAATCCTTTAACATTTCATTCCCTCCTTTTATCATTCCATAATAACCAACTAAATGGGGGCTGTGAAAGGCGCCGCCAGCTTATTCATAAGAATCTTACAGCCAGTATTTAAGTGAGTTATTAATACACAACGTACAATGATTATAACAACAAGAATTACTAGCCCATACAGTAGATAGGATCCCCAGGATCCACTGAGTAGCCACCCTAGCCAGTCATCTCTTTTCTTAGGACCTTGTCTGAAATCATCCAACTGTTTCTTAATAGGCTGGATGGCGTGGGTGATGCATTTGTCTTCTACTATTGTACAAACTCCCCCTTGTTGGGCCAATTGACAATCCACTGCATATCTAGTCTGTTGTGCGTAGAGCCTTAACTCTGCCAATTCCTGATTAATTGCTTCGAGTCCCCTCACTGTTCTGTTTCCCAGGATAGTTAACCCACAAATGAGGTAATTCCGGTTCTTTGCTGCCATTACTCCTGCCGATACTCCGAGGGACAGCGCTCCCAGGAACCTATAGCCAAGAGAAGATCCTAGAGTTACTGAGTCTTTCCAATTTACACAAAATTCCTCACTAACCGCTTGGGTAATGATTCTGCGGTGGGTGTGTGCTTTCTGTGGGCATGGGACAGTAAGTGGTCCTATTGTCCCAACAGCAAATAGGACAGGAGAGATGGGGTGGCTGTAGTAAAGGTCCCATCGAGAAGGATTGCAAATCCTTTTTTGGCCCAGTAGCATTTGACTGCTTTGCTATTGGCACTTGTGAACTGTTCATATCTCCAGTTTCTTTCCTGGGCAGAATTTCCTCCGATCTGATCAGTTGGTAATCATAAAAGGGATATGACCAAAAGGCAGAGCTGACCTGGGTTCCATTACAATGCCCACAAATGAACTGTCTTCCTGCAGTAACATTTAAGCGCCTTTCCTCATCACAGGCACAGGTGAATGTTCCATTGCTCACCTGGCAATGTCTGTGGGCACATAGATTGGGCACAAGAGGCATTCGTGGCGACCAAAGCATATGCACAACCCCATCCCCATCCTGAGAAGCAAAGTGGATAGCTCTTGGGATCAGAGCAAATCCTACCATTTCTTCTATGGGTTCCAGTGCAGTTAGGGGACTGAGATCTATCTGAATATATCAGCACTACGCACTGTCCTGATATCCCCTTCTAAGCGTCCCGCTTTGACCCACACAGGGGGCGTCTAAAGTATCTGCGGTGTATAGGTTGAGGGCGGCCCACCCAGGGATAGCTACAAATAACACCTCTACTGACTGGGCAAGTGGGTAACACACATTTTTAATACCATGCAAATGCATATGAGCCTAATAAAATAAGTTGTCCTCCAGGCCTTATACCACGAAGGCAGCCATGATACCACACAGTACGAGCGTAGTCTTTAGGCCATCTGAGGGCCTCATCATTTGCAGTCACTCAGATGGATCCAGCGACTCTGTCCTCGGACTTTGACTGCCGTTGGCATCTGAACGAGTATTTAGAATGGTCCTTTCCAACTGGGTCTGAGCTTGGGACAATCCCAGTCTTTGATCAGCATGAGGTCTCCCGTTTGCAGTCTGGGGAGTCCATTCTGGTCATCTGAGCTCTGATCCGTTGCTTGTGATGGTGGTCTGAAGGCGTGCTTTACCTGTGAATGGAGAAACTTTAGAGATGATGTTAGTTGCTCAAAGTATCTTTGCATTTCCTCTCCCATAATATTTAAGTCTACGTGGGCAGGTGGGTCTGTGTCGGCATCCCAAGGGGTCCTACTGGGTCGGCCCTAAATTATTTCTGCGGCTGACAGTCCAGTGGTCGAGTGTGGGGTAATTCCCGTATGATACAGGGCTAAAGGCAAGATCTTCAACCAGTTGAGACCTGTTTCAGACATTGGCTTAGTTATTCCGGTTTTAAGAATCTTGTTCGCCCTTTCCACTATTCCTGCCGCCTGAGGGTGGTAAGCACAATGGAATTCCAGCTGGATATGCAGCACCTCACATAGTTCTTTGCTGATTTTTCCTACAAAGTGGGGGCCATTGTCTGAACTAATTTGTCAAGGCACTCCAAACCTCAGTATGATCTGTCAGTAGTAATTTTACCACCGTTGAGGCTTTATGATTAGTGGTTGGAAAAGCTTCAATCCATCTGCTAAATACATCAACAATAACAAGACAATACTTATAGCAATGTACACGCAGAAATTCGATAAAATCAAACTGAATCCATTCAAATGGGGCATCTGGCAAGGGTGTTTACCCGTTATGCACTGCATTCCTTGCCCAACATTATTTTGCTGACATGTCAGACATGACCTGACACATTTCTGTGCTGCCTCAGCCAATCGGGGGTGCCAACAGGTATGTAACGTGATATTACTCATTCCCTCCTTGCCAAGGTGGATATCAGTATGAAGACAGTCAATAAGCATTGGTAACAAAGCATCAGGTATACACATTTGGCCAACTGGAATGATCCAGAGACCTCTGACGCAGAGTCCAAACATCCATGCATCTTCCATATTTCTTTTACTGAGTCAGGGCACCCCCCCCCCGTAAACGGTGCACAGTGGCAATGTCTGGTATGCTCATTGTTTTCGAGGCAGGTGAGCCATTTATCACCTACTGGTTCGTAGAGGACACAACAGAATTGCGTGCTGTTGCAGCATCTTTGGCAGCTCGAACAGCTCTGGCATTGCCTTTGCTGATATCTGTATTGTCCATTACATGGGCCGCACATTTGATTATGGCCAATTGCTTGGGGAGGAGGATGGCTTTGGACGTATTGTGAGTCCTGAGTAGGTGTCCCTGAGGAGGTCAGAAATCCACACTGCGACCATAACTGGCCGAAGGCATGGGCCATGCCAAAGGCATATCGTGAGTCCTTGTATATATTTACCGATTTTCCTGAAGCCAGGATACAAGCCCGAATTAAAGCAAAGAGCTCTGCTTTCTGAGCAGATACCAGAGGATTGAAGGAGGCTGATTACACCTGGATCATCCCTATAATGTCATCAATAAAATCCTCCGGCTTGTTTCTTGGTTTGGGGCTTGGGACATGATTAAGCACATCTC
This sequence comes from Stegostoma tigrinum, assembly GCF_030684315.1. NCBI lineage: Eukaryota > Metazoa > Chordata > Chondrichthyes > Orectolobiformes > Stegostomatidae > Stegostoma > Stegostoma tigrinum. The sequence continues at coordinate 75,381,693 of NC_081355.1, read as the reverse complement.
TAGGGGTTTCCAAGGTGTTTAAACCTGGATGGTGGACAGGCCTGGTGGTTTGGGTTAGGGTCTGTCCACGCAGGAAACTGTCTTTGCATTTATGGGAACCCCTGCCCTTTCTTCTTTGGTAAAAATTACTGGAATCGATCGGTCCCTCTATAACCTAACTGGACCATTGTTCGTCTTCAAGGTTGTAATGTTGAGGCTTGTCATGTTCACTACTACTGTTTGTGTCAGTATTATAGGAAAAATTGTTCTGTCCCTTATGTCTCTCAAAAGAGTTCTCTTCTCTGGGTTCTTGATCGGGTTCTGAAAGCAACCGGATCAGTGAAACCTTCCGAAGTCCGGTTCTAGTCAGTGGGGTGGGTAACATTTCCAGGGTGAGCTAGCTGGGTAAGTGGAGTGGGACCTGGGTCAGGTTGTAGATGAGCAGACAGTGGTAGAAAATAGGGTGGGGGTAGTGGTTGCTGGTCCTTGGACTGAGGCTGAGGTGGAATTGGAGGAGCACTGGCTGAGGGATTAGGGTATATGGGTTGATGTGGTTGGGCACTAGGTGGAATTTGCCAATCCTCCTCCTGGTCATTGGTGTCATTATTTTGGAACAATATTGGCAGACCAAACATATCAGGGGGTACCTCCATTTTATTCCCACAAGATAAACCGGCTTGACACTTCAATCCTGATTCCACATTTGCCTCTCCTTTCTCCATCTTTCCTGTTCTGCTTTCTGATAAAGGGTCTAGGCCTGAAACATCAGCTTTCCTGCTCCTAAGATGCTGCTTGGCCTGCTGTCTTCATCTAGCTCTACACCTTGTTATCTCAGATTCTCTCATGCCTGCAGTTGCTATTATCTGTGTACGACTAGATAGTTCCTTACTTCTCAATCGCTATTTTCGATAGTTCAATATCTTTTAAGCCTTTGTTCAACGTTTACAGAGAGCAGGGTACAATTAGATTACCACAGTTTGTCTGCAAGACAGAAGTGACTACGGCGCAGCTTAGCACCTAATGTCTTACATGTCAGCAAAACAAATATTAATCATTTAACATTTCAGGTTCCCACAAAGTTCAGGAATGCACCTGACCAAGTCCCAAGAATTCATCCACCTTAATGCTTTTTAAGATGTCCAGTACTTCCTCTTCTGTAATATGGACACTTTTCAAGATATCACTATTTCCAGCCCCCAAACCGCCAGAAAGTTCTCTAGCTTCCATGTCCGTCTCCACAATAAGGACTGATGCAAAATACTTGTTTAGTATCTCACCCATCTCTTGTGGTTTCACACATAGATACCCTGGTCGATCTGTTAAGGGCATCTATTCTCTCCCTAGTTATTCTTTCTCCCTTAAAGCATCTGTAGAATCTCTTTGGATTCTCCTTAACCCAATTTACCAAACGTATCTCATGCCCCCTTTTGCCTGATTTTCCTCTTGGTTACACTCCTTCTGCCTACATACTCACTTAATCCCAGTTCTCTTTTCCTGACATATGTTTCCTTCTTCTTGACCAGAGCCTCGATTTTTCTAATCGTCCAGCATTCTCTATACCTACCCACCTTGCCCTTAGTGTGTTCCTATACGTACAATCTCTGGATTCTCATCATTTCATTTTTAAAGGCTCCCACTTTCCACCTGTCTCTTTACCTTCAAGTATCCACCCCCAATTAACGTTTGAAAGTTCTCGCCTAATGCAGTCAAAATCGGCCTTACTCCAAATTTAAAACTTTAACTTTTAGATCAGGTCTATCCTTTTCCATAACTATTTTAAAACTAATAAAATTATGGTCACTGGCCCAAAGTGCTCCCCCACTGACACCTCAGTCACTTGCTCTGTCTTATTTCCCAAAAGAGGGTACTGTTTTGCTCCTTCTCTAGTAAGTTCAGCCACATAATGAATATGAACATTTTCTCTTCATCGTCATCCTCTTCAAATTCCTCTTCATCCAAACCCTTAACACAACGATAGGCCTAGTCTATGTTTGGAAAATTAAAATGCCGTACCATTAAAATCCTATTATTCTTAGACATAGTCTGAGAGTCATACAGCACAGAAACAGACTCTTTGGCCCAAACAGTCCATGCCGAACATAATCCCAAACTATGGCCCAAACAGTCCATGCCGAACATAATCCCAAACTAAATTAGTTCCACCTGCTTGCTCCTGGCCCATATCCCTCCAAATATTTCCAATTCACGTACTTATTCAAATGTCTTTTAAATGTTGTAATTATACCTACATCCACTTCATCAGGAAGCTCTTTCCACACGTGAACTACCCTCTATGTAAAAAAATTCCCTCTCATGTCTTTTCTAAATCTCTTTCCTCTCACCCTAAAAATGTGGCTCCTAGTCTTGAAATCGGAGATCTCCTTATGTATTTGCTTCTCAGTTTCCCACTAACTATTCGGGGTGTGTGGGGCCTGTAGTACAATTCCAATAAGGTGATCATACCTTTCTTATTTTTCAGTTCCATGCAAGTAACTTCACTGGGTATTTGTCTAAGAACATCCTCCCTAAGTACAGCCATGTTATTGTTAACCAAAAAAACACCCTCCCCCTCCTCTCTGCCTCCCCTCCTATCCTTCCTGTAGCAACTATACTCTGGATCATTAAGCTGCCAGTCCAGTCCACCCCTGAACCACGTTTTTGTAATAGCATTGATATCTCAGTCCCAGGTTCCCAACCATAGCCTGAGTTTATCAGCCTTAACTGTTAAGCCTGTTGCACTGAAATAAATGCAATTTAATTCATCAGTCTTACCTCATTCTCTACCTTCACTTTTTAATTTGCTCATCTTCCCTGCTGTAACAGCCTCAGACTTATCTCTTTTCTGACTATCTCTGCGGGGCCCACACCCCCTCTTACTAGCTTAAAGCCTACTGAGCAGCACCAGCAAATCTCCCCACCAGGAATTTGGCCCCCTTCCAATCCAGGTGCAACCCATCCTTCTCATACAGGTCACTTCTACCCTACATGAGATCCCAACAGTGCAAAAATTTGAATCCCTACCCCTTGCACCAGCTCCTCAGCCATGCATTCATCTGCTCAATCCTCCAATTTCTACACTCACTAGCACATGGCACCTGGAGTAATCCAGTTACTACTACCCTTGAGAAACTACTTTTTAAACTTCCTGCCTAATCTCCTGTATTCTATCTGTAGAACCTCATCTATTTCTTTTCCTATGTGATTGGTACCAAGTCGAACAACAACCTTCTGCTGGTCACTCTGCCTTTCATGACTATTATGCACCCTCTCCAAGATATCTTTGACCCTGGCATCAGGAAGATAACATACCATTCTGACATCTCACTGTCAGACACAGAAACATCTATTTGTTTCCCTGATTAGACACTATCCTATCACAACTGATCACTTGGAACCCGACATACCACACATTACTGTACAGCCAGACTTGATACCAGAAACCTGGCTATGCCATACTTGTTTGAGATGGGGATCACCACAGGAAACCTCGGCATGACCTCGCTACCTTCCCTCATGGCAACCCTACTACCTGACTGTACCTGTGGTTTTCCTACATTTCTCAAACTGCTTTTCATCACACTCTTGGCTTCTTTAAATTCTTCATTGCCTCCCTCTGCTGCTCCAAACAATCCATGCAATCCCATAGGATTTGCATCCAAACACGTATCCAGCAGACATAATGTCCACAAACCCTGAATCTCTCCCTATCTCTTACATCTGACAGGAAGAGTTCGTCACTCTACCAAAAGCCATCTGTGCCATAAACAATCTACACACCCAGAACATACCCAAAAAAACCACAACACTTTATTTAAAAGTTAGCGTTTGCAGTCGTACAGCTCAAAAACACAGCTGTAGGAAAACTTAATCCCTTTTTTAAAAAATAATCAAGATTGATTTCAGTAAAACGTTAAAAAAATTCACCCTGCTCACTACTATAGGTTCATAACGGGGGGGAAAAAGGTATTTACACGGTTTATAAATCTTAAAACCAAACACGTAGCTTATCAGGCTCTGAAATCACTGATCACTCCAAGCTACTGTGTCTAATTCCGATAAAGTCTCCCGCGATTAGTTGTGAAACTAGTGTTTTTTTTGTCTTGGACTTATTTCACAGTCCTGGGACAATCCTGAAAAATCCAAGAAAGTTGGTAACCCTGGATTTGATGGAGCTATACAAAATCATGAGGGATCTAGACAGATTAGATAGAGGGAATTTGTTTTGCCATTGGTGAAACAGCCAAGAGAAACGGGATGATATTCAAACTTAATTGGCAAAGGCAACGGAGATATTCAAGAACAAAACAAAACTTTCTCAAACAGTGAGTGCACTGAGAATGTAGTGAAATATTTATTTTTCGATAAATTACAACCTTTGGCTGACTGAAAAGTCTGCTCTTGAAGATTAGATCGGGCCACAAGTGACAATATTGTAAAACAAAACTTTCCTCTACACCTACCAATCAAAAGGCTGGCTCACCAACCCCTCTTCTTTTGCTGCTCCTCCTCGACTCTCCCCTTCACTCCTACTTCCCTCCTCCCCTCTTTTCTTTCTTTCCCCCTCGATCCTCATCCTTACCCTTTCCCCTTCCCTCTCCCTTTGTACTGAGTGAAGTTGAGCGGGATCCCGACTTTTAGCGCGCCAAAAGCCAAGCGCGCTTTCCCGCAGCTGGTCCACACCACTGGTGTGATAGAGGGGAGAATAGTGAGAGATGACCGAAGTAGGCAAATTGAAGTTCAAAATATGAAACTCGGTGGGAGATAAAATGGATCAATGGTTCAAGTAGGGCTCGAAAATTTCCTAGTATGCAACGCACGACGACAGGAGCAGTTTGATGTCCCAGAGCTGTGTGTCTGTTTCCCCCCTCCCCTGTCCCATGATTGGAATATCCCCATGGTCCCGCGGGGTTCCATGCAGTCTCGGTGTTCTATCCGGGATTCCTCAGGTGGCTCTGATTGAGCTGCGGCTGCAGTGACTGGGAGAAAGGTGAGGGTAGCAGGAACTGTTTGACTGCTTTAACCGGCCACATCCAGACAGCGGGTTGCTGCTGTGATTGTTACTCTTGCTTGCTGCTCCGCGCTTTTTAAAAAATTTTGCACTTCTGTTGTGTAAACAGTCTGGGACTGGGAGGGTTTGGCGGGAAATGTGCACGTTTTCCCCTGTTGAGCTGGAGAGAATTCTTGGTTTTACATGCTCATTTTTCAAACCGTCATTCCCCCGAGTAAGCGTACCATGTGGAAATGGTTAGACGTTCTTTAAAACGTGGTCGTCATATTTTGAATACGGCTCAGTTTGCTTTGAGATGCCTTTTCAGTACCGCAGAAAGATGACTGATTCTTTCCACTTGAACTGTGAACGTGTTTGTTTGTTTTTTTAAAAAATGATGCACTTTGTCAGTCTCGAGGAAATGAGGTTTGTTTTGGCCTTGAGCAGCCTGTTTTCTTGTCTGTAAAAACTGAAACATTAGCTCTGATTTCTCCACAGATGCTGCCAGACCCGCTGAGCTTTGCCAGCAACTTCTATTTTTGTTTCCTTGTTTACGTTGCGCTTGTAAAACCGCAAATTTTGACAACAGGAAACCGTGTGTAACAAAATGATGGTAGTCGATTTCATTTTCTATTATTGCACTTTCTATTCTTAACATAATTGCATTTTTTTCATGATTATTTTAAGCTGGTTGTTAGTCGTTTTTGGGTAACGTGGTATATGTAGCAGATCCTTGCACGAATCATCAAATTAATTTGTGTTCAGAATATTATAGGACAATTCATTTTCTTGTTATTTTGTTTTGCAGATGTCAAAATTGATTGCAGATATCTTTAATACTCAGAGTGATGATGAAGAATTTCTGGGTTTTCCAGAGGAAGATTTTAACAATAGATACAACCATCTTAATTATGTAAGTAAATGAGAAGAAAGTAAATACTGTTTAAATAACTTTGCAATGAAAATACTTTTGCCAACAATTGCACAAGTATTGTGAGGTCGTAAGCTGTGTTAATGTTCTGACTGCATTTTATACACTTTGTGTAAATAGTTGAGAATATTTTTTCATAATGTGAAATTGGAGTAATTTAATAAGGTCAGTCACCAGAAGCTTCCAAGTCATAGACTAAGAATTCTTGCTTGCTGTAACCTGTGTGTGTGTTACAAGTTGATGCTGGAATCTGTAGCTTTTGTGAGCTGACTTATTGTAGGGAAATTCTTTAAAAATGCATACGTATTTCTGAAAAGTCTTTAATATAGGAAATAGCCCAAAGTGGGGCTAGGGACCTGGTAGGCTAGCAACATGGCTCCTAATGGTGAGATAAAAATGTGAAACGTTAGGAACAGACTGGAGTGGAGAATTCCAGATTTCACTGTAGATTACTTCACGATTTCAACACTCGGATGGCTAATCCCCGACTTCCAACTTGACAACTCATTGATTTTAAAAAAAGTAATCTCATCCCTTTTTTAAAATCTCTCTAGTCTTATCCTTCATCTCTTTTCCCCCTAAGGCCTCCCAGATCTCAGTTTCCCTGATGGTGTCCTTGGCTGGTCCCTAGGCTGTGAAAATCTCTAACAAAAAACAAAGTTGCTGGAAAAGCTCGGCAGCATCTCCTGAAGGAGAAAACAGTTAGCATTTCGAATCCGGTGACCCTTCGTCAGAACTGATAGTGGCTGGTAAAACGTCAGTCTTTATGCAGAAAAATAAGGAGGTGGGTGGGGTTGGGAGTAAATGATAGGATAGAACGCAAAGAGAGAGAAATACTGTTGGACAGACAAAGGAGTTGCTAATGATCAGGCTGGGAGGGTGAGTAGTTAATAGGGACTGTTAGTGACGAACAAGAGGGTGTGTAGCGACAGGCTGTATGGTAACAGGGCCTGGTGTGTGGTTGAAGAGCGAGGTTGAGTGTGCGCATGTGAAAATCGCTTCTTGATTCTGCTTGTATTGCACTTTATACCATTAGCCTGTGACTTGAGTATTTTGGTTACTTCTTCTGAATCCTGCCCTCATTAAAGCAACATATTTCAGACTAAAAACCAAAAAAACAGCAGATGCTGTAAGATCTGAAGAAGGGTCACCGGACCCCGAAATGTTAACTCAATTTTCTCTTCACAGATGCTGCCAGACCTGCTTAGCTTTTCTAGCAGCTTCTGTTTTGAACATATTTTTGATGTTGGGAATTTGCTACAAAAGTAACATTTTGGAAAGACTCAGCATGTCAGTCAGCAGCTTTTCAAATCCACAACTTTCCATCAGAATTTTTTTCTTGACCAACAACAAAATGGGGGGGGGGGGGTGCGGGGAGAGAAAGAAAATCAGTGTATGGAGCTTGGAGTGGAACTGCGTTTTGATAACATTCCTGTGATTTACTGTTTCGAGTAATTTGCAATGTTAAAGGTGCTGTGCCTTGGGGATAGACAATAGGTCCTGGAGTAGGCTATTCAGCCCTTCGAGCCAGCACCACTATTCATTATGATCATGACTGATCATCCACAATCAGTATCCTGTTCCTGCCGTATCCCGATAACCCTTGATTCCACTATCTTTAAGAACTCTATCCATCTCTTGCTTGAAAGTATCCAGAGAGTTGGCCTCCACTGCCTTCTGGGGCAGAGCATTCCATATACACCACACTCTGGGTGAAGAAGTTTTTCCTCAACTCTGTTCTAAAGGGCCTACCCCTTATTTTTAAAGTGCGTCCTCTGGTTCTGGACTCACCCATCAGCGGAGACATGCTTCCTGCTTCCAGAGTGTCCAATCCCTTAATAATCTTAGACCTCTCAATCAGATCCCCTCTCATCCTTCTAAACTCAAGTGTATACAAGCCCAGTTGCTCTAATCTTTCAACGTATGGTAGTCCCACCATTTTGGGAATTGACCTCGTGAACCTAGCTGCACTCCCTCAATAGCAAGAATGTCCTTCCTCAAATTTGGAGACCAAAACTGCACACAATACTCCAGGTGCGGTCTCACCAGGGCCCTGTACAGCTGCAGAAGGACCTCTTTGCTCCTATACTCAATTCCTCATGTTATGAAGGCCAGCATGCCATTAGTTTTCTTAACTGCCTGCTGTACCTGCATGCTTGCTTTCATTGACTGATGTACAAGAACACCTAGATCTCGTTGTACTTCCCCTTTACCTAACTTGACTCCATTCAGATACTAATCTGCCTTCCTGTTCTTGCCACCAAAGTGGAGATTGGATAGACAGTGAGTGTGAACATTTTTGATGAGATTTGTAGAATGATAAATGGGCAGCACATATTTGTATGAGATTATGTTTATGAAAGTGGGAGGCCAGTAAGGAATTGTATCTGCTGGTGACAAAAATACAGATGGACTGAGACAGGAATGGAGAGGGCAGTGTTACCATCAAAAGCATGCTGACTTGGATGTGAGGTCAGAAGTTTGGCTTGTGCCTAAATAGGTCACTGAAATTGACTTTGCGATTGTGGCTGGAATTGGTGCTGTGGGGGGAGCATTTGTTTTGTACAACAAAAATTACACCTGCTTTGAGAATAGTTTGTGTTGGGTGAATAATTGAAGTTCCAGTCATTGATTTCACATTAAAGTTTGCAAAGGCTGATTGATAAAAGACCTGAAAATTTCATAGTCCAGAGAATAATAAAATCCCTAGATTCCAGAAAGTGGCCATTGGGCCCATCAGGTCTGCACTGACCCTTTGAAGAGCATCCCGCCCTGAGCCAGCCCTGTGTTTTCTCTGGCTAACCCACTGAGCCTACTCATCTTTGTTTGACAGTCAGTTCTGTAGTTTGACAAGATTTTTCTGTACATTTTCTTGATAACCAGCAGAGTCCCATGCATTTGTCATTGTCATCTAACTTTATCTTGGACTTGAAGATACTTGCTTCAGGTATTAGGTACTTGAAATTTACCCAGTGGAAGCTCAAATGTTTGGTAATTTCTACAGTGCAGCAGGTTGTGACTTCCACAGGTTCCTGACATGCATCTCAGATTTCACACCCGGTACCTGATCTCTGTATTGTTGGTTTTCGGAGACCAGAATATATGGATCAATGTCATTCTGTGAATGAGAACAGCAGTTACGGGTGAAAGTTTGAAAGCAAAGGAATGATAGCCCTTGAGCTACTGTTTAGAGAATGCAGGAGCAGAGGGACATAATGCATTCTTCTGTTAATAGGTGAATTTGGCAGGGCAGGTGGAGAGAGCAGTTATACATCCATGGCTTTATTAATAAGACCATAAACTGTAAGGACAAGGAAGTGATGCTTAATTTATACAAAATGCTAGTTAAACTTTGGCTGGGCTATTGTGTTTAGTTCTGGGTATCACACTATAGGTAATGTGAATATGTTGGAGAGAATGCAGCAGTTTCTTAAAAAAAAATAAGTTCCAGGAACGAAATGCTTCAGTTATGAAGATAGTCCCAACTTCTCAGATCTATTGGAGAAGAGAATGGTATAGGAAGATTTGATCAGTCTTCAAATTGAGGTGCCTGGATAGAAAGGACAAGGTAAAACAGTTCCTACTTAAAGCGATTAGGAATCAGGGCACAAATATGAAGTAATTTGCAAAATAAGCAAATGGAATGCAAGAAAGTAACTTTTTCATTGATTATAGTTATGGTCTGGACTGCACAGCCAGGAATTGTGCAGGTTCAATTGAGGTCTTTAAAAGTGCATTAGATGATTATTTAAATCAAAATAATATGCAGGGAAAATGGCAGGAGACTGGCACTAATTAATAATGGTCATTTGGAGAGTCAGTGCACACATAATGGGCTGATTGGCTTCCTGCCCCATGACAAATCTGTTGAGAGTCTCATTGTTTAAGCCAATGGAATGAATATTGTTTCAGGTTCTTGAGATCAATAAAATGCCTTCATAAAAATGTTACAAAATGGCATGTCATCTTTTTATGGAGAGTCTTCGCATATGTATCTTGTACTGTCCTTAGTGATTAGGATTGAAGTGTCTAGCTTGTCATTTAATGTTGAAACTAAAATGATATCAAAGTTTTTAGCTTGAATTTTTTTGGTTTAGATATTTGAGTATTTGATATTTTAAAATGTAATGCTTTTACATTGAAATTGTTAATTTTACTGTAGTCAATTTTAACGATCTGGCTTCTGCAGAACTTGTTAACATGTTCAGTTCGTAGTTTATTGTTGTCTGTGGGTCTTGGATGGTTTTGCCTCATTGGTTTGCTCTATTTCCTAACAATGCATCTTTTATAATCACTACTTTGAAGTTATTTGGGATATTCTGATGCCACATAAGATATTTTGTAAATTTAGTTTATTTTAAAAATATTGTATGGTTTTGTATGAGGCCAACTTGAGAAATTACAAGGATAACTGTGAAATATCTGCACGTACCTTTCCTTAAGTGTTTTCTCAGTTTCTGAAGCTTACATCCTTATGCTGAGAAACTCAAATCTCATTCAAGTAAAAGATTATCCTTTGTGAACTAGTTTAGTGGTTTTTGGTAGAATATTCAAATATATTGACTTCTACAAGAATGCACTGCCAAGCTTGCCCAATGTTTACAATTGTACTTTAATGCCTGTCTTTGTTCCTGCCTAGGAATCCTGTGGTAAACTAATAATTTCAGTGCAAATTTCTTAGAGATTTGAAACAAAAACAAAGTTGCTGGGAAGGCTCAGCAGGTCTGGGAGCAACTGTGAGGAAAAAATCAGAGTTAAAGTTTTGGGTCCTGTGACCCTTCCTCAGAACTGATTTACAGCATCTGCAGTTCTCTTCGGTTTTTCTTAAAGATTTGCAGGTTACTGGAATTAAATGTTCAGACTTGCTTGTGAAGAGGCTGAAGCTATTATCTAGATACACTTGTTAAGTATGCCACTTCGAGACAGTACTGTTTATGCTCCCCTCTATATTCACAGATACCAAAATTAATAGCTGACATCTTTGATGCGCCAAGTGATGATGAGTTTTTGGGCTTTCAAGATTTTGAATGTAAGGACCATGCAGTTGACGACCTGAACCAGAGCATTAATGTAAGTTAACATAATTATTTTTCAAGGCTTAATTTAAATGACTTTGCTGGAAAGTTTGCCTCTGTTCTGACCAGACAGTCCCAAACACTTACCTGAATAAGTGGGAAGGCCTGTACTTAATCCATTGTAGTTTAAAATGTGGTTGGTGAGTGAATTAATTGTGCCTCAAGTTCATCCTTGATGTGTAGCAATTTATCCTGTCGTCTTAAGGTAAAGTGTTTTTAATTGTTGAAATGCAAATCAAGAACAGAATGTGAAAACCAAAACAAATTGCTGTAGAACCTTAGCAGGTTTGGCAGCATTTGTGGAGGGAGAACGGAGTCAATATTTTGGATCCAGTGACCCTTATCACCCTGTTCTGGAGAAGGGTCACTAGACCCAAAACATTGACTCTATTTCTCCCCACAGATTCTGCCGTACCTGCTGAATTTCTCCAGCAGTTTACTTTTGTTTCAGATTTCCAGCTTCTGCAGTTCTTGGTTTTAAAATGTATTGAAAAATTGTGTGCATGTAATAGTTTTATGAAAAATATATTGGCTTGAATAGCTGATACTTTTGTTCACTCGTTTTAATGTTTAACTAATCTGTTGAATGGTATTTTGCATTGGGAATTGTAACTAAAGTAATGGATGATAACTTCCATCATTTTTGCCAAGTAAGCAGCCTGACGGCTTTGCTTCCCAGTAGCCAACAGATGAATTTGTGCGACTAGAAGGTTGTTTTCACGTTAAGAATGTGAAGAAGTTGAGCCAATTTGAACTTGTAAATCACAGCAACAAAAAAAATTAGTTAGATACCTTCACAAAACTTTCATGAAACCTGCATCAATTCGACTCCTTTGTTTCCCAAGAATGATTTTAATTCCTAATCATTATTTCTATATGACATGTTCTACTTAAGGGAGAGGGAGGGCATGCTGTGCAGTCCTAGTGTGGTGGGTCTTGACATGCATATTTTGTATTCGTCCTTGTATTTGGATTCATGGAATAAATCTGACTGAATCCATTTCTTTTCTTTTAAAAAAAGCTTGTTTTCGTCAAATTCATTTGAACTTGGAGTTCAACAAATCCTTTAAATTTTTTGCTTCAATGAGGAACTACGGCAGGGCTGTCCAGGTGAATGGGTTCTCCTCTTGTGTCTGTACGCAAGTCGGAATACGGTGCAGGACCAATATAATATAGTCATTCATAAATCATTCGTGATGGTGATTCTTTTAAATTACAACCCTGTATGGGATTGTGTTTTCAAGCTGGCCATTTGTAACTGGGGGAATCCCCTTTTTATATCTAATTGTTCTCTCAGCAGCCAGTTATTTATAGACCTGAGCACTTGCAGAAATCTTTGTTTTTCGTCGAACTCAATGCTACTTTTGCTTCTCAAACAGTTCAATATTTGTTTTCAAACAATGAATTCCTTTTTAGAAGAATTACAACTGTGCAAGTTTTTGGTGCACAGCAGGTCACCTGTGGAGTTCCACAATGACCCATCTAAAACCAATTCCTCCTCTGCTCTCTTTCCATTTTAGCTTTAAGCTTTCCTCCTCTTCAAATGGGTGTACAATTTTTCTCTTAGTTGTTTGGAACAACCTTTCAAAGTATAAAACCAGTGCTACTATTCTTTATGGAAATTTTCATATTTTCATTTTTAATGAAATTTTTCATAATTTTTGCTCTTCTCACTAAATCAGAAACTGTTTTCCTCTATTGTATTATACTTTGTATAATTTTGGGAACTTATATTAGATCCTTTTTCAATGGGACAGGCATTAAAGAATTTTCCCTCTAATACAGCTTTTGTGTCCTGTAGAACTTCAATGTGCATTTATGTGATAGGACACCTAAAGATGCAAGGATAAAACTAAAATGGTGCTGAATTTTATCCATGAACTGTGAGGAAACTTTCCATACCCAAGTCCAAATATTCCTGTACGTAGAAGAAGTGGACACAACATTTCATCTGGGGTACACCAATTTTGTCTAAGCAACTTTTTTTTTCCCGTCGTCCCTGTTCACTGTTAACAACAGTGTTTTAACCCATGTTGCGATGTTCATTTTTGCACGGTAAAACCATGCCATCAGAAAATGCATGGAAGATCACAACAGCCTTAACCAGTTTGAACCGAAGGGCTTGTTTCCATGCTGTAATAATCTCTGACTTTAATGTTGGACACGCGTTTTGCACGGGTATAGTCAGTACCTTCCATGTAGTGAAAGCTGAAGAAATATGATTTTTGATATGACCCGCTAGTTTTTAGGCATACGGTCTGCACTCCTGCCATCACAGCAGCACTAAAATTCATCTACTGCATGACTTACAGTTCATGGTTTGTGCAATAAACCGTGAGAATTGATCAGATCAGGTTAGCCATTAGACTGCTTTCATGCCTTTTTCAGCATCAAGCTTGCTGACACACTGGTGACATGCCATGATATAATGGCGTAAAATAAATGTGTTTGTCTTCCTTGCTTGGCACACAGGTGACTAGGCTAGCAATGTGAAATGATCATGTGGACATGACATTGCTGTGGCTGCCTTCTCATAAACGAAGGAATAATTCACTCTGTTGTATAACTTGGTCAAAGCGAACAAATCACTTAACCATTTGTCCGTTTGATGCTGTGCAGAGTCTGTCATAAATTAGACAGGGTGTAAAGGGTAATCACTTGTGTGTCTTGGGCAGCCTGTACAAGCGTGGCACAGTGAGACACGAAAATGAGCCCTACTATATATATATATCACTCAAATTTGTTTCTATTAAATCCAGCAAGCATTATGTTAGGTTGCTTTCATGTAAGATGGTCTGCTTGTGCTGATCAATAGGCCCAGTGGCTATGAATTTAAATCTCTGACTAAGAATTGCTTGTATTTTATGCACTTTCATTGAACTATCAGGTATATTTTATTTTAAGCAATGATTTGTTGATTGGCTTCGGTCAGCCCAAACATATTCAAAGTGAATTATGATTTTACCACACTGACCTACAAGTCCCCAAATATTCATTCCACTGAAACAGCAATTTACTCTCACAGCAGTAAGAGTAGCCCAATCAACTCCTTGGGCTGTTGTGATATAGTGTGATCACACTGATCTGTGGCCTAACTCCACATGTGCACCTTTGGCCCATTATCCCTTAAATTTTTATTAAGCAAAGGTATTATCTCAGATTTTAAAACTACCAAGTGATTCTGCATCCAGTATCATTTGGGGGAAGAGAGCTCCAGGCATCTACCACCCTTTTCTGTAGCAGTTCTTCCTAACATCTCGCCTGAACTGTCTGCCCCTATGTTTTAGACTATGCCCCCTAGTTTTCAAATATCCTGCCAGTGGAAATAGCTTATCTTTATCTGTCCTGTCTTTTCCTGTTAATATCTTGAAGATTTTGATCAAATCACTGCTTAACCTTCTAAGTCCCAGAGAAATCCAGTCCAAAGATGTGCAGGTTAGGTGGATTGGCCATGCTAAATTGCCTGTAATGTTCAGGGATGCCTAGATTAGGGGGGTTAAAGGGGATAGGTCTGGGATAATAGAAGGGTCGGTGGGGACTTGTTGGGCTGGAGGGCCTGTGCCCACATTGTAGGGATTCTGTGATACTCTGAAATCAGGACTGATTTTTATCATCTGTCTTCATGACTTTACCCTTGAAGTCCAGGTATTATCGATGCCTCCAGATTAGAAAATCCAATACAAACTGGCTGAGCTTTGCAGAACTGCATTTTCAGTCCATCGGCATGACCATAGCTTCTGGTTGCTTCCAATTTTAATTTTCCATCTTGCTGCTACACTCCTTCTGTCATTGTCCTGGTCGTGTTCCAGTAAGTGCCTGTCTCTTTCACTTTGTCACTTTACCCCCTTTTGGGCTGAGTTCAAATTTAGATGATGACCTCAGCCTGTCTCTCTGTATTTTTTCAGGGTGTCCGTGATATTGATTTCGTCCCTTGTTGCATTCAGAAGGTTGCTATGTAGCCGTTTTGAGCTTATTTGTAGACCAAATCCATTACCACTTTGGGTGTTGCATCGTGAGATCTTTTGACAGCTAATCACAGCTGTCCGCCACCCTATTCCAGACTATGCTCTCTTTATATTCCCCTTCTCCCATCTGCTGGCAACTAGAATCTTTTCTTCAATATTGTCAGTTTTCAGCCTGAAAAATTAACCGCTCTTTCTTTTTCAGATACTAGGTAACCAGCTGAGCATTTCCAGTGCTGTTTTTGGTTTTGTTTTAATTTCTAAATTCCAGCAGCTGGAGTATTTTGGCTTTTGTATGACTTTGAGTATTTGTCTGCGTCTTATCCCTGATTTAAC